>NC_053490.1:361987894-362612894 GCF_905171775.1 Rana temporaria
TGAGCCTCGTTCAGGAAGGTAAATATGTGCACAATGATTAATAACATTTCAACAACAAAATGTAGATATAAAAATGGACAACATATAAAGCGCACCTGTCAGATTGTAGAACCATAATATGGTATTGATGCTAGAAGTATACAGGTAGTGCATAATTATTAGGCAAGTTGTATTTTTGAGGATTCATTTTATTATTGAACAACAACCATGTTCTCAATGAACCCCAAAAACTCATTAATATCAAAGCTGAATTTTTTTGGAAGTAGTTTTTAGTTTGTTTTTAGTGTTAGTTATTTTCGGGGGATATCTGTGTGTGCAGGTGACTACTATTACTGTGCAGAATTATTAGGCAACTTAACCAAAAAATAAATAGATACCCATTTCAATGATTTATTTTTAACAGTGAAACCAATATAACATCTCAACATTCACAAATACACATTTCTGACATTTAAAAACAAAACAAAAACAAATCAGTGACCAATATAGCCACCTTTCTTTGCAAGGACACTCAAAAGCCTGACATCCATGGATTCTGTCAGTGTTTTGATCTGTTCACCATCAACATTGCGTGCAGCAGCAACCGCAGCCTCCCAGACACTGTTCAGAGAGGTGTACTGTTTTCCCTCCTTGTAAATCCCACATTTGATGATGGACCACAGGTTCTCAATGGGGTTCAGATCAGGTGAACAAGGAGGCCATGTCATTACTTTTTTTTATTTAATACCCTTTCTTGCCAGCCACGCTGTGGAGTACTTTGACACGTGTGATGGAGCATTGTCCTGCATGAAAATCATGTTTTTCTTGAAGGATGGTGACTTTTTCCTGTACCACTGCTTGAAGAAGGTCTCTTCCATAATCTGGCAGTAGGACTGGGAGTTGAGCTTGACTCCATCCTCAATCCGAAAAGGCCCCACAAGCTCATCTTTGATGATACCAGCCCAAACCAGTACTCCACCACCACCTTGCTGGCGTCTGAGTCGGACTGGAGCTCCCTGCCCTTTACCAATCCAGCCACGGGCTCTTCCATCTGGCCCATCAAGACTCACTCTCATTTCAGCAGTCCATAAAACCTTAGAAAAATCTTTCTTGAGATATTTATTGGCACAGTCTTGACGTTGCAGCTTGTGTGTCTTGTTCAGTGGTCATCGTCTTTCAGCCTTTCTTACCTTGGCCATGTCTCTGGGTATTGCACACCTTGTGCTTTTGGGCACCCCAGTGATGTTGCAGCTCTGAAATATGGCCAATCTTGTGGCAAGTGGCATCTTGGCAGCTGCACGCTTAACTTTTCTCAGTTCATGTGCAGTTATTTTGCACCTTTGTTTTTCCACACGCTTCTTTTGTTTGATGATCACGCTTCAGAAGCTTTGCAACTTTAAGAGTGCTGCATCCCTCTGCTAGATATCTCTCTATTTTGGACTTTTCAGAGTCTGTCAAATCCTTCTTTTGGCCCATTTTGCCAAAGAAAAGGAAATTGACTAATAATTATGCACACCTGATATAGAGTGTTGATGTCATTAGACCACACACCTTCTCATTACAGAGATGTACATTACCTAATATGCCTAATCTGTAGTAGGCTTTCGAGCCTATACAGCTTGGAGTAAGACAACATGCATAAAGAGGATGATGTGGTCCAAATACTTATTTGCCTAATAATTCTGCACTCCCGGGATGTGTTAGACACATAACAAGTGTATACACATGATAATGATTGATTAATAAGCAAAAAAATTTTTTTATTTATTTGGTAACGTTATTTGAAATCAAAATGTTTTTTTATTATATCCTAACAGTATCAAGAAAGATGATGAGGCAGAACACGCTCATAAAGACAACCCACCAGAGGATCCTGGTAAATCAGCGCCAGATCCGCTACCTGACTCAACAAAATGTGCTGCTAGAGCAGCAGCAATCAAAAAATATTGCGGAGATGGAACGGCTTCAGAAGCTCAATCAGAGTTATATCTGATTTTATTTTTTTATTAATAAATATTATTTTTTGGAAATGTTTCATTTCTTTTTGAGATAGATTTGTAGCTTTTTCAACACATCTAACTTCACATCAAACAAATCAACATCAACACATTTAACTTCATAATAAGCAAAAACATTTTATACTATTATTTTATTTAACAGTAACCTAGGACAAACTAAAGCACACGACACAGACACGACGAACACAAAATAAACTGTTGAAAAATGAACATAACAAAAGCAACAATATATATATATATACAAAGAGAGAGAGAGGGAGAGCAAGAAAGAGAGAGAGAATGCAGATGAGCTCTTGCAGACAGCCCAATGGTTGCAGTATAAATGCCGCAAAACAGGGTTTAACATAAGGTTCATTGTTATAGTTACACTTGCTGTTTAGATCCGGTCTGGTAGCTTGTAGCGGAGGCTGTTGGTGGATCCGCTGTGCCAGAGAGGTCATGAAGCTTTACTCAGCATGGAGGCAGCAGCAGGAGTATTAAAATATAATATAACTAGACAATGCATTTCCTGAGGAAAATGCGAGTGGGAATGCTGAATAGCTTAATTGGTGAGCCCCTTGCCAAAGACATTCACCATAACCACTACACTATCTTTAGGACACACAGCTTCTTTCTCTATCTGCAAAGTATAGAGTATGCTGACTTCCTGGTCGCCCCTCCTCCCTCAATAGGTTTCCCCTCCCCCCCAGGTCAGTGAGGAGGAATATTGCACTGAGGTCAGGAAAGTGATTTATGGAAAGAAATAACATTACAAACGCTTTTAATTCACAGATCTAATACATGATTTAAGCCTCCAAACAAAGCTTAATAAATCCTCAAACGTACATGCAATTGATACAACGACTACACCGTTTGAAATACACGGCCCTTGTAAACGCATCGATATGAAATTTATGTAGATAAACTTAAAAATGTGCCCATGTCTGCGATTTAGAAAAGAGCGTCTTTGTGAGTTCTGCAGCAACATTTTTTAGATAATTTCACATGAGAGTCTATGAGACATAATTTCTGGCTGTTGCTCCAATAACTAAAACTAAAATACGTATCGTAGAATTGATCACATTGCCATAAACCAGACAAGCATAGCTACGTTTTGATATAAAAATTGTGTATGAAAAGTAGATCTTGTGGGCGTGAGACCAATTTGTTTCCCCTTTTTGTAAAGATATTTTTAATTACAAAGATCTCCAATGTTAAGGTCACATGACAGACTCTAAATCCCCTCCATAGGATTACATTATAACCTATCGCATTTTTGTGAAAAATTCGCAAAACGTAAATTGCGTTTTCACCAAAAAATTGTAAACGATGACGATCTGAAAAGTCATAGCCGGATAGCTAAATATTTTGTGACCGCTTTACATTTTTTTCAGTGTCTGTAAGTGAAAGTATGAAGTAGCTGAAACTTTTGGCAGGGCATGTGAATTCAAAGGGGAAAAGGATGTTCTCATTGACTTCAATGTTAAAAAAAGGGTCTAAAAGCTTAAAATTTATAAAAGTGTAAAAAGTAGAAAAAAACTTGAAGAAGTCCCATCATTAGCTGAAAGAGACGAACATTTTTACAGTTGAATGGTCTCAATAGCTGAAAGTATGCCGAAGTTACGCAGAACCAAAAAACGTAAGGAATAATAAGATTACTAAATTTACGTATATCAATACTGGAAATGTTTATTAAAGCATTCACACTAATTAAGATTAATACATTTACGGGTATCCATACTGGGAATGCTTATTAAAGCATTCCCACTAAGTATCACACAGGCATGATTTACAAGCAGTAGTGGTAATAGTAATAGATAGCATAAAAACACTTGGGGAATACTTTACAGCATCAGTAGTGGTCATAGTAGTCAATAGTGTACCAAAAAATTGGGACACAGGTGTCTTGACTGAGCTGTAATAGTAGTAGTAGACATTGACAATACAGTGTCAAATCACTCGGGCAAGAGGTGCCATGATGAACAGCAGTCTTAATAAGAGTATATAGGGTGTGAAATAATTGCTGACATAGGTGTCTTGACTGGGCAGCAGAAGCAGCAGTAGTAGTATTAGCAGTAGTAGTTGATACAGAGTCATATCACTTGGGCAGGAGGTGCCATGATGAACAGCAGTATTAATAAGAGTATATAGGGTGTGAAATAACTGCTGACATAGGTGTCTTGACTGGGCAGCAGAAGCAGCAGTAGTAGTATTAACAGTAGTAATTGATACAGAGTCATATCACATGGGCAGGAGGTGCCATGATGAACAGCAGTAGGAATAGGAGTATATAGAGTGTCAAATAACTGCTGACATAGGTGTCTTGACTGGGCAGCAGCAGCAGCAGAAGCAGCAGTAGTAGTATTAACAGTAGTAGTTGATACAGAGTCATATCACATGGGCAGGAGGTGCCATGATGAACAGCAGTAGGAATAAGAGTATATAGGGTGTGAAATAACTGCTGACATAGGTGTCTTGACTGGGCAGCAGAAGCAGCAGTAGTAGTATTAACAGTAGTAGTTGATACAGAGTCATATCACATGGGCAGGAGGTGCCATGATGAACAGCAGTAGGAATGGGAGTATATAGAGTGTCAAATAACTGCTGACATAGGTGTCTTGACTGGGCAGCAGCAGCAGCAGAAGCAGCAGTAGTAGTATTAACAGTAGTAGTTGATACAGAGTCATATCACATGGGCAGGAGGTGCCATGATGAACAGCAGTAGGAATAGGAGTATATAGAGTGTCAAATAACTGCTGACATAGGTGTCTTGACTGGGCAGCAGCAGCAGAAGCAGCAGTAGTAGTATTAACAGTAGTAGTTGATACAGAGTCATATCACATGGGCAGGAGGTGCCATGATGAACAGCAGTAGGAATAGGAGTATATAGAGTGTCAAATAACTGCTGACATAGGTGTCTTGACTGGGCAGCAGCAGCAGCAGAAGCAGCAGTAGTAGTATTAACAGTAGTAGTTGATACAGAGTCATATCACATGGGCAGGAGGTGCCATGATGAACAGCAGTAGGAATAAGAGTATATAGGGTGTGAAATAACTGCTGACATAGGTGTCTTGACTGGGCAGCAGAAGCAGCAGTAGTAGTATTAACAGTAGTAGTTGATACAGAGTCATATCACATGGGCAGGAGGTGCCATGATGAACAGCAGTAGGAATAGGAGTATATAGAGTGTCAAATAACTGCTGACATAGGTGTCTTGACTGGGCAGCAGCAGCAGCAGAAGCAGCAGTAGTAGTATTAACAGTAGTAGTTGATACAGAGTCATATCACATGGGCAGGAGGTGCCATGATGAACAGCAGTCTTAATAAGAGTATATAGGGTGTGAAATAACTGCTGACATAGGTGTCTTGACTGGGCAGCAGAAGCAGCAGTAGTAGTATTAACAGTAGTAGTTGATACAGAGTCATATCACATGGGCAGGAGGTGCCATGATGAACAGCAGTCTTAATAAGAGTATATAGGGTGTGAAATAACTGCTGACATAGGTGTCTTGACTGGGCAGCAGAAGCAGCAGTAGTAGTATTAACAGTAGTAGTTGATACAGAGTCATATCACATGGGCAGGAGGTGCCATGATGAACAGCAGTAGGAATAGGAGTATATAGAGTGTCAAATAACTGCTGACATAGGTGTCTTGACTGGGCAGCAGCAGCAGCAGAAGCAGCAGTAGTAGTATTGACAGTAGTAGTTGATACAGAGTCATATCACATGGGCAGGAGGTGCCATGATGAACAGCAGTAGGAATAGGAGTATATAGAGTGTCAAATAACTGCTGACATAGGTGTCTTGACTGGGCAGCAGCAGCAGCAGAAGCAGCAGTAGTAGTATTAACAGTAGTAGTTGATACAGAGTCATATCACATGGGCAGGAGGTGCCATGATGAACAGCAGTCTTAATAAGAGTATATAGGGTGTGAAATAACTGCTGACATAGGTGTCTTGACTGGGCAGCAGAAGCAGCAGTAGTAGTATTAACAGTAGTAGTTGATACAGAGTCATATCACATGGGCAGGAGGTGCCATGATGAACAGCAGTCTTAATAAGAGTATATAGGGTGTGAAATAACTGCTGACATAGGTGTCTTGACTGGGCAGCAGAAGCAGCAGTAGTAGTATTAACAGTAGTAGTTGATACAGAGTCATATCACATGGGCAGGAGGTGCCATGATGAACAGCAGTAGGAATAGGAGTATATAGAGTGTCAAATAACTGCTGACATAGGTGTCTTGACTGGGCAGCAGCAGCAGCAGAAGCAGCAGTAGTAGTATTAACAGTAGTAGTTGATACAGAGTCATATCACATGGGCAGGAGGTGCCATGATGAACAGCAGTATTAATAAGAGTATATAGGGTGTGAAATAACTGCTGACATAGGTGTCTTGACTGATCCAGAGGAGTCATGGGAGAAAATCATGTGGTCAGATGAGACTATAATATAACTTTTTGATCATAATTTCACTAACCGTGTTCGGAGGAAGAATAATGATGAGTACCATGCCAAGAACGCCATCCCTAATGTGAAGCATGGGGGTGGTAGCATCATGCTTTGGTGGTGTTTTTCTGCACATGGGACAGGGTGACTGCACTGTATTAAGGAGAGGATGACCGTGGCCATGTATTGCGAGATTTTGGGCAACAACCTCCTTCCCTGAGTTAGAGCTTTGAAGATGGGTCGAGGCTGGGTCTTCCAACATGACAATGACCCAAAGCACACAGCCAGGATAACCAAGGATTGGCTCTGTAAGGAGCATATCAAGGTTCTGGCGTGGCCTAGCCAGTCTCCAGACCTAAACCCAATAGAGAATCTTTGGAGGGAGCTCAAACTCCGTGTTTCTCAGCGAGAGCCCAGAAACATGACTGATGTAGAGAAGATCTGTGTGGAGGAGTGGGCCAAAATCCCTCCTCCAGTGTGTGCAAAGCTGGTGTAAAACTACAAGAAAGGTTTGACCGCTGTAATTGCAAAGAAAGCCTACTGTACCAAATATTAACATTGATTTTCTCTGATGTTAAAATAGTTATATTCAGCACTGTAAATACATCAGGTCCGGGGCTTTATCAGGGAATGCATGACAAGGGACCCTTCAGCGCCCTGAACCGACGACGGGTGCCAGAAAGTCACCGCCGATCCAGGACTCATTCATCTTTATGAATGTGAGTCTGTCCACGGAGTCTGTGGACAGACGGGTCCTCTTGTCCGTGACCACCCCACCTGCCGCGCTGAATGTCCGCTCAGATAGTACGCTGGAGGGGGGGCAAGACAATAACTCCAGCGCATACTGAGCGAGCTCGCGGCAGGTGTCCAATCTGGCAACCCAGTACTCCATGGGGTCGTCGGTGCTCATACTGTCAGAAGCACCGACAGACGCCATGTAGTCTGCCACCATGTGGGCCAGCCGCTGGTGGTGACTGCTGCTGCTGCTGGTGCTGGTACTGGGTCGCTCGGTTTGGAAGAACATCCTCATCTCTTCCATTAGGTCCCCTGCTCGGCTGCAGCTGGGTGCAGCCACCTGCTGGGTGAGATGAGGGGGGACAACTGGAGGCCGGGGAGTTGCCTGCTCCAACCGTCTGACAATGCCTGCCTGCAGTTCCTCCATCCGGTGCTGCCTCCGGCTGGCTGGGATGAACTGCTCCAGTTTCCCCTTGCACCTGGGATCCAAAAGGGTGGCCATCCAGAAATCATCCCTCGTCTTGATGGTCTTAACCCGGGGGTCCCTCCTGAGGCATCTCAGCATGTGGGCAGCCATGGGGAAGAGCACAGCCCGCTGTGACTCCTCAATGCTGGCCAGGTGAATGAGGTGCGACTCTTCATCCCTGAGGCGCTGCTGGTCAAACTCAGACATGCCCAACCCCCGGACTATCGGTGCCCCCAACACCGGCTCTCCCTCCTGACCAGGCCCTGACTCCGGGACGACACCAGCAACCACCTCCTCCTCCTCTTCATCATCATCCTCCTCCTCCTCCTCCTCGTCCTGGCCCTGGTCTCGGTGGAGCATTGCTGACTCCTCCTGCTCCACCAAGGCACTCTCCCCAGCTTCGAGCAGGCGATCTAGTGTCCTCTCCAGCATGAACACTATTGGCAGCACGCTATTGAGGCCGATTTGCTCACTGCTGACCATCTTGGTCGCCTGCTCGAAGGAGGACAACACTTGGCAGACCTGGTTTATCTGCCCCCACTCCGCACAGGCGATGAAAGGGAGTTGTGGTGAAGCCCTCTCAGTGCCTAGTTCCATCAGGTACTCCCTCACCGCCCTTTGCTGCTCCCACAACCTCTTCAGCATGTGGAGGGTGGAGTTCCACCGCGTCACACTGTCCACAATCAGCCTGTGAAGGGGCAGATTGTACTCCCGCTGCAACTTGGACAGGGACGCGGTAGCGGTTGGGGAGCGCCTGAAGTGGCTGGCAATCCTACGCGCCTTTGCCACAATGTCACTCAACCCTGGATAAGTGCGCAGGAACTTCTGCACCACCAGGTTGAGGACATGTGCCAGACAGGGCACGTGGGTCAGACTGCCAGCACTAAGGGCGGCGAGTAGGTTGCTGCCGTTATCGCAGACAACCATACCTGCCTGGAGCCTTCGGGGTGTCAGCCACTTCTGGACCTGAGCCTGAAGTGCTTTCAGCACTTCTTCTCCAGTGTGTCTCCGGTCCCCTAAACTAACAAGCTGGAGCACGGCCTGACAGCGCACGTGCCCCACACTTGAGTAGCTACGGGGGCGCTTGCTGGGAGGCTCAGCAGCTGCGGAGACAGTGGCTTGAGGGAGACCAGCAGTTCTCCCCTGGACACCCCGGGGCGGCACCACAAGATCGGTTGCCGCCGATCCCTCACCGACGCCTCGGAGGGAAACCCAATGGGCCGTGAAGCTGATGTAGCGCCCCTGCCCATGCCTGCTGGTCCAGCCATCCATTGTCAGATGAACCCTGTCGCTGACAGCGTGATCCAGCGACAGGGTTACATTCTGCACAATGTGCTGGTGTAGGGCAGGGACACCAGTCCTGGCAAAGAAATGGCGGCTGGGGACACGCCATTGGGGTTGGGCCTGCTCCAACATCTGCCTGAAGGGGTTGCTGTCAACTATGTTGAAGGGCAGCAGATGTTGGGCAATAACCCTTGCCAGGAGCCCATTGAGGGAACGCACACGTCGGTCCCAAGGGGGAAGGGAGTGGTGCGGTCAAAGGCGTCTGAAATCGACGCCTGGCGCCGGACGGCAGTGCGGGACACAGACGTGGAGGGTGCTGTGGAAGTAGAGGTCTGGCTGCCGGTACCAGTACCTCTACTAGAGGGAGCAGGGGGGCATGACCTGCTGGAAAGAGATGAAGATGTGGCAGGGGCTGCTGTACCCTGCTCACTTGTGGTGGTGGCGCTGCTACCACCACCACGCTTCATCTCGTCATACACCGCCCAGTGGTTTATCCTCAGGTGCTGGTTCAGGGCTGTGGTACCCACCCGAGCCAAACACTTCCCTCTCTTCACCCTCACTTTACAAATCCGGCAGATGGCCACGGTAGGGTTGTCTGCCACCAGGGTAAAGTAATTCCAGACAGGTGACTTCAGCACCGCCCTCCTGTCAGATGGGGTGACGCTTACTTGCACCTGCTGGGACTCGGTGCGCACAGGTGGAGCTGCCTGCTGCTGCTGCTGCTGCTCCTCCTCCTGACACCTCCTGCTGCCATCACCAGTGGAGACCCTGACGATGGTCTCCCTGGTGGTGACCTGGCGCACCGTTTCACCAGGGTGCCTACCTTCCCCGTCGTCACTGACGTAGTGAGCCGACGCGTCAGATGGCAACCATGATGGGTCACCCTCTTCGCCCCCAGAGATGTCAGACCAAGGGCTGAAATGTGTTGGTCTGAGGGAACCAACTGACATGGAGCCTCTAGCCTGGCTACGCTGTCCCCTCACCCACGCCTGGGTCTGACTAGGTGCTGCTGTTTCCTGCACCAAAACAGCAGCACCAGTTTGAAGGGATGTCTCTGGGATACTGCCAGCAGGTATCCCATCCTCCTCATCCATCCCTTCAAAAAGGTCCTGACCATCAGGACAGAGCTGGAGGTCTGCCTGATGCATGGCCTCCCCCAAGATATCCCTATCACTGTCGCTGTCGAACAGTAAGATGCTGGACTCTTGGGGGCTGGGGGGGGGTACTACAGGCACCGGAGTAATGGTGGTACTACTGTGAGTCGGGACCGACGACTCAGTGGCACTGCTGTGCCCCATGTAGTCCACCACTACTTCAGCCTGAGATGGCAATATCAGGCGGCTGCCCGATGGGAAGAACTCCCGGATCAGGCGTACTCCCCTTGCACCCGATCCTCTAACACTAGTAGGGGCACGAGAGGTACCCCGTGCTGGCAGCGATCCAGCACTGGGAGTAACTCCCCTACCCCTGCTGCCACGGCCACGGATGCCGCTCATTATTGCTGATATGTGTGTGGGGGGGGTAAACTTTATTGGGGGGGGGAAATGTGAACAAAATGTGTTTTTGTGTATTTTTTACAAGACAGGCACGCAGACAAAGACGTACACAGACAGCTACTAAACTATAAGAAAAGTAGTACACCAAAGACAAGGACTACAAAATTAAAGAAAAAAAAAAAAGCACTAAACAAACACTAACTTTTTTTTTTTTTTTTTTTTTAAACACAAAACACAGACACTAAACACACACTAAGCTAAGCTAGATGAAATAAATGTACACTAACAGTGTGTACACTTACTACACAAAATTTAACTAAACTGAACACAAAACTTAGCTTTTAGAAAAGCTCTTTAGGAAAAACTAAACAAAATGTGAACTGAGATGCCTAGCAAATATCACTGAACAGCGAACCTGCAAGATCTAACAGTAACACAAGATGAACAAAACTTAGCTTTTAGAAAAGCTCTTTTAGAAAGCTCAGCAAAATGTGTTCTGAAATCTCTAGCAAATATCACTGAACAGCGAGGATTGCAGGATCAAACAGTAACACAAATGAACAAAACAGCACAAAACAGCACAAAACGTAGCTTTGAAAAAAGCTCTTGGGTCTATTGCTTTGAAAAAAGCAGTTGATATACTGGAAAAGATCCACTGGAATCACTAAATAGCAATGCTGGTGATGATCTAAATCAATCAGGAACAAAGACACAGGAACACAGAAACAGCCTCCACACTCTATAGCCAGCTTCTGAATCTGCAATGAAATGGTGCTGGGAGTGAGCTTATATAATGTCCATGCAGGCAGGTTCCTATTGGTTGCTAACCTCTGACGAGTGTGGAAGGAGAACTCTGATTGGCTCTGATGCAAAAGGGCGGAGCAAATAATCGCGCAATATTCCTATTGCCGAATATTCGCATTGCGAATATTCGGCAATATAAAATGATCGCTTCAGCTACTCGGCCCAAGGTCTCTAATCATACCAGCAATGCTTTTAGATGTCTATGGAGATCACTAGGATGTGATCTGTTTTAAAAATGAAACTGTAAAAATCGCTCTGATGCGGAAGATCGGGGCGAGGAAAGTAATCGCGCGATATTGCGTTTGCCGAATAATCGCATTGCGATCTTTCTGGAAAATTCAATGAACGCTTCAGCTACTCGGCCCAGGGTCTCTAATGATACCAGCAATGATTTTAGACGTCGATGGAGATATCTAGGATGTGATCTGTTTTAAAAAAAAAATTGTAAAAAATCGAATATTCGGAATTGCGAATATTCACCGCGAATTTCGAAATATAGCGCGATTTCTCGAATATGCTATATTCGAGTCGAATATTCGCAATGCGAATATTCGTGAGCAACACTAGTCTGCAGCTAGCTCCTTATTTCAAAGGGATGTTAATCCTGTTTTACTGTGATTAGAGGTGACTCATGTTATGTATTCTGATTGCTTCATTATGCGGTGCCAGGCTGCCCAGCTAATGTGTTCTGTACACCTTGTAATTAACTTCCCTGATGTCATTATTTAAAGAAAATGTGTCTCAGGTCGGCTTCGAATTGTCTGGCTATATTCTGTATGAGAAACTCCAGAGTGTGTGAAAAGGGGGTGGAGCTCCCATTGTTCCTTGATTAAGGATTTAGCTTGTAAAACTGTATTTATAACCAGCAGCAAGCTGCCAATAAATCAGTCTTGGTTCCAGCATTCAGTCTTGACTCATGTGTGGATGATCCTGTGATGTTCTTGTATGGAGAGGAGGGAATGCTTGACGGGGATATCGTACCGATACCGTCACAGAATGCTTTCCAGCCTGGAGGAGAGATGTGGGGTCTTATTGACCCCGCATCTCTCCATAAAGAGTACCTGTCACAAACCATTCCTATTACAAGGGATGTTTACATTCCTTGTAATAGGAATAAAAGTGATCAAAAAAAAAGTCAAAAAAAGTGTAAAAATAAAAGAAATTGAGTAAAAAAAAAAAAAAAATTATAAAAAAAAATGTTTTAAATGCCCCTATCCCTGGTAGCTCGCGCTCAGAAGCGAAAACACACACTTAAGTCCCGCCCACATATGTAAACGCCGTTTAAACCACACATGTGAGGTATCGCCGTGTGCGTTAGAGCGCCAGCAACAATTCTAGCACTAGACCTCCTCTGTAACTCTAAATTTGTAACTTAAATAAATAAGCAACGCCTATGGAGATTTTTAAGTACTGACGTTTGGCGCCATTCCATGAGTGTGCGCAATTTTAAAGCGTGACATGTTAGGTATCTATTTACTCGGCGTAACTTCATCTTTCACATTATACAAAAAAATTGCGCAAATACTGTGCGAGATAAAAAGTTGCAATGGCCAGCATTTTATTGCCTAGGGTGTCTGCTAAAAAAACATATATAGTGTTTGGGGGTTCTGAGTAATTTTCTAACAAAAAAATTATGATTTATGCAGGGAGCAGAGAAGTGCCAAAATAGGCCCGGTATGGAAGTGGTTAAGGATATTCAGTATAATTTTAAAGAACTGTTTTTGTGGGTAAGAGGCTTAGGAGAGGAGTATGGACAGTATAAAACTGGGAAGTATGTGCAGGTGATGGAAAGGAATGTGGAGGGTCTAACAGTGGGCACTATGTACAGGAGAGGAGTGTGGAGGGTATGACAGTGGGCAGTATGCACAGCAGAGGAGTGTGGGGGGTATGACAGAGGGTGGTATGTACCGGAGAGGAGTGTGGAGGGTATGACAGTGGGCAGTATGTACAGGAGAGGAGTGTGGGGGGGTATGGCAGAGGGTGGTATGTACCGGAGAGGAGTGTGAAGGGTATGACAGCCGGCACTATGTACAATAGAGGAGTTTATGAATGTGGGCAGTATGTACAGAAGAGGAGTGTGGAGGGTATGATGGGGGCAGTATGTACAGGAGAGGAGCGTGGAGGGTATGACAGTGAGCAGTATGTACAGGAGAGGAGTGTAGCCGGTATGATAGTGAGCAGTATGTACATTAAATGAGTGTGGAGGGTAAGACAGTGAGCAGTATGTACAGGAGAGGAGTGTGGAGGGTATGACAATAGGCAGTATATACAGGAGAGGAATGTGGAGAGTATGAGAGCGAGCAGTATGTACAGGAGAGCAGTGTGGATGGTATAATACTGAGCAGTATGTACATGAGATGAGTGTGGAGGGTAAGACAGTGAGCAGTATGTACATAAGAAGAGTGGGGAGGATATGACAGTGGGCAGTATGTACAGAAGAGACGTGTGGAGGGTATGACAATGGACCCTATGTATAGAAAAGAAGTGTAGAGGGTATGACAGTGGGCACTATGTATAGGTGAGAAGTTTGGAGGGTATGACAGTGAACAGTATGTACAGGAGAGGAGTGTGGAGGGTATGATGGTGGGCACTATGTATAGGAGAGAAGTGTGGAGTGTATGACAGTGGGCACTATGTATAGGAGAGGAGTGTGGAGGGTATGGCAGTGGGCACTATGTATAGGAGAGGAGTGTGGAGGGTATGACAGTGAGCAGGATGTACAGGACAGGAGTGTGGAGAGTACGACAGTGGGCACTATGTACAGGAGAGAAGTGTATGACAGCGGGCACTATGTACAGTAGAGGAGTGTGTAGGGTATGACAGCGGGGACTATGTATAGGAGAGAAGTGTGGAGGGTATGACAGTGAGCAGTATGTACAGAAGAGAAGTGTGGAGAGTATGAAAGAATCTGCAAAGGAAAAAGAAAAATGTCTGTGGAAGGATGTTTAGGAAATGCGTAGTGGTTAAGCAGTACATACATTTATTGAAATTACGCCAATTAAGCAGAGACCAGCCATAGTCGATCCATGTATGGGCTAGCTGGTTTTACAAAAGTCAATCTATTATCTGACTTGAGTACAATCAGCCTGTCAGGTTTTTCCCAAAACAATCAGTGCTGCCAGCTATAGTTTGCAACACTGATCATTGTATTCACAGGCAGAACACAATAACACTGCAGGAGTGATTCCCCCATCCACAGGTCAGCAGGTCAAAGGGTGTGTGGGGACAGGCTGGGGAGAGATACTAGTCCCTGGGAAGGCCCTGGCTAGTATCAGAGCCAGATACTCACAGGTTACATACGCCACGATCGTTAGAGCGAGAGCAATAATTCTAGCACTAGACCTCCTCTGTAACTCTAAACATGTAGAGATAGATTCACGTAGACTTTACGTCGGCGTATCTATTGATACGCCGCATAAGTTGAAAGATGCGTCGTCGTATCTATGCGCGCTATTCAGGGAACTAGATACGCCTGAATTCGTGCTTCATCCGACCGACGTAAGTCTTAGTACGCCGTCATATATAGGGTGCATATTTAAGCTGGCCGCTAGGGGCGCTTCCATAGATTTACGCGTAGAATATGCAAATGAGCTAGATACGCCGATTCATGAACGTGCTTGCGCCCGCTACGCCGTTTACGTAAGGCTTATGTCAGGCGTAACGTTACCCCTGCTACATGAAGCGCAGCCAATGTTAAGGTATGGACGTCGGAACAGCCGTCGAATTTTACGTTGTTTACGTAAGTGTTACGTGAATGGGGCTGTGCGTAGGTTACGTTCACGTCGAAAGCATTGAGCCAACGTTTCTTAGGGAGTATACAGTATGCGACGTGATTCTGAGCATGCGCGCGCATGCACCGTACAAACGGCCATTCATTTACATGGGGTCATGGCTAATTTAAATGAAGAACGCCCCCTGCCTGCCTATTTTGAATTAGGCGGGCTTACGCCGGCCTATTTACACTTCGCCGGCGCAGCGAACGGCGCCAGATCTTTGAGAATCGGCGTAGCGCATATGAGATGCGCTACGCCGGCCAAAAGATACGCCGAGCTACCTGAATCTAGCACATAACCTGTAAAAAAATGTAAAGCATCGCTTAGGACAGTGGTCATCAACCCTGTCCTCAGGACCCACTAACAGGCCAGGTTTGCAAGATAACTGAAAAACATCACAGGTGATATCATTTGCTGCTCAGTAAATGCAGTATTCTAGTGTGCATCTCCCCAAGATAATACATAAAACCTGGCCTGTTAGTGGGCCCACTGGCTTTGTATACAAAAAAAATCGTGCTAATTTTAGTGTTTTTTTTTCATATATATTTATAAAGTTTGAGGGTTCTGAGTAATTTTCTAGCAAAAAAACAAATGATGACTTTTACATGTAGGAGAGAAGTGTCAGAATCTGCCTGGGTGGCAAGGGGTTAATTACCATAAGTAATATACAAATTATTATAAGCCCTCATCCTCTCAGTCTGCTGCTGCAGAATGTGTCAGCTTGTATTTAAACTGGCCGCTCTGTATGTAGCTTCTGACAGGCTGTGCAAGCAGCCCCGTATCTCCGGAACCATAAATGATAGGAGCCCCATATTTTGACCAGTGGTCTTCAGCTACATACCCCCTAATGTTTGGTCTCTGTGACCCCTGGTCGCCGAGCTACAATCCTCGTCGATCTTTTTCTTTTTTTTCTTCTTTTTGGGCAAATGGGCCTATCTTGAGGAAGGGGAATCCGGCCCTGGTCCAGGGGAGTATTTGGTCTTCATTAGAAGTAAGAAACAGTAAGATATGTACTCAGCACATCTTAATTTAATTTATATTATTTTAAATCTAAACAATTATTAGCAGATCACATCATAATGCAAAGGACATCTTCAGGTGAGTCCTTGACAGCACTGACATATTGTAATTCATAGTGGCATTGCCTTGACAGCGTGCAAATTTCAGAGATGCTCTTAGGCCCCATGCACATGGGACGCCGGTGCAAACTCAGCTAAACACACGTTTTTAAAGGTTAAAACCGGCGTTTAAAAACGCCCATTTGCCGCCAATTTAGTGGCGTTTTGCCGCGTTTTACTGCCTTTGCGTTTATAAGCGTTTAGTTAAGAAACATCATAAGGTCCTCCCTAAGCTAAAAAAACAGTATTATTTAACCATTTCAGCCATTTTGTGAGACCAGAGTGAGTTGCAGCTGAAAGAGCAGCAGTGTACTTGTATTTAGCGTGTCACTTGCCACATCACCTGCCACAAGCTGCGGATTGTCCACTTGCCACGTCACCTGCCACAAGTTATGAATTGTCCACTAGCCACGTCACCTGCCACGACACCTGGCCACGCCACCTGCCAAACATTGTGGATTGTCCACTGGCCACGTCACCTGCCATGTCACCTAGCCACGTCACCTGCCACAAGTTGTGGATTGTCCACTTGCCATGTCACCTGGCCACATCACCTGCCACGTCACCTGCCACAAGTTGTGGATTGTCCACTGGCCACGTCACCTGGCCACGACACCTGCCACAAGTTGTGGATTGTCCACTTGCCACATCACCTGGCCACATCACCTGCCACAAGTTGTGGATTATCCACTTGCCAAATAACCTGGCCACGTCACCTGCCACGTCACCTGGCCATATCACCTGCCACAAGTTGTGGATTGTCCACTGGCCACGTCACCTGCCATGTCACCTGGCCATGTCACCTGCCACAAGCTGTGGATTGTCCACAATGCAATGCAAGCAATTAAATTTTTTTAGTTTTTTTTATGTTTTTTCATCATTTGCCATCATTTTTGAGATTTCTATTGTAAAAAATATTGGTCACCTTTAAAAACACCTATAAACGAAACAACTAGAATGTGGAAATCTGTGATACTATATACCAAATAGCAGATTGCATTAAACAGTTACCCACATCCAAAGCAATAAACATACAGTATAATTCCTACATGTTCACTACTCAATTCCTTGAGGAAGGAATTGAGTAGTGAACATGTAGAGATTATACTGTATATGTTTATTGCTTTGGATGTGGGTAACTGTTTAATGCAATCTGCTATTTGGTATATAGTATCACAGATTTCCACATCCTAGTTGTTAGGCTACAACCCATGACTAAGGTAAAGGCATTCATCTGTATAACCTTACCAATCAGTCATCCACCACACAATTTTTATCATCTGTTACTGTCTTATTATGTTTAGCTAGTTCTCAATATCCACATACATGGCTTTGATTAACCATAGTAGAAGTTGCTGTGTCAAAAGTTGCAGGACCAATAATATATACAATATAATGTCTGAACTGAGGTTTCCCCTCATTTTCTCCCCACAAAGCTACCAGAACCGGAGTCAGCAGGAGCAGGTATCACGTCACTAGAGCTAACCACAAGATGCTGAGGTTAGCCAAGTCTGCGGTATATGCCCACACAGGAAATATTGTCCTTAATATCTTACAAAAGGAAACAACATTTTGTCCATGGAAAAAATACATAGACAGTTTGCATAAAAAAAATGCACCAAAGACACATTTTAGTACAATAGTATATCCTATAGTTACAAGAACAATGATATGCAATTCCTAGCCTTTTTTTAGTATTTTGTTTACATTTTTTCAATTTTCTATTTTTTTCAATAACAACAAACAAATATATGGCTTCACTAAAATCATGACATCTCAACATATGACAGTGGCCACATTTTATACTTATTTGACAGCCTTTTTTCCTTTTCTATGACATAAATATAAAATGACAATAAAATACTCAAAAAATATTTTTAAGTAATATGGATAAGCTTTCTTAAATGTACATTTTTAACCACTTAAGGACCGCCTCCTGCACATTTAAGTCGGCAGAATGGCACGGCTGGGCACATGCACGTACAGGTACGTCCTGTGCTAGTACCCAGCCTTGGGTCGCGGGCATGCGCCCGCGGCCCGGTCTGAAGCTCGTGACTGGGACCGTGGGGCCAGCGGACCCGATCGCCGCTGGAGTCCCGCGATCGGTCCCCGGATGTAAACATGTAAACACAGCTTCCCCGTTCTTCACTGTGGCGGCGGCATCGATCGTGTGATCCCTTTTATAGGGATACACAATCGATGATGTCACACCTACAGCCACACCCCCCTACAGTTAGAAACAGACATGAGGTCATACATAACACCTTCAGCGCCCCCCTTGTGGTTAACTCCCAAACTGCAATTGTCATTTTCACAGTAAACAATGCATTTTAAATGCATTTTTTGCTGTGAAAATGACAATGGTCCCAAAAATGTGACAAAATTGTCCGAAGTGTACGCCATAATGTCGCAGTCACGAAAAAAACGCTGATCGCCGCCATTAGTAGTAAAAAAATAATAATTTATAAAAATGCAATAAAACTATCCCCTATTTTGTAAACGCTATAAATTTTGCGCAAACCAACCGATAAACGCTTATTGCGATTTTTTTTACCAAAAATAGGTAGAAGAATACGTATCGGCCTAAACTGAGGAAAAAAACTTTTTTTATATATTTTTGGGGGATATTTATTATAGCAAAAAGTAAAAAAGATTGAATTTTTTTCAAAATTGTCGCTCTATTTTTGTTTATAGCGCAAAAAATAAAAACCGCAGAGGTGATCAAATGCCACCAAAAGAAAGCTCTATTTGTGGGAAAAAAAGGACGCCAATTTTGTTTGGGAGCCACGTCGCACGACCACGCAATTGTCTGTTAGATCGACGCAGTGTCGAATCGCAAAACCTGGCCGGGTCCTTTAGCTGCCTAAAGGTCCAGGTCTTAAGTGGTTAAAGCACATTTAATAGTACATATAACACGATTTGGGGCCAATTTCAGATTAACTTATTTAATTATTAATTATTAAACTAATAATTATAGCTTAAAATGGTTGTAAAGGCAGACTTTTTTTTTATCTTAATGCATTTTTTTTCTTAATGCATTTTATGCATTAAGAAAAAAAGACTTCTGTGTGAAGCAGCCCCCCTCAGCCCACCTAATACCTACCTGAGGACCATCTCGATCCAGCGATGTTGCATGAGAGCCTCGGCTGTCCGGGACTCTCCCTCCTCATTGGCTAAGACAGCCGTTAAGTGGCTCCCGCTGCTGTCAATCTAAGTCGGCGAGTCAGAGAAATTGTAGTCACCGCTCCAGATAGGTATGTGGATGAGTCCGTATATTCTCAGAGAAACACAGGTGCTGGCAATGCACAAAGCAAATGTAGAAATAAATGTTTGGACAGCCGCACTCTGAAAAAACCTTCTCGGTTGCCTTTTATTGGTAAAAGTTTTCAAACACCACACATCACAGCAAAAAACAGGGGCATGCAACTGACGCGTTTCACACTATTGATTAGTGCTTACTCATGAGAAGAGGGGCTCCGTGTCTGAATGGGCACAGTGAGCTGCGGCTCAGCTCTGGTGCCCCCATAGAAAGTTTCTTGCTGTGGGGGTCACTCAACAGGAGGGAGAGGCCAGGAGCACCAAAGGGGGACCTGAGAAGAAAAGGATCTAGGCTGCTCTGTGCAAAACCACTGCACATAGTAGGTAAGTATGACATATTTGTTATTAAAAAAACTAGACTTTAGTATCACTTTAAAGGTTAACTCCACTCTCAGTGGAAAAATAGAGCAAATAAAAACAATTAAAGCGGGAGTTCACCCATAAGAATTTTTTTTCAAAAAATCCCCTTAGATTCCTGCTCGTTTTGTCTAGGGGAATCAGCTAGTTGTGTTAAAATATGAGCTGTACTTACCCGTTTTCGAGATGCATCTTCTCCGTCGCTTCCGGGATATGGGTCTTCGGGAGCGGGCGTTCCTTCTTGATTGACAGTCTTCCGAGAGGCTTCCGACGGTCGCATCCATCGCGTCACTAGTAGCCGAAAAAAGCCGAACGTCGGTGCGGCTCTATACTGCGCCTGCGCACCGACGTTCGGCTTCTTTCGGAAAATCGTGACGCGTTGGATGCGACCGTCGGAAGCCTCTCGGAAGACTGTCAATCAAGAAGGAGTGCCCACTCCCGCAGCCCATACCCGGAAGTGGCGGAGAAGATGCATCGCGTAAACGGTAAGTACGGCTCATATTTTAACACAACTAGCGGATTCCCCTAGACAAAACGAGCATTAATCTAAGGGGAAAAAGTGTAATTTAGGGGTGAACCTCCGCTTTAATATAGTGTATACCAGGGCTCAAAAAGCCACTAGCCAGGCCTTAAGAGTTACTTGCCACCAGTTGCCCCACCCAACACCTCCCCTGCCCCACCCCTAAGTCTGCTCCTAAACACGCCCTTGTAAATTATCTCATGAAATTACACTGTTAAATATTTTAAGCAGAATTAAGTTCCAAAAATAAATATTAACGACTTTAACAATAGTAACATAAAGCATATCAGTACCCATCTGTGCAGCCTCAGTGTGCCTGTGAATGCAGCCTGACAGTGCCCCATCAATGCAGCTTACTGTGCCCCATCACTTGCAGCCTTACAGTGCCCCATCACTTGCAGCCTTACAGTGCCCCATCACTTGCAGCCTTACAGTGCCCCATCACTTGCCACATTACTGTGCCCCATCAATTGCCGCATTACTGTGCCCCATCAATTGCCGCATTACTTTGCCCCATCAATTGCCACATTACTGTGCCCCATCAATTGCAACATTACTTTGCCCCATCAATTGTCGCATTACTGTGCCCCATCATCACTTCAGACTCACCTCACACAAACACTGCCCTGGAGCCGCTTTGAGCCGAGGCTACAGTGCTCTCCTCCTCCTCTTGTATCACACACACAGCGTGCATCTTCCGCTGTATGTCATGGAGCAGGGTTTGTGTTTGGCGGCACGGTGTGATAAGGTCCTGCCCCCCTAGACCGGCTAATGTGATAGGCAGAACACTGATTCAATCTACTATCACATTATCTGGGGGGCGAGACCTTGTCACATCGCGCCGCCAAACACAGACCCCGCTCCATGACACACAGCGGAAGCTGCCCGCTGTGTGTGATACAAGAGGGGGAGAAGGAGAGCGCTGCAGCCTCGGCTCAAAGCGGCGCCAGGGCAGTCCAGCCCTGCCGCTCCCAGAGGAGGGCTGGCAGCCTTAGGCCTGGGGGGCAAGTCCAGTCAAGTGGCCCATTGAACCATCAGATCGGCTCACCATCCATCTAAAACACATTCTATGCACAGAGAGAGAGGGAGGGAAACTGCTCCACATTGCCACAGAGAGAGAGAGAGCTTGTGGGCCAATTCCTCACAAGACCCCGTGGCCGACGCCTGTATCAACCACTTGGAAGGTTTAGGGCTAGTATGTGGGCCCACACATACTTCAGGTCACACGCTCGATCTTATTTTCAGGCAAAATCTGGAAATAAACATTTTGGAAAATGAACCATTGCCATGGACAGATCACCATGCAATTAAGTTCAGAATTTCCAAAATCCCCCCCTTAACAAAGACATAAAAACCAGTGACAACACACTGGACTAGATGTCAGAAGAAGCTCCATTCGGAACTCTTCAAAACCACATTAAGGGAAAAAGTAAAAACAATTCAATCTCATCAAACGACCTTAGAAACACTGGATGCCATAAACACAGCCCTATTACAGTCAGCCGACTTAATAGTGCCAAAACGAAAAACCTGCATCCGAAAAAATACCTCAAGCTGGTTTAACAACCAGCTGTCGTTACTGAAGCAAGAGCGCAGAAGGGCGGAAGCCGCCTGGAAAAGAAGCTCCTCAGAAGAAAACGTCATCACCTACAAGACCACAACAAGAAAATATCATAAAGAAATCTTCAAAGCCAAGAAAAATTATTTTTCCAAGGCTATCAACAGCGCCCTAAATCGCCCCCGCGAACTCTTCAAGCTGGTCACTCAGACCATGAATCCTGTCTGTCTTGAAGCCCCCAATTCTGACACCCAAGAATTTTGCAATGAATTGTCGGATTACTTCATTAATAAAATCGAGGGAATCCGGGAAAGCATTCAGCAAAACAATACCCCCCTGAACCCCCCCCACAATTACTCACACAACACCCACAGAAATTCACCACAATTAGGAAAGTTCACTCTAGAACCCATCTCCATCGATGCCACTAAAAATATCATCGGTACTCTGCGAAACAGCACCGCGCCAAATGATATCATCCCCACTAAACTGCTGAAGGAATGCGCCGACATCTTGGCACCTCCTATCACGCAGCTTATAAACCACTCGTTCAAGGAGGGCATGGTGCCCTCCCAGCTGAAAGAGGGCATAATCCAACCCGTCTTGAAGAAACCCACCTTAGACCCCAAGGACTCACTTCATCGCCGTCCCATAACAGGTCTAAACGTTCTTTCCAAGGTCATGGAGAAAGTAGTGGTACAACAGCTGCAACAGCATCTAGATACCCACAACCTACTTGATCCATTTCAATCTGGCTTCCGTCCCAGACACGGTACGGAAACAGCATTGCTCAAAATATGGGACGACGCTCTCGAGGCCGCAGACGAAGGAGAATCTTGTCTCCTGGTTCTGCTGGACCTAAGCGCGGCTTTTGACACGGTAGACCACAAACTATTACTAACTCGGCTAACGGACGTAGCCAAAGTCGCAGAAGGTGATTTATCTTGGTTTTCCTCTTTTTTGGAAAACCGATCACAAACAGTGAAATTGGGACCTTTCACTTCTGAGAAACGCACGGTATCGCACGGAGTCCCTCAAGGATCGCCTCTATCACCGGTGCTGTTTAACATCTATCTTCGTCCCCTCTTTAAAATCATTAGCAGCCAAAAACTGCTTTATCACTCATATGCTGACGACACGCAACTGTATTTCCGTATTTGCAACAAAAAAGATCACCATCTCAATCTAGAGACATGCCTCTCTTTGATAGAGGACTGGATGACAAAGAGTTATCTTAAACTCAACGGAGCAAAAACAGAAATTCTCCTGTTTCACGCCAAGCGCATGAATCAACCTGCAACAACATGGATACCCCCGCCCATTCTGGGCAAAATCATCACCCCTAGCGCCAAAGTCAAAAGTCTTGGGGGTCATCTTTGACTCCTACATGACAATGGACGCACAAATAGGGTCAGTAGTCAGCGGACCTCACCATCTGCTGCGCCTACTACACAAACTCACTCCTTTTATTCCCAAAGAAGATATAGCGGCCGTGGTGGGAGCTATTGTAAACTCCAGATTGGATTATGCAAACGCCCTCTACCTCGGACTCCCAAAGTACCAAATCGCTCGTCTGCAAGTCGTTCAAAATACGGCCGCCAGACTTGTGACTGGGAAAAAAACATGGAAATCAATCTCACCTTCACTGAGAACTCTACACTGGTTGCCAATAAAAGACAGAATTGTCTTTAAAGCACTCTGTCTAACGCATAGATGTATCCATGGGAATGCTCCCCATTATCTATGCGACAAAATAAAAGCTCACAACTCCAATCGCATTCTGCGATCCACCAATCAAAACCTGCTCCAAATACCGAAAGCCAATTACAAGTCCAAAGGAGAAAGAAGATTTGCAGTCCAAGGTCCCAGACTATGGAACGCTTTACCAACCAACATTCGGTTGGAGGAGAACCACCTAGCCTTCAGGAGAAAGATCAAAACTCATCTCTTTTGATATCAAAGGAGACAGGAACAACCAGCGCCCAGAGGTGATTTAGTTCGCATGCGTCGCGCTATATAAATTCTTCATTCATTCATTCATTCATTGACACTTCCTTGCACAGACAGAGAGAGATACTGCTTGACACTGCCTTTGTGGCGGTTTGGGATCGCTGTATACACCACTCCCAGACTGTCCTGCCCATTGAAATCAATGCATCACAGGCAGTTTTAACCAGACGCTAAAGCACTGCTAAAACTAGCATTGCTTTACCGCCACCACCCCAGTGTGAAAGTACCCTTAGGTATTAGATGTGCAAACAATAAGGTGAGAGCACATCTAATACCTACAGAGAGTAATGGGAATATGGAGCTCAAAGTGAGCCATGCCATTACCTGGAGGGTTTGGCATTTAGGGGGTTAAAACAGGCAGGACATGTAATATCAACTCACTGCCTGTCAAACGCCTCTGAAAAGTGACCTGAGCATGGATCACTTTTCAGAGGAGTGGCAGTGCCTGCTGCAAGTGAATACTAGCCTTTGGGCTCACACTGGTGTGCTGCGGTTTGGCTGCAGTGCTGGTGTACTGGCGGGTTTTCTTATCCGCAGTCCCCGAGACTTCTTTTAGGTTTTACATTTTTGCTGCATTTTCTGAAAGTGCACCAAAGATGCAGCATGGAGGACATTTTGTGCACTTTCAGAACATGCAGAAAAAATGTGCAACCTCTATGGAGCCAGGGGCAACATGCAGGAAAACTGCCAGTTCACCAACCCTGAAGCCAAACAGCAGCATGCCAGTGTGAGCCCACATCATAACACCTAGGAGGGCATGGTAGTGACAAAAAATGTTTAGCTGCAGAGAGGGGGAGGGAGGAGAAGCTCACTTACTTGGCCAGTCCCAGCCTCCAGAAGACTCACTGGATTTGAGCAGAGAAGACTGCTCAGATTGAACTTTCCCACCCACACATCCTCTTCTCGTACAACACAGGCTGCCCGGAGTGTGGGCAGGGAAACAGAGCAGGTCCAGCTTCTGCCAGCTATTCGTGTGGAGGAGGGAGGGGCTGGGCCGGGCTGTGCTGTGCTCTGTAACACAGACTGTCAGCTCAGCCCTGTGATAGAGAAAACAGTGGGGTAGATTCAGGTAGATTTGCCCATTAATTACACCTGTGCAGCTCAGCTCAATTGCTCTGCACCGGCGCAATTGGGCAAGATTGCCACCTGATTCAGGATGCCTTTTGTGTGGTAATTTGCGCCTGTGTAAGGCAAAATTGAGGGCGCAAGCCAGCGCAAGTGAAAGTGGGTGTGCCCCTATGCAAATGATGGTCTGTCCGCTCAGCAGTGGCTTGCACCCGGCGCACGCATGCGCAGACCGAACGCTCCCGTGTGCGCATGCATGCAACTGCGCCTGTCCTACTTTCTGGGCAACGCCGGCCCACCTGCTTGCACTGAGCAAATAAATAGGGGCAGATCTGCGCAGGTCCTGTGCAAAATTTTCCACCCCCCCCTGAGCAAGGTAATTTTGCCCTTTATTTGAGATGGCACCTCCTCGTAGGGAAAAAAAGAGGAAAGCTAACTTCAATTTATCTGAGATGGAGATCATGCTGGCGGCTCTCACTCGCCATACTGCTGTGCTGTATGGTGCCCAGCGGAAGAATACCACCACAGCCCAAAGGAGGGCAATCTTTGATGCCATCACCTTAGACGTGAATGCGCTGGGCAATGAGGAGAGGACCTGGGACGAAATACAGAAGAAGTTAAACGACATGCGGTGTCGGGTCTGGGACAAACTGGTCTTAATACGGAAGCATACCAGGGGCACGGGAGGAGGACCAGCCTTCCCCTTACGTTTAAATGCGGAGGAGGAGGTGATTGCTCAAAGTTTCGCGCTGGAGCAGGTGGAGGGAGTCCCAGGCTATGATTCCACTGTTGGGGACTTGGGGACTGGTAAGTTTTTTTTTTTTGTCATATTTGCTGTGTATCATGGGAGGGGGTAGAAGGGAAGATGTGAGTGGGTAGAAGGGAACATGTAAGAAGTTTTTTTTTTTGTCATATTTGCTGTGTATCATGGGAGGGGGTAGATGGGAACATGTGACAAGTGTGTGGCTCCAGCAACATGTGTTTTTTTGTGTCATCCACAGATGTTGAGGATGAAGCTGGGTCGTCGTCGGCTGCAGGGCGACCCACGCCATCCCCACATCATCATGGGGTCCAGTCAACCCCCATGCAAGTCCTTGGTATGTTGGTGGAGGAGGAGAGCACCCATAGGCCATCTATGGAGGAGGAAGCGGTGGAGGAGTCTATTGACCTCCACCAGGAGGACTCTGTCTACCTCCAGGAGGATCCCACCATCCCTGACCTCCCCACCACCCCCCCCGACCATAACGTCATCCCCCTCCAGGGCAAGCCCCTCCAGTGTCCCTCCCACCATTGTCCCTCCCACCAGTGTGACCCCCTCCCCTTCTTCTCCCTCAGGACGTGGCCCAGCCTCTCCTCCCAGGAAGGCTCTTTCAAAAACGAGGGGTGTACCCTCCAGCCTCCGAGAGGGGCTGCAAGAGGAACAGGCCCGGCAGACCCGCCATATAGGGGCCATGGTGGGTGATTTGAGGCAGGTGGCGGACAACCTGGCATCCTCCTCCTCCTCAGTGCAGCAGGCCCTCACCCTGCATGCTGACCTGGGGAAAAGAGACACAGTGAGCCTGGAGGAAGTCAGCGCCAACTGTGTAGCCATGGCCACCTGTATGGTGGAGCAGCAGGACGCCACCGCTTTGCTCACAGCGGAGGTGAGCAGATTGGCAGGGGCGGTGGAGGCCAACACTGATGCTGTGCGGGAGAAGGGTAGACGAAACTGGCGGCAACAAAGGAACACTACCACCCTGCAGCTGCGGATGTTGGCACAAACCAACATTGTGCTCACCCGCCTGGCCAACGCCATGGAGGGCAGGCAGGCACCACCTGCCAGGAGTGAGGAAGTAGGGGATGCTGCTCCTCCCCCCCTCCATCCCCACCCCATGCTCCATCCCCACCCCATGCTCCATCCCCACCCCAGGCTCGAAAAAAAGAAAATAATTATTTTCCTGTGCCTTTTATTATTTTTTAAAATATCCCTTGGTGCTCAGATAAGGAGCTTTTTCTATTTAGTTTGATTATGCTCATCTGTTTTTTGGATAATTTTTTTTGGCTCAGATTATGAGTTTTTCTCTATTTATTTTATGCTCAGATTATGAGCTTTTCTATATTTATTTTATGCTCAAAGTTTGAGTTTTTATTTTATTTTGTAGTCCCTACACACGGTGAAGAGTGTATACTACAGTGTGACTGGTGTGTGAATGGGGGGGGGGGGGTGTCACTCCTGCTGGAAAAGGGGTGTCACCCTCTGCCATGTGAAAGGTGTATGAATGGACAGCAACATAATTGGAGCCTTGACGCGGCGTTGCTGCTCCCTAATACCATGGGGTATCCTTGGGTCTAATCCAATTTTGGGTGCATGTGGGGTGTGTGTGCTAGGGACCACAGTGGTGTGCACGCGTGCATTCTACTTGTGACATGATTAATGTGTGTTTAACGTGAAAAGAGACGTTCCACGAGACCACTTCTGACTGCTCTTCCCTCAGTAGATCGGGTAGAGTTTCTTGGGGGGGGATTGTGTGGTTGGGGAGTCAGGTCATCACATATGTCAATCTCCAGGCCCTTTATCATGGCGAAGTTGTGCAGAATACAACATGCCCCGATGATCTGGCACACAAAGTTTGGGGAATACAACAGGGTACCCCCAGACTTATCCAGGCATCTGAAACGTGACTTCAGGATGCCAAATGTGCGCTCCACCACTGCACGGGTACGTGCGTGTGCTTTCGTTATATCTTTCCTCTCCTGGGGTTTGGGGGTTCCGGAATGGGGTCATTAGATGAGGTCCCAGTGCATATGCCATGTCACCTGGAAGAGAAAAGACAGGAGGATGTTAGTCATGCATGTGCCCCTCGTGATGTCTGCATCATGGGGGGGGACAGTCATACCTGACACCCATGTCACTCACCAACCAGCCAGCTGTCCCCATACATGTTCTGTTCAAATTCTGTTGCTGCTCTGACGGAATATAAAGCTGTCATGACAGGACCCGGGGTGTTTGGCACGGACGTGCCATATGAGGCCATGGGCATCCACTATGACCTGGACATTGATGGAATGCCAATGCTTCCGATTACAGTATATGTGCTCGGTCTCACGGGGGGGCTGTAGTGCCACATGGGTACAATCAATGGCGCCGATGGTGCATGGGAATCTTGCAATTTGGTAGAAATCTGTCACTGCCCTCTGCCGCAGGTCCTCCTGGGTGGGTTTGAAAAATTGATTGGACATGCGTCTCAGGATTGCAGGAATAACCTGGTGAACACATCTGCTCATGGAGGATTGTGACATCCCAGCCACCATTCCACCTGTGCGCTGAAAAGAGCCAGTGGCCAGGAAATGCAGGGTTGCCACTACCTTGACCAGTGGCTCCACTGCATGTCCACAATGTGTCTGGCTGGTGATGTCATCATGCATGATTGTGGCTAAATCCAGGATGACTTCAGGGCTGAATCTAAACATGCGATACACCTCCGAATCCCCCATGGCAAATATGTTCCTGCGCACTCGGTATATCCTCTCCTGTGCCCTCCTACGAGTCGGTTCACTCAGTAGTATTGCTAGAACCATAGCTGCCCCTGGCATGTTGGCACACAGATGTGAGTTCCAGAAAGTGTGGGTCTTCTGCTTGCTCAGCTCGTCCGTAACGGTGCTGCTGTAGTGGCTCTCCAGCTGACCTGTGGACGTCTGTTGCCAAGATGCCCCTGCTTTTATGAGGAGCAATTTTGCCCTGGCCAAACAGCTTGCGCGCTTGGTGTGCAAACTGTGCCTCACACGCGCAGGTTTTTGAATCAGCGTTAGTTCCTCATTTGCATATTTGCTGAGGGAAAACAATGAGAGCGCAAGTTGCACCCTGCGCAAAAATGCACATTACATGCGCCGGGGCAGAGAAACCGCGTCCGTGGAAAAATGCCTAATTTCAGGCTTAGCTTGTTTTCTGGGTCATCCGCATATTTGCCTGGGCGCAAATCAGTACTTGCGCGGCGCATATCGCGATTGCACCCGCGCAAGTCGTACCTGAATCCGGGCCATTGCTGGCTCACTCGATGGAGCTTCCGTACTTGGCCAACTGCGCATGTGCAGTTCTGAGCTCGTAATAAAGTGGCCTTTGCACAGCCTATTAGAGCAGCCCAGGGGGCAATTTCAAGCCTGCCCCCTGCTCCATCCCGCCCCCGTCTCTCTGTGTCCTTCGGCTGACAGTTTCCTGGCTGATCGCTTCAGCCGGGAAACTGTCAGCCTGGTTCACCCCAGCTCCTCACTCGCCCTGGAATAAATTCCACTCACAAAATACGAGCAAAAGAGTGAAATTTTGAGGGCTGGTGTATACAATTGCTACACAAGCCATATTGTAATTTAATGTTATTAAAAATTACCTTCCTATTTCAATCTGCAGCTCTGTCATTTTCTGTAAAATGTTATGCAACAAGGAGGTGGAGGTGTTCTGTACACCCTTGGCATATGGAGCACCTCCAAAATGTAATTTCCTGCTTGTGTGAGGAACTGCATTAAATACGACTTTAGGCATCCAATAAAACATTTATGGTTAGATACTTCCAAAGAGACACTGCAACGATTCTCATCAAAACAATGAAAGTGCAATCAGCTGATTTAACCAAACAAGGCAAATCTATTCATAATCAGTATGCAAGAGAAAGTGTCAAATAGCTATTTATTTGGAGCAGAAACAGGAATCAGCAACAGGATTTATTAAAATCCTGTACATTAATTACCCAGAAGGGATTGTTTTTTCCTCAACAAAAGTGAAGTTACTCAAAGTGCTGTATTAAAGCACATTAATAGAAAGTTATGTGGAAGGGAAAAGTGTGGAAGAAAAAGGTGCACAAGCAGCAGGGATGGCTGCAGCCTGGAGAAGATTGTCAGGAAAAGGTCATTCAAAAGTGTTGGAGACTTTCACAAGGAGATGACTGAGGCTGGAGTCAGGACATCAAGAGCCACCACACACAGACGGATCCTGGACATGGGCTTCAAATGTTGTATTCCTCTTGTCAAGCCACTCCTGAACAACAAACAATGTCAGAAGCGTCTTACCTGGGCTAAAGCAAAACAGACCTGGTCTCTTGCTCGTGGTCCAACGTCCTCTTTTCTGGTGAGAGCAAATTTTGCATCTCATTTGTAAACCAAGGGCCAGATTCACAAAAGGGATACGACGGCGTATCTGCTGATACGCCGTTGTATCCCTGTTTCTATCTATGCGACTGATTCATAGAATCAGTTACGCATAGATATCCCTAAGATCCAACAGGTGTAATAGTTTTACACTGTCGGATCTTAGGATGCAGTACCGCGGCCGCCGCTGGGGGGAGTTTGCGTCGTAAACCAGCGTCGGGTATGCAAATTAGCAGTTACGGCGATCCACAAAACTTTTCCCGTCGTTACGTCGCCGCAAGTGTTAGTTTGCCGTCGCAAAGATAGGGCACCTTTTACAAAGTGTAAACTTACTACACCATGTAAAAGTATACCCGTCTTTCCCGCGTCGCTTTTGAATTTTTTTTTTAAAAAAATTTCCCGGCGCAAGTCTTTTTTTCACGTCGCGATTCACAAAACGTCGGCGCGTCGTAATTTCGCGCAAAGCACGTCGGGAAATTTGCGTCGGGAGCATGCGCAGTACGTCCGGCGCGGGAGCGCGACTAATTTAAATGGTACCCGCCCCATTTAATTTGGCCCGCCTTGCGCCGGACGGATTTAGGATACACCGCCGCAAATTTCCAGGTAAGTGCTTTGTGGATCGGGCACTTAGACAGAAAATTTGCGGCGGTGTAACCTAAATCGGTTACGTTACGCTGCGCCCGGGCTACGTGAATCTGGCCCCAAGGACCCAGAGTATGGAGGAAGAATGGAGAGGCACACACTTGCAAGATGCTTGAAGTCCAGTGTGAAGTTTCCACAGTCTGTGTTGATTTGGGGTGCCATGTCATCTGCTGGTGTTGGTCCACTGTGCTTCATTAAGTCCAGGGTCACCGCAGCCATCTACCAGGAGATTTTGGAGCACTTCATGCTTCCTTACGCAGATGAGCTCTATGGGGATGCTGACTTCATTTTCCAGCAGGGCTTGGCACCTGCCCACACTGCCAAAAGCACCAAAACCTGGTTCAATGACCGCGGGATTACTGTGCTTGATTGGCCAGCAAACTCACCTGACCTGAACCCCATAGAGAATCTATGGGGCATTGCCAAGAGAAAGATGAGAGACATGAGACCGGACAAGAGCTGAAGGCTGCTATTGAAGCATCCTGGTCTTCCATAACACCTCAGCAGTGCCACAGGCTGATAGCTTGCTGCAAAAGGGCCCAAACCAAGTACTGAGTGTACATATGCATGCTTCTACTTTTCAGAGGTCCGATATTGTTCTATGTACAATCCTTGTTTTATTGATTGCATGTAATATTCTAATTTTCTGAGATTGTAGATTTAGGGTTTTCATGAGCTGTAAGCCATAATCATCACAATTATGACAAATCACGGCTTGAACTATCTTGCTTTGCATCTAATGAGTCTCATATATTAGTTTCACCTTTTATGTTGCATTAGTGAAAAAAATGAACTTTTGCATACTATTCAAATTTTTCGAGTATCACCTGTAGAGTAAGGATGAGCTCTGGCGTGTTCGCATAGTACACGTGCAGAGCCCGCCAGGAAGTGTGCACGGCACTGCGCTAATCACAGCCAGGGAGACATTTCCCGATCTCTGCAGCCGAGCATCAGGACAATGTCTCCCTGGCTGTGATTAGCGCAGGACAAATGTTAAATAGCATGCTTTAACATTTTCTGCCAACAATTGTGTGTTGTCGGATTTTCCAATCGTGTGTACACAAGTCCGTTGGACAAAAGTCCAAATTACAAACACGCATACTCGGAAGCAATGCTCACCAAACACAACATCAGCAGAAGGTGCCCAAAGGGTGGTGGTAAAGAGCTGAAAAACCTCATTGTTTCGTGTTTGTTGGCCGACAATTGTGTGCCGTTTGTATGCAAGACAAATACCTGGCCAATGCCCTTCCGACAAAAGTGCTACGTTTTGTCCACAGAAAATCCGATTGTGCGTGCCAGGCTTAAGAAACCGCTGCTCACAGTAGATGTTTGCTGACCTGATGCTCAGACTGCATAGCAATTGAGGTGCACGCCCTGCCATTGCTACAGACTCTTGTGTATACGTATGATTTAATGGCTGCACACTTAAAAGGGTTGTAAAGGTTTGTTTTTTTATTTTCTAAATAGGTTCCTTTAAGCTAGTGCATTGTTGGTTCACTTACCTTTTCCTTCAATTTCCCTTCTAAAGCCCCATACACACGGTCACACTTTTTGCCAACCAACTTCAAAATCTGCAAGTTTTCTAATTTTTCTGACCGTGTGTACGCTCCATCGGACCAACTTTTTCGGGTTTCATCCAACAAAAAGTTGGGTCTGCAAACGGACCAACTTTTTGGCAACAAAAGTCCGATGGTGCCTTGTCTGACTGTGTGTACAGCAATCCAACCAACTTTTGGACAAAGTGCAAATACGCATGCTCAAAACCAATGTTAAAAGCAACAAACAATAGCAGAAGTTAACCAAAGGGTGGTGGTAAAGAGCAGAAAATAGCAAAAAAAAACACGTGATGTTAGGAAAGTTTTAGAAAAGTTTGCAGAAAAGTCTGACTGTGTGTATGCTATGGGTGTGGCCGGACAAATCAATTAGAAAAAAAATCCAAGGGAAATTTTGTTGGATGTCTGACTGTGTGTATGAGCCTTAAGTGTTTTTTTTTCTTTGTCTGAATTTCTCAGTCCCTGTTCCTCCTCAGTAAGCTTGCCCCCATCATCCAAGCCATTCTGGCTGGGGGTTAGTCAGCGTGCTCGCCCCCTCCCTTGGGACTACATCCCTGCGGGGAAACGATACGTTTACAGCCTCTCCCCGCAGGGATGTAATCCCAAAGGAGGGGGCGAGCATACTGACTAACCCCCAGCCAGAAAGGCTTGGATGATGGGGGCAGAGCTTACTGAGGAGGAACCGGAAGTGCGAAATTCAGACAAAGAAAAAAAACATTTAGAAGGGAAATCGAAAGAAAAAGGTAAGTGAACCAAAAATCCACAAGCTTAAAGGAACCTATTTAGAAAATAAAAAAAAAAACCTTTACAACCCCTTTAATACTTGCAAAAAAAATGACTTTATTGTAGAACAAAGTCTATAAAAACAACCACAACTGATCGGGCAGGGGAGGCAAAAGGCAGGTAGATGCGTTTCACACGGAAGTTTGTGCTTTCTCAATACCACATAGAGTCACAGTCCACACATCGTATATATATATATATATATATATATATATATATATATATATATATATATATATGGTATCATTGAGTACAAAACATGTGTGTATAATCAATCAACTGCAAGACATCAAACCAAGCTACACCCGTGTGTGACAGGACATATTTCAGTTTACAAAATAAATATATAATTAAAAAGTCCTCACACAAAGATTGAACTCATGGTATAGTAGTTAACGCGAAAACATGTATACAATAACAAAAAATATATAAAAATAATATGTATAAAAACATTTATGCATACTTATAGGGGGTCCATGCACAGAAATATACACATGTTCATGGATGGAGCGACTGAGAACAGAGTATCCTCAAATGATCCCAAAACTATCCTGCATATTATATACCGGTAACTGTTTACTGACAGATAAATTAAGCCATCAAAAACAGGAAGGAAAAAGACCAGAAAACTGAAGTATTGTGCCAAAATATTACCACCCAGGATCCAACCTGATATATGAAGCTAAAAACAATGCATCCTCAAATGATCCCATTGATTTTATGTGTCCCCACATAATCATGAATATTAAGTGATAAAATGTGGCGCACATTCAAGTAAACTGACACAGTGGAAAGTAATTTAACTTACTGAGATAAATATACCATCAATTCATATAGTATATGTGTGTATATATATATATATATATATATATATATATATATATATATATGGAGCATTACCCCCGGAGGAGCTGCTGGTTGTTTTGGGTGGCACATTTACCTCATGGCTCCCCCGAATTCCTAGGGGTGAGTGATGCGTATTGCATTTGGTAGAAGTAAAGGAATGTCTGCACCAGGTGTTCTTTGCTGTGCTCTTTATTACACAGCCAGGTAAAAACAATAAACATGTGGTGAGGAAAGTAAAGTTGAAGAAGAAAGGAGAACAGATTCAGGCCTGATGATAGGGAAACAGTCCTGCTCCCAAACGTAACACTTCTCTGTGCTCTTTATTACCCAGCCGGGTAAAAACAATGAACTGGTGATGAAAGGATAGAGTTTGAAAGAAGGAGACCAGCAAATTCAGGCGTAGCATTTGGAACAGTCCTGCTCCCATATGCAACACTTTCCGTACCACTCCTGCCTGAGTGGGTTTAGTGTACCCGGACAGGCCTCTCTCACTGACCTGGCAGCCGGAGTATCACTCGAACATTTGTAGGATAAAGTCCCTGCCACAGACCCTCCTTAGTGAACTTGAACTTGAGGAAAAGTCTCTGCCACAGACCCTCCTTGGTGAGCCTCATGCCGCGTACACACCATCACTTTATGTGATGAAAAAAAACAACATTTATGTTAAGTAAAAAAATGAAGTTTTTGAAACTTCATTTTCAAAAACAACGTTGCCTACACACCATCGTTTTTTCAAAATGCTCTAGCAAAGCGTGGTTACGTTCAGCACTCTTTTCCATTGAAGCTCGCTTCATAACTTGCTTCTGAGCATGCACGGGTTTAAAAACGTTGTTTTAAACGACGTTTTGCCCACACACTATCATTTTAAATGACACAAAAAACGACGTTTTGAAAAACGACACAAAAAATTGAAGCATGTTCGGTTTTTTTTTTTGTCGTTTTTCAGAAGACATAAAACAACGTTTTCCTCACACACGGTCATTTCGAATGACGTTTTTAAAATGTCGTTTTTTTTCATCACATAAAGTGATGGTGTGTACGCGGGATCAGAAAGACACCTCTGCCACAAGCCCTCTCTGGATTGTAATCATGGAGATAATCCTCCTTAGATGAATTACGCCTGGATCTCCTTCAACTTGTCGCCCAGGTACCGACTGACAGGTGATCAATCCCTCAGTGTCCAGCTACCTTGATCCCCAGTGGTTTGTCGAGGCCCTTTTGGATAACCAGCCTCTCAATGGCGCTCCTCAGACAGACTCCCCACCGAACAGCAGTACAGCTTGGGATCCTCAAAGGTGGGAACCCAGTCACTCACTGGGTCACCGTCACTGTTCAGATGCTCCGGGCCAACATGGTCCCGGAACCAGGAACACCGCGTGGCACGCACGCCCCGGCCAGGTAGGCCATAACGCCGGGGCGCCGTGATGTGGTCACCCTCGAAGAAGAAGACCCGGAACCAATGTCGTCTGCCTCATAAATACCCCTCCCCAGCATGCACAGCGAGGTCAAACCCTCCTGATTGGCTGCTGGGAAAGAGCACCCAAACCTTGACTCCACTGCTGCCACCTGCAGCACCGGGTTGGAAAAACACCCCAGTGCAACATAATAGCCCACAGCACAGCCCAGCAGAGACAGAGACCCTGTTTTGCACTTAACAGTCTGGATCAGAGTTTAACTACACTCTGATCTACCCCTAAATTTAACTAGCACCGGTACCATAAAGTACACAGGCGCTACATATAGAAATATTTTTTTTAATAAAAAAGTGCTCAGAAAGGATACTGGGCTCCATTCGCAGAACCAGACTGCAAATTTTTTTTAAAATAGCCCCCCAAAATTAATAGTAGACTCTCATATGCAGCCTGGCAGACCAGAAAAAGAGAGGGGACTAGCGAGCACCCCTGCCTCCTGAACCATACCAGGTCTCCTGCCCTAAACATGGGGGTGTTTGGGGCAGGGGAGCTCTACCCCCTCAAAGCACCGTGTCCCCATGTTGATGTGGACAAGTAGTCAGCTGCTGCTACTCCACACCAGAACGCCTTCTTTTAGTGGGCACACATTCCTCCTCTGATTCCGTATCAGACTCGCTGCTTGTTACGGGCTCAAAGGCCGAATCCGAATCGGACCGAGACTCAGAGAGCTCCCCGCAGCTCTCATCAGTCGCGCATAGTTGCTGGAAGGCCTCCTCGGCGGTAACATTTTTTTTTGCCATACCGGTGGCTAGTGAGGCTGCACTACAGAACACTGGTGGGCACTGGTTGCGCTGATGTGGCACTGCAGTGGCGCAGGTGGAACTGATGGGCAAAGGTGGCACTGGTGTGAACTGCTGTGGCTCTGGTTGCACTGCTGTGGCTCTAGGGTCGCTGATTAGCAGGCGGCACTGGTGGGCACAGGCAGGACTGGTGGGCACTGGTGGGCACAGGCGGCACTGGTGGGCACTGGAGGGCACTGGTGGGCACAGGCGGCACTGCAGTGGTGCAGGTGGCTCTGGTGGGCACAGATGGCACTGGTAGGCACAGATGGCACTGGTGGGCACAGATGGCACTGGTGGGCACAGGTGGCACTGGTGGGCACTGTTGTGGCACTGTTGTGCACTGTTGTGGCACTGTTGTGCACTGGTGTGCACTGGTGGGGCACTGGCATGCACTGGTGGGGCACAGATGGCACTGGCGGGGCACAGGTGGGGCACAGATGGCACTGGTGGGGCACAGATGGCACTGGTGGGGCACAGATGGCACTGTTTGGGCACAGATGGGGCAGAGATGGGGCAGAGATGGGACAAAAGGGGCACTGGTGGGCACTGCTTTGGCACTCACGTTTTGTCTTTTATCTCTCTTTCCTCTTCTCTCACGCTGCAACGGTTTGAGGAGAGGAGAGAGATGACCTGGAAACGACCTGTTTGCCAGGTTTGTTTACATTTGTGATCGCGCCGTCATTGGACGGCGCGATCACGTGGTAATGAGACGATTTCATTGGCCCTTTACCGTGATCCTTGTTGCTGCGGATCCCGTGGACCCGGCGAGCAACATTGATTGCGTGTGCGCACCCGCTCGGGCGCGCGGGAACGATTCTCTGGGAGGACGTCCATGGACGTCCTCCTAGAGTTAAGCAACCGCCTTGTAGCCGTATTTCGGCTATAGGGCAGTGATCAAGTGGTTAAAGGGCCCAGAGGTCCCCAGGGCCCCGGATGGCTACACCCCTTTTTTTATATATATATCTTTTTTTGTAAAGGGCTCCCGCTTCTAAATTCGTGGCAGCCCCCCTGCTTCTCAATTTCAGGCGGCAGCACCCCCCCCCCCGGGTTCTCTGCTCCAGGGGGCCCAGGCCTGAAGCTGTGCAAGGGGCCCCATAATTCGTTAAGCCCCTGTGCTGCCCACAAATCAGGCTGAAAATCATCAGCGGCATGCAGCCAGTGACAGTACTGCTTCCCTTCCCAGTGTTTTAAAATGTACAGCACCCCTGGCTTCCCTTTAGACGTGCACTTCTCCCTTCCTGCCACTGGGTGCTGCTTGTATATAAAAGTGAATTAGAATGTGATTTTATAACATCCCCAGTTTGCTCTTCCCGAGGCTGACTTCTTCATGTCCTGCTCCTCAAGGTATGTCACTGTTTGCTAATCTATATTGTAAATAGAAGTTTTCTGTAGAGTGTGCCCAAAGTCTTTATAATATTTGATGATTCACTGCAGGTCTGGTCAGTATTTTAAAAAAGTTCCTCTATTTTACACATGGCATGGCATGGGGTCACATCACAGTCTGTTCATTCTGCTTTAGCACCATGGGACCCCATGCCATGTGTAAAATAGAGGAACTCTTTAAATCACAGACCACACCTGCAGTCCAGGCTGAGTAAGGCCTTAGAGCACATGGCATTACTGCCTGTATTTAACTGCTTCATGGGCTTATTTTGGGCCTGGCTGGTTCGAATGTATGCGTTTTTGGCGCGTATTCCCACATTTGCGCAGGCACAGCAGCCCATTTATTTGAATGGGCCGCCATGCCTGCATTTCCTGCAAAGAAAAGCGCATGACTCATGTAATAGGCTGCGCACACGGCACACCTATGCCCATCAAGCACTGAAATACAGCACTGTCTGTCCATTCTGCTGTGACTTATCTGCAGTTCCCGCACTGTCAAACTTGCTGCATTTTTAGACGTTTAGGTCACGCTTTTAAAAACACAGTGCGTTTGTGTGTGCAAGAACTGCAGGTAAGTAGCATGGTGCAAAAGCAGAATGGATTTCAAGGTAACTGTATTTTTAAAATGCTGAATGCACCATTTTTCTGCAGGAAACGAAGGCATGGCAGCCCATTCAAATCAATGGGCTGCTGTGCCTGCACAAATGAGGGCCGCCAAAACACATACATGTGAACCAGCCAGGCCCAAAATAAGCTGGAGGGGGGCCCAAAAAAATGTTTTGCCCAGGGCCCAAACCATATTAAAGACGGCCCTGGCCCTCTTTATGAGAATTACTCTCCCCAAATAAGATATTGCGCTAAGAGCTAATGAAAAAAAATTGAGTTCTTCTGACTGCTTGAATTTTTGGATAAAAACCATGGGAATTAATCGTGATGCATCAAATCGTTGACAGGATAATCACAATCGAATTGAATCAATAGACCAGTGAAGATGCCCACCCCTAATCTGAATAGATAAGGGAGACATGGGTCGTTTCCAGTGGCCCCTTCAGAAATAAGCGCTAAATGTAATTTTAAACATAAACTTTAGCTATATAAGAGCTAGCCTGTTGGTAAATGTTTAGCTAACCTTCTATAGAGGCACTAGAATCATGTTGCTGGTACATTGTTTTTTTTTTTTTTAACTTTACACTAAATGCACAAATCAATTCAAATTATAAAAGTGAAGAAGGGAATAAAGAAGTCGATAAAAAACAAATTTGGGCTTATTTAGGGGCATGGCTATGATTGGGGCACATTTGGACACCCCAAGGAGAGCAATCATATGGCATGCTATGTGCACCGTTGGAAATATTGGACCTGAATTTTTTTTTAACAGTGGATGAGGCTTGTAGTGGCATGGTTAAAAAAAAAACAGAGCCTCATTGTATATATAAAAAAAGCTTTAATTGTTGTGCCACAAGCAAGAGTGTCAAATATATGTAAATTTCTCAGCATAATACACTGGCCCGGATTCAGAAAGAATTGCGCTCTATTTGCGGAGGCGCAGGGCAACGATTTTGCCCTGCGCCCCCGCAAATATTTTGCGCTGCCCTCGATTCACGGAGCAGTAGCTCCGTAAATTGCAAGGGCGCGCCGGCAAAATTGCCCGGCGTAACCGCGCGCAATGTAAATGATCCCGCCGAGGGCGGGAATCATTTAAATTAGGCGCGCTCCCGCGCCGAGCGTAGAGCGCATGCTCCGTCGGGAAACTTTCCCGACGTGCATTGCGGCAAATGACGTCGCAAGAACGTCATTTGCTTCAAAGTGACCGTGAATGGCGTCCAGCGCCATTCACGATTCACTTACGCAAACGACGTAAAATTCGAACGTCGCAACGCGGGAACGCCGGGTATAGTTTAGCATTGGCTGCCCCTGCTATTAGAAACACGCCGCACGGAAACAACGTAACTTGCGTACGCAGGGGGCGCGCAACATTGTGAATCGGCGTAAGTATGCAATTTGCATACTATACGCTGACCACAATGGGAACGCCCCCTAGCGGTCATTGCAAGAATGCAGCCTAAAATCTGCGTGGCATAAGAGCCTTATGCCACGCAGATTTTAGGCTGCAGTCGGCGTAACAAGTTCTCTGAATCAGGAGAACTCGTTACGCCGTCGCAAGTCAGCAATTGCGCTGCGTAACTATGGTTACGCAGGCGCAATTGCTTACTGAATCTGGGCCACTGTGTATACATATATATATTGTGGTAGTGTGGTACCCCACCAGTGTCTGAATACAGGATTCTCAACCAGGCTGCTCCAGTGTATTTGCTTGTTTGGGAGGAAATATGCTTTTCAGACTCAGGGTTTTGAGACTCAGTGGCACACTGATTGTTCAGGTGTGTGTGGGCCTGATAGTAGAGTCAGGACCAGCATTCTGGGCTCCACCCTCCCGAGGAGACCAGGCTTGCAAGGGAGAAGCCAGAGAGTGCAGGTGTGCACAGTGAAAGTCAGAGACCCAAGCAGTGGCGGTTCGTCCATAGAGGGCGCTGGAGCGCCGCCCCCTCTGGCTCTCACCGCCACTGAGTGAAATAACAAAGATTCATGCATTGCACGAATCTATGTTATTTTCGCCGCTGCCGCTGTTATTCAGATGGTCGGCGCTCAATGTCCGGCCATCTGAATAACGCCAGCTGGTTGGCTGTAGGGAAATGTCTATCAAAGCCAACGGCTCTGATAGGCTTTCCCAATACAGCCCTCGGGTCCCGGAAGCTTATTCTCGGAGCGCACAGACTGTACGCCCCTTGAATAAGATGACAGGCGTCTCAGCCAATCACGTTGGCCGGTTCTGGCTACCTGTAACCTGATTGGCTGAGACGCCTGTCAGTCATCGAGGGCGGGAGAAGACATCGTGGGACGTGGATGCCTGACTCCAGTAAAGGTAAGTGCCGGGCGGGGGGGGGGGGAGAACGCAATTTACAGGGCACAGTGGGGACAATTGGCACAGCGGCGACCATTAAAGGGCACAGTGGCTGCGTTTAATGGCATGACACAGTGGTGACAATGGATGGCACAGTGGCTGCGTTTAATGGCATGGCACAGTGGTGACAATGGATGGCACAGTGGTGACAATGGATGGCACAGTGGCTGCGTTTAATGGCATGGCACAGTGGTGACAATGTATGGCACAGGGGCTGCGTTTAATGGCATGGCACAGTGGTGACAATGTATGGCACAGGGGCTGCGTTTAATGGCATGGCACAGTGGTGACAATGTATGGCACAGTGGCTGCGTTTAATGGCATGGCACAGTGGTGACAATGGATGGCACAGTGACTGCGTTTAATGGCATGGCACAGTGGTGACAATGTATGGCACAGTGGCTGCGTTTAATGGCATGGCACAGTGGTGACAATGGATGGCACAGTGGTGACAATGGATGACACAGTGGCTGCGTTTAATGGCATGGCACAGTGGTGACAATGTATGGCACAGTGGCTGCGTTTAATGGCATGGCACAGTGGTGACAATGGATGGCACAGTGACTGCGTTTAATGGCATGGCACAGTGGTGCGAATTGATGGCACAGTGGTGCGAATTGATGGCACAGTGACTGCATTTGATGGCATGGCACAGTGACTGCGTTTAATGGCATGGCACAGTGGTGCGAATTGATGGCACAGTGGTGCGAATTGATGGCACAGTGACTGCATTTGATGGCATGGCACAGTGACTGCGTTTAATGGCATGGCACAGTGGTGTGAATTGATGGCACAGTGGCTGCATTTGATGGCATGTAACAGTGGCTGCGTTTGGGCACAGTGAGACTGCAATTTTTTTTTTCCTTTGCGCCCCCCCAAAAATTTTGAGCACCAGCCGCCACTGGACCCAAGTCTGAGGGTCAGAGCAGTGAGGGGCTGCTATCTGTATGGACAGTGTTGGCAAAGGGGATCATTCTGTAGGAGACAGACAAGAGCCTGAAGCAGAAGGCCTGAGAAGCACTTCTGTATGTATAAGCCAGGAGGCTGAATTTATTATTTTGTAAAGGCGGTGAAAACCCCCTGTAAGGGGAAAACCTGCGGTTTTTGTTTTCTTGAACTTTTCTTAATAAAAGTGGGCCAACAAGCCCTGAAATTGAATTTCTGGCGTTGATTGTTCTCGCTAGCGGGTGCTACACTTGAGCTAAACAACCCCCAATATTACAATATATATATATATATATATATATATATATATATATATATATATATATATATATATATATATATATATATATATATATATATATATATATATATATACACACTGCTCAAAAAAAGGAACACTTTTGAATCAGAACTCCTGGGATATTGACCAGGTCAGTTAACTAGCAGAGGGGGAGGGGTGTATACAGAGGGGGTTGTTAATCAGTTTCAGCTGCTTTGCTGTTAATTGAAATTAACAACAGGTGTACCAGATGGGCAACAATGAGACGACCTCCAAAACAGGAATGTTTTTTCAGGTGAAGGTGTCTGACATTTTTTTCCCTACTCATCTTTTCTGACTGTTTTTCCCTAGTTTTGCATTTGGCTAGGGTCAGTGTCACTACTGGTAGCACGAGGCGATACTTGGACCCTATAAAGGTTGCACAGGCAGCCCAACTCCACCAGGATGGCACATCAATACGTGTCATTGCCAAAAGGTTTGCTGTGTCTCTCAGCACAGTCTCAAGAGCATTGAGGAGATTCCAGGAGACAGGCAGTTACTCTAGGAGAGGTGGACAGAGCCGTAGAAGGTCCTTAACTCATCAGCAGGACCAGTATCTGCTCCTTTGTGCAAGGAGGAACAAGATGAGCACTGCCAGAGCCCTACAAAATGACCTCCAGCGGGCCACTGGTGTGAATGTCTCTGACCAAACAATCAGAAACAGACTTCATGGGGGTGGCCTGAGGGCCCAACGTCCTCTAGTGTGCTCTGTGCTCACTGCCGGACACTGTGGAGCTCGATTGGCATTTTCCATTCAACACCAAAATTGGCAGGTCCGCCACTGGTGCCCCATGCTTTTCACAGATAAGAGCAGGTTCACCCTGAGCATATGTGACAGACGTGAAAGGGTCTGGAGAAGCCGCAGAGAACTTTATGCTGCCTGTAACATCGTTCAGCATGACCGGTTTGTTGGTGTGTCTGTGATGGTCTGGGGAGGCATAGCCATGGAGGGACGCACAGACCTACAGGCTACACAATGGCACCCTGACTGCCATTAGGTATCAGGATGAAATCCTTGGACCCATTGTCAGGCCCTACGCTGGTGCAGTGGGTCCTGGGTTCCTCCTGGTGCATGACAATACCCGGCCTCATGTGGCGAGAGCATGCAGCCAGTTCCTGGAGGATGAAGAAATTGATACCATTGACCCCACGCTCACCTGACCTAAATCCAAAAGAACACCTCTGGGACATTATGTTTCGGTCTATCCGTTGCTGCCAGGTTGCACCTCTGTTCAGGAGCTCAGTGATGCTCTGGTCTAGATCTGGGAGGAAATATCCCAGGATACGATCCGACGTCTCATTAGGAGCATGCTCTGATGTCAGGCATGCATACAAGCACTTAGGGGCCATACAAACTACTGAGGACCATTTTGAGTTGATGCAATGAAATTTTAGCAAAATGGACTAGCTTGCTGCATAATTTTTTTACTTTGATTTTCGGGTGTCTTTAAATTCAGCCCCATGTAGGTGGATAATTTTCATTTCCATCAAATGAGGCCATCCTTTCATTCCTAACACATTACCCAGTCCATATCAGTATAGATATCCAGCATGAGATTTTTGCCCGTGTTCCTTAAAAAATTTGGAGCAGTGTGTGTGTGTGTATATATATATATATATATATATATATATATATATATATATATATATATATATATATATATATATATATTTATGAATATCTTCTATTACATTTGCACACCGAAGATAGACAGAGTCTATCTTTTGTTTACAAACTTTTCATTAGAAAAATGCAAAAGGTGGTACAGAAGTATAACATAATGCAAAAGCAACATGAGATGTTGGTGTACAAGTATATTAGAAATCATAGAACAGGACAACAACTGTACATGTTTAGAAAAAACAGTGCTAGAAGAGAGCAATGGTGTCAGGGATAACAATGTTACAGAGCAGAAAAAAAAAATGCTTATTAATATCAATATAAAAAAATAAGATATATTCCTAAAAACCTTACAATCAAACAGAGTCTATCATAAAATAGTATTAAACACAAAAAAACAAAAAATATATATAATGCAGCTTACCAATCCTTATGCCGCGTACACACGATCATTTTTCGGCATGAAAAAAAAACAACGTTTTTCGGCATGTAGAAAAAAATACGTTTTTCCAACTTCATCATTAAAACGACGTTGCCCACACACCATCGTTTTTAAAAAATTCTCTAGCAAAGCGCGGTGACATACAACACGTACAACGGCGCTATAAAGGGGAAGTTCCATGCGGATGACGCCACCCTTGGGGCTGCTTTTAGCTGATTCCGTGTTAGTAAAAGACAATTCGCGCTTTTCTGTCTGTTACAGCCTGATGAATGTGCTTACTCCATTACGAACGGTAGTTTTACCAGAACGAGCGCTCCCGTCTCATAACTTGCTTCTGAGCATGCGCAGGTTTTTAACATCGTTTTAACCCACGCGCGATAATTTTTTACAAACCGAAAAACGACATTGTTTAAAACGTCGTTAAAAAATCCAGCATGTTCAAAAAAAAATTTCGTTTTTCAGAACCCGAAAAATTATGTGAAGCCCACACACGATCATTTTAGATTATTTTTTTTTAAAACAATGTTTTTTTCATGCCAAAAAATGATCGTGTGTACGCGGCATTAGATGTGATGGCTGCATTAGTTTTCTTTTTCACCTGATGATTTGGTCAGTAACCTTCCTTGTGTAATAAAACTCTACACTCTAGATAGCAGCAGCATTGTCAGTCTGGGGGAGGTCAATGTTGGACTAGCAGATTTAGATACACTAACAAATTGAAGCCAATCACCAGCCAACACTTATTAGGCAGTTACAGCAACATTTTTGTTTTCCTTTTGGGATAAAGGTTTTAGATAAATGAATAAAAGTTAACCATTGTATGCACCTCTGTCAGTAGAAAAAAAGCATAAAAAGGAAAACTAAAGAAGCCATTGCATCTAACAATTGGTAATCTGCAGTATATTTAATATTTTCTTTTGGGTTTATTACCGCTTTAATGTGACTTGGTACCTGCTATGATTGCTAACATCTATCCTGGTGCATCCTTGATTTGTTTTGGAGGCTGCAGACAGGAGGCAACAATGTTTTACAACCGGTGGACATGTGCAAAATAAAAAATATATTGAACTAGAATATACACAATGATCCACTCTGTCACTAATGTCGATGTTCTCAAAAATGCCCGAACAGACTTCTTGAATGAACCGGTTGCAGACGTCCCCAGACTCTCATCTTTTACATATTTTTGGTGAAAATGTCCATAGCCAAATATAATGCTCAATGAAAAAGAAAGCCAGCATTTTTACAGGACCTGCAAAACAGATTTGAAAACATCTGTAATCCGTTAATATGATACATACAATCTCCCATTTAATATAAGAACAGACGAGGGTGAGAATTTGTTTAAAACTTGGCCGAAAGGAGTACTTTTCTTTGCTTTTTTCTCCTCTCCTTTTTTTTTCTGTCTTTTTCCATTTTTAAAATCAATATTCTTCTGGTTAGGGGGCCATTGAGTTCACATTATTGTTCAGGATTATTCAAGATTGCCACCTAGTGGGCACTAAAAAGCTGACTGAGACAGAATTCCGAACTGAGGCGGATGTCAACAGGAAAAGCCTATTAATATTTTACCTCTATTACATGTTTGACATGGCATTGCATGGTTCCAGGGCTTTCCCCATACATTGCAGAATAACATTCTGATTGTGCCTTTTTAATAATGTTTTATAACTCTTCTCCTCTTATTGTTATTGTGTTTTGTCCAAATAACAAACCGCACAAATGTTTGTAAAACTTTTCTTTTATTACACTTAATACAAATATTGAAATATAAAATTAATAAAGCAAAACAAGTTTACATTTGCAAGCTAAAGATTCTGAATGATATCTTCAGTTTTCAAAGAAAAACAAAAAAACAAAATAATGGGCGTTTGTTTCTGAACATTAAAATAATGTACTGTCTAATCTTGCAAATACAATCATATCAACTACATAAACAATCTGGAAGGCAAACAGTGTCAAAACAGTGTCATGGTACTTTCCACTGACCTTTGCACATTATATAATAGAGAGCTGATATGAAACAAGGCCTAGTTATGAAGTAGTTTTATATCTGTAGCAGCTCTTTTGTATTTGTTAAACTTTGTTAGAGTCTTCTGTCGGCACAGTGTAATGGAAAACAACATTGCAGAACAGGAAGTCATGAAAGATAGTGAAAGCCAGCATGAACTCATGATTGTTTTGTTATATTTACCTTTACTTTCAATGCAATGTAGCAAAAAACCATTAGTGGTTTTATTTTGAATATACTGTGTATAGGGATGAGCTTTGAGTTCGAGTCAAACATGAGTTCGACTCGAACATTGGCTGTTCGCCAGTTCGGAGAACAGCGAACAGTTTGGGGTGTTCGCGGCAAATTCGAAAAAGCCACGGAACACCCTGTAACAGTCTATGGGAGAATTCTAAAGTGATAATTTTAAAGGTTCATTTTCAAGTTCTTGTCCTAAAAAGTGTTTGGGGACTTGGATCCTGCCCCGGGGACATGTATCAATGCAATTTTCTTTTTAAACTGACGTTTTTTCGGGAGCAGCCTCCGGCGGAGACTCTTTACCATGTGATCAGCCGTGATCAGCCACATGGCCATCCACATATGCAAATTGATGCCAAATATGTGCCAATCAGTGCCCACAAATGGGCACTGATTGGCACCATTGTGAAAGACCGCAAATCAATGATGCCCAGCAATGCCACCCATCAGTGCCATCCAGTGTCCATCAGTGCCACCTATCAGTGCCCATCCGTGCCCATCTGTGCCCACCTATCAGTGACCATCAGTGCCACCATATGTACCAATCAGTGCCACCATAAGTACCCATCAGTGCTGCCTATTGGTGCCCATCAGTGCCGCCTATTAGTGCCCATCGGTGCTGCCTATTAGTGACCATCAGTGCCGCCTATCAGTACCCATCAGTGCCACCTATCAGTGCCCATCAGTGCCGCCTTTCAGTGCCCATCAGTGCCATCTATCAGTGTCCGTCATCAGTGCCCATCATTGCCACCTCATCGGTGTCCATCGGTGCCGCCTTATCAGTGCCCGTCAGTGCAGCCGCCATATCAGTGCCTGTCATTGAAGTAGAAAATGTACTTATTTACAAAAAATAACAGAAACAAAGGGCCAGATTCACAGTCCGGCGGCGCAGCGTAACGTAACCCGTTTACGTTACACCGCCGCAAATTTTCCGATTTAGTGCTCGATCCACAAAGCACTTACCTGGAAATTTGCGGCGGTGTATCGTAAACAGGTCCGGCGCAAGGCGGCCCAATTCAAATGGGGCGGGTACCATTTAAATTAGGCGCGCTCCCGCGCCGGACGTACTGCGCACCATGCTCCCGTCGCAAATTTCCCGACGTGCTTTGCACGAAATAACGTTTTGTGAATCGCGACAAAAAAGACTTGCGCCGGGAAAAATAAAAAATAAAAAAAAAATTCAAAAGCGACGCGGGAAAGACGGGCATACTTTAACATGGTGGAGTACTTTTACACAATGTTAAAGGTGCCCTATCTTTGCAACGGAAATCTAACACTCGCGACGACGTAACGACGGGAAAAAATCTTTGTGGATCGCCGTAACTCCTAATTTGCATACCCGACGTTGTATTACGACGCAAACTCCCCCCAGCGGCGGCCGTGGTATTGCATCCTAAGATCCGACAGTGTAAAACAATTACACCTGTCGGATCTTCTGGCTATCTATGCGTAACTGATTCTATGAATCAGTCACATAGATAGAACAAGAGATACGCCGGCGTATCAGGAGATACGCCGTCGTATCTGCTCTGTGAATCTGGCCCAAAGAAAACTTTTTTTTTTTTCAAAATTTTCTGTCTTTTTTGATTTTTTTGCGTAAAAAATAAAAACCGATGAGGTGATCAAATACCACCAAAAGAAAGCTCTATTTGTGGGAACAAAATGATAAAAAAAATTGTTTGGGTATAGAGTAGCATGACCGCGCAATTGTCATTCAAATTACGACAGCGCTGAACGCTGAAAATTGACTTGGGCAGGAAGGTGCGTAAGTGCCTGGTATGGAAGTGGTTACATTTTGTACCTGGAGGGGTGTCTAAAGTATGCATGTAAAGTAGCGCATGTTTCCCGTGCCTAGATTTGTCCCTGCACAAAGTGTAATTTTTGAAGGAAAAAAAGTCATTAAAAACTACTAGCGGCTATTCATGAAGTGTCGGTCCTGGCAAAACAGAGAAAAGTAATTGAAAAAAATTACAGGCCCCCCCCCCCCACAGCCCATTACCAGGCCCTTTCAGTCTGGTATGAATATTAAGGGGAACCCCTGCCATTTTTTTTCAATTACTTTTATCTGTATTGCCGGGACCGACAATTCATTAATAGCAGGAGTAGTTTTAAATAACCGGTACTTTTTTTCCCTTCAGAAATTTTGTGCAGGGAACCAAAATAAAAAATAAATAAATGTGTGGGGATCCCCCAAATTCCATATCAGGCCCTTAAGGTCTGGTATGGATATTAAGGCTAACCCCGCGTCTTAAAAAAAATGATGTGGGGTTCCTCCAAAAAATCCATACCAGACCCTTCAGGTTTGGTATGGATTTTAAGGGGAACTCTGCGCCGAAAAAAAAAATTATGTGGGGTCCCCCCAAAAATCCATACCAAACCCTTTATCTGAGCAGGCCACAGGAAAAGAGGGGGGATGAGAGATTGCCCCCCCCTTCTCAACTGTACCAGGCCACATGCTCTCAACATGGGGAGGATGCTTTGGGGGTCTGTGACCCCTCAAAGCACCTTGTCCCCATGTTGATGGGGACAAGGGCCTCATCCCCACAACCCTTGCCCAGTGGTTGTGGGGGTCTGCAGGCAGGGGGCTTATCGGAATCTGGAAGCCCCCTTTAACAAAGGGGATCCCCAGATCCCGGCCCCCCTATGTGAATTGATAAGGGGTACATTGTACCCCTATCATTTCACAAAAGAAAGAGTCAAATTGTTAAAAACAGACACAGCTTTATAAGTCCTTTATTAAAAATAAAAAAATGTAAAAGAAAAAAAAGATTCCAGCGATGTCTCGATCTCTACTCCAGCAATGGAATCCATTCTCGGTATCCAGCGATGGGTGATCTCCATGCTCCAGCGATGTATCCAGCGAGGAACACGCACACGATCCTTACTCCACCGGAGACACCCCGGGATTGACCGTGGACAGCCTGACAGTGTCAGGTCACCTGTGGTCAGATGACAAGTGCACCCTGTTGGAGGCAGGGGTGCACCACAAGGTAGTGAACCCTATAGCAGACTGCTGTGGATGAACCACAGAGTGGATATGGCGGAGAGGTTCGCTGGGGCACAGACAGGGATCCTAAAGGAAGCTTGAGCCCAAGATTCCCCAGGGCGCGGAGTCTAAGACCCAGTTGGTATTCACCAGAGCCTCTAGTGGTGAGGATGGCCTTCCCCGCTACTGGGTCCAGGTCGCGGCCCCCGGAGTCCCCTAGGTCATGCTCCGTAGGGAGAGAGGGGAAGCAGCCACTCAGGACACAAGGAATTGTGAAGGGTAAGCCAAGGTCAGGGTAACAGGCAGACGAGGATAACCAAGGGACAGGCCAAGGGTCAGGGTCACAGGCTGTGGTGGAAATTTTGAATTTCATATTTATACCAGGGGAACCATTGCAAAGATGGATGTATATGTTTTACTGGACTGGTTATATTTTGTCTATGATTCCTGCTTATACTGTCTTGGGAACCAGTAAAAGGTGTCAGGTGGTAATTAAATTAGTTAAATTATCCTTTTGTCTTGAAGAAGAGCTAGGACAGACTGAAAGGCTCCATCATAGCAGGGGCCCTTAGCATGCTAATGTAGCAAATGGCCAAACTACGCATCAAAGGATTGCTTGACACACCATAGACTGAGAGGTTTTTAGATTTGGGCATGCTAGGAAAAAAAGATTGGTTGAATCAGGATCTTGACAACTTTGAACCAATGAATATCTAGGCTTGAGGTTCAATTAATCATTTTTTTAGGCAACTTTAAAACCAATGACATTAAAGGGATTTTGAATCCTGGAAGGGGGGAGTAGGAACCGGGGGGTATAAATCAGGCAGGCAGGAAGCTTTAAGGGAGACCACGCAAGGGATGTCTATGGATCTTTAAGAGACAAACCATCAAGATCCCGTGAAGAACCATCACACCCAGCTCCCCTTAGAAATAAAGTGGAGAGTTTTTTAGGAAAAGGACAGAGCAAAAAAGGAAGATTAAGAGAGGATGCAGGGGAGGGAAGCGGAACACGCAAAAGAAGAAAGAAGTAAAGAATGAAGGAATTTTTAATCTGAGCGGAATAGATCTGTCAGAAAATGAGCAGACTATTCTTAGCAAGGGTCTGAAATTTGCACCCAAGCAGAATTTGAACAAATTTCAAGTTTTTATTGATCTTCAAAAATATATGAGGAAACTTACCATCAAGCGGTATTTCCTCTCAGATCCAATAATAAGGAATTCAGCTACCCTCAATAAGACTAATGATACCAATCCTAAGAAGCTAAAGGGGGCAGGATTGAGGAATGCATCTCTTTTTAATCCTGGGAAACCGGCACCCAGTATTACTGTTTTTAAATATTTGGTCCTTCAGGATTTGAGGAAGGCCCATTTTAAGAATGAATATCAGAAGGATATACAAGAAGGGATAGAGACGCTATGCCAAAAGAAAGAATTGGTTATTCGCCCCGCGGATAAGGGAGGGGGCATCGTACTCCTTAAGAAACAAGATTACGAGAAGGAAATGAACCGTCTCTTGGCCGATAAGGACACCTATACTATTCTCAATACAGACCCCATAAGAGGATATACTAAACAGCTGGATGCCTTGGTAAAAGATGGCTTCAGAAGAGGTATTGTAAACCAAAAGGAAAAGGGATTTTTAATTCCCTTTGCACCTAAAATGCCAATTATTTACTATCTCCCAAAAATTCACAAAAGCCTGACCCAACCACCTGGCAGGCCAATTGTTAGTGGCATTGAGTCCCTCACATCGAGAGTTAGGAAATATGTAGACTTCTTCTTACAGCCAGCAGTTATTAAAACACCTGTTTTTTTAAGAGATTCCATGCAACTGATCAATGAGCTATCCTGCTTGGATGTTGAAGAAGATGTCCTATTGGTGACGGCAGATGTCACCTCGCTTTATACTAATATACCTCATGAGTTGGTCTTCCAAGCAGCAAGATTTTTTCTGAATAAGGAGGAATCGCTGAACAAGCCGCTAATGGAATTTGTTTTGAAACTGTTAAAATTTGCCATGGAACACAATTATTTTTTCTATGATGGAAAGTTTTTCCTACAAAAGACAGGCGTGGCGATTGGGGCTAAATTTGCCCCCAGCCTCGCCAATCTTTTCATGGCATTATGGGAAAATGATCACATTTTTCCGTGGAGATGTCCCCAATTACTTTTTTGGAGAAGATATATTGATGACGCCTTCTTCCTCTGGAAAGGGAACACTGAGTCCTTGCAAACGTTTATGAACATGGTTAATAATAACCAATGGGGAATTAGCTTTACCTATGAAGCAAATATTGTCTCTGTGAATTTCCTAGATTTGGCTATTTCAAAAGAGGAAGGGAGGATGGTTACCAAAACCTTCTTTAAAACCACTGACAGGAATGGTTATATACCAGTAGGAAGTTGTCACCATCCTAGATGGTTGGAAGCAATTCCTAAAGGACAGTTCCAGAGGATAAGAAGAAACTGTTCCAGAATAGAAGACTTTAAAGAACAAGCTGATATCCTCAAAAATCGCTTCCTAGATAAAGGATATAAAGCAGACACACTGGAGAGTAATCTCACCAAAATTACTAACATGGAAAGGGAAACACTTTTAAAACCCAAAGCCAGGAACACACATAATAATAATTTTGAGTGGGCATTTGTTACGACTTTTTCATCACAACATTGGTGGGTTAACAAAATTATCAAAAAGCACTGGAAAATTCTCAAAGGAGATGAGATACTGGGGGCACATTTACCCACCAGACCCAATGTCATCTATAGGAGAACTGCCACTTTGAAGGATAGATTGGCACCCAGTGCTATTGACATACCCCCCCCCCCCCCCAAATTAGTATGTTTGGTAACTTGAAAGGCTTCTTTCCATGTAGGCGATGTAAAGTGTGTAAGAATTCTGAAACCATGAGATCTTCTACTTTTAGTTCATATGTGACATCTAGGACCTACAAAATTAAGGAGTTTATTACTTGCAAAACTAAAGGAGTAATTTATCTTCTTATTTGCCCTTGTGGGCTACAGTATGTTGATAGAACCAAAAGAGCACTGAATATTAGAATTGGGGAACACATAGGAAATATCTCCAAAGGTTTTACTGAACATAGCGTTTCAAAACATTTTCTTTTTCACCATAACAAGGATCCCTCTTTATTGAAAGTACTGGCCATTGAGAAATATACTCCACACTGGAGGGGAGATGACTTGGTGAGACATATATCTCGACGTGAAACTCGATGGATATATGACCTCCAATGTTATCGACCCTTCGGTTTAAACGTGGAGTGGGACGTCAACTGTTATATAGATAACAGTTGATATGTCCGACCTTCGCCTTCTGGAATTTTTTTTAAAAAGCTATTTTTTCAAATATTTAGTTAAAAAACAAACAAAAATCATTTTTTAATAATATTTATTTTCGCTAAATTGTAATATTAATACCGGCCGATAATTAATTTTGTGCTGTCCTTATCTAAGCAGAGACTAGCTAGATTATTAATCAATTAATAATTTTATGTTTTCTCATATACATATATTTTATTTAAAATGTATCTATTGAAACTATTCTGTCTTTGCTGTGTGTGTGTATATATATGTGTATGTATATATATATATATATATATATATATATATATATATATATATATATATATATATATATATATATATATGTGTGTATGTGTGTGTGTATGTGTGTATATATATATATATATATATATATATATATATATATATATCTGTATTGGTAAAGAACATGGTATTTTTTACTTTTTTTCTGTAATCTGCAGTTGTCTTACTTTGGTGACCCCGGGGGTGGGACTGAAAAATCTCACTTCCGGTGTCACGCCCGTCCAGGAAGTATTTAAGTGTGATGTGGTGGTGTGGGAAGCCAGACTCCTTTCCCAGTTGAAGCCAGTTATGGAGAAACATGTCGGGTGGAGCTATTCTTAAATTGCCATCACACTCATATACTCCAGCTCTTTAGTTTGTTCCTTGGCTGTATATTTTATTTACAATATATTTTTTTTGATGCTGTTTTTCTCTTTTCTATCCTGAGTTTTTTATGATGAAGTGACTTGCTGTGAGAATTTTAAAAGTGGATTAGTGCCTGCTGTGAAGTTTTTAAAGTGTTTTTTTAATAAATTCTTTGGATATACTACACTATGAGGATCTATTTTTTCTCCCTCCATTTCCACTGAGTCTACGTGTTCAGAATTTATTATCCCGCATCTTCCAAGCTGAAAACTGAAATCTGACTACCATTCTTCTTGTGTCATATGGCCTGGAAAGACAGCTGAAGCCTTTTCTCTTCCTTCTTGCAAGATAGAAGCACTCCTCCCCAAGATAGTTGATTATACACCTGGGGCTGGCAGGCTAATGCACAAGCTCATTTGACCTCCTTAAAACCGGGGTCCAACGATTGGGTAAGAGTCAGTATTTATATTTCTTCAGCTGAATATAAAGATTCAAGTTTCTTCAAGATTTTGGGTTAAAGTCTGCAGCGATTAATGAACTATTGCTTGGAAGTATCTGGTGGTCAGGATTTTCTTTGATATATTTTTTTGAGGACTTTGATCACTCAATTACCCCTTCTTTTTTTATTCATTTGGGGTTTATTTATATATTTTTTGTTCACCTGGTACAGGGTGTATCAACACATCATTTTGTTATCACTTCATGGTTTTGATATAACATTATTTCACTCCCTTGTGATTGCACATTTAAATGTTTGGAGTTGCGCGCTTATTTCTTTTTTGTATGTATGTCTTTGAAGTTTAAGTATTTGAGCTTTTAATAGGCAGCAGCACTCCCCTATTTAAATTCATTTTTCACTATTTTTTTTATTTCTTCCTCTATTTAGAGGTCATATATCAATTTTTCCTCACTTGTAAGTGGGTTTAGTGCAGAGTTCCCCCCCCCCCTTTTTTTATAGGAAGCTTTGAGGCCTCTTCCCTGGAGATGATGACCTGACCCACATGGTGACGTAATATCTCTCTCCTTCTCTCCCTCTCTCCCTACTTCCTTCTATCTTAAGATTTTGCCTAAGAGTATAATAGGAGTCTGTGGATGTCCATTGTAACCATATCTGAGTTAGGTCTTACTTATCACTATACCTGTAACATCACCTAGGGATATTTGGTAATTTCTCATCATTAATTTTCTTCATCTCTGTAATTTTTCCTTTCCTACGACTTGTCCTGATTTACTGATGTGTCCATTGAAGCAATATTCCTATTTGTATTATTGTGTATTATCGGTAACATCTTTGTTTTAAAGGTGGTATCATTTATGTTACTGTTACGAATATCAGATTAATACAAGTTTTCTTTTCTGCATCAATAAATGTAATATTTTTTTCTTTTTTGCAATGCTATTCTTTGTTTTAACTTTTATATAGACAAAAAGGTTTTAATCGCTTATTTTAATTATTTAAGTGAGGTAATAATATTTCCGTGACAAGGCAAACAGGAGTAGTCGGAGACAAGCCAAAGTCGATACACAGAGATAACGTAGCACACGGCAAGCAGGAACACAATACTAACAAACAACATTGATCAGCAAAGCAGACCTGCAGTGCAGTTGTTAATTTAGAGTTCCTGGGATGGCCTGGGGTGGAGCCATACAGGGAGGAGAGATGATAAAGGCAGCCAGATAAGAGAGCCTGTCCTCTAATGAACACATGGAAAGAAAGGTAAGCTGCCCGTCACGTGACCCCGCCCCATCTGATGCAAGGGGAAACGCCAGGCTTTTCCATTGATGTGGATGGGTGGGGTTTCCGTTGCATCAGATGGGGGTGGGGTCACCCATTCACATCACTGGGAAAGCCCTGCGTTTCCCCTTGAATCAGAGGGGGGCAGGGTCAAGTGATGGGTGGCCCCGCCCTCAGCTACATAAGAGCTGTCAGGCTGGCCGCGGTCATTCCCGGGGTGTCACTGGTGGAGTAAGGATCATGTGCGCGTTCCTTGCTGGATACATCGCTGGAGCGTGGCGATCACCCATCGCTGGATACTGAGAATGGATTCCATTGCTGGAGTGGAGATCGAGACATCGCTGGAATCTTTTTTTTCTTTTACATTTTTTTTATTTTTAATGAAGGATTTATGAAGCTGTGTCTGTGTCTGTTTTAACAATTTGACTCTTTTTTTTGTGAAATGATAGGGGTACCATGTACCCCTTATCAATTCACATAGGGGGGCAGGATCTGGGGGTCCCCTTTGTTAAGGGGGCATCCAGATTCCGATAAGCCCCCTGCCCGCAGATCCCCTTAACCAACGGACAAGGATTGTGGGGATGAGGCCCTTGTCCCCATCAACATGGGGACAAGGTGCTTTGAGGGGTCACAGAGCCCCAAAGCATCCTCCCCATGTTGAGGGCATGTGGCCTGGTACGATTCAGGAGGGGGGGCGCTCTTTCGTCCCCCCTCTTTTCCTGTGGCCTGCCAGGTTGCGTGCTCGGATAAAGGGTCTGGTATGGATTTTTTGGGGGAACCCCACGTCATTTTTTTAAATTAAGCAGGGTTCCCCTTAAAATCCATACCAGACCTCAAGGGCCTGATATGGAATTTGGGGGGACCCCCACACATTTTTTTTTATTTTGGTTCCCTGCACAAAATGTAATTTTTGAAGGAAAAAAAGTCATTTAAAACTACTCCCGCCATTAATAAATTGTCGGGTCCTGGCAATACAGATAAAAGTAATTAAAAAAAATGGCAAGGGTTCCCCTTAATATTCATACCAGGCCCAAAGGGCCTGATAATGGACTGGGGGGGACCCCTGACATTTTTTTCAATTACTTTTCTCTGTATTGCCGGGACCGACAATTCATGAATAGCCGCTAGTAGTTTTAAATGCCTTTTTTTCCTTCAGAAATGACACTTTGTTCAGGGACAATTCTTTTTTTTTTTTTTCAGTTTAAAATAAATTTATTGAAGAGCAGTACAGTACACGTTATTGCCGCCAGCACATTCTGGGGCCAGTATTAAATACGTACAATGCTTGTCAAAGTATTCATGTCAGATAAACAACCATCTTTAGAGGAAAAAAAAAAAACCCAGGTCACCCACCCACTTCGTATGCTAACAATTACATAAAAGCAGGTATCCCCTATAAGTGCACTTAATTCTATTGCCAGTCCCGACACCCCCTATGGGCACAAACTGTGTCGGGGACAGGCTAATTCGATAAATTCAGGAGATACATTCTTAAACACAGAACTCATCTCGCGGCTCCAGAATAACAGAAACCTCCAGAGTCGGTCGAGAGCTCTAAAGTGAGGAGATTAATACTAGGATCTAGTAGTTCTTTCCTCCTCGGAGAATCCTAATGATACCTACCGAGGCATACAGAAGCTCCTGTGGTCCTAGAGCTGTATGAGCATCAAGTTCTAGCTAAAGCAGACCGAGGTACAGTGACTGCTATCAAACGTTGTATTAGTGAGAACAGAAATAAATAATATATATAAAAAAAAAAGATAGCCTAAAGATATAGGAGCAGAAAAAGAGAAAAGGAGAAGAAGGATATTGCCAGCTACAGACTGTAAACAACTGTAGAATTCGCCTAAGGTTCCAGCGTGAGGGATATACCAATATGTCTAGCCCAGGGCTCCCAAATCGCCTCAAATAGATTAGTAGTGTTTAGAATTGAGCTAATCATTTTCTCTTGGTTCATGATCCAAGATATTTTCCTCTTGGCCGCCGAGACAGATACCGTAGGTTGTTTCCATGCCCCAGCTAAAGTAGTTTTTGCCCCTAAGAGCATAAAATCAATCAGTTTTTGAGTAATTTTGGGGGCTTGTGGGATGCGGACACCAAGCAACGCTATCTGTGGGGACTTTACCACCGGGAAGCCTGTTACTTTTCTGAGGAGGTGAAAGATTTTATTCCAAAATCCTCTAATTTTTGGACACTCCCACCAAATATGTAGCATGGAGCCCTGGGCTTGACATTCCCTAAAACATAGCGGTGAGGCGGTCGGGAACATCGCCGCCACCCTACTAGGTACCAGATACCATCGCATTATAACTTTCAGATTAGCTTCTATTAGAGAAATGTTAACAAGTCCTTTGAAAGCTCTCGTTCCTACCTTGTGCCATTCCTCCAGGTCCCAGGTCTCTTGTAGATCTCTTTCCCAAGCCTCCATGTACGAGAATTTGGACGTTGGTTCCGATAAGGATGTGTATATTATAGATATGCCTCCCCTTTGCTCCGCCTTTTGGCTACACCATTGCTCGTAGCGAGTGAAGATCAGGGGAGAGGACTTGTTTTTCCAGAGCGATGATACAAAGTGATAAATTTGGGAATATCGTATTTTCTCAGAGTCCGGTAATTTCAACCTCTCCACACAGTGTTTCAACGAGAGCGGACCAGAGACAGAGATAAATTCCCCGATTCTGTAAATCCCCTTGTCTATCCACCATTGAAATTCTTTGGCATCCATTCCCGGGACAAACTGGGGGTTATGAAAGATTTGTGCCAGTGGGCGAACATTTGATATTAAGGAAGGAAGATGCCTCAAATCGTCCCATAGTCTAAAGGATTGTGCAGGCCTGGACTTCTGGGAACACCACATCAGTTCCACTAAGGAGTGATTAGGAACTGCCTGTCTCTCTATCTCAATCCAATCAGGCTTCTCAAGTTTTGAGTACACCCTGGATAATTGTGCTAGTCTAGCTGCTTGGTAGTATTTGATCAGGTGCGGGAGACCAAGTCCTCCTTTTGTCTTTGGGCCGTATAGAACATTTTGTGCTAATCTATATCCCTTACCTCCCCATATAAATTTAAGTATTTTACCCTGAAAAGACCTGAGTTGATCTCTCTTAATCGCTATCGGAAGGGATCTAAACAAGTGAAGTAATCTAGGTAATAGTGTCATTTTTACAGAGTTGATTTTGCCCACCCAGGAAATTTTATGTTGTGCCCACGTCTGGAGGTCAGCTTCTAGTTTGCGAAACATCGGGGGAAAATTAACTTGGTAAAGGTGTTCAAATTTAGGAGTTAGGTTTACACCTAGGTATCGAATAGAAGTATCTGCCCAATTAAATTCATAAAGGGATTTCAACCGATCAACAATTGTACTTTGAATTGAGACGTTTAATGCTTGGGATTTGCCCATGTTAACCCTCAAACCAGATACATTTCCAAAGGAGTTAAGTATCTTGCAAATGTTTGGAAGCAAGGTTATTGGGGAGGTGACGAATAAAAGGAGATCGTCCTGGGAGACGCCCCCATCCCAGCCCGACTGAAGGATCGAGATGATATCAACCGCTCGCCTGACTTGGTCCGGACCCTGCCTACCTGGTATAAAACCAACCTGGTCTTTATGAATGTAATGATTAATAAAAGAATTTATCCTATTAGCTAAAATTTTGGTGAGTATTTTTAGATCATTGTTGATCAATGAAATGGGCCTATAGTTTTCCACCTGTTCAGGATCCTTATCTGGTTTGGGGATAACAGAAATAAAGGCCTCATTCAAATGAGGATGCATAGCTTCCCCCTTCCGTTTGGAATTAAAAAATGTTGTAAGCCGGGGGGCAAGGGTATCTGCAAAAGTTTTGTAGTATGGTGCCGAGAAACCATCCAGTCCCGGCGCTGAACCCCCCTTCAAGTTTTTAATTACCTCTAGGGTTTCCTCCGTTGAGATCGGAGCCTCCATAAGGTCCACATGGGTCTCATTGAGGTTAGGAAGTGGCAGCTGGTCTAGGAAGGACGTAATGTCAGACCCTTCGGCACCGTTGGTCGCCTGGTACAAAGTAGAGTAGAAGGTTTGGAATGCATGAAGTATACGTTTAGGATTAAGAGTTACAGACCCATCCTGAGTTCTTATCTTTGGGAGTGTAAATGTGCAGAATCTCGGTGAGAGCTTAGTGGCTAACATCGTGCTCATTTTATCTTTATGCTGGTAGAATCTTGCGCCACTCCAGCCCATTGATTTTTCGGCCTTTACCGTGAGGGCTAGATTCAATGCCACCCGGGCCGCATCCAGCTGAGAAATAGCGACCTTTGTCTGATCTTTTTTATGTTTTTTACATAAGGCCGTAAACTCCTTTTCAAGTTTTTCTACCTCTGCGGCTTTGTCTTTTTTAAATTTGGAAGCAACCTGAATAAGCTTTCCTCGGATCGTAGCTTTGTGTGCAGCCCATAGCATCTCAGCCGAGATTCCATCAACATCATTCAATCTGAAGTATTTATTCAAAGCCCTATCGATTTCTGTGACTATGTAAGGGACATTCAATAAATTTTCATTGAGCTTCCAATGAGGCAAGTCTGGCTAGTTGTCCCTGTAAGGATAATACGACCATCGAGTGATCTGACAGTGCCGTATCTTTTATATAAGCTTTACTAACTAGAGGGATATGTCTGGAGGAAATAAATATTTGATCGATTCTAGAGTAGGATCGATGTGGATTTGAGAAGTGGGTGTAATCCCTTTTTGTAGGATTGATTTCCCTCCAAATATCTACAAGACCCTGTTGAAATATCAACTTTGCTATCCGGGAGCTGGCTCTAGAGGGGCGGGTTAGCTGTGATGAAAGTGGTCTGGACTTGTCCAAACTCTGATCAAACGCAACATTGGAGTCACCCCCAAATACTACCGTCCCCTCCAGGAGTGGCACCAGAACAACAAACATCGCTTGAAAGAAATTAGCCTGGCCTTTATTGGGGGCATAATATGAGACAAATGACATTAATTGTTCATCTACTACTCCTTTGACCAAAATATATCTGCCCTCGGGGTCTTTATGTACGAAAATAGATTTAAATTTACATGTTTTTGCAAATAGAACTGCTACCCCTCTCGTTTTATCCTCGGCGTTTGCTAGAAAAAATTGGGGATAATGAGCATGAATGAACGCGGGGGAGTAACTGATAGGTAAACGGGTTTCCTGTAAAAGAACAACCGCCATTTTTTGGGAATGATAGGATTGAAGCATCTTCCTTCTCTTAACAGGTGAATTCAGGCCCTGTACATTATGGGAGACAACTCTAAGTGAGGGGGATGGCGGAGAGTTATGAGGCATGATCATAGAATGAGCGGGAACATGTGTATGCATTATCACTTACTTCAGAGGACGAGAGGTACGATGAATGGAGGCACGACCTATGAACGAGATCTGGACCTGGAGCGAAGCACACGAAATACTGTGTCTGTAGTCTGGCAATCAAAGAAAAAAGGTTAGAAAGGAATAAAAAGAGAAAAGGAACAGAAAAATATATGTCAAAATAGCTTAATCTATGCCAGCGACAATGGGAGAGCAAAAATTCTGACCCACTATCGCCAAATACTAAACCAATGTAGCCCCTATCAAGGGCTACAAGACCAGCTCCCGACCGCTGAAAATCCACAGCCGAGAGTTAGTCGGAGGCGCAAGGCAGCCGCCTCAGCCACAGCCATCCTTGTTGTCAAGGAAAAAGTAACGTAGTTATCAATGAATCATATCATTAAGAAAAAACTGTAACAATCTATAATAAATAGATCACGGTCAGCCGGAACACTCAAAAAAAAAAAAAAAGAAGTAATGAGCCTTTTCTGTGTTGAAAAATGCAAATGGAGCTGGAGGAAACATAGACAGTCAATGGTCCAGGATCTGATACTGTTCCCTTTTTCCTATCCTACTTCTCCCTCCTCCCTCTTCTTCCCTCCACCTCTACCTTCTCTGCAAGGAAATAAATAAAAATAAGAATCTGAAGGGATATTTTTGGATTAAACCGTAGCAGAGGGTGGGCAAAAGTAAATAGTCCCCGAAGCATATTTTGGGGTTCTGTTCAGAGTCCCGAAAGAACCTTGATTGTAGCCTCTCATATCAAGTTTATAGAAATAGTAACATCAACTGGCTCAACCTCCCTTAAAGAAACAGGGGCAAAAACAGGGTGCTGTGAAGACATTCCTGCAGGTATAAACAATGTAGGTAGAGATAAATAACATTGAAGTTCATCGTTGTAAGGATCCCCATACACGGAGAGGGGATCCAGACGGACATCACCTCAGGGAATTCTCCTGGGTGAATGGAAAAGAGAAAAATCAGTCACTTTTCAGAGGTCAGGTAGTCACTGGATCCTTAGTGCGTCTGCTTTTATTCATTTGCCGTGTAGAAGAGAGTGGACTAGTCGGTGTGGGACGTTTGGAAGATCCCGCTTGCAGATTGGATGTGTCCATCGCCAGATCCTGCTTTATGAACTTTAGGGCTAGCAAGATTTTTTCTCCCTCTGAGAGTGTGGTGAATGAATAGGTTTTTCCCTTGTAAGCAAATTTTAGAGCAAAGGGGAATGCCCACCAGTATTTGATTTCCTTTTGTGCTAAGACCGTTAACAAGGGTTTAAGGGCTCTGCGCCTTTGAATAGTCATAGGGGATATATCTGCGAATATTTGGATGTCATGTCCCTGGAACACAATCCGAGATTGTTGTCTTGAAATCTTCATGATTTCCTCTTTAACTGCATAATAGTGCGGTTTTACTATTATATCTCTGGGAGAACCATCTCTCCTGAGGGGACCCAGCGATCTGTGTGCTCTGTCCAGCTCTAGTTTGTGAGGGGTAATGGAGGGGATCAGGACTTTAATCAGCTCCTGGACCAGCTTGGGGGTGTCCTGAATGGTCTCTGGGATACCCCTGACCCTAAAATTATCCCTTCTTGAACGGTTTTCGAGGTCATCGATACGGTTTAGGGCGACATCTAGTTGTTCCTGCAGAACATGGATGTGATCAGTATTTTGGTTGGCCCTGGAAACAGTAATGTCCAGCTTATTTTCAATCATTTCCATTCTTGAGCCCAGAATTTGAAAGTCAGAGCGGATGTCATTTGTAATTCTAATTGCTGTTTGAGCAAGACCCCTCTCCAATAATTCTGAAAATTTCAAGAAAAGTTCTCCTGCATTCTGGGGTATAGCATGTTCTGGGCTGCCTGAGGGGATAATGGCTTCTGGGTGTACCAGTGCTGTTCCCAGAGGAGGGAAAGCATAGTGAGGTAATGGGCTCTCAGAGAGAGATTCTGTGGAGGCAGAAGCTGGAGGTATGAGGCAAATAGTGCCAGCATTAACTTGAGGGGGAAAGGCCCGGGTATCAGGAATGAGAACTTGCCTTCCTTCTGTGTATCCCTCTGTCAGCGAGTCCTGCTTCTGAGGCGCAGCCGCTATGTTGGATTCGGCCTGCTCGTTTTCAGCGGCAAATTGTGGTGTTAGGCCCCTCCGGACCGCGCCGCTATACATATCTCCGATGCCCGGGTGTTCCCCGAGCGGTACTCCCTCCAGGTGAGTGCTCAGCTGCCGCGAGTCTGGTTCTATGGCTGCCGGATGGCTGAGGCGGTGCGGAGCTCCAGGCTTATGCGGCCATCTTGGACGCTGCCGCCTGTGAGGTGTTTTCTATCAGCTGTCAGGGACAATTCTAAGCACGGGAAACATGCACTACTTTACATGCATACTTTAGACACCCCCCAGGTATGAGATTTAAAGGAATATTTCACTATTATTGTTTCACTTTAAGCATTATTAAAATCACTGCTCCCGAAAAAAATGTTTTTAAAAAAAAATGTCCCCTGCGGCAGGATCCAGGTCCCCAAACACTTTTTAGGACAATAACTTGCATATTAATCTTTAAAATTAACACTTTTGATTTTTCATGTTTGTGTCCCATAGACTTTAACGGTGTTCACGTGTTCAAACAAATTGTTTGCCTGTTCGCATGTTCTGGTGCGAACCAAACTGGGGGGTGTTCGGCTCATCCCTAACTGTGTATAATATATACATAACAGATGATTGTATTTTGAATATCATTAGTTAGTCTGCTAGATAAATTTAGTTTTTAGCTCCCTTAATCATAGGAGCAGTGATTACTGGGTCTGGTCTTTTCAGGGCTTCACAGGCTGGGAGTTTGATTGCTTCCTCCTGCTTCTAGGTGATTTTTCTAGAGCTTAGGGAGGGGGAATTTACATAACCAGCCTGAATGTTGATCAGGTAATCCTTGAGGTGGTGCACCCAGATGATGGCTGGGCAGTTGATAAATATGCAGAAACCCTGGAGAGATTATCTTTCCCCAAGGTGGAGAGTTCCCAGCCTCAGTGAGTCTGTTGCCCCCTGAGGCAGCTAAAGGACTGGGTTGCTGTTCTGCAAGGTTTCGAGAGCTGCAGTACTGGGACTAAGAAGCAGCCTGACTGAAAGCTTTCTTTGAGTGATCTGGTCTGGAGAAGAATGGTCTCCCTCACTGAGTGGTGTCCAGCGGAGGCTGGAAGGAGGCAGCTGTTCGGGGGACTTGTGAGTAGGCCTCATGCACACTGGACGTTAAAATAACATTATAGCCAGAAAAGATCCATAGGATGTTCCCTCAGAGCACCGACTTATGCTGGAGATGTGGGGAGGAGGTTGGAACGCTCCTCCATGTCTTCTGGTCTTGCCGCGTACTACAACCTTTTTGGACAGTGGTCCATCGAATTACACAGACATTCACAGATTGGGAACTACCGATGTCCCCTGAGCTCTTCCTTCTGCATCACCACAGGATCCCGGGCAAGGCTTATAGAAGATCTATACTGCCATTCCTGATAACGGCGGTGAAAGGCTGCATTCCCCTGAACTGGAAACGGACCCAGCCTCCGTCGGTGGCTGGTTGGTTGAAAAGAGTGGCAGATATCCATGCAATGGAGGACTTGGTGGCCACGGAAAAGGGCATGCAGGACAGATTCTCCACGACATGGTTTTTCTGGCACAAGTTTATTTACTCAGAGGAATACGGAAAACTGATGGCCCGGTCCCCCCTGAGGGGGTTTGACTCTGACTTCCCAGGTGGTATGGTTGCAGCTGGATGGTATTCCTCGTCCCTCTTTACACACACCCCCCCCTTTTTTTCCCTCTCTCCTTCCCCCCTTCCTTCTCTCTTATCTCTCTATCTTATGTTCCTTCCTGGGATCTCCTTTCTTTTCTTTTTTTTTTTCCTTTTCACTTTTCTGTTATTAGGATGGCACGGATATGCTGTGCCTGTAGAGCCGGTACTCACCAGGCTTGGACCCTAGTTTTTTTCGTTCTTTTTTTCTTTTCTTTTCTTTTCTCTTTCTCGTTTCACAAACCGAAAGGTTAGGAAAAAAACAATCACAGCGGAAGCCGTAAAAATGGTCATGCGGGATGCAGGGAAATCTTGCTCCCTGGATAGGCTCTATGGGCCTGATTCCCAAAAGAGATACGCAGGCGGAACTGCTGTTCAGTCTGTGCCTAACTTTGGAAACGATCCTCAAAAGGCTTTTTCCAAAGTTAGGCAGAAAATCTGACATGTGTAAGACACTTACACGGTCAGATCTTAGGATGCAGTACCGCATCCGCCGCTGGGGGCATTTCTCATTGAAATGCCGCTTTGAGTATGCAAATGAGGACTTAAGCAGATCCACAACGCTTTTCAGCATTGTGATTTCTGCGTAAGTTCCGATTTGCTTGCGCAAAACTAGGGCTGGTTTTACAATGTGGAAAATTAGTCCCACCTTGTAAAGGCCCATTCAAGCGACGGCATTTGGTATGCATTCCTGAGGGAGAACTCCACGGCAATTTTTAAATTCAAAACCGGCATGGGTTCCCCCCCCAGGAGCATACCAGGCCCTTAGGTCTGGTATGGGTTGTAAGGAGACCCCCCCTACGCCGAAAAATCTACGTAGGGGGTCCCCCTACAATCCATACCAGACCCGTATCCAAAGCACGCTACCCGGCCGGTCAGGAAAGGGAGTGGGGACGAGCGAGCGCCCCCCCCCTCCTGAGCCGTGCCAGGCCGCATTCCCTCAGCATGGGGGGGTTGGGTGCTCTGGGGCAGGGGGGCGCACTGCGGGCCCCCCCACCCCAGAGCACCCTGTCCCCATGTTGATGAGGACAGGACCTCTTCCCGACAACCCTTGCCGTTGGTTGTCGGGGTCTGCGGGCGGGGGCTTATCGGAATCTGGGAGTCCCCTCAAATAAGGGGGTCCCCAGATACCGGCCCCCCACCCTAAGTGAATGGATATGGGGTACATCGTACCCCTACCCATTCACCTGGAGGCAAAAAGTTAAAGTTATTAAACACACAACACAAGGGTTTTTAAAATAATTTATTAGTCTGCTCCGGAGGCCCCCCCTGTCTTCTTTATTAGCTCTAATACCAGGGGGGGCTTCTTCTTCCACTCTCCGGGGGTCTTCTCCGCTCTCCGGGGGGGGTTTCTTCTTCCGCTCTCCGGGGGGGGGGTCTTCTCCGCTCTCCGGGGGTCTTCTTCTATCTTCGCCGCTCTCCGCTGTTGACTCGGCGCACCCCGGTTCTTCTGCAGATGTCCGGTGCCTTCTTCTTCAGCGCTGGCTGCCTGCTATCTTCGTGTGTTAGCTCAATTACTAGCAGGCAGCCATCGCGGTCTTCTGTGACGTCACCTTCTTCTCTTCTGTTCTTCTCCCCTCTTCCGATGTTGACACGTCGCCTCTTGTCACTGCAATGATGGAAGCGCGCCTTGCATCCCATTTATATAGGCCTCACCGTCCCATCATGCTCCGGCAGGTACCCACGTGGTGGGTGCCTACCCACGTGCACCCAACACGTGGGTATCTACCGGAGCATGATGGGACGGTGAGGCCTATATAAATGGGATGCAAGGCGCGCTTCCATCATTGCAGTGACAAGAGGCGACGTGTCAACATCGGAAGAGGGGAGAAGAACAGAAGAGAAGAAGGTGACGTCACAGAAGACCGCAATGGCTGCCTGCTAGTAATTGAGCTAACACACGAAGATAGCAGGCAGCCAGCGCTGAAGAAGAAGGCACCGGACATCTGCAGAAGAACCGGGGTGCGCCGAGTCAACAGCGGAGAGCGGCGAAGATAGAAGAAGACCCCCGGAGAGCGGAGAAGCCCCCCCCCCCCCCCGAGAGCGGAAGAAGAAACCCCCCCGGAGAGCGGAAGAAGAAACCCCCCCCGGAGAGCGGAGAAGACCCCCGGAGAGTGGAAGAAGAAGCCCCCCCTGGTATTAGAGCTAATAAAGAAGACAGGGGGGGCCTCCGGAGCAGACTAATAAATTATTTTAAAAACCCTTGTGTTGTGTGTTTAATAACTTTAACTTTTTGCCTCCAGGTGAATGGGTAGGGGTACGATGTACCCCATATCCATTCACTTAGGGTGGGGGGCCGGTATCTGGGGGCCCCCTTATTTGAGGGGACTCCCAGATTCCGATAAGCCCCCGCCCGCAGACCCCGACAACCAACGGCAAGGGTTGTCGGGAAGAGGTCCTGTCCTCATCAACATGGGGACAGGGTGCTCTGGGGTGGGGGGGCCCGCAGTGCGCCCCCCTGCCCCAGAGCACCCAACCCCCCCATGCTGAGGGAATGCGGCCTGGCACGGCTCAGGAGGGGGGGGGCGCTCGCTCGTCCCCACTCCCTTTCCTGACCGGCCGGGTAGCGTGCTTTGGATACGGGTCTGGTATGGATTGTAGGGGGACCCCCTACGTAGATTTTTCGGCGTAGGGGGGGTCTCCTTACAACCCATACCAGACCTAAGGGCCTGGTGTGCTCCTGGGGGGGGGGAACCCATGCCGGTTTTTTCTTTGAAAATTGGCATGGAGTTCTCCCTCTCAGGAATGCATGCCGAGCGACGCTGTCATTTTTTTTTATAACTATTTGTTTTCCCGGCGTGTATATTTTTTTTCACCCGTCGCAACTTTAGTGTCCCGTCACAATCCACAAAGCCCGGCGTCAATTACGTTCGCGCGCTGCACGTCGGGAAAATTACGTCACACGCATGCGCAGTACGGCCGGCGCGGGAGCGCGCCTCATTTAAATTTTAAACGCCCCCCGGAGAGGAGGACCGCCTTGCGACGGAGGCACTTAAGTTACACGGCGTGTAATTTCTAGGTAAGTGCTTTGTGGATCAGGCACTTAGGTAGAAATTTTAAGTCAGTGTAACTTAACTGCTGAAAGTTAAGTTAGGCAGCTTTTTTGGGAATTTGGCCCTATGAGTCCCCTCCATAAGCAAAATATTTAGTATATGCAGTGTAGTATGTATACATGAAACTGTGTTGCTGATTGTTATGTTTTTCAGAAATGTCTCTGTATTCCCGCATGTTTTCCTTTCTTAAATAAAGAATTTATAAAAAAAAAATAACATTATAGTGAGGTTTTCAACTTTTGTCAGCTTTTTTCAACGTTTTTGCAATATCGTTTTTTAGCGTTTTTCCATGTTAGCATTTTTTAGCTTGTTTTTTAAGTAAAACAATTTTTTTTTTTCTTTTTCAATGGATCCAAAACATAACAAAATGCTGGTGAGTGAAGTTTCTGAGCGTTTATCAGTGTTTATTGACATTTATCAGCATTAGAGCGTTTTTACAGCTGAAAAATTTCTCTTAGAACCCACTAGTTTTTTGTTTGTTTTTTTACTGCTCAAAAACGCAACTGCCCCAAACTGCTGATAACAGCATATGTGTGCATGGACACATAGGATAACATGATGGAGAGTTTAATGACTGTAGAAAAAAAACATCTACTGCCAAAAACAGCTGCTGTAAATACTTCAAAAAATGTCCAGTGTGCATGAGGCCTAAGTGATCCCTGTGACAGTGTAGTGTCCTGAGGATTGCACTTGGTAACAGCAAGTATGAATTGGAGCAAGGTAACCAGATGCTGTTCAGTATATAAGTTTATAGAGAATATTATTCATAGAGAAGATTTTTATCTAACTGTTGTTTGCTGATAATTTTTGGAATATTCCATGCCACAATTTCTCTCCTGTTACAAGTTGTATTAACAATAAATTACAAAGGGACAACCCCTATAGTGGGCATCACTAAATGGCGGACCACGGGCCAAATGTGGATCGCCGCGGTACCGCCATTTAGGAGTCTTTTCTTCCTCCTGCCATCGCTCTGTAATCCTCACACAGCTGACAGTGGGAGGTGGGACAGTTCTGGGTGGAAGGCGGAGCTGCCCAAGGTTATCAAACAGGTGATTGGCTGCTAGGACTGTCCTTCATCCTAGCAGCCAATCACCTGTTTGTTACCTCGGGAGCCCCGCCCTCCATTCAGAACTGTCCTGCCTCTCTCCTTGCAACCTTTGCCTCCATCCAGACATGCTGTGCCTCCCTCCGATCTGTCTGTATAAGGTAGGACAGTGAGGGGGTGAAGTTAAGAGCTAACAACTGAATATGGGGGGAGGATGCCGGGGATTGCAGTGATGTGGGGGGGAGGGGCTGAGGACATCAAAGTGGGGGAGCTAAGGACTGGAGTGCGGGGAGCTGAGGACTGTAATGTGGGGGAGCTGAGGACTGGAGTGTGGGGGAGCTGAGCACTAGAATGTGGGGGAGCTGAGCACTGGTGTGTGGGGGAGATGAGCACTGGAGTGTGGGGGAGTTGAGGACTGGAGTGTGGGGGAGTCGAGGACTGGAGTGTGGGGGAGGGGGGCTAAATACATTAAAGTGGGGGGACTGAGGACTGTAATGTGAGGGGACTGAAGACTGTAATGTGGGGGGGGGCTGAAGAAATTAAATTGGGGGGGACCAAGGACTGTCATGTAAGGGGGCTGAGGACAATGTAAGTGGAGAGGGGAGCCCCCTGTGGTGGTGTCGCTTAATGACCCAGACGGACACAGTATAACAGACCCGGGACAAGTCACAGCTCAATTTCAGCAATTCTATAGTGACCTATATAAATCCCGGAATATGTACACACAAAGGGAGATTTGTTCGTACTTATCTGTCATACAGTTCCCCTGGTTAAATCAGGAGCAAGTGGAGATTCTTGATGTGCCCATTACAACTCAGGATATTGCAGGGGCGATAGCTCAGCTGGCCAAATCTAAAGCTCCAGGGACTACCATTGGAATTATATGTGACTTACTTAGATATCTTGGTCCCCAAGCTGAAAGCCTTATGCCGCGTACACGTGATCGGTCAAACCGATGAGAAGGGTCTGATGGACCGTTTTCATCAGACCAAACCGATCGTGTGTAGGCCCCATCGGTTATTTATCCATCGGTTAAAAAAATTCAATCTTGTTTTAAATTTAACCGATGGATACCTAACCAATAGAAAAAAAACGATTGTTTGTAGGCACGTCCATCGGTTAAAAATCCACGCATGCTCAGAATCAAGTCGACGCATGCTTGGAAGCATTGAACTTCGTTTTTTTCCGCACGTCGTTGTGTTTTACATCACCGCGTTCTGATACAATCGTTTTTTTAACCGTTGGTGTGTAGGCATGACTGACCATCAGTCAGCTTCATCGGTTAACCGATGGAAAAATCCATCAGACCGTTTTCATCAGGGCCGATCCAAGGGTCATATGCGCCTGGGTGCAGAAATATTTCTGGCGCCCCTACAAGGGCGTGGTCACCTTACTAACGCCTCCCCCTTTACAATTGAGTCTATGGCAATGACTCAAACACAGAGATGCTCCCCCTAAGGAGTCATTGTTAACCCGGGATCCTCCCATGATCTCTTAACAATAAACGAAATACAGGAAGAGAAGCATAGCACTCTAATTGAACCTGGAGGGGGGTCTCTCTAATGGACACAAAGAGGGCTTCTGTTAGAGAGTCTGTTTAGAAAGAGCCCCCAGACACAATACAGGAGATGGTCAGAGACTGCAGACATGATACAGGAGACGATCAGAGACTGCAGACATAGAACAGGAGATGATCAGGGACTGCAGACATGGTCAGAAACTGCAGACATGGTACAAGAGATCAATGCAGCCTCACCAGTGCCCATCAAATGCAACCTTTTCAGTGCCCATCAAATGAAGCCTACCATTGCTTGCCAATTATAGCCTACCAGTGCCCACCAAATGGAGAGAGAGAGAGGGTATTGGACAGAGAGAGGGGCTGAGAGAGAGGGTAGTGGACAGAGAGAGGGGCTGAGAGAGAGATGAGTCTGACTGGCATCTTTTGGTACATTACGTTATGTACATTATTATGTAAGCATCAGAGCCTGCACAGAGACCCCCCTTACATCAGAGTCTGCACAGAGGCCCCCCTTACATCAGAGTCTGCACAGAGGCCCCCCCTTACATCAGAGCCTGCACAGAGGCCCCCCTTACATCAGAGTGTGCACAGAGGCCCCCCCTTACATCAGAGTATGCACAGAGGCCCCCCCTTACATCAGGGTGTGCACAGAGGCCCCCCTTACATCAGAGTGTGCACAGAGGCCCTCATTACATCAGAGTCTGCACAGAGGCCCCCCATTACACCAGAGTCTGTACAGAGGCCCCCCATTACATCAGAGGTTGCACGGAGGCCCCCCCATTACATCAGAGGTTGCACGGAGGCCCCCCCATTACATCAGAGGTTGCACGGAGGCCCCCCATCACATCAGAGGTTGCAAAGAGGCCCCCCATTACATCAAAAGCCCCCCATTACATCAGAGGTTGCACAGAGGCCCCCCCTATTACATCAGAGGTTGCACAGAGGCCCCCCATTACATCAGAGGTTGCACAGAGGCCCCCCATTACATCAGAGGTTGCACAGAGCCCCCCCATTACATCAGAGGTTGCACAGAGGCCCCCTATTACATCAGAGGCTGCACAGAGGCCCCCCATTACATCAGAGGTTTCACTGAGGCCCCCCCATTACATCAGAGGTTGCATGGAGGCCCTCCCATTACATCAGCGGTTGCACGAAGGCCCCCCCATTACATCAGAGGTTGCACGGAGGCCCCCCCATTACATCAGAGGTTGCACGGAGGCCCCCCCATTACATCAGAGGTTGCACGGAGGCCCCCCATTACATCAGAGGTTGCACAGAGGCCCCCCATTACACCAGAGGCTGCACAGATCCCCCCTTACATCAGATGCTTGAGCAGACACATTTCTCCTCTCCCTCACCTCCTCTGCGCCGCACAGTGAGAAGCGAGGAGTGGGGGAAGCTTGGTGCTAGCTAAAGTCCAGCAGTTCCAGCTACATGAGCAGACACAGCTCTCCCTCCCCTCCTCTGCCCCGCGGAATGAGAAGTGGGGGGGGCGAGTGAAGCTTGTGCTAGTGATGTCCAGCGGTCCCAGCTGCATGGGCAGACTCATCTCTCCTCTCCCCTCCTCTACACAGATTGCAGATTGAGAAGGAGGGGGAGGGGGGTGCTAGCAAAATTACAGCAGACAGCAGTTCCAGCAACATGAGCTGCCCCACAGATTGAGATGCGCGGGGTGGGGGGGCGGGGGTGCTAGCAGCGAGACATCTCACCGCTCCCTCCACTCTCCACTGCAGCGGAGAAGAAGGGGGGCAATGTCGCTATATATTGTGTACCTCTTCACTCCTTGTACGGCTACAGCGGGCGCCGGGCGGGGGATGTGGTGGACACTGCTCTGTTGCAGCCTGCGGGTGTTCCGGGCGGGCGGAAGAGATGGGGCAATGAACGAGGTCACGGCGCCCTCGTCCTTACCCACTCAATGGTAACATACTCAGGACCAACGGTGCGGTGCTCCTGACACTTTGGTGCCCCCTCCCCTCTGGTGCCTGGGTGTAGAGCACCCCGTGCACCCTGTCTCGGATCGGCCATGCGCGGCATTATACCAGTCTATCTTTGACCTGAACCCCCCTTGAGTCTATGCAGAAAACCCAAATTGTAGTACTCCCCAAAACGGCAAAAGACCCTTACTACCCGGAATCCTATCGGCCAATTTTGCTCCTACCGGTGGATATTAAAATTTTAGCTAAAATTCTGGCCTCCAGGTTAAACGCTGCTATTTTAACACTAATTCATTCGGGCTTTATGCTGGGGAAAAATACAGCCATGAAATTAGGCACATGAATATCCAAGCCAGACACGATAATTCAGGAACGAGGGTGGTGGTGGCATTGGATACAGCCAAAGCCTTTGACTCAGGAGAATGGCCATATTTGTGGGAATGTCTGCATAACTATGGATTCGGGCCACGCTTCATAAAATGGGTACAGCTCCTATATCAGGCGCCCAAGGCGAGAATCTTTGTGAATGGATGGCTCTCGGAGCAGTTTCCATTGGAGAGGGGTACCCGACAAGGGTGTCCCCCTTACTGTATGCGCTGGCTGCTGAGCCATTGGCCATCGCCATCAGAGCACACCCCGATATTCAGGGTTTGCGCTGAGGCCCCACAGTTGACAAAATAGGAATGTATGCCGATGACACCATATTATACCGAGCGGACCAGGGACCATCACTCCAAGCTGCGTTACAACTCATAGAACAAATGGGGGATACTCGGGTCTCCGTATGACCTGGGGCAAGTGCCAAATTCCCCCCCCCCCTCTTTCACAACCCCCCAGCTGCCATTAGCTAGAGTAGCCAAGATTAAGTATCTGGGAGTAGAAGTAACTAGGGATCTGGTTGACTATACACTCTTGAATGTGACCCCTCTGTTTGACTTACTTAAAAGCAAAACACAGACATGGTCCAGACTACCCTTAGGAGTGATGGGACGCATACATTTAATAAAAATGATAATATTACCCAAGATTCTATACATGGTGTGACATGCCCCTTTATACATTCCCTCAAAATTCTTGGAAGCCATCTTAAATTCATTTGTCTGGGGTAATGGTAGACACAAACTAGCATGGCAAATCTTTAAAAAAAACACTGATATGGGGGAGCTTCCCTCCCGAACCTTCAGGACTACTACCTAGCCTCGCAGATATCCCACACCTGGCGTACACACCCGTCCAGGCCATCCTTCGTGGGAAAAGCACACCCGGTTCCACAGCACGGTATAACTCGGGTATGCTGACACATCACTAAAGGGTGTGGGAAATGTCTCTTCAAAAAAAACAGAATGTGGGTAGATTTTACTCCCACACCCCACTTTGGCTTAACAAACATATGCCGGAACTGGAAACAATTCCGGATTCAGTAGTCTGGGCTAGGTATGGAATACTGTATCTGCACCAGGTTTTTGTCTAGTTCTGGGCTCAAGCAGTTTCAGGCCCTTGGAGAGGAGCTCTCCCTGCCACACCAACTAGCTTTCAAATACCTGCAGCTCCATCACGCACTCAGAACCCAGCTACCAGATATAGCTACTAGATATAGGGATGGAACCACCCCCAGTACTGGATATAGTTCTGGGAGGCAACCCCTCTAAACTTATATCACACCTGTATTACACAGACAACGGGGGGTAGTTGCTATCACCCACAGGGCCAAAACTGTGTGGGAGATGGACTTAGGCCCCATAGATACTGCTGACTGGGATGAGATTCTAGAGGGAACCAAGACTGTGTCTCCCAAGTTGTCAGATAGACTAACCCAACTATATATTATACACAAAGCCTACCTGACACCGATAAGATTGACAAAATTACAACACACGCCAGACCCGATGTGTCGCTTATGTAGAGCTGACCCAGGCTCGTTTTACCATCTCATATGGAGCTGCCCATATGTCCAGGCATATTGGACACAGGTTGTCCGCTTCCATCACGATAACATGGGGTCCCCGGTGGTGCTGGACCCCAGGTTATGTATTTTGGGTCTACTACAGACGTAGAGGAGGACAAATATCACACGATCTTAATTTTTGAGACATTATTCCTAGCCCGTAAAGTGATATCTCAGAGATGGATGCAAAATGTGCCCCCCACGGTACAGTTATGGGAAAAAACAGTTAATGATACATTAACTGATTTATAAATACAGAGGGGCCACACAAAAATATTCCAAGATTTGGGACAGATGGTTGGAAGACGGGGAAACTTGTGTGTAATTGGCCCATACCTAGTGAAAAATACCTATAGCACACTTTTAAGTGTATGTTAGAACACCTGTATTTATGTGACTGTACATCCTGTAACATCCTGTAACACACTTGCATATCTCATTACACTGACCAGCGTTTGTAAAGGTTATTTTATTGTTAAATGTACTGGAATGACTTGTTAAATGTGATTTTTTTTTCAATAAAGTAGTTTTTTTCCAAGAAAAAAAAATGGAGAGGGGAGGAATGCAATGTGGGGGGGGGGGGAGGGGGAGTCTGAGGACTGTGATGTGGGGGGCTGAGGACTGTAATGTGGGGTTGTGATGTAAATAGGGGCAGAGGACAGTACTGTTAATGGGGGTTGATGTTAAGGAAGTGTGAGGACACTACTGTGGAAGGAGTGGAGGGGGATGATGTAAAGAGGGAGCTGAGGACACTCATCAAGAGGGAATCTTGATGTGAAGGTGAAGGGGATGTGATGTGCACTGGGGACTAAGGACACTGATATAAGAATATAAGAATGGGTTAGGATCTGTGCATGTTCATTAGGTGTACACGTCATGGATGGATCAGGCCATAGTCAAAGATAGACTGGTATAATGCCGCGCAGGGCCGATCCGAGACAGGGTGCACGGGGTGCTCTACACCCAGGCACCAGAGGGGAGGGGGCACCAAAGTGTCAGGAGCACCGCACCGTTGGTCCCGAGTATGTTACCATTGAGTGGGTAAGGACGAGGGCGCCGCGACCTCGTTCATTGCCCCATCTCCTCCGCCCGCCCTGAACACCCGCAGGCTGCAACAGAGCAGTGTCCACCATTAAGGGCTGCATTACCCACAAGAAACCGAGAGAAAGAAGTTCTTGACCTTTTTTTTGCTGCAGCAACATGTAGTTTGGCTCATGCGAAAATGCGTGACAGGGAACCGACATGATATTCAGACCTTTGCTAGAGGAAAATTTTACTGACCGGACCTTGGCAAATTGTAATTCAATACCCCTTCCCTAGACTGTTTATTGGAGCAAGAGTGAATGGCCTGTTGCTATTGCCACATTAATATCAGTGGCTCCTGTGGGAAGAGCACTACAGATGGGATCTTTATTGCACTTGAAGTCAGGGGCGTACCAGGGGGTTGGGGAGACCGGCGCCCGCCAGGGGGCAGCACTTAATGCGGCTATGATGAGAGGAGTGGACTGAGTGGAGTGAGGTGAGCTGCTGGCCGGGATGGATTGGATCATCATCGGATGAGATGAGAGAGCATGCAGACAGTCATGGACCCGCTGCCGTCAGCTGTGCCTGTCTGTGCGGAGTCAGGGATGATTGCAGCAGAAATGTATAAAATTGTATAAAAAGTCATGAATACTCACAAACTAAGTAAAAAACAAGCATAAACATCACTCCATCAAAGGGATAGATGCCACCGAAAGGTCTCCTACTGGAACCCCCCCCTCCTCCACTCTGAATGGCATGCTGGAGCCTCGGTCTCACTTTACGGCCAAGGCTCCAGCCTCCAGCATTCAGAGCTGAGAAGGGTTTACCTTCTTCCTCCTACGCATGCTCGGAATCAATTTGACGCATGCTCGGAATCATTGAACTTCATTTGTCTCGGCTCGTTGTTATGTTGTACGTCACCGCGTTCTTGGTGATCGGAATTTCCCGAGCAACATTTGTGCGGTTTTGTTGTCGGAAATTCCGATTGTGTGTACGCGGCATTACAGTGCATTTTTTTAGCACTGATTACTGTAGTAATGTCACTGGTCCCCCCAAAAGTGTCAAAAATGTCAGTAAGGTGTCCGATCTGTCCACCACAATGTCGCAGTCCTGCTAAAAATCGCAGATCGCCACCATTACTAGTAAAACATGTTAATAAAAATGACCTAAATCTTTCCCCTTGTTTGTAGACATGATACATTTTGCACAAACTAATCAAAATATACTTATTGGGATTAAATGTATTGAATATTTGTCTTTCATATATGACTGAAATTGAGCTTAAAAGTATCATTAAGACCCCATTCACACTAGCGATTTATCACATGTCTGCTGTCGCACTGCAATGCCACTGTACCTGTCTATATGAATATATTGCTTCAACCTTCTGATGCTTTATTAATTTTATTTTTGGGCCCAGATTCCGTGACCCCCAACTTCTACTAACTCTGTCCCGTGACTAGTGATGGACGAACATCTGACGGGACGGTTCGCGAACGCTAACCGCAAACTTTTGCAAATGTCTGCGAACCGCAAGTTTGCGGCGGGCCCCATTGACTTTAATGGCAGGCGAATATTAAAAACATGCAGGTCATGTTTGCAGCCACAAAATACTTATTAGCTGTGCACAAATAGTCCCACAACATGGACACTGACCTACCAAAAGTATTAAGTGAAAAACCGGATACATAAGTAAGTGCCGGCCATTACAAGCCCCAAAAATTAGCCGACAGGCATTAACCTGACAGCAAACAACTTTGTATTCTGTGGCTGGAGGTACATTAAGCTATTCACCAGATACAGAAGTATGCCGCATACAGACGGTCGTTTTTTGTGATGAAAAAAAATGTCGTTTTAAATCATGAAATAAAACAACGTTTTTGAAACATCATTTTCAAAAACGACGTTGCCTACACACCATCGTTTTTTCACAATGCTCTAGCAAAGCGAGGTTACGTTTCACCACTTTTTTCCATTGAAGCTCGCTTCATAACTAGCTTCTGGGCATGTGCGGGTTGAAAAACGTCGTTTTAAACGACGTTTTTTGCTACACACGGTCAATTTCTGTGAAGTAAAAAACGATGTTTTGAAAAACGACACAAAAAATTCAAGCATGTTCGATTTTTTTTTGGTATTTTTGTTAAGACATAAAACGACGTTTTTGCCCACACATGATCATTTTAAATGACATTTTTTAAAACGTCATTTTTTTTCATCACAAAAAACGACCGTCTGTATGCGGCATTAGTGTCGGCCATTACAGGCCCCAAAAATTAGCCCACAGGCGTTTACCTGACAGCAAACAACCTTGTATTCTGTGGCTGGTGGTGCATTCGGCATTCACCGGAATACAGAAGTGTTGGCCATTACAGGCCCCAAAAATTAGCCCACGGCCACAGGCGTTCACCTGACAGCAAACAACCTTGTATTTTGTGGCTGGTGGTACATTAGGCATTGTAACAGCACTGGTGAACGGAGTGAACCACAACTGCGGTTAGCAAGGAATTCAATGCAATTCTCTATGCGAAAACTCAGTATTAGGCCCCAGGCGTCACTCCAAGCAACATCATCTCTGTGTCACATAAAGAAAGGCGTTGAGCTACTAAGCATAGACGCATTACAACATGAGACCAAGGATTAGCGTTTAAAATTATTTCAAGGTCAATAGCCCAATACACCACTACATGCAGGTGATTATCAGTAAGGGACCACAGGCGTCACGCCTAGCAACAGGAGTTTGGGGGTTCTCTACATCATATCAACCTTAGCATGTAGAGATGAATTTAGGCCACTAGGTGAGATTCTATGAAATAGCATCAACCCCTAGCATAGAAAAGTTAGAGCGAACATATTCAACAATTAGGACAAGGCCTATAAGTATTTCATACTTCTGTCAAGCACGTAATAAATTGTATTTGTAGTAACAAGTATTAATTGCACACGAGAGATAGTGTAGCTCAGGTACTTTGAGGATACACGTATAATTCACAAGTTGTACTGGCAACTAATAGAAAGGTATGAGAGGCAATATAGCTCAGGTACTTTGAGTGTACATATAGTATTAGTAGTAACAAGTATTAATATCATATGAGAGGCAATATAGCTCAGGTACTTTGAGAGTACATATAGTATTTGTAGTAACAAGTATTAATTGCGTATGAGAGGCAATATAGCTCAGGTACTTTGAAAGTACATATAGCTGGTGTCATCATTTTTTTAAGATCGAACATTTGGGCCACGAAAGCCTGCCTTTTTGCAGAAAAACGTGAGGACGGCATTATGGATGGTGGAGTGGAGGACAATTGTGAGCATAGAGGGGAAGGAGAAGGAGAAGAGGCTGGACGGTGAGAGCCTGGAGTGTGGCTTTGTGGGTATTTTATACTTCTGTCAAGCACGTAGTAAATTGTATTTGTATTAACATGTATTAATTGCACACGAGAGATAGTGTAGCTCAGGCACTTTGAGGATACGCGTATAATACACAAGTTGTACTGGCAACTAATAGAAAGGTATGAGAGGCAATATAGCTAAGGTACTTTGAGAGTACACATAGTATTAGTAGTAACAAGTATTAACTGCGTATGAGAGGCAATATAGCTCAGGTACTTTGAGAGTACATATAGTATTTGTAGTAACAAGTATTAATTGCGTATGAGAGGCAATATAGCTCAGGTACTTTGAGAGTACATATAGCCGGCGTCATAGTTTTTTTACAATCGAACATTTGGGCCACGGAAGCCTGCCTTTTTGCAGAAAAACGTGAGGACGGCATGATGGATGGTGGAGTGGAGGACAATTGTGAGCATAGAGGGGAAGGAGAAGAGTCTGGACGGTGAGAGCCTGGAGTGTGGCTTTGTGGGTTCTGATGGCGTTGCTCCCACTGGGCTCGGTGATGGGAGGCCAGGTGCCTTCTTAAGGCGGTCGTCCCTAGGTGAGTTTTGGGCTTACCACGACTTATGCGTTGACTGCAAAAGCTGCAGATGGCAACACTATTGTCTGCATAGTGTTGCCAGTGTACACGTTAAAAAAAGCCCACACTGCGGAGCCAAGGGCCGGCGTCCTGGGAGCGCCAGATGTGACCGTACATGGTTGATGGCTTGCTCCTGATACATTAGGAGTCTGGTTTGTCCCTCCTGTGCAATGTAAGTTTGGCCTGCTTCTCCTCCCTATCTGCTGGTCCATCTCTCCCTCTGAACTCCCCTCCTCTTCCTCTCTTGTGGGCACCCACGTGACGTCTGTAGACACGTCATCATCTACGTCACCTTCCCAATCACTAACAATAGAGATCTCAGAGTAGGCAACAACAGCAGGCACCAACCTCCTTGGGCTGATCTGAGTACTGTCGTCAGACTGCTGAGTGCCGGCTGTTGCTACCTCCTTTTCCTGATCCAATGCCAAGAATGGCTGCGCATCAGAAATGTCTTTTGATGGATAAGAAAATAATTTGTGTGACTCAAGCGGAGGGTAGATGGTGGTGTTGGTGGGTCAGTCAACCAAGTCTGGTGCTTCCTTTGACGTAATCCAACGAACATTGTGCCACTTCCCACTTTGGCTCTGGCCTGGTGCTCCTGCCCTACCCCTACCGCCCCTGCGGAAGGGCCTGCCCTTTTCCTCTGCCTGTCATTTTTTAAATGACCCTGTGACAAAAGTCTGTAGAGAAGCGCAGTATATGCGGAAGAAGGTATATAACAAAATCTGTCATTTTGGGGGGCCACTGGTTTATCGCACCAGTTATGAAACTTTTTTTTAGGAAATGTTGTCAATGTGTGTAGCAGAGGTAACTCAGCGAAAGAGGCAAAATTTCAACAGTAACCAAATACACCGCCAGTCACAATGCTGTACAATACAAACCCACTATAATATGCTTTCTATATTCAAAAGTATATTATAAGTGTATATTACACCTATATACTGCAGAGCAAGTAGTATACCCTTTACCAGTGCTTGAAAGGACTTTTGTGGACCTGTTAGGTAACGATTTGTGTCACTACAGTCTGTCCCTGCTGGAAACAGAAACCTGTCCCTACACTGACAAAAAGTATATGAATATATTACACACCTATGTACTGCACAGCAAGTAGCACACCTATACCAGTGCTTGAAAGGACTTTTGTGGACCTGTTAGGTAACAATTTGTGTCACTACAGTCTGTACCTGCTTGAAACAGCAACCTGTCCCTACACTGACAAAAAGTATATGAATGTATTACACACCTATGTACTGCACAGCAAGTAGCACACCTATACCAGTGCTTGAAAGGACTTTTGTGGACCTGTTAGGTAATGATTTGTGTCACTACAGTCTGTCTCTGCTGGAAACAGCAACCTGTCCCTACACTGACAAAAAGTATATGAATGTATTACACACCTATGTACTGCACAGCAAGTAGCACACCTATACCAGTGCTTGAAAGGACTTTTGTGGACCTGTTAGGTAATGATTTGTGTCACTACAGTCTGTCCCTGCTGGAAACAGCAACCTGTCCCTACACTGACAAAAAGTATATGAATGTATTACACACCTATGTACTGCACAGCAAGTAGCACACCTATACCAGTGCTTGAAAGGACTTTTGTGGACCTGTTAGGTAATGATTTGTGTCACTACAGTCTGTCCCTGCTGGAAACAGCAACCTGTCCTTACACTGACAAAAAGTATATGAATGTATTACACACCTATGTACTGCACAGCAAGTAGCACACCTATACCAGGATAATGTGAAAGATGATGTTACATCAAGTAAATATATACCTAACTTTTCACGCTTTAATATTGCACACACTCATGGAATGGCGCCAAACTTCTGTACTTAAAAATCTCCATAGGCGACACTAATTTTGTTTTTTTTACAGGTTACCAGTTTAGAGTTACAGAGAAGGTCTAGTGCTAGAATTATTGCTCTCGCTCTAACGCACGCGGCAATACCTCACATGTGTGGTTTGAACAGCGTTTACATATGTGGGCGGGACTTTCATGCGCGTTCGCTTCTGAGTGTGAGCTACTGGGGACATGGGCGTTTTTTTTTTATATTTTCTTTTTTATTAAACTCAATTCTTTTTATTTTTGCACTTTTTTTGCGGCTTTGTTTATGTTTATGTTTTTAAATCTCTATGCTCTTCATTCGGCAGCGGCCAATTAGTTCTCCAGGCCTCCGATGGCACGGGAGAGCCCTGAGAAGCACCGGATGACAGCGGGAGGGGGGATGTCCCCTCCCGCCGCCTGTAAGAACAATCAAGCAGTGGAACCGCCGCTATGATCATTCTTATGGTGTACACAATTGCTGCCTGTAAAAAAGGCATCATTCAGATATCCCCCACTGAAGTCCAGGACGTCATATGACATCCTATGGTACGGAAGTGGTTAAAATTTGGCGTGGAGTCAGGGCCGTTGCTACCACTAGGCAGCCGCCTAAGGCGCACTGGAGAGAGGCGGGGGCACCCAGGGTGCCAAACTGCATAGTTTGGTGTCATCTGCAAAGACAGAAATGTTACTTTTGATCCCAGACCCAATATCATTTATAAAGATATTAAAAATAAGGGTCCCAACACTGAACGTTGGGGTACACCACTGATAGCCTTCGACCATTCAGAGTATGAATCATTAACCACTATTCTCTGAATTGTGTCTTTCAGCCAGTTTTCTATCTATTTACAAACTGATATTTACAATCCTGTAGACTTTACCTTACACATGAGCCGTGTTTGGGTAACTGTATCGAACGCTTTTGCAAAATCCAAGTATACCACGTCCACAGCCACGCCTCTGTCCAAGGTTATACTTACCTCTTTATAAAAAAAAATCAGGTTTGTCTGACAACTTCTGTCTTTCATAAATTAATGCTGTCTGTTGCATAAATAGTTTTTTTCCAGCAAGAACTCATCTATGTGGTCTTTTATTAACCACTTAAGACCCGGACCTTTAGGCAGCTAAAGGACCTGGCCAGTTTTTGCGATTCGGCACTGCGTCGCTTTAACTGACAATTGCGCGGTCGTGCGACGTGGCTCCCAAACTAAATTGGCATCCTTTTTTTCCCACAAATAGAGCTTTCTTTTGGTGGTATTTGATCACCTCTGCGGTTTTTATTTTTTGCGCTATACACAAAAATAGCGCGTCAATTTTGAAAAAAATGCAATATTTTTTTACTTTTTGCTATAATAAATATATCCCCCAAAAACATATATATAAAAAAAAATGTTTTCCTCAGTTTAGACCGATACGTTTTCTTCTACCTATTTTTGGTAAAAAAAATCGCAATAAGCGTTTATCGATTGGTTTGCGCAAAATTTATAGGGCCAGATCCACAAAGCACTTACGCCGGTGTATCTCGAGATGCGCGGCATAAGTGTAAATATGCGCCGGCCTATCTATGCGCCGTATCCCCCAAAACGAGATACGCCTTAAAATCTGATTTTTCTGACCGACGTAATTTTTATACACCGGCGCATCGTGGGCGCAAAAATACGCTAGACGCACCATTGTTTTTATATGCAAATATGCAAATGAGGGAGATACGGCGATCCACAAAAGTATGTTTGTCCGGCGCAGGCTACGCGCTGTGCGCATCAGCTGTACGTCCGGTCTAAAGTTACCCCTCATAAAAGCAGCTTTAACTTTGCACCAGACGTGTGCATGTCAGCTAAAGCAGCACCGTTAGGGACGAGCTGAGCAGCCACACTTGCAGGACAACAATCTGTATGCCAACATGCCAGGGGCATCCATGGTAATAGCTATACTACTGGCTTTAGATGCGCGCAGAAGGAGGAGGGAACGGAGAAGGAGGAGGAGGGCACGGGAGAGGATATACCGACCGCGCATAGACGTCTTTGGCATGTGTGAATCTGAGGCGTATCGCATCTTCAGATTCACCCCTACTGCCATCATGGACTTAACCACAACCCTAAAAGATGACATCACCAGCCAGACACACCGCTCACATGCAGTGCAGCCACTGGTCAAGGTACTGGCAACATTCCATTTCCTTGCCAGTGGCTCTTTTTTCAGCGTACAAGTGGAGTGGTGGCTGGGATGGCACAATCCTCCAGTAGCAGATATGTGCACCAGGTTGTCCCCGCAATCCTCAGACACATGGCCAACCAAATCATCAGACCCACCCAGGAGGAACTGCGGGTGAAGGCAATGCGTGATTTCTACAGAATTACTTTGTGACTGCAACATTATGGCGGACACTTCGGACAATTTTGACACATTTTTGGGACCATTGTCATGTTCAAAGCAAAAAATGCATTAAAAATTTACTGTGAAAATGACAATTGCAGTTTGGGAGTTAACCACAAGGGGGGCGCTGAAGGGGTTAAGTGTGACCTCATTTGTGTTTCTTACTGTAGGGGGGTGTGGCTGTAGGTGTGACGTCATTGATTGTGTTTCCCTATAAAAGGGAACACACGATCAATGACGGCGCCACAGTGTTTACACACAGCTCTCCCCGTTCTTCAGCTCCTGGGACCGATCGTGGGACTCCAGCGGCGATCAGGTCCGCGGGTCCCACGGTCACGAAGCTTCGGACCGGGTCGCGGGTGCGCGCCCACGACCCACGGCTGGGTACTTAAAGAGGACGTACCTGTACGTGCTTGTGCCCAGCCGTGCCATTCTGCCGACGTATATGTGCAGGAGGCGGTCCTTAAGCGGTTAAACGCTCCAGTATCTTCCCAACTATAGAAGTTAAACTAACAGGTCTATAGATACTTGGTAAAGACTTTGTTCCCTTTTTAAATATAGGCACCACATTGGCCCTGCGCCAATCCAGTGGTACTATTCCCGTCATTAATGAGTCCCTAAAAATTAGATACAATGGCTTTGAAATTACAGAGCTCAATTCTTTTAGGATCCGTGGGTGTATGCCATCTGGTCCAGGTGCTTTATCCACCTTTATTCTGTCTAAATATTTCTGGACCATATCACTTTGGAGCCATTGTGGATTTGGGGCTGTGACACTACCACCCCCATTATGGACATGAGCTCCCCCATGCTCCATTGTATACACAGAGCTGAAGAAAGCATTTAATAAATTTGCCTTCTCTTTGTCCCCAGTCACCCACTCTAGATTATTTTGTAAAGGGCCTACATGCTCAGACTTGACCTTTTTACTATTAATATATTTGAAGGATTTTTGGGGGTTTGTCCTACTATCTTTTGCAATCTGTCATTCGTTTTGAATTTTTGCATCCTTGATTTCCTTTTTACATATCCTATTATATTCTTTGTAACATTTAAACGACACTAGTGTTCCTTCAGTTTTATATTTTTTAAATGCTCTTTTCCTATTGTTTATAGCTTTTTTAACTTTGACCGTGAGCCACATAGGTTTTATTTTTAGCCTTTTAAGCTTATTGCCCATGGGAATATACTTTGCAGTGAGGTCCCAAACAGTCTTTTTAAAGAATTCCCATTTCTGTTCTGTGTTTATCGATGCCAATATTCCCTCCCAGTCGAAGTCCTGGAGAGCAGCCCTCATCCTTGGAAAATTTGCTCTCTTAAAATTAAGTGTCTTTATCTTTCCTGTATGTATTTCTTGCTTACAGCTAACATCAAATGAAATCATGTTATGATCACTGCTACCCGGGTGTTCCTTTATCTGAACATTAGTAATAAGCTCTGCATGGTTTGAGATGACCAGGTCCAACAGAGCATCATTCCTAGTTGGGGCCTCAAAAAACTGGACCATAAAATTGTCCTGCAATAGGTTTATAAATTTTTGCCTTTTAACTGTCCCAGCAGTTCCATTACTCCAGTCAATTTCTGGGTAGTTAAAATCCCCCATTATTATCACCATCCCAGCCCTTGCAGCCCTTTCCATCTGTGCAAGGAGCTGAGTCTCCACCTCCTCGTTAACATTGGGTGGTCTATAAGGCTGGTCTATGCGGCTAGCAGGACTTTTGGTGTGCTCCTGCTATTTTTAGCGCTGTACCGCATGAAAAACGCCCCAGTGTGCAAGGGGCCTAACAAACTCCAATGATTAACTTTGAACTACGCACATCTGTATGCAGTTCTACCCATAATGCTTCAGCCTCATCACACTCTCCATCAACCAGGTCCTCTTTCTCGCTTGCTTTGAGGTCACTTCTCAAATAGAGACAGACCCCGCCACCTTTCCTTTTTACCCTGTCTTTCCGAAAGAGAGCATAGCCAGGAATATTAATAGCCCAGTCATGTGAGGATTGAAGCCAAGTTTCAGCAATACTGATTACATCATAGCTCTCCTCATGCACCAGAGCTTCCAACTCACCTATTTTGCTTGGCAGACTTCTGGCATTGGTGAACAAACACTTAAATGTATTATTACATTTTTCTCTGGTGTTTTTCATATCATTTTTAGTACAAATGGTACTATAGTTTCCAATGGCTGTTTGCAACATGGGAACTTTCTTGTCACCTGCCATAACCCTCCCCCATCAATCCCCATTCCACTATCCATTAATGTCTGACTCCTAACTGACCTGTGTGCCCGATGTAATTCTAGTTCACCCTCCCCCTCAAGCCTAGTTTAAATACTCCTCCAGCATTCCCATAAACCTCTCCCCCAGCACAGCAGACCCCCTTCCATTCAAGTGCAAACTGTCTTTAGCATATAGGTTGCACCCCAATGAAAAGTCAGTCCAGTGCTCTGGAAACCTAAATCCCTCCTTCCTACACCGGGTCTTTAGCCATGCATTCAGCTCTCTAATCTCCCCTGCCTTTCCTGTGTTACGCATGGCACAGGCAATATTTCAGAGAATATCACCTTGGAGGTCCTTCCCTTCATCTTGCAGTCTAGTTCTTTAAATTGATTCTTAAGGAGCCTCCACCCTCCATGTATACTGTCATTGGTTCCAACGTGGGCCAAGACAGCTGTGTCATGCCCAGCCCCTCTCAGTAATTTATCCACCCGGTCCACCACATGCCGAACCCTGGCACCAGGGAGACAGCAAACCATTCGGTTGAGGCGATCCTGACGACAAATTATTCTATCAGTCCTTCTGATTAGGGATGAGCCGAACACCCCCGCGTTCGTTTTGCACCAGAACGTTCGAGCAGACCGAACGTTCGCCCGAACATTTAGAACCCCATTGAAGTCTATGGGACTCGAACGTTCGAATTCAAAAGTGCTAATTTTAAAGCCCAATATTCAAGTTATTGTTGGAAAACGTCTTTGAGAACCCGGGTCTTGCCCCAGGGAACATGTATCAATGAAAAAAAAACTTTTAAAAACTGTAGTTTTTTGTGGAGCAGCGATTTTAATGATGCTTAAAGTGAAAAAAAGAAAAAGAAAAATTCCTTTAAATATCGTACCTGCTGGGTGTCTATAGTAGTGGCACGTGTTTAGAAATGTCCCTGCACAACATGAGATTACTCTCAGAAAAAAGTAATTTAATACTGCTTGCGGCTTTAATGTAATGTTTGGTCCCTGCAATATGGATAAAAATCATTGAAAAAAATAGCATGAGTTTCCCCGCCACCACTCCCCCCAGGTCATTGCAAGACCCAGTGCCGATCCTGACCTCCCTGGGGCCCTAAGAAAAATGACATGGCACATTAAAAATAAGAATCGGGGGGCGCTGACGACAGTGACATGTCACATTAAAGAAAGTTGAGAAGCGGGGGGAGGGGATGTTCTGCTGACGTAAATGACTCAGCCAGCGAGTTTAGAAGCGGGGTGAGGGTGCAAAAATTACTTCTCACCAGGCGGGGCAGCTTTGCGGGGCCCTAAGCGGCTTGCATAGTGAGCCTATAGCGAGGATCGGCCCTGACAAGACCTTTTGGCCCTATATACTTTGAACAGCAGTATACAGGCGGTGCAAACAAGATAAGGACTGTAGGTTTGTTAAGTAGAATCTGAACCATGTCATACTTTGCTGCTGCATATTGCACAATTTCCTAAAGAGATCCTCAACAAACTACATGACACTTGTGCCTGATGAGGCCACTGATGTTCCAGTGGTGGTGGCCGTGAGACTGTCCATAAAGGCTTGGCCCCCCAAAGCGCACGTGCTGTGTGGCAACAATACGTTGATTATTTTAGGGTTGGGGGGGCCATTACAATGCCAGATCTTGGCTGAATAAAATTTTTTTTGGGAAAGAAAAATTCTAGAAAAAAGGGGGTTGCCATTCGGGCCCCCTTTGAACAAATTCTGTGAAGAACTCCTGTTCTCTGAAGGCCTCCATTATTTCTGAAAGTCAAAATTAAGCAAAAAAAGCTAATGTCAGTCAAGACTTAGCTTTCTCCCCATATCTAACCCACAAACTCATCCACTGATCATGAAGTCCAAAATCAAGTTTTGTTTTGTCGTACTGCACAATCGTTTTCTACCAACTGTGAACGACGTTCTCACTCACGCAATATCCCTTTATACACTGCGCATGTTCTAGTGATTGCCACGCCCCTTTTCAGTCGGTCAATGCAAGACGGTGAAGACATGATGGAGGAGAGACAGCAAGCTGCAACCAGGCAGGAGAGAGGCCAGGCACACACCAGGATGAGCAGGAGGTACAAAGCCCCCAACATGGCGGCACTGATGGGCACCGATGAGATGGCACTGATGGACATCCATGAGGTAGTACTGACAGGCACAGATGAAGTGGCACTGATTGGCGGTGCTGGTATGCGGCACTGATAGGCGGCACTGATTTGCACACATAGGCGGCACTGATGGGCACACATAGGCAGCACTGATGGGCACTCATGGGCGGCACTGATGGGCACTCATAGGCGGCACAGATGGGCACTCATGGGCGGCACTTATGGGTGGCACTGATGGATACTTATGGGTGGCACAGATGGGCACTGATAGGTGGGCACTGGCCATGGATGGGCACTGTGGGGTGGCACTGATGGACACTGTGGGGTGGCACTGATGGACACTGTGGGGTGGCACTGATGGACACTGTGGGGCAGCACTGATTTACCCATGTTGCCAGTCAGTGCCCATTTGTGGGCACTGATTGGCATCTTTTTTTTTAATGTTTTTTTTTCAGACTTTTTTTTTTTGCCCCCTTTTTTTTTGCCCTTCCCTGGTGGTCCAGGGTCGGCTTCCCTGGTGGTCCAGTGTGGCGATCCGAGGGGGGGCTACACTGATAAACAATCAGCGCGAACCCCCCCTGTCAGGAGAGCCGCCGATCAGCTCTCCTCTACTCGCGTCTGTCAGACGCTAGTGAGGAAGAGCCATCAACGGCTCTTCCTGTTTACATCGTGATCAGCCGTGGTTGGACACGGCTGATCACGTGGTAAAGAGCCTCGGCCGGAGGCTCTTTACCGAGATCGGAGATGCAGGGTGTCAGACTGACACCCCGCATCACCGATCGCCGCGCTGCGCGCTCCCACGGCGCGTGGCATGAAATCCTGCAGGACGTCCATGGACGTCCAGTCAGGATTTCAAAACCACTTCCCAGACGTAAATCGCCTATAGGCCGGGCGGGAAGTGGTTAATGTAGATGTGTTATTAACTAGATTTAAATAATCCAACTTAAGTCAATATACAGTAAAAGGAGAGTATGCTCAGCAGTTAGTTACACATATGGACTCAGTAGCAGAAGTGTTGGCATGGCCGATCCGCCCTATAGGCTCACTATGCAAGCCGATTAGGGCAAAGCTGCGAAGGGCCCCCCAAATTACTAGAGGCCCCACCTGGTAAGAAGTCATTTTTGCCCCCTCACCCCACTTCTCAACTCGCTGTCTGCATGGGAGAAGAGGCAAGAAGTCTGCACCCATTGCTTCTCAATTTAATGTAAGATGTCATTTCCGACAGCAGAACACCCCCTCCCCCCACTTCTCAACTTTCTTTAATGTGACATGTCACTGTCGTCAGCGCCCCCCGCTTCTCATTTTTAATGTGCCATGTCATTTTGCTTAGGGCCCCAGGGAGGGCAGGATCGGCACTGAGTGTTAGCCAAAAGAACAACCTAGTTAGGGTATCGCACAGAGGTGATCCAGTGGATACTTGTTGTTTTTCCATATAGGAAACTTGGCCAAAGATAGAGAAATGCAGCAGCTTTGGTAATGGATAAAATCCTGTGTTAAGCTTGGAAGTATTGTAAAAACAGACAATTGTACCACACTTTATAAAAAGAATGATTGATATTCCTCTTTCAGACCTCTAATCTTTTTGATTCATGTATCCCTTTTTTGACAATCTCATAGGACGCAATCAAGCTGCAGCAGTGGAGCCGACTAACCCCACACAGAGGCAAGCCCCACCCTCGCCGGATGTGCAGAAAGTGGGAAATGCCACCACATCAGGTCAGTGTCATACAGCACAGCTTCAGGTAATACATGTAGGCCTGCATAATTGTAATACATGTTTTTTTTCCAAATTTCAGGAGGTGTTCGAGCTGTTGGGGGTGGATTGGACACCTACAGTGCCCAGGTCTTAATTGGGGAGATATTGTCCTGCAGGGCAGAAATAGAGGACATAAACCTCGCCTTAGAGAAGCTTAAAAAGAAAAACCAAAAGGTGGACCAACAACTAAAGAATCTGATTGATGTGCTGGGGAGGGTTTTAAAAAAAATAGATGTAGACAAGTATTTCAAAGCAAAAATATATTTCTTGACAAAAATAAACTTAAAATTAAAGAATTTCTATAAAGATATTTTTTGAAAAAATAAAAATGACACATTTTAAGTGTGATACAATAAATATTTTTGGATACTCAACAATGTGTGGCTTATTATTATATCAATGCTGCCTAAAAGAACAAATCTAGATTTGTGGTGTTTACATTGACAATGATGAGTATTTAGTACATGAAAATAAACATGACACTATGATAACGTAGGAAAAAGCTAGAATGAACTCAAATTAGAAAAGAATCAAACAAAGAAAAATACTAGAACAGGGGCAGAAAAATTGGGCCTTAGGCACTGGTGGCGGTGCCACAACACTTCAACCCCTCACCGATAATGTAATTGGAGCTCAGCAAAGAGCCACATGCAAAGTATTGCATCAAAAATTGTTATTAGATGCCCCTGTTAAACAGGGGCAGAAAAATTGGGCCTTAGGCACAACACTGCAACCCCTCACAGATACTGTAATTAGAGCGCAACAAAGAGCCACATGCAATGTATTGCATCAAAAATTGTTATTAGACGCCCCTGTTAAACAGGGGCAGACAAATTGGGCCTTAGGCACTGGTGGCGGAGCCCAGAAACAAAAATGTTCTTACTAGCTATCAGCAAGATCAGTGAGGAGGAAAAGGATATTCAGTCAGCAGCATAACAGGACAGTCACTCAGCATCAGCATAGGCAGTCTCCAAGGGATCTGACATTTAAAAAAAATTATTCAGTTACATCAGCATCAGGTGCTTGGTAGCTGTTGTAGTTGATCCAAGCCTGATTCATTTTTATGAAGGTCAGTCGATCGACGGAGTTGGTGGAGAGGCGCACCCTGTGATCGGTCACAAAGCCTCCAGCAGCACTGAATGTGCGTTCTGAAAAAACGTTGGATGCAGGGCGATGGTTGCTGGAACCGGTCATACCTTGGGGCTGCAGACTAAAAAATTGTCCGAACGCTTCGGTCAGACGGCCACCTTCTCCACCGCTCCTTCTGTGACTCACCGAAGCCTCAGCAACACGTTGTCCAGGACCAGGATTTGGTAATCCCCCAGGTTCTGGGAATGCGTTGCACAGACCCTTCTGCAAGGCCTCCCGAAGATGTTTCATCCTCTGCTCCCTCTGGGACGGCAAGATAAGCTCTGCAACCTTACTCTTGTAACGTGGATCAAGGAGAGTTGTCCCTCTCCTTGATATCACGAACATGAGAATCCTTACGCAGGCTTTGCAGGATCAGGGAGGCCATGCAGCGTAGGTTTGCTGAGGCATTCGGGGCACAGTCCTCTGGGTCACTGATGACGACAGGATCCGCAGCCACTTCATCCCAGCCACGTAAAAGTCCACGGGTTCCTTGGGACTGTAAGTGATCCCTTGAAGACTGCTGCTGCTGAGTGCTACGCTCCACCTCCATGCTGCTGATACAATCATCCTCCTCCACCTCCACCTCCTCCTCCTCCTCGTCCTCTTCCTGTGTGCTAGGTGGGCAAGCAGGAGCACTGTCTGGATAAAGGGGGCCTTGAGAGGTAAGGAAGTCTTCCTCTTCCTCCCTCTGTTCTGCCTCAAGTGCCTTGTCCATTATTACACGTAGCGTGTGCTCCAACATGTGAATAAGAGGGACAGTCTCACTGATGCATGCACTGTCACTGCTCACCATCCTCGTGGCCTCCTCAAATGGGGACAGGACAGTGCATGCATCCCTGATCAAGGCCCACTGGCGTGGGGGAAAAACCCAAGCTCCCCTGACCCAGTTCTGCTGCCATATTGGCACAGGTACTCATTGATGGCCCTCTGCTGCGTGTGCAGCCGCTGCAGCATGACCAATGTAGAGTTCCATCTGGTGGGCATGTCACAGATTAGGCGGTTCTTGGGCAGGTTGTATTCCTTTTGGAGGTCTGTCAGCCGAGCAGTGGCATTGTATGACCTTCGGAAATGCACACAGACTTTCCTGGCCTGCTTCAGGACATCCTGTAAGCCCAGGTACGTGTTCATGAACCGCTGCACCACCAAATTCAGAACATGAGCAAAACAGGGCACATGGGTCAGTTGTCCCTGTCGCAGGGCAGAGAGGAGGTTGGTGCCATTGTCGCTAACCACCATTCCTGGCTTAAGCTGTCGTGGCGTCAACCACCTCTGAGCCTGCCCCTGTAGAGCTGACAGAACCTCAGCCCCAGTGTGGCTCCTGTCTCCCAAGCACACCAGCTCTAGGACCACATGGCATCTCTTTGCCTGCATTCCTGCGTAGCCCCTCGTACGCCTACGGAGCACGGCTGGTTCCGAGGAAACATCAGCACAGGAAGAGGCCACAGAGGAAGAAGAAGAGGAGGGGGTTGAGGAGAGAGGTGTGTCACAACCAGTAGTAGTGTTTTGGAGGCGTGGTGGCAGAACAACCTCCAACACTACTGTACCTTGCCCTGCATCCTTCCCAGCTGCCAGCAGAGTCACCCAATGTGCCGTGAAAGAGAGGTAACGTCCCTGTCCATGCCTGCTGGACCATGAGTCAGCGGTAAGATGCACCTTACCACTGACCGCCCTGTCCAGCGAGGCATGGACATTGCGTTCCACATGGCGGTAGAGAGCTGGAATCGCCTCCCGTGAGAGTACTTGCCACTGAGGTACCGCACATTCCACAAACTCACGGAAGGGGGCAGAATCTACCGACTGAAAAGGTAGCAGTTGAAGTGCTAGCAATTTCGCTAAGCTAGCATTCAACCGCTGGGCATGTGGATGGCTGGGAGAGTACTTCTTTCGGTGCTGCAGCAGCTGGGGCAGAGAAATTTGTCTGCTACTATCCGTAGATTGCCCGCATGTACTACTAGGTTGTGATACACCTAATTCTACACCTTCAGTCCTATCAGTGCAGGCTTCAGAGAGGACTGAGGGTCTAGTGGGGTTGGAGATCCCAGCTGATGAGGGGCAAGGGGAGGTCCACTTTGTTCTTTGGTGTGGGTCTTTCTGGTATGCTTGCCAACGAACTGCATGGCAGGTCGACATGTGGTGCCCAAGCGGGTGATGTTTTGGCCACGCGAGATACGCTTGAGACATATGTTGCAAATAGCAACGGTGCGATCTGATGCACATGTCTCAAAAAAGACCTACACTAAAGAACTTTTGCAGTAACGTTGAGACACAGCAGCGCCCTGCACAGGCGTAGCTCTGCGATGTAATGCAGTTGGTGTGCTGCCCTTAAGCTGGCCCCTGGAGGGCATCCTGCCTCTTTGGAGATGTGCCTGTGCCTCGTTTTCCTCCTCCTCCTCTTCCTCCTCCTCTCTCCTATCAGGCACCCACGTAGAGTCAGTGACCTCATCATCACTGTCGAAAACCTGGCAGTATGCTGCAGCTGGGGGAACATGACTGCCAGATTGCTGTCCCTCTCTGGCACCCCTTCTCTCTGGGCTCACATCAATGCCTTCATCTATCTGTGTTCCATCATCCCTTCAAAACGCTGCACATTTTCATGCAGCATGTACCCAACACTTTGTTGAAACAGTTCGGGGGACTCATCAGGAGGACATGGTGGGACTAGGGAAAGATTGTCTGATGCCATTGTGCAGAGGGAAGAGGATGCCTTAGCAGCTGCTTTGCCAGACAAATTAAGCTCAGCCTGGGTGAGAGAGGATGAGGGGGATGAGGACGGCTTGGTCATCCACTCTACTAATTTCTCTGCATGTTGAGGCTCAACACTGCCAGCTCCCGAAAAGAAGGATGAGCGTGTCAGACGGCCACGTGCTGAAGAGGATGCACCGTGTCCACCACCAGCGTTGCCTCTAGATGCAGAGCCTGCTTGCCCTCGTGACTCTCTGCCTCTCTTTGTTGTCCTTCCAGACATTTTAATGGCCTGCACAGGACAAAATCAGTACACACAAATCGTACCTTTAGGTACAAACTGCAGAGGACAAGTGCAGTAACAGCAACTACGTTTATGTGCAAATAAATAGCACGGGTGCAGTAACAGCAACTGCGTTTATGGGCAAATAAACAGCACACGTGCAGTAACAACAACTGCGTTTATGTGCAATTAAACAGCACATGTGCAGTAACAGCAACTGCGTTTATGTGCAAATAAATAGCACACGTGCAGTAAGAGCAACTGAGTTTATGGGCAAATAAACAGCACATGTGCAGTAGCAGCAACTGCGTTTATGTGCAAATAAACAGCACACATGCAGTAACAGCAACTGTGTTTATGTGCAATTAAACAGCACACGTGCAGTAACAGCAACTACGTTTATGTGCAAATAAATAGCACACGTGCAGTAACAGCAACTGCGTTTATGGGCAAATAAACAGCACACATGCAGTAACAGCAACTGCGTTTATGTGCAATTAAACAGCACACGTGCAGTAACAGCAACTACGTTTATGGGCAAATAAACAGCACACGTGCAGTAAGAGCAACTGCGTTTATGGGCAAATAAACAGCACACGTGCAGTAACAGCAACTGTGTTTATGTGAAAATAAATAGCACACGTGCAGTAAGAGCAACTGCGTTTATGGGCAAATAAACAGCACACGTGCAGTAACAGTAACTGCGTTTTTGTGCAATTAAACAGCACACGTGCAGTAACACCGAGTACGTTTAGGTGTAAACTAAACAGCACACAGGCAATACAACACGTTAGAGCACTGCAGCTAGCACAATCTACTGCCTGACAAATAGGAATAGCTGATCTAGCTAAGCTATACAGTGTATAAATATATGTACAACTCCTAGGATGTATATGTATCCTCTACACCAGGGGTCTCAAACTGGCGGCCCTCCAGCTGTTGCGAAACTACAAGTCCCATGAGGCATTGCAAGGCTGACAGTTACAAGCATGACTCCCATAAGCAGAGGCATGATGGGACTTGTAGTTTAACAACAGCTGGAGGGCCGCCAGTTTGAGACCCATGCTCTACACACTGTAAATTTAACTAAACTGACTAGCCTCCCTGCTCTATCTATCTATCTATCTGGTAGAAAAGACACTGGGGTGGATTCACATAGACTTACGACGGGCGTATCAGTAGATACGCCGTCGTAAGTCCGAATCCCCACCGTTGCAACTTTAAGCGTATGCTCAAACTGAGATACGCTTAAATGTTGCTAAGATACGACCGGCGTAAGTCTCCTACGCCATCGTATCTTAACTGCATATTTTTGCTGGCCGCTAGGGGCGTGTACGCTGATTTACGCATAGAATATGTAAATCAGCTAGATACGCCGATTCACGAATGTACGCCCGGCTGTCGCAGTAAACATACGCCGTTTACGTAAGGGGTTTTCAGGCGTAAAGTTATTCCACCAAATACATGGCGCAGCCAATGTTAAGTATGGCCGTTGTTCCCGCATCGAAATTTACATTTTTTACGTCGTTTGCGTAACTCGTTCGTGAATGGGGCTGGCATAATTTACGTTCACGTCGAAAGCATGACGATTTGCCGACGTCATTTGGAGCATGCGCACTGGGAAAGGTACACGGATGGCACATGCGCCGTTCATTAAAAACGTAAAATACGTGGGGTCATTAGTATTTTACATAGAACACGCCCCCAACCAGCCTATTTTGAATTACGGCGGTGTAGTGAATCTGAGATACGCTACGCTCACCTATTTCTACCTGAATCTAGCCCACTGTGTCTCTCTCTCTCTATAACTGACTGACTATCTGATCTGTTCTTTAACAACGCCGCAACACACTACACGCGGCCGACTTGCAGGCGGCCTTATATAGTGTGGAGCGTGTACTAAACCCCCTGAGCCATAATTGGCCAAAGCCACCCTGGCTTTGGCCAATTATGGCTCTCTGTTTTTTGCGCGCTGTGATTGGCCAAGCATGCAGGGTCATAGTGCATGCTTGACCAATCATCAGCACGCAATGCCGCAGTGAATTATGGGCCGTTGCGTGTCACTTGAATTTGGCGCGAACGACCCATTTTGTTCGAATTTCGTCGAACGTACGAACAGACAATGTTCGAGTCGAACATACGTTTGAGTCGAACACAAAGCTCATCCCTACTTCTGATTATAGAATCCCCTATTACCACCAACTGTCTAAGCCTACCTTCACTCCCCTCACCACCTCTACTAGATGGGTTGCTCTCCCGGCTGTTAGGGGTAGCAGTGACATCTAGGGCTGCCACCTCTGTGTTTGCCACCTCCACCTCTACCTCTTCACCCAACTTGGCAAATTTGTTTTGATGCACAAATACAGGACTGGCCTTCCTTTTCTGCAAGCCCCCTCCACCCTCCCTCCATCTTCCTATCTGATAATCCTGACTTGCCCCTCCACCCTCCACATCAACCTTACTGACCACCTGCTCAGCGAGCAGAGGACCCCTTTCAAGGTTGTCCTTTCTGCCCAGTGTTGCAACTTGCTCCTCCAGATCTCTAATGTGAGCTTCCAGAAGGGCAAACTGCTCACATTTGTCACAGCGGTATCCATCCTGGAGCTGTTGCACCAATTTTGCATACATGTGGCCCACTGTGCACTGAGCAAAACCTTCAACCCTGCTAGCACTCATTTCCCAGTTCCAATATAACTACTTGTAGGAAGTTTAAGATGTTACTCACAGTTTAGAAGACTCCTGTCTTAACTCATGTTTTCAACTCCTGGGGGTAGATTCAGATAGATTACGCGGATCTAAAGATCCGCTAATCTATCTGATTTACGATCCACCGGCGCAAGTTTTTGAGGCTAGTGCTGTATTCAGAAAGCACTTACCTCAAAACTTGCGGCAGCGTATCGTAAATCCCCTGGCGGAATTCAAATTCCGCGGCTAGGGGAGTGTAGTATTTAAATCAGGCGCGTCCTCGTGCCGATCGAACTGCGCATGCGCCGCTGGCTAAATTTCCCAGCGTGCATTGCTCCAAATGACGTCGCTAGGACGTCATTGGTTTTGGCGTGAGCGTAACTTGCGTCCGGCCATATTCTGAATCGACTTACGCAAACAACGTAAACATTCAAAACTCGGCGCGGGAACGACGGCCATACTTAACATAGGATACCCCTCACATAGCAAGGGTAACTATACGCCGGAAAAAGCCGAACGCAAGCGACGTAAAAAAAAAGCGACGGGCGGGCGTTCGTTTCTGAATCGGCGGAACTCCTCATTTGCATATTCGTCGCGTACAAAAAACTAAACGCCACCTAGCGGCCAGCGGGAGATTGCAGCCTAAGATCCGACGGTGTAAGTCACTTACACCTGTCGGATCTTAGGGAGATTCTATGAATCAGGCGTATAGATCCGACAGACGGAACTCAGAGATACGACGGCGTATCAGGAGATACGCCGTCGTATCTCTATCTGAATCCGAGCCCTGGTTCTAACTCTCCACTTTAGTTCAAAATTCCACTTATGTTCACAAAATCCACATGCAAGCCGCAATCAGCAGGGAGCCAGCTTCTAGGGGAGTTTGTACGGACACTTATATACTCACCCGTGAACAATTAACCACTCCCAGTGAGTGTGACCTGTCTGTGTACCTGCGGTCACATCGTTACCATCCACCACCAGTCTGCCTCTGATGTACCGCTCCGCCTCCGCTACAGCCAGCCAGCTCTGCCTCTGAGCCTCTGCCTTTCTGCCCAGTGCTGCCTGTGCCCATACGCTGCATGTCCCCCCCTCCATTGCATTGCACGCACACATACCCCCCCGCTGTTGAGGCTCCTGAACAATGGCAGGCATCCGTGAAGTCACTGGCGGCGCTCTGGGCTTGGTGATAGGTAGAGCCTCAGCCTACCTGGACTCACTGAGGCAGACAGCGTTTAACTGCCAGCGGCAGTTTCAAGTCGTCAGATACCAGAAAGAGCTGCAGAGGTGAGCAGATCAGATACAGCTTCAGAGGTGAGCCCCAGTCACAGTCAGACCATCACCTGGTAAATAAAAGTTTTCACTGACATGTATACAGATGTAGTGTATAATGATCTGCCAATCACTCTGACTAGTGTGTATCACGCCCTGCCCCCGGTAAGGCTGCACATTATGGGCAGGGGGAAAGGTGGTGGAGCCAAGGGGACAGCAAAATTAGGTTTCACCTACGGTGTCAAAAATCCTTGCACCAGCCCTGCGTGGAGTTCCCCTTCAGGATTCATACCAAACACAGTGCTTGGTATTTGCGGGAATCCAAGTTGGATCCCCGACAATGTCCCCTCCATAGAGAGGGAACATTGTCGCTTCTTTCTCGCGCTCGCTGCGATAGGAAAATGTGTTTTTCCTATTGCGGCAGCCAGCGCGAGATGTACAGTACCCTGTCGCCGAGAACCAGCGTGATGGGTTCACGCTGAAAGTACAAAATTGGCAGTAGGTACTCTATGTTCCTTAGGGTGGGACCTGGGGCCCCATACCCATTTTAAGGCCAATAACTAGAAGATAAGCCAGCCAAGTGGGGACTAGCAAAATTAACAAGTCAATTCCCATAGACTGCAATGGTATTTGTTGTATAACTTTTGCCCATGTTAGGCTCTTTGTTTGCCCACCCGGACCAGGGGGTGTTTGTCCCATCTCTAATTTTGTAGCATGCTGGATGATGTGATTAATTTTGGACAGGGGTGTGCCTTATTTTCTGCTAGCTCTATTTCTGTTGGTCTGAGCATGCTCAGGGACTTCGATTTTTTTATGTTGCTTGTTGTGTGTGAACAGCACTTGGATGCAGATAGCAGTCTTTACCTTGCCCTGAAAAGAGGTGTGCGTGTGTGTGTGTCAGGCAAGAGTATATTTGGGTGTCCTTATTGAGTGTGTAACACATGTATTTTATCTTTGCATTTTGTTTGTCTTTGCAAAACAGAGATATGTTTTTGATCAAGGTTTTTTTTTTGACTGGTTTGTTTATTTATTTTGGGTGGGGGATATCTTCACCTGAAATATTTTTGAGGTTGTCAATGTATGTTGTTTTTAGGGTGTTCACTTGGGTGTGCATTTTTATTAATATTTTTATTTTTACTAGTAATGGCGGCGATCAGTGATTTTTATTGGTACTGCGACATTATGGCGGACACTTTGGACACTTTAGACACTTTTTTGGGACCATTGGCATTTTTTTAGCGATCAGTGCTATAAAAATGCACTGATTACTATAAAAATGCCACTGGCAGTGAAGGGGTTAACACTAGGGGCGAGGAAGGGGTTAATCATGTCCCTGGGTGTGTTCTAACTGAAGGGGGGGTGGGACTGACATGGGGAAATGACAAATCGCTGTTCATACATTGTATGAACAGACCATAGGTCATTTCCCCCCCTGACAGGACCGGGAGCTGTGTGTTTACACACACAGCTCCCGGTTCTTGCTCTATAACGAGCGATCGCGGGTGCCCGGCGGTGATCGCACCCGCCGGGCACGCGTGTCGGGATCAGGGGCGAGCGGGGGGGTGCGCGCCTCCAGCGGCGCGCACGCGCCCCTATTGGCCGCTTCGCAAGGTGACGTAGATCTACGTGACCTCGTGCAGGGGAGCCGACCTGCCGCTGTATAACTGCCGTGGCTGGTCGGCAAGTAGTTAAAGCTTAATATGCAAGTTATTGCCATAAAAAGTGTTTGGTGACCCAGGTCCTGCCCCAGGGGGCATGTATCAATGCAAAAAAAAAGTAAAAAAAATGGCAGTTTTTTCAGGAGCAGTGATTTTAATAATGCTTAACCACTTCTGTACCGTAGGACGTCATATGACGTCCTGGACTTCAGTGGGGCATATCTGAATGATGCCTGCAGCTACAGGCATCATTCAGAAATCCATTTTTACAGGCGGTGATTGTGTGCACCATTTGAACGATCATAGCGGTGGTTCCACCGATTAATTGTTCTTACAGGGCGGCGGGAGGGGACACCCCCCCCCCCGCCATCATCTGGTGCTTCTCCGGGCTCTCCCGTGCCATCTGAGGCCCAGAGAACTAATCGGCTGCCGCCGAATGATGAGCATAGAGATTTAAAAACATAAACAAAGCTGCAATCGTGTCTGAAAGCATGAGATCAGTGAATTTTTTTTCCCAAACTCACGCTTTCCAGCCTGGAGGAGAGATGTGGGGTCTTATTGACCTCGCCTCTCTTCATAAAGAGGACCTGTCACACACTATTCCTATTACAAGGGATGTTTACGTTCCATGTAATAGGAATAAAAGTGATAAAAAAAAGGTAAAAAAAAGTGCAAAGCGAAAAAAATAAATTAAGTAAAATAAAAAAATATATAAAAAAATAATTAAAACGCCCCTGTCCCTAGTAGCTTGCGCTCAGAAGCGAGCAAGCACGTAAGTCCTGCCTACATATGTAAACGCTGTTTAAACCACACATGTGAGGTATCGCTGCGTGCATTAGAGCGAGAGCAATAATTCTAGCACTAGACCTTCTCTGTAACTCTAAACTGGTAACCTGTAAAAAATATTGAAGCGTTGCCTATGGAGATTTTTTAAGTACCAAAGTTTGGCGCCATTCCATGAGTGTGTGCAATATTAAAGTGTGACAATTTAGGTATCTATTTACTCAGTGTAACATCATCTTTCACATTATCCCAAAAAATTGGGCTAACTTTACTGTTTTGTTGTTTTTTAATTCATGAAACCGTTTCATTTTCACAAAAAAAGGCGTTTGAAAAATTATTGCGCAAATACCGTTGGAGATAAAAAGTTGCAATGACCGCCACTTTATTACCTATGGTGTCTGCTAAAAAAATATATAATGTTTGGTGGTTCTGAGTAATTTTACAGAAAAAAATATGATTTTTACATGAAGGAGAGAAGTAAAACAATAAAAGTGAAATATTCCTTTAAAGTTCGTACCTGGGGGTGTCTATAGTATGCCTGTGAAGTAGTAGTTTCTCGTGCTTAGAACTGTCCTTGTACAAAATGTAATTTCTGAAGGAAATAAAGTAATTTAAAAGTACTTGTGGCTATAAAGAATACAGAGAAAAGTCATTGATAATTTTTTTTTTAAATAAATGCGTGGGGGTCCCCCCCAAATTAAATTACCAGGCCCTTCAGGTCTGGTATGGATATTAAGGGGAACCCTGCATCAAAATAAAAAAACATGACGTGGGGTTCCCCCCAAATATCCATACCAGGCCCTTCAGGTCTGGTATGGATTTCAAGGGGAACTCCACCCCAAATTGAAAAAAAATGTAATGGAGTTCCCCCCAAAAATCCACACCAGACCCTTTTTCCGAGCATGCAACCTGGTAGGCCGCAGAAAAAGAGGGGGGGATGAGAGAGCGCTTCCCCCTGCTGAACCATACCAGGCCACATGCCCTCAACATGGGAGGATGCTTTGGGGGTCTGTGACCCCTCAAAGTACCATGTCCCCATGTTGATGGGGACAAGGGCCTCATCCCCACAACCCTTGCCCGGTGGTTGTGGGGTCTGCGGGCGGGGGGCTTATCGGAATCTGGAAGACCCCTTTAACAAAGGGGACCCCCAGATCCTGGCCCCCCCGTGTGAAATGGTAATGGGGTACAAATGTACCTCTACCATGTCACAAAAAAAAGTGTCAAAAATTTAAAAAAAGACAATAGCCGGTTTTTGACAATTTCTTTATTAATGTCTTCTCCTTTCCCCGCTTCTTCTCCCATCTTCTTCTTTTTTCCATTCTTTCCGTTTTCTTCCTCCATCTTGTTCTTCCTCTGCTTCTTCCTTCGGTGTTTTCGTCCGCATCTTGCTCTGCCTTCTTCTTTTCTGCATTCGGGTTTCTTCCTCCATCTTGTTCTTCCTCTGGTTCTTTCTTCGGTGTTCCCGCTGTGTGACGCTTCTGTTCTTCTGACAGTTCTTCTCTATGGCAAGGGTTGTGGGGATGAGGCCCTTGTCCCCATCAACATGGGGACATGGTGCTTTGAGGGGTCACAGACCCCCAAAGCATCCTCCCAATGTTGAGGTCATGTGGCCTGGTATGGTTCAGGAGGGGGGCACTCTCTCGTCCCCCCCTCTTTTCCTGCGGCCTGCCAGGTTGCATGCTCGGCTAAAGGGTCTGGTGTGGATTTTTGGGGGGAACTCCATTTTTTTTTAAATTTGGGGTGGAGTTCCCCTTAAAATCCATACCAGACCTGAAGGGCCTGGTATGGATATTTGGGGGGAACCCCACATCATTTTTTTTTATTTGACATGGGGTTCTCCTTAATATCCATACCAGACCTGAAGGGATCCCAGCCGACAATTCATTATAGCCGTGAGTGGTTTTAAATTACTTTTTTTCCTTCGGAAATTTCATTTTTGCAGGGACAGTTCTAAGCACGGGAAACAAGCGCTAATTTACAGGAATACTATACACACCCCCCCCCCCCCCCAGGTACAAAATGTAAAGGAATATTTCACTTTTATTGTTTCACTTTAAGCATTATTAAATTCACTGCTCCCGAAAAAACTTCAGGTTTTAAAACTTTTTTTTGCATTGATACATGTCCCCTGGGGCAGGACCCAGGTCCCCAAACACTTTTTATGACAATAACTTGCATATTAACCTTTAAAATTAATTAATTTGATTTCTCCCATAGACTTCTAAAGGGTGTTCTGCGGCTTCTACCGTTTACATATTTATTATTGCATTACGCCCTGCTGTGCCAGTTCACACGCTCAATTAATGACTTATCCGGCGCACCAATTAAGGCATGAACCGGCGCAGCGCATTGTTTATAGTAAATCAGCTCCTATGTGTTTTACACCAAAGAGGTAACACACACATTCACTGGATACACACACGTAAGTTATGCACATTTTTTTTTTTAAACATTTTCAATTTTTTATTCTATTAAATAAATCTAGGACAACATACCTAAATGACCTATAATCTGGTATGTTTTAACTATGAGAAACCTTATGCACATATTGTTAATATTTAATTCTGCTTATTTATTCTTATCCGGTAATTAATAATACAGAGAAAGCATCTGCGGATTTCTTCCCTGTTTCCTGGCATTCTATTGTGTGATGATGATGATACATGCCTGTCAGGAAGAAGAAAATCCTGAACATTTCCTTCAAAAGTACACTTTTATAGGAAACTGTAATCAGCTAAGAAAATCTAAAACTAGCTGTATATACTTTCCTTTACAAAAGAAATTCCTGTATGCTAAGAAGTTAGGAACAGCCTTTGTTTTAACTAAAGTTAGGAATATTACTCCTATACAAAATTAATAGATTGACTTGTTTGAGTCAGCTATGCAAATTGTGGTACACAGTATTTGATGTTTTACATCTGTTTTACATCTGTTCTTGAATTGCCAGAACTCAGATTTTCTTTGGGAGAGAGAGTGTTTTCCTATTTAGATGCAGATTTTTCCCCGCCCAGAGGAACTGAGTGAAGGTGGCCTGAACTTGTTTGAAATAGTCTCAGAGAATGCGAACTGGAAGAGCCTGAAGGAGGTAAAGAAACTTGGGTAGTTTTGACATTTTAAGGATGTTACAGCGGCCGAGCCATGAGTGGAGGCCGCTGTCCCACCCGTCTAGTAATTTTTGGACATTTTTCAAAAGGGGTGGGAAGTTGAGTTTGAACAATTGGGGTAGTGATGTGGGTATGTAGGTGCCCAGGTACTTCAAGGCTGTGTCAGTCCATTTTAAATTAAAGCTGTCTCTAAGGCCGCGTACACGGTCGGTTTTGACCAATGAAAACGGCCTTAAGTTCAGTTTCATCGGTCCAAACCGACCGTGTGTATAGCCCATCGGTCTGTTGTCCTTCGGTCCAAAATTTTAAAACATGCTTTAAAATCGAACCGATGGACCGCTGCCCGAATCGATGGTTAGTACACAAAAGCATCGGTTTAAAACCCGCGCATGCTCAGACTAAATGAGGGGACGGGAGCGGTCGTTCTTGTAAAACTCGCATTCGTTTTGGAGATGGCACATTCTACATTTTTAAAATTAGTGTCCCGTTTCTTGCTGTGAATAAACACGTTGTTTAGCTGATGCTATTTAGCTATTTAGTTCTCCCATACAGAATAATTTTCTTTTCCTGGTGCCTCCATGGCAGCATACTTGTGATAGAGCTCCGCCTCGACTCCTCCTTCAGGGCTAGTGAATAGAATAAATTAAAGGCATAGCCCCTCCCCCAACATTCTCCTTTTTTCCCTCATACCTTCTTGTGCTGGTGAAGAGTAGATGTATGTCCATACCTCTGCAATCGGCAGCGTCCGCCGGGTTTAGCCTTTCCCGGGCGCAGTCCCTGTTCTTGGGCCGCTCTTAGCGCTAATAAGTCTGGGAGACCCCCCTGTGGATCTGTTGGGGTCATTTCGCAGAGTTTCCGTTTAGGAACGAAGTCTGCTATCGCATCCATGATGAATACAGTGGAGTCGCAAAAGGATCAGCTCACATCTTTCCAGGCTGGTGGTTTCCATTTTATTTTTAGGCATATATTGTTTTTTGTCTCTCCCCTCTCCCATCCCTTCCTTCCTTTAACTTGCCTGTTAGGTCTCCTTTTAAAAAAAAAAAAAAGGTGTGCTTGTTGTTTTATTTTTTGTGATGCTCCCTTTAAGTCCGGTCAGTTTGATGGGGCAGGTGCCTTTTATCCTGACAGGTTTGCAGTTGTTGATTGTTTCGCCCGAAATCAGCGGTGGGCTACAGTTTTTGTTTTGTTTTGTATATCACTCGACATCACTGCGACCATCTTGGATTCTGGAAGAGGGGCCAGATTTGCCCTTTTTCTTCCAGAGTCACTTTGCAATGGTGGTTTATGGGATTATTAGCCCATCCACCTGAGCCTAGTTAAGTTCAGATTCAGGGTTAGCCGTCAGAGTCTCCTCAGCTGTGCCCTGCTAGGTTTCACTGATGCTGCTCTGTGGTAGCTACCTTTTTGTGTTTATTCTCAAAAAAAAAAAAAAATGGTGCTAGATAAAATAATTTAACCACTTCAATACCGGGCTTTAAAACCCACCTCCTTCCCGGGCCTATTCTGGCACTTCTTTCCTACATGTACAAATCCTCATTCTTTTGCTAGAAAATTACTCAGAACCCCCAAACATTATATATGTTTTTTTAGCAGACACCCTAGGGAATAAAATGGCGGTCATTGCAACTTTTTATCTTGCACCGTATTTGCGCAATAATTTTTCAAACGGCTTTTTTTTGTAAAAAAAATGGTTTCATAAATTAAAAAATAACAAAACATTAACGTTAGCCCAATTTTTTGGTAAAATATGAAAGATGATGTTATGCCGAGTAACTAGATACCTAACATGTCACGCTTTAAAATTGCGTACACTCATGAAATGGCGCCAAACTTCGTTACTTAAAAATCTCCATAGGCGACACTTTAACATGTTTACAGGTTGCCAGTTTAGAGTTACAGAGGAGGTCTAGTGCTAGAATTGTTGCACACGCTCTAACGCACGCGGCGACACCTCACATGTGTGGTTTGAACGACGTTTACATACGTGGGCGGGACTTACGTGTGCGTACGCTTCTGAGCGCGAGCTACCGGGGACAGGGGCATTTTAATTTTTTTATTATTATTTTTTCTTTTTTATTTTACTTATTTCTTTATTTTTTACACTTTTTTTTTTTCACTCGCTTTTATTCCTATTACAAGGAATGTAAACATCCCTTGTAATAGGAATGTGTGTGACAGGTCCTCTTTAAGGAGAGATGCGGGGTCAATAAGACCCCACATCTCTCCTGCAGGCTGGAAAGAATGAGATCGTGAAAAAAAATTCACAGATCTCATTCAAACTAGCCGCAATTGCGGTTTGTTTACTTACGGGGACCCGGGCGTGACGTCATCACATCGCGCCCGGGCCTCCGACGGTCATAGAGATGACTGGTGACCAGATGGTCACCAGTCTTCTCTATGGCAAACATCCGGCGGACGGCGATCATCTCTCCGGGCCCCCGGTGGGACGGGAGAGCCCGGAGAAGCACCGGATGGCGGCGGGAGGGGGGGATGTCCCCTCCCGCCGCCTGTAAGAACGATCTAGCGGCGGAACCGCCGCTATGATCGTTCTTACGGTGCGCAGGATCGCCGCCGCTAAAAAATGATATCTCAATGATGCCTCCGGGTGCAGGCATCATTGAGATATCCCCCCGCAAAGCCCATCACGTCATATGACGTCCAACCAGGATAACAGGTCCCCGTTTTGGACGTCATATGCGGGTGTCAAGTGGTTAAATAAATGTATGTTATTTAAAAAAAAAAAAAAAAAAACTCCATAGTTCCTTTTTTTTTCCCTTTCTTTCTAAATTTCAGCAGCTGATCCTTTTGCCTAACTCCGCAATTAGTCATTTATCTTGCAAACAAAGATCCTCGCACCCCTATTAGGTATGTGACCAACTATATGTGAGTATTGAAAAAAGAAAAAAAAAAAAAAAAAGTGCGCTCACTGTCTAATGTGAGTTCCTTACACCGTGGCCCTGCCCACTCCAAGAGGTCCAGAAAATCTTCAAGACACCGTGATGACGACAGATCAGACCGCAGGTCTCATTCTTCACGTCATAGATCAGAGAGATCAAGATCCAGAGGACAAGATCCTTCCCCCTCTCCTAGGACCTATACAAAGAAGAAATGCTGGACAGGTGGGGCCACACCACTACCAGACAGAGTGGTCTGTAAGGACTGTTTTATGGACTATGAGTCCGGCTGCGAGCTAGAAAATCAGCACGCTGTAGACCTGCTCAAGTGAACAATGAAGGACTCCTTCTCCGAGCTTGCGACTTGGGTCCCCGCTCAACCACTTCAGCAGTTGTCCCAGGTTCAGGATACAGAACCTAATCTCCCTGGTCCTGCAGCAGTCAGTACACCTCTGCCACTGTCAGGCTGACCAGCTAGAGATTCACCACCTGTAGACTCTTCAGAGGAGTCAACCTTCTGGCTTCAGTCTCTCCTTGGTAAAGCTGTTCTTCCAGGCAGTCAAAACTGCAGTCACCTGAGAAGACGCAGAAGAGCCTCCCCAAGAGTCTACGAGTTACTTCCCATCCTCAAAGGGAGGCAGGTTCTCTTCTTGTTGAGGCGACATTAGCCAGGTCATTCAGAATGAATGGGCAAAGACTGATAGAAAACTTTCATGGGGCTGGTTCAATAAACTATACCCATTAACAGAATCCATGCCAGTGGTAGACGCATCGGTGGTGCGACTCGCAAAAAAAAAAAAAAAAAAGGAACGCGCTTTACCAATGGAGGATTCCGCTTCCTTCAAAAGAACCTCTAGGCATGCGAACCAACCTGGACCTGAAGAGGAGCTATTTAGCCGCGGGAGCAGCATGTAAGCCAGCTATCGCCCTCACATCGGTATCAAATGCCATAAGATCTTGGACATATAATATTGAGACGGCTTTGCGTCAGGATGTCCCCAAGGAGGATATAATTAAAGCCTTGGAAGAACTTCGATTGTCAGCAGACTTTGTCAGGGTGGCGGCCATTGACACGATCAGATGCTCTGCAAGATCCATGTTGCATTCAGTAATGGTGAAGAGGGTCTTCTGGCTGGAAGATTGGCTGGCTGACTTATTCTCCAAACAAAATTGGTGCAAAATCCCATTCAGTGGAAAAGCACTATTCAGAGACAAAACGGTTAAAGCTATCTCCAGGCTGTCAGGAGGGAAGTCCGGTGTGCTTCCCCAGGACAGAAGGATGCGAAGATTCAGAGGCAGGTCCTCTAGATTCCGCCAGACAAATCCAATAGATTTTAGGCAGTCAAGACAGCCCAGAGACAACAAAAGACCTTGGAAAGGTACTCAGACATTCTTTTTGAACAGGAAGATGAAGGACCTTTCCGGCTCCACAGGAGCAGAAGCAGTCTTTTTGACGCCAGAGCAGCCCAGGCACTCCCGGTGGGAGCCAGGCTAAAGTTCTTTGTCCCAGTCTGGACCACATGCTGTCAGGACCCCTGGGTTCTGTCTACAATTCAATGGGGGCACCTTTGGAATTTCTCTCATCCCCCACCTCGGGATTCTTTCAAAGGAACAGAGATTCCATCCTCTCCGCCAAGGGCTCAAGCTCTGTAAAACTTCCTAACGTCACTTCAGCCTCAGGGGTCGGCTGTTCTGGTTCCCTTGGCAGAGCGCTTCGCAGGCGTCTACTCCACCCTATTTCTGGTCCCAAAGAGGACAGGTGGGTGGAGGCCTGTGACAGGCCTTCAGAGGCTCAGCCGGTATATCTGCCCCAAAAGCTTCAAAATGGAGTCCCTGCAGAGGATTATTCAGGCAGTCCAGCCATAAGATTGGATGATTTCTGCAGGATGCGTACCTACACGTTCTAATTCTATCTGCATTTCAAAAAGAGATTTGCAGTGGGATGGACCCACCTACAGTTTCAAGCCCTGCCTTTCGGGCTGTGCACCTCTCCCAGGGTGTTCACCAAGATACTAATATCCGCTTTGGTTCCCCTGCGGGAAAGGGGCTTGAGGATATTCCACTACTCGGACGACATCCTCCTCCTAGCAAGCAATCCGGATCAGTTGGTATGTCACCGGGAAATTCTTCTACAGTCCCTAAAAGAGCTAGGGTGGCTAATAAATTCCGAAAGGAGTCAACTAGCACCCACACAGCAGATAATCTACCTGGGTGCAATGTTCAACACTCAGGAGGGGACAGTGTCATTACCACCGCTAAAGGCAAGGATTGTCACCCAGAGAATGATCAAGGTCATCCGGAGCCCGTATCTGACAGCTTCACAATGTCTGAGCCTCATTTGCACAGTGTCTCCTTGTATACCCATGGTTCCTTGGGCCCATTGGCACTTAAGGTAGTTCCAGACAGGTTTCTTGGCGCAGTGGAAGAAACGACGACTATCCCAGACGATACTGCTGACGGGAGTAATGCACAGGAATCTTCACTGGTGGACAGTTCCAGAAAACCTCTCCAAACCTAGTCACCTGGTCCCCCATCCTTGGATCACAATTATGTCCGATGCAAGCGGACAGGGCTGGGGAGCCCATTCCGGGGAAACCAGAATACAGGGTAGATGGTCATGTTCTACCCAGGGAGTGGTATCCAACATCTTAGAGATGAGGACAGCCTTCTTAGCACTAACTTTGGCGTCCCAAATCAGAGGCCAGAGAATACTTCTACATCTAGACAACATGGCAGCTGTCGCTTATCTGCAGAAGCAAGGAGGCACTCGCAGCAGGTCGTTCCTCAAGGTTGTGATGCTGATCACACTCTGGGCAGAGAAGAACCTCCTGGACCCCAGAGCAATGTATCTGCCGGGCAGGTTGAACACGGAAGCAGACACGTTGCCCAGAAACTTCCTGGACAACAACGAATGGGCTTTCCACCCCCTCGTCTTCCATCAGATTGCCAGCATGTGGGATCCCCCTCAGGTAGACCTGTTCGTCTCCCCAAAGAATACCAAGCTGGACAGATTCTTCTCTCGAATGCAGCATCCACAAGCCGAGGCAGTGGATGCCCTGTCATGCCCCTGAAGGTTCACCACAGCATATGCCTTTCCTCCCAGGCCATTAATATTCAAATTCCTCCTGAGGCTCCTCAGGGAGTCAGTCCAGGTGGTGGCAGTACTTCCGTATTGGCTGAAGAGACCCTGGTTCCCTCTAGCCATGCGCCTCAGTGTGAGCTCTCCAATCAGGATCCCTCCTTTCCCTCAACTTCTGTCGCAGGGCAGTCTAGTTCATCCAAACCCTCCAGAAGTTAAATCTTCAAATCTGGAGGTTGAGAGGCGAGGGTTCGAGTCCCTAGGGTGTTCCCCAGGAGTCATAACAACCCTTATAAAAGCCAGAAAAACCGGCAACTAATGCCATATAATCAAAAATCTGGGACAAGTTCTTGTCATCTGCTACCGGAAATGGATTTGATCCAATCCTTCCCTCTACGTCCAATATTTTAGGTTTCATTCAGACAGGACTTGATCTGGGGCTTGGTCTGAGCTCCCTCAAAGTGCAGGTAGAAGCAGTCTCTGCCGCAACAAGTAAGAGATGGGTGGAGGATCTCTTGGTAGTCACTTTCCTCAGAGTATTGAAGATTCGGCGACACCTGTCAGACGATCATTTCCTAAGTGGGATTGTCCCTGGTCCTTGAAATTCTATCTGACCATCCCTTTGCTCCAGTGGAACAAGTAGCAAGATGGAACCTGACACTAAAGACAGCTTTCCTGCTAGCCATTACATCTGGCAGAAGGATCTCGGAACTTCACACCTTAGGGATGGGTGACGACCACATATCCTTCTTCCCGAACAGGGTGGAACTTCGCCCCTTCGAGGGTTCACACCTAAGGTCGCTACTCCAAGCCACCTGTTGGAACCTGGGCACTAGCAGTGTTTACAGACACAGGTTCAGAGTCTTGTCGTGAGCTGGATGTATCCAGAGTGCTCAGGGCCTACCTAGCAGCCACGACCCCTTCAAAAACTCTGAGAGACTTTTCATTGTACTGTTCAGTAAATACAGGGGCAAAGATGCTTCCATCAGAACTCTGGCATCTTGGGTTGTAAAGTTAATCCAAAAGGCCTACAGGGTAAAGAGTATTCTTCATCCTGAGTAAATGCTGATTCTACAAAGGCAGTCTCGGCTTCCTGGGCAGCAAGGGCTAATTTTTTGTTGAAGACGGTGTGCAGGGCCGCCACCTGGTCTTCTCACCATACGTTCTTCAGACACTACCATATTGGTCTAGGAGCTCTCACGACTGTTGAGTTTGGAAGAAGGGCAGTTCAGGCTGCTATGTCTTCTTCTAATTAAACGTGTATTGTTAAGCATTATCCCACCCATATCAGCTAGTTATTTATCACAAGTATGCTGCCATGGAGGCACCAGGAAAACGGAAAATTGTATCATACTTACCAGTAATTTTCCTTTCCTGGTGCCTATCCATGGCAGCATACGCTCCCACCCTCGGTATTCTATATTACGGAGAATGTTGGGGGAGGGGCTATGCCTTTAATTTATTCTATTCACTAGCCCTGAAGGAGGAGTCGAGGCGGAGCTCTATCACAAGTATGCTGCCATGGATAGGCACCAGGAAAGGAAAATTTCTGGTAAGTATGATACAATTTTCCGTTTTTTGCTTGTGATCTCCTTTTTTTTTATGTTTTTTCCCTAGCCAGATCTCCAAAATATTTCTTTGTACTCAACCTTTTTTTTTGTCAAGTTATCACACCAATGTTTATTTAAAAAAAAATTTTGGGTGAGATAATTTTTTTTGGAGTTTAGCCTTTTTTTTTTTTTGTCAAGTCATCGCACCAATGTTCCCCCCCCTCTCAAGGAGGTTGTGTCCTTTGTTAATTACACATTGTATTTTGGAAATGTTTGATGGCTATTCACCAGAAAAACACACTAGACAAGGTTGTAACGTTATCCACTTAACGACCGCCGCATGTACATATACGTCCACAGAATGGCACGTACAGGCAGATGGGCGTACATGTACGTCCCCGCCTTTCCGCGGGTCGGGGGTCCGATCGGGACCCCCCCCCCCCGGTACATGCGGCGGTCGGTTCTTCCATGGGAGCGATCCGGGATGAGGGGGCGGCTATTCGTTTCTAGCCGCCCCCTCACGATCGCTCCCCGGAGCTGAAGAACGGGGAGAGCCCGTGCTTCACTGTGGCGGCTGCATCGATCGTGTCATCCCTTTTATAGGGAGACACAATCAATGACGTCAGACCTACAGCCACACCCCCCTACAGTTGTAAACACACACTAGGTGAAACATAACTCCTTCAGCGCCCCCTGTGGTTAACTCCCAAACTGCAACTGTCATTTTCACAATAAACAATGCAATTTAAATGCATTTTTTGCTGTGAAAATGACAATGGTCCCAAAAATGTGTCAAAATTGTCCAAAGTGTCCGTCATAATGTCGCAGTCATGAAAAAAATCGCAGATCGCCGCCATTAGTAGTAAAAAAGAAATAATTAATAAAAATGCAATAAAACTATCCCCTATTTTGTAAACGCTATAAAATTTGGCGCAAACCAACCGATAAATGCTTATTGCAATTTTTTTCTACCAAAAATATGTAGAAGAATACGTATTGGCCTAAACTGAGGAAAAAAAATATTTTTTTAGATATTTTCGGGGGATATTTATTATAGAAAAAAGTAAAAAATATTGCATTTTTTTCAAAACTGTCGCTCTATTTTTGTTTATAGCGCAAAAAATAAAAACCGCAGAGGTGATCAAATACCACCAAAAGAAAGCTCTATTTGTGGGGGAAAAAAGGACGTCAATTTTGTTTGGGAGCCACGTCGCACGACCGCGCAATTGTCTGTTAAAGCGACGCAGTGCCGAATCGCGAAACCTGGCCTGGGCCTTTAGCTGCATTTTGGTCCGGGGCTTAAGTGGTTAAATAAATTACCATTTATTCTGGCAAAAATAAATAAGAAAAAGAACGGCAACACTTGATGAATTTACAACATACATGCAGACTTTATGGACACCGAAGGCACAGTCCACCATGATCAAGAACAAAATCAACAACATCAGGAGTCACAATGTGCTACACAAATCACAGAAATTAAAAGCAGCAACAAATGACATAAAGGACCCCAAGCTGTGGTACTACACCAAGCTCAGTTTTTGGCGAAATCAGCAAGAAGGCAGGGATTCACTTTCTGGTCTTCCTTACAGCCTTCCTTCCAGGCTGCCTTGCAGCGTAACTTCCACGGCCCCGTCCACGGCCCCTTGCAGGTGGTGATGATGTGGCAGCAGGAGTAATACGATGAGCAGCAGGCCGGGCCGGGTCACTCAGATCAGTGTCCCTTGTCAGCCAGTCCCTTCGGGCCCACCACATGACCTTATTGAACATATCTTTGGCGAGCCCTCTTTGTTCCTCCCCCAATTCCTGCAGGTCATTGGAAAGAGAAGCACTGTAGCTCTCCGTTGGGTTCAGGGGGGCCCTCATGATCTCGGATGCCTCCCTGATGCCTCCCTGATGATGGTGCAGGCTCTCCTCCTCCAGCTGCCTCAAGCGCCTCCTTTGGCCTGGTCGGCGCATCTGGAGGGGAGGCACCTGGGAGATGGTGCTGAGCCTGGGGACCTGCTGACATCCACTTGGCCTGGCCTCCTCCTGGCTGCCACTCACCCCTTCCGCCTGGCTGACATCTTCGGGAGCTGCCGCCTCCTGGCTGGTCTCTTCCTGTGTAGTAAAAAGGGACATGTTTTAATATTTTGCACAATCAATCACACACATTTTCATGCTCTTGACTGTTTTTTTTTTTGTAATTGAAATTGAACTGACTCTCATTCTGACCCCTGCAGTTGGCATCCCTGACACAATTGTTTCTGCCCACGACTTTTGTTTGTGTTTCCAAGCTTTCCTTGTTGCTAACAAATTCATCTCAATAAACCAACAAGATTTTGCAGCCAATAAATATGTTGTAAACTACTATACCTCACTGAAGGCCGGCAGATCTGCCTCCTCAATGTCAGCCAGCTCCTGCTCACACTCCGCAGGGGTGGGGGGACCGTGGAAGTTCTGCTGGAACGAAGCCTGGAAGGAAGGGTGAAAGGAAGACTGGAAAGTGAAGGCCGGCCATCCATTTGATCCTCCAAAAAGCTGAGCTCTGTGTAGTACCACAGCTTGGGCTCCTTTGCAGCACGTGCTGCTGCTCCTGACCTCTGTGATTTGTGCTTTTTCCGGTAGAGCTCTTTCTGTATGTGCCCCTGATGTTGTTGATTTTATCCCTAATCATGGTGCCTGTGCACTCCGGTATCCAAGTCTGCATGTATGTTGCAACTTCTTCAAGTGTTGTCATTCTCACATTTGCCTTATGGTAGGCTGGATGCCTAACATCCCAAAGGGAGGGCAGTTCACGATATTTATCAATTAATCGCAGCATATTTTCATGTAGATTGAGTTGATCCATCGTTTAAATGGTTTTCTAGAATACCAAAAAACACAAATTAGAAACACTTGGCTCAGCTTTGACATTGTCAGAATCTGCGCACAATCTTTTGAGCCTCAAACACACTGTCTCCTGCTGCTAAAATGATGCCCAGCTCTGCCCCATTTGCTGACTTTACCTGCAAACCCTGAGTTCACATTTCACTAAATAAGTGGCATAATAACATTCAAAAGTAATGATAGCATTCATCAAAGCACTATTCAGTGTAGATATCATGCCCCTCAGCATTGATGAGATGATACACTGGCTAATTACAGTAGGTGCACGCGATATTGTGTCAATCTCGCTCCCTTTCTCGGCGAGATTGAGCACCTACGAGCCCCATCGCGGGAGCCAGCGCCGAGCTGGCTTGCCGCGATAGAGACAAAGCCGTCATAGAAGCGACGGGAGATCCGACTTGGATTCCCGCCAATTCTACACGTGTGCGGCGTTTGTTATGAATCCTGAGGGGGAAGTCCCCGCCGGATTTTAAATAAAAATCCAGCATGGGTTCCCCCCTCAGGAGCATACCGGGCCCTTAGGTCTGTTATGGGTTGTAAGGAGAGCCCCCCCTACGCCGAAAAAACAGCGTAGGGGGTCCCCCTACAATCCATACCAGACCCGTATCCAAAGCACGCTACCCGGCCGGCCAGGAAAGGAGTGGGGACGAGCGAGCGCCCCCCCCTCCTGAGCCGTACCAGGCTGCATGCCCTCAACATGGGGGGGGTTGGGTGCTCTGGGGCAGGGGGGCGCACTGCGGGGCCCCCCCACCCCAGAGCACCCTGTCCCCATGTTGATGAGGACAGGGCCCCTTCCCGACAACCCTGGCCGTTGGTTGTCGGGGTATGCGGGCGGGAGGCTTATCGGAATCTGGGAGCCCCCTTTAATAAGGGGGCCCCCAGATACTGGCCCCCCACCCTAAGTGAATGGATATGGGGTACATCGTACCCCTACCCATTCACCTGGAGGAAAATCAGATTCCGATAAGCCTCCCGCCCGCAGACCCCGAACAACCAGCGGCCAGGGTTGTCGGGAAGGGGCCCTGTCCTCATCAACATGGGGACAGGGTGCTCTGAGGTGGGGGGGCCGCAGTGCGCCCCCCTGCCCCAGAGCACCCAACCCCCCCATGTTGAGGGCATGCAGTCTGGTACGGCTCAGGAGGGGGGGGGCGCTCGCTCATCCCCACTCCCTTCCTGGCCGGCCGGGTAGCAAGCTTTGGATACAGGTCTGGTATGGATTGTAGGGGGACCTCCTACGCCGTTTTTTTCGGCGTAGGGGGGATCTCCTTACAACCCATAACAGACCTAAGGGCCCGGTATGCTCCTGAGGGGGGAACCCATGCCGGATTTTTATTTAAAATCCGGCGGGGACTTCCCCCTCAGGATTCATAACAAACGCCGCACACGTGTATAATTGGCGGGAATCCAAGTCGGATCTCCCGTCGCTTCTATGACGGCTCTGTCTCCATCGCGGCAAGCCAGCTTGGCGCTGGCTCCCGCGATGGGGCTCGTAGGTGGTCAATCTCGCCGAGAAAGGGAGCGAGATTGACACAATATCGCGTTCACCTACTGTATGATGGGGATTATGGCCCATTCAACACCCCTAATCGGAGGAAGGCAAAAATAATGGATAAAGTAGCAAGGAGACTTTATGCCATATTTGGGGTCACAAGGTCCAAGGAGCAGCTGAGAAAAAGATGGTCGGACTTGAAACTGCGTGAGCCAGAGCAGTATAGGAGGATCAAGCGAATTATTGAAAAAAGTAGGTAATTTGAATGTGTTTTTTGCAATTGACTTTCGAATTTGTGAACATGTTTTTCTCCATGTGCTTCTTTGGCCTGGTTGTACTTTTGAACATGGCAAAGTTATTGGTTGGTTTTTGCAAAGTGTATTTTTTTCCCGTTCGTAGTAAACATCGTTCCTCCACATCGTTCCTCACAAATCCGATGTTTTCCGTTGTTCCAGGAAAAGCACACCTGAGGACATGCCTATTTGGCGTAAAACAACGTTTATAAACAATGTTGACAAGATGATGTGTTTGTTCAACCGTACTAGAATGTGAAGGGCAAATGTGAATCATTCATTCACACAGTGATAATAATCAGCTGTTTTCACATCTGGACTCAAGAGCACCTGTGTGTCCCCCATAACTAACTTTTTTAATAGGGTCACCCACAAATATTGTTTTTGGGGTGCATCCATGTGTGTAACTTTGCCAAAAAGGGGCAGGATCCCAACTTGGGAGAAGTCAGACAAACAATGTTTATGTTTGTAGGAATGCTCCCAAACAGGAAATTAGAGCCCACTTCTAAACAATGCTCTTACTGCCCTCAAAACTCAGTGTGCTGAGTATACCTTTTTTTTCTTGTTATTAGGGGAAAGAAGAGGACACCATTCGGAGGAGGCAAGGAGGGCCAGACCCAAGAAACCCCACCAACCACAGCATGTGGAGGAGGAGGATGTGGAAGAAGGAGTGGTGGAAGAAGGAGTGGTGGAAGAATTCGAGGAGGAAGAAGGAGTTGTGGAAGATGGAGAGGTGGAAGAAGGAGTGATGGAAGAAGGAGTGGTGGAAGAATTTCGAGGAGGAAGAAGGAGTTGTGGAAGATGGAGAGGTGGAGATTATCAGCACAACAGGTCAGTGTCCCCCCAGCTTCTCAGGGAAAAAGAGATGTAGGTAGGCCTGCACATCACTAAAAAAGCCTTTTTTTTTTTTTGGTATCCCTGCATCTGGTAGTACACATTTTTCCAGTGGTAGTGCCCAAATTGTCATCCAACAAATTATGGAATGCAGTACTGAAATGGACATTATGAGGAATAGGATGAATGTCATGAAGCAAAATTTTAAAAACATCATTGACATGATGGGCCGTATAAAAGATTAACCCCCCCCCCCAAAAAAAAAACCTGTTTCAAGGTTATGCTTTGCACACCAATTTGTATTGGATAATCCACACGCCAAAATTTGAAGATGCACACAGTGTGTCAACATGTGCTATCTGCCATCACAGGATATCGATTGGCTATGCTTTGTGGGTTCAAGCCTATCCTTGCTACTCAAGTAGGTGAGAGGAAGGGTTTGCACCCCCAAAACACATCCATTGATCACCCATGATGGCAGATAGCACATGTTGACATTTGGCATGGTATCAGGAGAGAATTCCCCATTTGGCCAGTCAAAATGTGTGCATCTTCAAATTTTGGCTTGTTCTGGGGTGACATCACCCCATCACATGTGTTTGGAATAAGGTCGAACTTTGTAAGTTCCATTGTTTGGAGATATTTTTTTTTGTAAAAACGCATGGTTTTTGTACAACATGAAAAAATATTTTTTGTTAAAAATAACCAAAAAATAAATAAAAATTAAAATTAAACCAAAAAATGTATACACAAGTTGTGCAGAAACAAAAACTTTTCTATTTTGTTACCAGAAAAAAAAACAGAGGTTGAGCACAGAATAAAAACCCCAGAAAAATACTAAAATGGAGTGGCTTCTTATTTCTATGCTCAATACCATTATGTAGATGAGTGACTACTGTGCAATTGTGGTTATTTACTAAAACTGAGAACTACATTTGGCACTAGAAGTGCACTAGTTGGAGAACCAGGAAGACAGATAAAATGAAACCAAAGCAAGAATGACAAACAACTGTATAAATTCCAATGGTCAAATTATTTATTATGTAATTAATATTTCTTTCTTTTGGGAGCCGAATTAGAAAGAAATATTTTCTGGCATAGCAATGGCCCCCCGACCCATGAAGTACTCAACATATTTGTTGCGTGCCTCACGAGCGGATTGGGGGGCCAAGCCAGCGCGACCAGTGTCCATGCCAGGAAAGGTATCTGAGGGTAGTCCTGCCTCAGCACCACTGTTGGATAGGTACGACTGGGAGTGCCTGCGTAAAAAATTGTGCAAAATGCAACAGGCAAAAACAACGATGTTCAATTTATATTCCGCCAGGTGTATCGCTGTCAGGAACAGGTGGAACCGGCTGGCGAGTATCCCAAAGGCATTCTCGACTACCCTCCGAGCTCTGGCCAGCCAAAAATTGAAAACCATCCTCTCCGGGGTGAGGGTCCTCTGGGGAAAAGGCCGCATGAGGTGAGGTCCAAGCCCTAAAGCTTCATCCGCGAGAAAAACAAACGGAAGTCCCTCCAAATTGTCTTCATCCAGTGGCAGTTCCAGACCACCAGATTGTAGACGCTTGGCAAACTCCATCTGCGCGAACACTCCCCCATCAGACAGTTGGCCGTTCTTCCCCCCGTCCACATACAAAAATTCGTACTGTGTCGACACCACCGCCATCAACACGATACTATGAAAACCTTTGTAGTTAAAATAGTACGACCCGAACGGGGTGGCGGCACTATGCGGACGTGTTTCCCATCTATTGCCCCTCCGCAGTTCGGAAAGTCACACCGCTGGGCAAATTGGGAAGCCACAGTCTGCCATTCCTGTGGAGTGGAGGGAAACTGTGGGGACAAACAAAAAATTACAATTAGAAATTTGCCAAATAAACATTGCAATCACAATTAAAAAAAACATGCTTGTGCCACATCATTATAACATTTAGTAGCATTGGAGTGAGTATTACATGGCAAAAAATATAGGCCCACTTATTAGACTCCTCACCCCTCTGATGGGGCATTAAACATTTTTAGGGGGGGGTTCTAGCTGAGTGTAGGCCCGAAAATTCAAAACAGGTAGCACTATGCCTAAAAATATAAAAAAAATAAAAAGGGGGGGGCAGAACTACAATGGAGCAGACAAAAATAAGGTTGAAAAATGACTAGGCTAGGTGTGTTTGGCCCTAGGATAGCATGCTGGAAGCGAAGGGAAAGATGCATGTAGGACAAGAAAAGAGCATGGAAAGCTTCAATCAGGCATGGGGCCAAAAGGGAACATTCACAGCATATTACAATCATGGGAAGTAGGAAAATCTGCAAAAAATAGAAGACATTAGCATACATTAAAAAAACATAGATTGTGATGTTTGAAGGAGGAAGCTTACCTTAATATACTCCTCCTGCATGACTTGAACGATAGCAGAACACGTCTCCGGTATGATGATCCCAAGCACCTGGGGTGAGATGCCTGTCAAGAACTTGAGGTCCTGCAGGCTCCTCCCAGTCGCCAGGTACCGCAACGTGGCAATAAGCCTCTGCTCGGCTGTGATGGCTTGGCACATCACAGTGTCCTGCCTCGTGATATAGGGGGACAGAAGATCCAATAGACGGTTGAAAACGGGGTCCGTCATACGGAGAAAGTTCCTGTAGTCATCAGGATTATTCTCCTGGATTTCCCTAAGCAGAGGCATATGAGAGAATTGGTCACGCTGGCGCAACCAATTCTTGGCCCAGGAACTCCTCCTCCCCCTGTTCCTGGCCAAAGTCCTTGAGTTAATATGAACTGAAGAAGACAGTCCATACGCAGCACGAATTCTAGCAAAATCACGCTGCTCCATCATGGCTTCAACCCAGTTGGCTGGTCAGAACGCACTTCAAACAGAAAGCACCCCCAAATCCAGCAATACCTGTAAAGAACGCACTGCACACAGATACGAGCGGACAGGACGGCTCTGCAAAGCAGAAACGACCCGAAAGCCAGCACTGAATGACAAATACGAACCCACAAGCACACACTGAACCCGAGAATACGATCTGAAAAAGCACGGAGACTGAAAAGCGCAAATCGGCTCTCACCAATCTTTCACTAACACGCAGTTACACGGAATTAGCAAAAGTGGACTCAAGGGCGGCGACGAATGCTTTGGCCTACCCCTTTATAGTGACATTGTACGTGGTTTACGGGTCCGCGTTCTGACCCGATCGGATTTTGAACTGATGGTGTGTACGCATATCAGGCCGTCAGGCCCCTTCAGCAGTGAACCGATGGAAATGGCCCGTCGGACCATTCTCATCAGTTTGGAACGACCGTGTGTACGCGGCCTAAGACGCCTGTGCTGTTGGTGCGGAATCCATATGCCCATTGCTTCGGATTTGCTAAAAGTTAATCTTTAGATTGGAGAGATGGCCATATGTATCGAATTCTCGCAGGAGGTTTGGTAGGGAGACCGTGGGGTTTGTGAGGGAGAACATCAAGTCGTCAGCATATGCGGACACCTTATTGACCGTTGGCTCCTATCCCAGTGATGTTTGGGTTTTGTTGGACGTGGCAGAGGAAGGGCTCTAGGGTCAACGCGAATAGGAGGGGTGAGAGGGGGCATCCCAGTCTCATCCCGTTCGAGATCGAGAATGTTTCAGAGAGCACACCGTTCGCCCTTAACCTGGCAGTTGGTGCCACGTAGGCTGCAGCCACCCAATTTACCATCTTACCCCTAAGGCCTACAGTATGTGCTCTAGCGTTGCAAACATAAACTTCCAGTCCACTCGGTTGAATGCCTTTTCTACGTCTGTTCCAATAAAAATGCTTGGCGTTTTGCTGTTTACTGCTATATGGAGCAAGTTGAGAACTTTAGTCGTATTGTCTCTAGCCTCCCTAGTCAGGACAAAGCCAACCTGCTCAAGATGAATTAAGTGGGGCAAGTGTTGTTGCAGTCTGGTGGCCAGGATTTTGGTGAAAATTTTAAGGTCCGTGTTTAGGAGAGAGATCGGACGATAACTCCTGCATTGGGCCGGGTCTTTGTCCTCTTTTGGTATGACCGAAATTTGTGCAAGCAATTTAGTGTTGTGGAAAGATTTCCCTGAGCCGAGACTGTTGTACAATGTAACTAGATGTTGGCCAAGGGAGGGGAGGAGGGTCTTTTAGTATGAGATGGAAAAACAATGATCGGACTTTGATACCCACCACCATTTTGCGATCGTTTTCTTGAATTGTCGTCCCCGGTCACCTGTTCTGGAGTTCTGTGAGGTATAAGAATTGGCAGAAGAGTCAGAGTCATTATTTATTAAATAATAATGAATTAATAATAATAAAAAAATAATAAATTCTTCTATTTCCTCCTTGACTGTTAGGGCTGAACCCGACATTCAACAACACATTTTAGAATCTGCTCAGTCACTAGCTAGACCGAATAATACAGCTATATCTGGAGCCACCCAAAAAGACATCAAGAGATGACGCATAGATCAGTATTTTCCTTATGCTTCACGTATCAGTAAGACTAATATTACTATCACTTTAAGCCCTCCACCTGTCATTCAATTATATATCAGACAGGAGGCTCATATCTTATGCATGATCTTTCTTTATTCATGCTCACAGCAGAAATCCAACTTCAGTGGAATCAATAGAAAAAACGTTTCTAAACTGAATACAAAGAAAAACTACACCCCCGGCAGCCCTCTAGCTGGATCTGCCAATCACGGGGCAGGACAGCCTGTATATAAGGGGCTGTCACCTTAAGAACCTCCTCTTTCTTTCTGCTCACAGAACAGACTTCAGATAAGTAATTCATTGTTTTTTCTTGAATTCTAGGTTGATTTATATGAGCTTATATATTTTTTATTATATATTTTATTATATATTTTACTGTATGTGGCGGATTTCCTAGCTTGCCCAGTTTGCTTCCCTGGGCTCTGAGGATGTTTTCTTCTCATCCCTCGCTCTTTTCTATTCTTATCCGCCGTTTTTACTATTCGCCCGACTCCCCTTAATCACCTGGATGCTCGGGCTCCGGTCAGCGCGCACTCCTCGGGCGCTCTGACCGATTTGCGCTTCTCTTCTTTTTCCCCTCAGAGGTCCCCTCTGGTAGTCTCGCGAGAGTCAGCGCCATCTTCTTGCGGCGTTCTCTCTCGTCCTTTCGCGCCTCTTCCGTGCTCGGCGCATTCGCTCGGGGGGGCGTGGCGGACTTACGGCAGTCTCAGCCTATCACGACGCTCCCTCGATCTCGCGAGACTTTGTCCTCCGCTCGCAAACCCCGCTCCTCCTCACCGCTACACCAGTGTGTCGGTGAGCGGTGAGGGGTACACAGCGCGGAGTTCCTCAGCGGTCATACGGGAATTTATTCCCTCATTAGTTTACATTGTAGGTAGGTCTTTTGCCCTAGATTACAGTGCTGTACTCTGCCTGCTAGAGATTTGCTGCCTTAGGTCACCCGGCACTATACAGGCTGCACACTAGTATAACTATCTCCTAGACCATATTTACAAGGGCTGTGTACTATCTACAACAGCTCTGCTACCATGGCAGAAGAAGGAGTTCTTCCTCTCGACAGCGCCCCTGAGGGTTCATTAGAACCATCCCAGGATGCTCCTATTTTTATGACTGCGGCGCAGATCCAGGAATTAGTCAGCCGATCTGTCCAGGCTGCTATGGCCTCAGTCACACCCCCTCCTCCCGTGCCCCAACCTACTGCCCTTATACCCGGTTCATCCGGCAAGGACATACCTCACATAAAAAAGGGCAAGGCGCCACAGAAACGCCGCCACATTGAGGTGACCTACGACTCCCCGGCAGGGGAAGTAATAATTATGCCCCAGACAGCACCCTCCCAGGTCTGTCAACCCACTGTTCTTCCAGACTCCGAACAACCCCTGGGCCTCAGGGAGACAAATACTCAGAGGCAACGTTCCGCCAGGCGGACTAAGCCAGACTCTTTTGTGGACTCCTCTCCCGGGCATTTGTCGTCTCAGAACGGCGCCAACCCTGCACCCCAGGGTGAGATTTTACTGGACTCCCATGGAGAACCATTTTTTGACCCGGAGGCTATTACGCACCCCCGTTCCGGTGACTGGACACCCCTACCCGAGGTGTCTCAGTATATTGAATATTGGGCACGTAGGGCAGTTGACAGGGCCAACCGTAATAAGTTACGGGCGGAATGCCCTCGCCCTAGTATCGCCAAGAAGGTGGTTAGCACCCCCGAGGTAGATCCTATTCTCCTGAGGTACCTCACAAAGAATGGAAAGTATTCCAAAAAAGGGATAGAGAGGTCCTTCAAATCAATTCAAGACAGGGTCTTAGACCTTTTTGGGCCCCTCACAAAAATTTTAAACCTCAGTGAGCAAGCTTCTTCCACCGGACAACCAGTGGATTTACCCCAGCTCAGAGGGTGGGCCCAGAGAGCAATCTGCCTCTTGGGCTGCGCTAACACCACATGCTCTATGGAGCGCCGCCGCTCCATCCTTATGAGGCTGGACCCCCAGCTCTCGCATCTTGCCGAGTCTGAGCCAGGTCCGTCAGCAGAGGGCATGCTGTTCGGAGGTGGGCCTTTATTCTAGCCTGGATAAGGCTCAGACCTCGTTAAAGAAAGCAAATTCCGCTAGAATTTTTCCCAGGGCCGGCAGATACAAGGGCCGTTCTGCCGGCCGCTACTTCTCCAGCAGGCCTTACCATAGGGCTCCTGCGCAGTACCAACCTCCGCAACCCTATCCAATGCCAGTGGCGCAACCGGCGCCCTTCTTTCCTCCACGAGGACGCCCATGGAGAGGCCGAGGAGGGAGAGGCTTTCCCCGTTCCCGACCTGCCTCTGGTGAGTACAACACACCTCAATTTTTCACACATTCCTGTGGGGGGACGGCTGGGACATTTTATCCACGCCTGGTCTGCGATTACGACAGACGCGTGGATTCTCAATACCGTAGCGGGCTACCAGATAGAACTGTGTACCCTACCGCAGATGGATCGAGCCCCTCACCCCATTCGGTTCTCAAATCTAAACGCCGCACTCATGGACGGCGAGTTGCAGGACCTCCAGGCCAAACACACGGTGATAGAAGTGGATCCACTCTCCCCGGGTCTCCTCAGCAACCTATTCCTGGTCAGAAAGAAGGACGGTGGATACCGCCTGGTGATAAACTTGAGAAACCTCAACCAGCATGTCGTTTACCGACATTTCAAAATGGAGGGCATTCACTGCCTGCGGGATCTCTTACGTCCCGGGGACTGGTTAGTAAAGGTGGACTTAAAAGACGCTTATCTCACAGTTCCCATCCACCCGGCCTCCCAACACTTACTTCGTTTCCTGTGGAGGGACAGAGTGTGGCAGTTCACTTGCCTTCCGTTCGGCCTCTCTTCCGCGCCATGGTGTTTCACCAAATTGCTGAAACCAGTGGTAGCTGCCCTACGGAGCAGGGGAGTGAGGTTGATCATTTACTTAGACGACCTGCTCATTATGGCCCGCTCCCCCCACCTAGCAAACGACCATGCTTCCTGGGCAGTCGCTTTACTCCAGGATCTGGGTTTTCTCATAAACTACGAGAAATCGATCCTTATCCCCTCAAGAGATGGAGTTTTTAGGCTTTCTAGTAGACACCAACTGAGCGGTTCTCCGTCTTCCCGAAACCAAGTTAGTCACCATACGCAAGGAGATCAGTCTCGTACTAGACAGACGGAGGGTGTCCTTACGCGGTCTGGCGCGCCTTGTCGGCCTATTATCAGCGTCGATTCAGGCCATTTTCCCTGCTCCCCTTCATTACCGAGCCCTACAGAGGCTCAAGACCCTCCATCTCCGCCAGGGGCTCCGCTATGCAGACAAGGTCGTTCTGGACGAGGAAGCCATAGTGGAACTTCGGTGGTGGTTACGCCATGCCGTCGAATGGAACGGCAAGACCATCTTCAGTTCCAACCCGGACTTTGTCCTGGAGTCAGATGCCAGTCGACATGGCTGGGGCGCTCGGTGCGGTTCCTCTTCCACAGGAGGGACGTGGTCCGCGGAGGAATCGTCACTACACATCAACGCGTTGGAGCTCCTGGCGGCTTTCTTCGCCATCAGGAGTCTCCTACCTCATGCGTCCAACTGTTGCGTATTACTGCGTATGGACAACGTCTCCGCGGTCCAATACGTCAACCGTCTGGGGGGTTCCAGATCCAAGATCCTAGCGGATCTGGCGAAGGAATTCTGGCACTTCTGCCTGGAACGCAACATCGTTCCAGTAGCGGAATATATCCCGGGGGCTTCCAACCTGGTAGCAGACTGGAATTCCCGTTACCTATCCGACTCCAGCAATTGGCGTCTGGACCGGCCAGTATTCTTGGCACTCGATCGCTTATGGGGTCCTCTTTCTCTGGACCTGTTCGCCTCCCGTCTCAATCGACAGCTCCCACGCTTTTACAGCTGGAGACCGGACCCGGAGGCACATGCGGTCGACGCTCTACGCCAGGCGTGGCCTCGGGGGACTCACTATGCGTTTCCCCCGTTCTCACTAATCCTCAAGGTCCTACTTCACATAGTGAATCTGTCAGCGTCGGTCGTCCTGATCACACCATGGTGGCCGACGCAACCGTGGTTTCCCCTCCTCCTGGGGATGGCGGTGGATTCCCCCAGGCTCCTTCCTCACTCCCCTCATCTCCTCACCAACCCGGACGGGGACCTTCACCCGTTGATCATGGAGCACTCCCTGCCTCTCCTCGCCTGGTTGGTCTCGGGGTGTCAGCTACAGGCGGCGATCTTTCAAGAACAGCTAGGGATCTCCTCGCCTTGGCCTGGGCCCCCGGGACTAGATCGGCATACCGATCAGCCTGGCGACTCTGGGTCCGTTGGTGTGATCAACGGCAGACTGATCCCGTTCAGGCACCTGTGTCCTTAGTGGTCAACTACCTAGCGGATTCCTTTGAAGCCGGGAAGTCCTATAACTCTCTTAATGTCCATCGGTCAGCGATCTCCGCTTATCACGCTCCTGTAGACTCCGTACCTATAGGCAGACACCCTTTGGTGTGCCGCCTTTTGAGGGGCGTTAGGTTTCAGCGCCCTCCACAGCCCAAGTACCAGCATACTTGGGACGTGACCAGGGTCCTCTCCATGTTTTCGGACTGGGGGGACAATGACGTACTTTCCCTGAAACTACTGTCCTTCAAAATGACGACCCTCTTATGCTTAATTTCTATTAAGCGGGTGTCGGACGTCAGGGCTCTGGACATCTCCAGGCGTCAATTCTCGCCTCAGGGAGTTAAATTTTCGGTCGTACGTAGAACTAAGACGGGCCTCCATTCGGTATTCTACCCGTTCTTTCCCACACACCCACACCTTTGTGTGGTTCGTTGCCTTCAAGCTTATGAGTCTATGACGACTCCTTTACGATCATCACAGTTTTCTCAACTCCTTGTTTCCTACACCAGACCCCACCTTCCAGTCTCCTCGGCTACGCTTGCCCGGTGGGTACGCTCAGTCATGGACATGGCTGGGATTGACACAGCCCTTTTTGGTGCTCACTCCTCCAGAGGGGCGATGGCCACTAAGGTCGTCACCTCAGGAGGTTCCCTGTCGGATTTATTGCTAGCTGCAGACTGGTCGTCAGCGACCACTTTCCGTCAATTTTATTTTAGACCGGAGGTTCACGTATCCATGTCAGTGTTGTAGACTAGAACGGTTGTAATTATTTTTATGCATTGTCATAGCTTTAAACTTGCATAAGATATGAGCCTCCTGTCTGATATATAATTCTAGATTTTCCTAGCTTGTGACGGAAAATATTGATTATATGAAGACAGGAGGCGAGTATCTTCCCTCCCTACCCAACCCTGTCACGGTTATCTCTCATTTGTTCTAGGCTATTGAACCACGCACTCTACAGATCGGTGACTGATCGTTCCCGGAAGTTCCGTTTCGATCTCCTGTTGAGATCGCTGTTTCCTGTTCAGACTCGGTCCAATCATCCTTCGAAGACCTGTTGAGAGGGCCTTTTTCTGCAACCCGTCTCGGATGACCGTCTGTCGTCAGCTGGTTCCTGTGTCAGAGTCCTGGTCCCAGGGATTAGAGTTTTTGGACTGTTCATCAGTTTGTCAGTTTGTTACAGGTTCGCCTCAAGAAAGAGGAGGTTCTTAAGGTGACAGCCCCTTATATACAGGCTGTCCTGCCCCGTGATTGGCAGATCCAGCTAGAGGGCTGCCGGGGGTGTAGTTTTTCTTTGTATTCAGTTTAGAAACGTTTTTTCTATTGATTCCACTGAAGTTGGATTTCTGCTGTGAGCATGAATAAAGAAAGATCATGCATAAGATACTCGCCTCCTGTCTTCATATAATCAATATTTTCCGTCACAAGCTAGGAAAATCTAGAATTATCCTCTCTAAATTTAGCCTCTTCCGAGGAAGAGTCCTGCACTAACCATCCTCAATTGGAGGTTATCAATCTATCCTCTTACCCCCTTAAAGGGGTTGTAAAGGAATTTTTTTTCCCCTAAATAGCTTCCTTTACCTTAGTGCAGTCCTCCTTCACTTACCTCATCTTTCAATTTTGCTTTTAAATGTCCTTATTTCTTCTGAGAAATGCTCACTTCCTGTTCTTCTGTCTGTAACTACACACCGTAATGCGAGGCTTTCTCCCTGGTGTGGGGAAAGCCTCTTGAGGGGGGAGGGGGCGAGCAGGCAAGTCAGGACACTCTACTTTGCAGATAGAGAAAGGAGCTGTGTGTTAGTGGGCGTCTTGACACTCCTGCTCGCCCACTCAAGAGGCTTTCTCCACACCAGGAAGAAAGCCTCGCATTACGGTGTGTAGTTACAGACAGAAGAACAGAAATTGAGCATTTCTCAGAAGAAATGAGGACATTTAAAAGCAAAATCGAAGGATGAGGTAAGTGAAGGAGGACTGCAGTAAGGTAAAGGAGGCTATTTAGGAAAACAACATTTTTCCTTTACAACCCCTTTAATTCGATAGAGCTTGAACTTTTGGGCTTTGGCCTTAGCTTTTGTCCTAACACTTCATCCAAGAGATTTGAACTCATTAACCCCTTAACGCCCGCCGCACGACTATTGACGTCCGCAAAATGGCACGGACAGGCAGATGGGCGTATATATATACGTCCCTGCCTTCTAGCCGGTGGGGGGTCCAATCGGGACCCCCTCCGCTGCGTGCGGCGGGCGGATTCCCTCGGGGAGCGATCCGGGACGACGGCGCGGCTATTCGTTTATAGCCGCTCCGTCGCGATCGCTCCTCGGAGCTGAAGAACGGGGAGAGCCGTATGTAAACACGGCTTCCCCGTGCTTCACTGTGGCGGCGTATCGATCGAGTGATCCCTTTTATAAGGGAGACTCGATCGATGACGTCAGTCCTACAGCCACACCCCCCTACAGTTGTAAACACACACTAAGTGAACACTAACTCCTACAGTGCCACCTGTGGTTAACTCCCAAACTGCAACTGTCATTTTCACAATAAACAATTCAATTTAAATGCATTTTTTGCTGTGAAAATGACAATGGTCCAAAAAATGTGTCAAAATTGTCCGAAGTGTCCGCCATAATGTCGCAGTCACGAAAAAAATCGCTGATCGCCGCCAATAGTAGAAAAAAATATAAAATTTATAAAAATGCAATTAAACTATCCCCTATTTTGTAAACGCTATAAATTTTGCGCAAACCAATCGCTAAACGCTTATTGCGGTTTTTTTTTACCAAAAATAGGTAGAAGAATACGTATCGGCCTAAACTGAGGAAAAAAAATGTTTTATATATGTTTTTGGGGGATATTTATTATAGCAAAAAGTCAAAAATATTGAATTTTTTTAAAAATTGTCGCTCTATTTTTGTTTATAGCGCAAAAAATAAAAACCGCAGAGGTGATAAAATACCACCAAAAGAAAGCTCTATTTGTGGGGAAAAAAGGACGCCAATTTTGTTTGGGAGCCACATCGCACGACCGCGCAATTGTCTGTTAAAGAGACGCAGTGCCGAATCGCAAAAACCTGGCCTGGGCATTTAGCCTAAGGTCCAGGGCTTAAGTGGTTAAAGATCTTCACTTATTTGCAAGGAAACTCACTTATAAATTTATGTTTGACACTGAAAGATGTACAAGACAAACCGATATCGCCCACCAGGAAGCCTGTAAAAATTTTGCGGTGGCTGATTTTTAGGCTCTGAAAAAACTTGTTCTTCTTTTGGATGAAAGCAAAGGGACTGAATCTCAGGAAAATACCTTCTTAACCGAGGAAGCTATAGGCCAAAGAGTTTAGTCGTTACAGTATCAAAATTATATTGACTCTCTCAGTAAGGCTGTTCTACCAAATCTACCAATTTTCCATCCCTTCATTCTAACTCGAATCGGCATTTTTGACACAGACAATCAGGGACGTTGAATCTCTTGTTCCATATAGATCGGACAATCAGAAACTTACGCCGGTGCATAAACAGGCCCTAGAGGACCTAAGCCATAATTCTCATTTGGTGATCAAGCCCTCAGACAAGGGTGGTAATGTGGTGGTGATGAATGAACTTGAGTATAGAAATATGTGTTGGGACATTCTTAAAAACCGTGCATGATATCAACCAATCGTGGAGGATATCATTGTAAAATTCAATCAGCAATACAATGACACCATCCAGTTTGCCTTCTCTGAGGGCCTGATCACCAAGGAGATCTTCGAGGGGATACAGGTTCCCTATCCGAAGACCCCTACCTTTTACTCACTTCCAAAAACACTTAAGAATCTAAAAAATGCACCTGGACGTCCCATAGTATCAGGTGTAGGATCAAATACAGAGAGGGCTAGCAAATTCGTAGATGAATATCTAAAGCCCACATGTTACCACATTGCCCTCATACATTCAGGACACCCCAGTCCTTTTGAGGACGTTGGATGGTCTGAATTTTCCCACCAGGATGCTACTTAGTATCTATTGACGTCGAAGCCCTATACTCATCCATCCCGCATGGACATGGGCTTGAGGTCATTGCAAAATTCCTGGGGGAAAGAGGTCCTAAATCTACTGAACTTAATGCATTTGTAGTATGCTTATTGGTACACATTTTGACAAAAACATATTTTCTTTTGATGGGTCCCACTTCCTCCAGGTACAGGGTGTCACCATGGGCACGCGTTGCGCACCGTCCTATGCGAACCAGTACCTGGGGGGGGGAACGTGAGTTATTTGCTAATGGGGATTGTTATGACCTGTTTTCGTTTGTCCTGGGGTGGTTCCGCTACATAGACAACATATTGTTATTATGGGCGGGACCACTGGAACCTCTGCATGAATTTATGCAATTGCTAAGTCGGAACAACTACATCTTGAAATTTACGATGGTATATAGCCAAACTATGATTGTATATTTGGACATATCCATTTACATTATGGAGGAGGGCATGATAACTACAAAACTTTATTGTAAGCCAACTGCGGGGAATACCATTCTGCACGCCGCCAGTGCTCATCCCCAATCGCTAATCCAAAGCATACCGTTTGGCCAATATTTGGGTCTAAGACGCAACTGTTCGGACAAAACAAAGTTCAAACAGGAGGAGGACCTCCTCTATGCACGGTTAAAAATTTGAGCATACAGTAAGAACTGCCTCAAAAAGGCATATAATAAAGCCTTAACTAAAATGAGAAGCACTATTCTCTCTAAAGCTCCCAAAAAATCTACCTCAAACAAAACAAAGTTTATAACCACATATTCCGACCAACATGCACAAGTTAGATCTATCATGAAAAAGCACTGGCATATTCTATCTTCAGACCCCGTCCTTGTGAACCAGCCCACAATATTACTTCCCAATGGCCAAACTCATTCCCTTAGACACCATATAACATGTCAAACAAAAGGAGTAATTTACATAATTTTTTGTCAATGCGGATGTTTTTATGTTGGAAAGACCACTCGCCCATTTTAGAAAAGAATTAAGGACCACGTCTACTATGCTACGAATTTGCTGCCCTAGATCGCGTCTATGAAGACCCCAGGGTGGCAACTTTGACCAAAAAGTGAGACCCACTGGATATACAGATTATGTGCCACTAGCCATCCGGGCCTGAACGATATGATTAGCTTTAAACCTTTTTTATAAGTCTGTGCTACTATATCTGCTCTTCTTTCTGTATGAGCTTAGTCTACGTCTACGGGATTGGATATATCGGTTTGTAAATGGATAGAAAACTGTCTGAAAGACAGAATTCAGAGAGTCGTGGTTAATGATTCTTACTCTGAATGGTCCAATGTTATGAGTGGTGTACCCCAAGGTTCAGTGCTGGGACCCTTACTTTTCAATATATTTATAAATGATATTGGGTCTGAGATCAAAAGTAACATTTCTGTCTTTGCAGATGACACCAAGCTATGCAGTGGAATAACGTCCTTACAGGATGTCTCCAATTTACAAGCCGACCTCAATGCTCTGTCTGATTGGGCGACTAAGTGGCAGATGAGGTTTAATGTAGATAAATGTAAAGTTATGCACTTGGGGGCTAAGAATATGCATGCATCATACATACTAGGGGGAGTACAACTGGGGGGGTCTGTAGTGGAGAAGGATCTGGGGGTTTTAGTTGATCATAAGCTCAATAATGGCATGCAATGCCAAGCTGCGGTTTCCAAAGCGAGCAAAGTCCTTTCTTGTATTAAGAGAGGTATGGACTCCAGAGACAGAGATATAATTTTGCCCCTGTACAAATCATTAGTAAGACCTCATCTGGAATATGCAGTTCAGTTTTGGGCACCAGTTCTCAAAAAGGATATAGGAGAACTGGAGAAAGTGCAGAGAAGAGCAACCAAACTGATAAGAGGCATGGAGGAGCTCAGCTATGAGGAAAGATTAGAGGAACTAAATTTATTCACTCTTGAGAAGAGGAGAATAAGGGGGGATATGATCAACATGTACAAATATATAAGAGGTCCATACAGTGAACTTGGTGTTGAGTTATTCACTTTACGGTCATCACTGAGGACAAGGGGGCACTCTTTACGTCTAGAGGAAAAGAGATTTCACCTCCAAATACGGAAAGGTTTTTTCACAGTAAGAGCTGTGAAAATGTGGAACAGACTCCCTCCAGAGGTGGTTCTGGCCAGCTCAGTAGATTGCTTTAAGAAAGGTCTGGATTCTTTCCTAAATGTACAGAATATAACTGAGTACTAAGATTTGTAGGTATAGTTGATCCAGGGTAAATCCGATTGCCTCTCGGGGGATCAGGAAGGAATTTTTTCCCCTGCTGTAGCAAATTGGATCATGCTCCGCTGGGGTTTTTTGCCTTCCTCTGGATCAACTGTGGGTATGGAGTTGGGTGTATAGGATTTTACTGTGTTTTTTTATTTTGTTTTTTGTGGTTGAACTGGATGGACTTGTGTCTTTTTTCAACCTGACTAACTAACTATGTAACTCTTCCCCCTTTTTCTGGTCTTATTTCCCATTACAGCTCTGCTGGTCATTGTCCTGCCCTGATAGTTTGCTACTCTGTGCTGCCTAAACTAATATATGATATTGTCCCTCAGAATTCTTGCTCTCTATGGATATAAGATTATTAATATAATAAGGCTGAAGGTAATTAAAATACATCGAAAAGAAAAATTAAAATAAGGGTTCAAATCAATGTGTTTTCTAAAAGAAGGATATCTTACATTATGCTTGTATGTCCATATAATATAGAAATATGCTTCAGTATTTGTGATCTAACATTTTTGTTTTGTACTGGTAATGTTTAAAGTTTTATTAGTCTTGCATGTGTCTGATATTCAGTGTGCATCTGCGATAATGACATGTATGTTTGTTTTTTACCTTTGTTTACGAATGATACTCTCTACTATAAGCACACTGCCACCTTGTGGCTATATTTCTATGTGCTATTCAGGTATTTCTTTTTGACTATATGTTTGATCGACGGTGCTGTTATTTATGGGGTTGCCTTAATGTGGTGGATTAAATGCCCCCCCGTTGGGGGATCGCTTCAGATCTGGGCGATATATATGAACGCTGTACTGATATATGTGTTCTGCCTGTGGCCGTTGATGCTCCTGCTAACTGTATGTGCCCAGTGGCTTAAGGCTGCTTCTGCAAACCTATTTGATCTTCCTTGATTCGAGACTGCGTGTGGAATGTGTGGGTTCTCCCCGCTGCCTTTCTGAACTGTTTCCCCTGTTGGAGTTAGATCTTTTTTAAGCAAGTGGGTACTTTGTTTTATTTACAAGGGATTGATACTCCCTTTGTATATTTCTACTGTATATACTACACTGATATTTATTTTATAATTGTAGATCCATGGGCCTTATGCTTATTTCATGGCATTTTTCTATATTGGATATTTCCCTTAAAGGATTTGTCTGCTTTAAAATATTTTTTCCACTTGGTCTACTCTATGGTATGTATATATATCTGTCTGGTCGTGAAATCTATGTTGTTTTTTCTTTGTTGCTAATACTTTGCCTTTATATTTTATGTTTATTACAGCTCTTGGATATACTTCCTATGAACTATCATTTATATTTTTATAAACCCAGATATTCAGATATATTTTTATATATCTGGCTATATACATCCAAAGGTATCTTGATTATGTGTCATTGGAGTGGATGCATGTTGAATGTCTGCAATGCATATTCTTTTTTACCATTATGAATGTATTTTAATTTTTGTGTGTTAATATAATATATCTCATTTCAGATAGTGAGATTTTGTTCTCTGTCACTGTCTCCTCTTGTTGCTCGTCCTGAAGAAGCCTCACTGTGAAACGCGTAGACGCACAAGGGACACAACTTATACTTTCAATATCTTGTATGTTTTTTTACCTTTGAACATTGTGTGGTGTATACTTTTTGTAATAAAATTATTTTTTTGCTATTTCTGTTGTTGTTTTGCCTTCAAAGTCTGTGTCATGGATATGCAGTAATGTCTGGCAGCTTACCTTGCTCTCCATGTGTTCATCTTAGAGGCCAGGCCCTCTCACCTGGCTGCCTTTTTCATCTCTCCTCCCTGTATGGCTCCACCCCAGGCCATCCCAGGAACTCTATATTAACCAGTGCACTGTATGTGTGCCTTGCTGATCAACGTTGTTTGTTAAGCATTGTTTGTTTGGATTCCTGCTTGCCGTGTGTTACGTTTATCTCTGTGTACCGATCTTGGCTTGTCCCCAACTACTCTTGTTTGCCTGTAACTAGGGTTGTACCGATACCACTTTTTTGAGACCGAGTACAAGTACCGAACCTTTTTTTCAAGTACTCGCCGATACTGAATACCGATACTTTTTTTTAATGTCATGTGACTTTTTTTATTTTTTTTACTATTTTTTTTTTACTGTCACTGTCTCCTCTTGCAACCGGTCACCAGGAGGGTTCAGAGTGGTGTCTTGTCATGTCCGGCTCCCCCACCTCCCCTGGGTGCCCCCAGTCTCCAGGAATGTTCCATCCCGCCCCAAGGTCATCCGTCCCACCCCCCAAAAACCACACTTCTTGGGGGCTAAAAATGTCAAATCCAGCTCCTCTGCACCCAGGCTATAGGGTACTGAGCCCAGCGGCTACTGTGTCATTTGTAGTCTGCGAGCATGCTGTCACACCGCTGGTGACCTCCCGGACAATTTCCAGCATGCTGCAGGGGGGTAATGCAGATGTGTGTGGCTGGATGAGCCCGGGTGGGGAAAGCCAGCATGGACAACCATGACTCGTGTATGGCAGCCTGCCAAACGGGGTGGGTATTACCAGGTTCCGGATGGAGAGATTCTATCCCTGGTGGATGCGGAAGGGTCGCCTGAGCAAGTGGAGTTACCCATGGGGCTGGCAGTAACGTCAAGGGGGGTTTAGCGAATTATGTTGTCGGGGCACCTGGGAAAAGGGGGGGGCAGGGAACCACCGCCGTTCAAAACCACCGCAAAGAGTTTCCAGTTCCCGGAGCTATTCACCGTAAACAGGTGGTGTCAGTGTGTACAGGACCCCAAGCAGGTTCAGCCAGGGGAAGCTCTCATCAGAACAGATGGATAGGTGAGGGGGTGCTAGTCAGGGATGGATGGCCCAGGGCCTACTCACGTGGGGCTTCCCCCGAATCGGATCGGTGCCTCTGTCTGCCCCTCTGCTGGCGGGGTGGCATGGGGCCACAATTTGCAGAAGCCCCTGATCTGCCCGCCTGGCATGGGAGAATTTGCAGCCAATCCGGGACCTGTATCAGTTCCACATCCAGGAAACGAAAGAGTGCTGGTAGGTCCGCAACCATCTGTAGCGTGGAGATCCCGGGATCCCCGGGGAATGATATCGACAGGGGATAGCCCCAGCACTACGTGAACCCTTTCTGTTTAGCCAGGTCCAGCAGGGGTCGTAGTAAGGCCCTGAGTCGCAGTTGCCCTGGACAGGTCCGGTAGAATTCTGATCTGTGATCCCCCAACTCGACGTCTCCATGTTCCCATGCTAGCCGAAGGATATTCTCCTTTTGGGTGTAGCAGTGGAGTCTTGTGGACTACCTGGGTCAGTGGGCCTGGGGCCTAGGGCTCTGTGGGCCCTGTCGAGGATAATGTCGGCCTCTGGGTCTTCAAGTACGGTCTGGAAGATCGCCTGTACCTGTTTCATGTGTATTTTTGCTGTCATATGCATTTGAGCCAGGCTGAGCCTTATGTACCACTTTTTTCTTTATTTTTGTCTTAAAGATCAGACTTCGTCTGTTGATGGCTTTCACCCGATTGAATGCCTTTTTGAGGCTGGTTTTTGTATATCCTCTTGTAAGAAGGCATGTTGTTAGGGAGCCACTCTCCTCTTGGAAATATGCATCAGTTGAACAATTCCTTCTCAATCGAAGGAATTGACTGAAAGGGAATGACTTTTTTAATACTTCTGGGTGGAAACTCTCTGCATGTAGCAGAGTGTTACCAGCCGTCTCTTTTCTAAACAGAGTGGTACTAATTTTGCCTTCGAGGTCGTTTCGGATGCAGATGTCGAAGAAGCTGACTTCCTTCTCATTGAATGACACGGTGAAAAACAAATTGAAGCTGTTGTTGTTCATCAGCCTTAGCATTTCAATCAAGTCACTTTCTAGACCGTCCCACACAATAAAAATGTTGTCTATGTAGCGCTGCCACATGAGAATGTTGGCAGCGCACATAGATGCATTCTCCCCCAGCAGAAATTCCTGCTCCCACTCTCCCAGGTACAGGTTGGCATATGAGGGTGCACAGCATGTCCCCATAGCCACACCCTGCACCTGGAGGTAGTGGGAGCCTTGGAAAAGAAATGTATTATGCCGGAGGATGAAATCCAACATTCTTAATATAAACACACGATCAATAGCTTCCAATCCTAAAGTATGTGGGATGCTATTGTACAGAGACTCCACATCGATGGTTACTAAGATTGCATCTGAAGGGATTGTTAATTCCTCCAACATCTGAAGGAGATGAATCATGTCCTTTGTATAGGATGGTAGGTCCAAAACATGGGGTCTAAGATATTGGTCGATCACTTGGCTCACTCCTTCCGAAATGGATCCATTGCCCGAGATGATAGGCCTTCCAGGTTGAACCTGTAGGTTTTTATGCACCTTGGGCAATGCATACATAGTTGGTTGCCGTGGATGCTGAGTTCGGATGAAATCCCATACATCCTTGATGATGATACCATTACTAAAGAAATCATCCACCAGTTGGTAGAATTCACAATTAAATCTATCGACTGTTGCCGAAGAGATCTTTCGATAACACTGTTTGTTATTGAGAATTTTAAGACACATTTTTTCATAATGACTGTTGTTCATGAAAACAACATTTCCACCTTTATCAGATGCCTTTTATGGTTACTTCTGAATTATTTTTTAACGTTTTTAATGCATGTTGCTGTTCCGCATTTAAATTATGATGGATGTTACTGTTCTTTAAGACATCCAGTTCTCTAGAGATTTGTTTAACAAAAAGTGAAATTGCTGGATTTTGATTCAATACAGGAAATTTATTCGATTTCCGTAAAAATTTCCTTAATTTGACTCCACTCTCTTCCCCCTCCTTACCATCCATCTCCCCCAACACATCCTCCTCCCATGCTCCATCTAAGGAAGCATTCTCCTGTAGGAGGATGTTCAAATCTCTTAAAGCTTTAAAGTCTGCTGCCTTTAAGTTGGAGGCTAACTCCGTTTCCTGATTAGTATGTTTAGCATATAGACTTTTGTAGAAAAGTCTTTGAGCGAACAAATTAATATCTTTAACCGCTTCAAAGGTATCTACACTGGTATTCGGGCAAAAGGAAAGGCCAAAAGAAAGAACTTTGTGTTCTACTGGTGTCAAGATATACGAGGACAGATTAACAATATTCAATCCTCCTCCTGTGTTATCTTGACAGGGACTTCTGTTGTTTGTGTTTGAGGCACCCCGTTCCTGTCCAAAAAATCATCCAAAGGGGTGCGTGGAATCTTAGGAATAGCTCCAGTCTCTTTACGAGGAAAAAATGTACCTCTATTAGATGGGGAACCTCTAGTGCTCCCATTGGATGCACCTCTTGTAAGTCCACCACCTCTACCACCATGTGAGAAGGATACCTGAGAGTCAGTGATGGATTTTTTACTTATTTGTTGAACCTCCCCTTCTATTCCCTGTTTGGAAAAGGGTCCTTTCCTTTTTGTAGAGATTTGACCTGCACTGGAAGAAACCAATGAAGAGGATAATCATTAGTTCTTACATCTTTGCCTGAATTAGTTGTTTTTCTAACATTATTATTTTTGAATTTTTTATCCTGATTCCATATATATGCCCTACCCTCACAGAAGGCATTCTCATCCCTCCAATATTTATTCTCCTTTTTGATTAGAATTTGCCTGCTAAAGTTCTCTAGATGTTCCTTTAACTTTTTTTTTTGTCCGGCATAATCCTCCAGGGTCTTTAACCACTTAAGGACCACCTCCTGCACATATACGTCGATAGAATGGCACGGCTGGGCACAGGCACGTACATGTACATTGCCTTTAAGAGCACAGCTGTGGGTCGCGCATGCGCGCACGCGACCCGGTCCAAAGCTCCGTGGCCGCGGGACCCACAGACCCAATCGCCGCCGGTGTCCTGCGATCGGTCACAGGAGCTGAATAATGGGGAGAGGTGTGTGTAAACACACCTTCCCCGTTCTTCATTGTGGCAGTGTCATTGATCGTCTGTTCCCTGATATAGGGAAAGACGATCAATGACGTCACATGTCCAGCCCTGCCTCCCTACAGTTAGAAACACATATGAGGTCACACTTAACCCCTTCAGCGCCCCCTAGTGGTTAACTCCTAAACAGTAATCAATGCATTTTTATAGCACTTTTTGCTGTAAAAATGACAATGGTCCCAAAAATGTGTCAAAATTGTCCGATATATAGATCAGTGGTATTGAAATTAGCTTGGACCCTTGGCAATGTCTGTTTCATGCCACGACTATCCCCAGGAAAAAATACAAAACGGCAATTATCCCAATACTAATAAAACGCAGCAAACACACTGATCCCGAAAAGGTGGAAGGACAAATAAGCTCCCCCGATACAAGAATGGTTAAGGGAGGTAGAAAGGATAAGAGGAGGAGGAGGAGGAGGTAACGTACCAACATAAGGAACTAAATAGTGGAGATTTTGGAACATGGGGAGGCTGGACAAAGTGCTATATGTGTAGGGAAAATAGTATCTAGGTAACATTGGCCTGCTTGGTTTGTGGTAGGAGTCGGTGCTCTCCCCTTTCCCCCCCCCGGGAGGGGGTGTTGGGGGGTTCCCCCTCCCCCTTTTTTTTTTCCTTTCCCTTTCGCTTTTTAATAGAGAAGGGAAAAGGGAAGGGAAAAAGAGAGAATATTTGAGAAGTCAGACGATTTAAAGGGTGAGAAGTACACAATGCACTTTAATAAAATAGTCTGGGTGAGCTGAGGGGTTTCTCTCCCCTCTCCCCCCCCTCCTTTTTTTTTTTCTTCTTCTTCCTCTCCCTTTTTTTTTAGAGAGGTATATAGGCACATAGGCAATGGGGTAAGAGCGTCTACTCTTGTCCCCTCATAACAATAGACAGTGGAGGGCACAGGCACCAAAGGACTAGAAATGGAAATTGGGCACTTAGCACAAAATGGAAAGGGGAAGGGGAGGGAAGGGAAAGGGGGATGGGGAGGAAAGGGTAAAGGCGGAGGAGAGAGTAAAAGATCAGAAGGACGCAGGATTGACCCATATTGTTGTTTTATGTGTAGTTGTTTTTGTTATTTATGTATATGAAATGTTGAACCTACTTTAAATGTGAACATTTCTTTTGTATGCTTACTGGCAAAGAAATGTAAAATATATCTGTGTTTTAAAAAAATTGAATAAAAACAAATTGAAACAAAATTGTCCGATGTGTCCGCCATAATGTCGCAGTCACGAAAAAAAACGCTGATCGCCGCCATTAGTAGTAAAAAAATATTATTAATAAAAATGCCATAAAACTATCCCCTATTTTGTAAACCCTATATATTTTGCACAAACCAATCGTTAAACGCTTATTGTGATTTTTTTTACCAAAAATAGGTAGAAGAATACGTATCGGCCTGAACTGAGGAAAAAAAAAATGTTATATCTTTTTTGGGGATATTTATTATAGCAAAAAGTAAAAAATATAGAATTTTTTTCAAAATTGTCGCTCTATTTTTGTTTATAGCGCAAAAAATAAAAACCGCAGATGTGATCAAATACCACCAAAAGAAAGCTCTATTTGTGGGGAAAAAAAGGACGCCAATTTTGTTTGGGAGCCACGTCGCACGACTACGCAATTGTCAGTTAAAGCAATGCAGTGCCGAATCGCAAAAAGGGGCAAGGTCCTTTACCTGCATATTGGTCCGGGTCTTAAGTGGTTAAGGGTGTGAGTCAGGCATATAGTGACTCAATTTCCTTGTCTAAAACTTTTAACTGTTGTTTGTATTCATTTTGTAACAATTGCATCAAATTCTTGGAACATTCATTTAGTTGTGTTTCCCAACTAGTTTTAAGCTCCTTGCTAATAGTATCCAATATTGACTTCTTAACCCAATAGCATTAATATGTTCACTAATGTATCTTTCCATGGATTGGATTTGCCAATGTAGTGCAGATTTTTTTCTCCAATGTTTTAGTAAAACTAAAAAAAAAGGAGGCCAAATCTGATGCTAATTGCTCTTTTCGCTGATAACTCCTCTCAATCTGAGCCATAAGCTCCTCCCATTGCCCTCCCTGTAAATCCCCCATTGTCCAAAGCCAAGGAGACCTATATAAACAAAAAAAAAGCTAAAAGGAGAAAAAACATATGCTGGTAGTCTCAAGAAAGAAAAAGACTAGCAGATTTTTTTTCAGACCCACGGTCCTCTCTTATAAGGAAACCCCCAATGGAGAAAAAAAAACATGAGTCTGCAATAGTTTGTACATAGAAAATAGGATCCATGCCTCGATACATGAGCTGCGAAGAGGTTAATGGGTGTATTGTCCACCCTGATATTGTAGAAAAGGTCAACTTATGTAAAGCGGCATGTAGTTGCCATCATCCCTTATTAATGAAAATTGGAAAACCTCAAAAGGGGCGGGATTTTTAAGCCAATAAATATTAAACTCAAAATTCATAAAAAATATACAAATTTATTACATAATATAAATACAATAGAAAAATGACAATGCAAAATAAATAAAGATATATGAAAAAGATTCAGTTTGTTTTCTCCTGATATAGTGATATAGTGAGGGAACTTCAACGCCATTCTTTGAATTCATTCATTCTGCCCCCCTATGGGCTGTAGGGATGAGGAGCTACTGAATGCATGGTACAAAAAAGTGAGCACTTCCACTTGGGTGCATTGTGAGAGGCACACCCCTAGACACTGTGTACATACTTTTTAAAGGAAAAGTGAGTCACTATTATTTTCACATTCTTGGATGTGGGATGGTGATTGCTATTTTCTTGATGCTTAATATTTATTTATTTATTTGTATTTGATTTATTTTAGATTTGATACTGTTATATACCTTGAAGAAGAGGTACCTTGAAGTTCTACATCCGAAATGCGTCGGTGTTCCGCCTTACTTGCCATCAGTTTTCTGGTGATGGGTATCCTATGACGCACAGTATTATTGTCACATTTCCAACTAAATCTTTTTCATATATCTTTATTTTGCATCGTAATTTTTCTATTGTATTTACGTATATTATGTAATAAATTTGTATTTTGAGTTTAATATTTGTTGCCTTAAAAATCGTGCTCCTTTTGAGGTTTTCCAATTTTCAGGCCATAGTATTCTTGGATAAAATTGTATACTAGGGTCCTAGACATTTGGCGATACCAATGTCTGTTGTCAAGGATGTCGAGACACATACGGTCATATCCCCCGAAATCACGTCAGGTACCATCCCCACCTATGTAATTGAGAGATTAATATATTTAACTATAATATATATCTCTCATTGATCATCCCCCCCCCCCCTCCCTCTCAGTGACTCCTCTCGTACCTCAGCATTGTCCTTTCAGATCCCCTTTCTATACTGGGGATCCAATTAGATTGGAATTGTGTCATAGACCATTAGTAGGCCTTTTGGTATGGCTTATACTACTTTATTATTCATTAACAATGGTATCAATATTATTATTATTTTTTTTTACAAACGTTGTATATTTGTATTTCTGTATATATTGTTAATTGGGCGTAATCGGTCTATTTAAACAGACACCGTCAGCTTCCTTTGCTGGCGGCGGTCTGTGGGGGTGCTGATACTGTCGTTCAGGCTGTTTAAAGGTACATTTATTTGTTTTGGTTTATTCTTGCTCACACCTGCCCCATGTTTGGGCAGTATATTTTTGAGCCTTACTTACTCAATTTCCGATCAATCCTTCCCCTATATAGGGGGGACTTACCTTACTCTTTGCAGTCTACTTGGTCTGCTTGGTCGGGCTATATACATTAATGAAACATCGGTCCATAAGTCTCAGAATTAGTTGAGACTAGAACATAGGTAAGCCAATTTAAACAACATACATATTTTCAACTTAATATGGAATGCTGTCTTTCCATGATATTATGTCTAATTTATCCTTATACATATATTTTTTTCTATTCAGCCATATACCATCATCTACTGACTCCATTATTGGATCTCGGTAGTCCTGCTCAGTGCCCCCATCTGCATGGCCATTCTTTATTTTTTTTAAATGGTATGTATGGAGTAGGGCTGTTACTGATTAAAATTTTCGTGTTCGATTAATCAATTTTTTTTTTAATCGACTATATTTGATTATTATATTGCACATACAGATCCGACTACTTTTAGCTGATCTCCTTGCATTGCAACTCTGCATTAGTCAGTGGTAAATGTGGTATACACTATATACAATCACCCGACACTAGTTAGTTTCCACAATTCATGACTTAACTTCACAGTTCATACAAATACATTTTAAATTCAAACTGTAGCACTGACGTAAGAAAAACGTAGAAAGTTAGTTTAACTTTAATTATAAAACTTATCTAGTATATTGACTGTCAGTCACTTTATAGTAGGCAAGTAGGCATCACTTTAGCCAGTCACACAGACATACCAGAGTGTTTACATTTTCTGGACATGATCCCATTTTATTGACAATATACCCTGAAGAACTGAACAGTCTTTCGCATGGAAAAGATGTTGCCGATACACAAAGAATTGTCTGTACAAAACTGCTTAGGACAGGAAAACAATGGTTATTTTTGCCCCCTTCCCCTGATGGAGCCTGATGCATTCTCCTGCTCCACAGATGCAAAGGTACCTCAATCCAATGGGTGCAGTTTGTTCGCATCCAGCAAGGTAAGTCTCACTGTCCAGGCTGTCCGGTGACGTCAAGAATTTTGATCGATCAAAAGAATTTTGATCGATCAAAAACATTAAAGATTAATCGAGTAATTAATCTTTAATTTCCCCAGCCCTAGTATGGAGGCTATGTTAGCCCCTGTATGGACATTTACTAGCCTGGGAACTCTTTTTGTCACCTGTTCTTAAAGCGGAGCTCCACCCTAAAGTGGAACTCACGCTGATCGGAACCCTCCCCCCCTCCGGTGTCACATTTGACACCTTTCAGGGGGGAGGGGGGTGCAGATACCTGTCTAAAGACAGGTATTTGCACCCACTTCCGGCCACAACAGTCTCGGGCACACTGCTGGCATGACGTCACCTCCCGCGCCCCCTGTTGTGTGCTGGGAACACTCGGCTCCCAGTACACAGCGGGTGCCAATCGGCAGGCGCAGCGTGACTCGCGCATGCGCCGTAGGGAACCGGGCAGTGAACCCGGAGCGCTTCACCTCCTGGTTCCCTCACCGTGGATGGCGGGGGGAGCAGCAGAGTGACAAGCAATCGCTCGTCCTCTGCTGCGGATGGCGCTGGACTCCAGGACAGGTAAGTGTCCTAATATTAAAAGTCAGCAGCTGCAGTATTTGTAGCTGCTGGCTTTTAATATTTTTTTTCATGGCACATCCGCTTTATTACTCTCTCTCTTGTCTCTTCACTGTAGTATTTATAGTCCCCTGCAGCCACACTAGGGCAGTTGGCTGGTTTGCCGCCATGGGTACCATTGCTGGACCTGGTCTCTGGTTGACTTGTGGTAGGTTTGCTTGCTTAGTTCAGTGTTTCTCAACTCCAGTCCTCAAGGCGCCCCAACAGGTCTTTTTTCAGGCTGCCTTCGTAATTATCACATCCGTTTCATCTGAGGAAAAACCTGAAAACATGACCTGTTGGGGCAACTTGAGGACTGGAGTTGAGAAACACTGGCTTAGTTAACCGACTGTATGCATAGAGGCCACGGTTGTGGCTGGACTACACTATGACCAATATGACTCTGATATGTTTATTTTCAGTCTGTGTATTTATGCTCTGTACTCTATTTCAATATTTATATTATATTTATATTTCTGTATTATTAATTTTTTTTTAATTTTTTTGTAGAATTGTAAACATTATTGTTTGTACCTTTTATCCCCTAAAAGCCCCATACACATGGTCAGACTTTTGGCCAACCAACTTCAAAATCCGCAACTTTTCGCATTTGTCCAACCGTGCGGACCAACTTTTTGGGCTTTCATCAGACAAAAAGTTGGGTCTGCAAACGGACCAACTTTACGTCAACAAAAGTCTGATGGTGCAAAGTCCGACCGTGTGTACAGCAAACAATCGGACTTTTGGACAAAGTACAAATGCACATGCTCAGAAGTAAAGAGTAGTGTTGAGCAGAATACGCCATATTCGATTTCGCGATATATCACGAATATATAGCCGAATATTCGAGAAATATTCGCTAAATTCGAATATTCGTGATATTTTATCTAAATGAAATTTTTGCGAAATTTCGCTATTGCGAATGCGAAAATAATTGCAAAATTTCGACAACAGCGGAAGGAGCACTCTGATTGGCTCAGAATATTCGTGATATTTTGCACTCTGATTGGCTCAGAATATTCGTGATATTGTATCGAAATTTCGCAAAATGCGAATGCGATATTGATGGCGAAATTTCGGAAGGAGCACTCTGATTGGCTCAGAATATTCGTGATATTTTACAATACAAAATAATTGCGAAATTTCGACAAATGCGGAAGGAGCACTCTGATTGGCTCAGAATATTCGTGATATTTTACAATACAAAATAATTGCGAATATTCGGCAAATGCGGAAGGAGCACTCTGATTGGCTCAGAATATTCGTGATATTTTACAATACAAAATAATTGCGAATATTCGGCAAATGCGGAAGGAGCACTCTGATTGGCTCAGAATATTCGTGATATTTTACAATAGAAAATAAAAAGTGTTTTGCATTGGTGGTGATTCTTTACTCTATCCGTCACAGCCGTTTGTCAATCAAACACCTTGAAGATTGAACACGTTCATGCTGCATGCTTTGGACTTTTTTTCACTTCACATATCAAAGACATTTTTATGAAAGATTATTTTTCTATTATTGGGACTATATTTCTTTATATATTTGTTTCACTGTGTATTTCACAAGTTATTTGCGCTTGCTTATTTTATAATTTGCCCACATGTCTTGTCACTAGACATATTTTTTATTCTTGTAGAGCGACTCCATTTTCTGTCTTGTATTAATTTATGTTGTATAACATTTTTGAGTTGCTGCTGTATTCTCCCCTTTTTTTAAGGTATGCGCAATTTTTTCCTTCTTACAAAAAAAAATAATATCAAACATACAAATATTCATAACAGAAACATACACAAAGCCCCCCCCCTTTTGCATCAGAGACAATCAGAGTTCTCCTACCACAGTTATCGAAAATTCGCAATCATTTTCGCATTCTCATTAGCGAAATTTCGCAATTTTTTTTTTTATATTCGGCAACATAAAAGGATCGCCTCAGCTTAGCTACTCGGCCCAGGGTCTCTAATCATACCAGCAATGCTTTTAGACGTCGATAGGATGTGATCTGTTTTAAAAATAAAATTGAAAAAATGCGAATATTCGGAATAGCGAATATTCACCGCGAAATTCAAAATATATCGCGAATACTCGAATATGCCATATTCGAGCCGAATATTCGCAATACGAATATTCGTGAGCAACACTAGTAAAGAGCAGCCGGAAGCCTTCTGTCTAGTAAAACTAGCGTTCGTATTTGAAAAAGCACATTCGTGACGCGGCAAGTTTCGAAATCTAGGAAAGCAGTGCATATTCTCTTTTTCTTTCTAATGTCATAATATTAAAACCTGCTTTGCTGGTGATACGGACGGATTAAAAACAAATGTATTTACTTTGGATTAGTGTATTTTGTTTATATGAATCAAGCAAATTTCTATATTCTTTTGTGTGTCAAGTTCTAACAACCCCATTATCCCCAATTATTTATGATGGTCAAAGTACCAACTACTCTATTTGTGTCCCATTCATTTTAGCAAAAGACCTGCCTACTCACAAACTGACATTTGACTTTCCACATATAATCCAAGACTTTTTAACATCATCCTTTTATTTTAAACGAAAATTACAAAATAATGACATATCCAAATCAACAGGAAGGCAGCAATAGAACAACTGGTGGAATTGGCAAAGCCTCTGTACCCCAGGGCATACATTAATTAGGTTTTAATCTTCAAACTTGGGGACCTGAGCATTACGTTAAATATAGGGAGCACAAGAAGATTGTGGACTCAAAAAGATGGGGAGCAGCAGCAGAAGACATATCTGTCCCCAGGCTGTGGTACTTCACCAGGCTGATATCCACACTTCTCTCCCCATCAGCTGAGGCCATTTTGTTTTTTTGGCACTCCCAACACAATAATTAAAACCCCAAAAATATTTCAACAACATATTTTCTGGCATTAAACTGTAAATTTTTTAAGCCAAACAGAAAATTATCCACCCAAATTTACAACCCAAAAAATCTGTACAAAATCATAAGCTTTGTGCAAAAATTAGTAGCCCCTAAAATCTGGACTCTGACCCCCATGCTGCTGGGGTGGGTGGGCTTGCTGGGGTGGGTAGTTTTGCTGTTGTGGGTAGGTTGTCTGGTGTGTGTAGGTTGGCTTGTGTGGGTAGGCTGGGTGGGCTTGGTAGGTTGTCTGGGGTTGGTAGGCTGTCTGGGGTTGGTAGGCCTGTTGTTGAGGAGCTGGAGGTGTGTGCTCTAAATCAGTGGTCCCCAACCTTTTTGGCACCGGGGACCGGCTGCGTGGAAGAAAATTTTGCCAAGGCCCGGTTGGGTGGAGGTTGGGGATGGCACGCGGGGGGGTAAGCGATTTTTCGCGGGCAATTTGTCACTGCATTATTTCTATTACATTGTAGTAATAAATGAAATAGTTAAACCCACCATAATGCAGAATCTGTGGCAGCCTAACCCCCACATTACATTCCCAACCTCCACTTTAATAACCTCAGCCCCCCTCACATGACAGTTCTTGGTCACCCCAATTTAACTTCTTCGGGCCCCCCCACATTACAGTCCTCAGTCCCCCCCCACACTCCAGGCCTGCCACCTACAGCCATGTCACTTGTCACCTGCAGCCTGCCACCATGTCACTTGCCACCTGCAGCCATGCCACTTGCCACCTACAGCCTGCCACCACAGCCTGTCACCTGCAGCCATGTTACTTGCCACCTACAGCCTGTCACCTGCAGCCATGTCTCATGCCACCCACAGCCTGCCCCTGCCACCATGTCACTTGCCACCTACAGTCATGTCACTTGCCACCCACAGCCTGCCACCTGCAGCCATGTCACTTGCCACCATGTGACTTGCCACCTGCAGCCATGTGACTTGCCAGCTGCCACCATGTCACTTGCCACCTGCCACCATGTCACTTGCCACCTGCAGCCATGTCACTTGCCACCTGCAGCCATGTCACTTGCCACCTGCCACCATGTCACTTGCCACCACAGCCTGTCACCCACAGCCTGCCACCTGCCGCCATGTCACTTGCCACCATGTCACTTGCCACCTGCCACCATGTCACTTGCCACCATGTCACTTGCCACCTGCCACCACAGCCTGTCACCCACAGCCTGCCACCTGCAGCCATGTCACTTGCCACCCATGTTCCCCTGTATAACCTTCCCCTCAGTAACTTCACTTGGCACCTTCATCAGTGTCCATCTGTGTGACTTATTTCTTTACCTTTCACACCCTCTGGTGTATGGTCTCTCAGTGAGTCGGGCCATGGGTGGGAGGAGGAGGAGTCGGGCACTCGATCGACAGCCGTTGATCCGATCCAGCAGGTACACAGAACAGACACCAGACGACCATGTCCCTGCTGTTGTCACACCCTCTCCATGCAGCCGAGAGATCACAGTCACTCTAGTCCCTGCTTGTGCCGAAGGAGGCGGTGCTGATGTGGGCAGTGGAGAGGACTGTGCACAGCATGTCTGGATAGGGACAGGAGACTGAAGAGAGGCGTTGCAGGGAGGGAGGAGGGACAGTTCTGGATGGAGGGCCGAGATAAAAAACAGGTGATTGGCTGCTAGGATGAAGGACAGTCCTAGCAGCCAATCGCCTGTTTGATAACCTCGGGCAGCTCCGCCCTCCACCCAGAATTGTTCCGCCTCCCGCTGTCGGCTCTGTGAGGATTACAGAGCGACGGCAGGAGGAAGAAAAGTCTCATGCCGCCTGCTCGCACTCGTGGCCCGGCTGCAGAAGGGCTGTGGCCCGGTACCGGTCCACGGTCTGGGGGTTTGGGAACACTGCTCTAAATCACAGACATGGGATTTAGGGGTTAGCTCCCATTTCCTGGCCTTGCTAAGGAGCTGTACGATGATCCCCTCACATAGCTCCCTTTGATCAGCATCCCTTTGATCAGCATCTATTTCACGCAGCTTATTGGCAATGAAACATCTAAACCCTTCAGCACTATCGGGTGCTGTGGTGATGACCGATGTGGCCCTACTTAGAAATTCTGCTGTGGCCTCATCCAGATGTTGTCTCTTCTTGGCCCTTTTTCTAGGAGAGTTCAGTGTAGGGATTCGGCATTGGGTTGACTGGCTGCTGGGCCCAGCCTCTTCTTGGCTGCCAAGGTCCTGTGTCTGAAAAAAGAACCTCATTTGATTTTTGGTGCCATCATAACAACACATTAACATCATAGTATATTTGAAATGCCAGATTTTTACGAATACTATACCTTGGTCAAGCTGAGCTCCTCCTCCTCCTCCTCCTCTTCATCATCCTGTGTTGGTTCAGCCTCAGTATCTGTGGCCTCTGCTGATAGTGTGGATAGATGTAGTCGAGGCTCAGTTTGGTCCTTTAAAAATATCAGGCTGTTAAAGTACCATAGCTTGGGCACATACACGTCATCTGCTGCAGCTCCCGATCTTTTCGATCCCTCGATCTTCTTGAGCTCCGTGAGAAACGTGCTCCTCAGGCTCCCAATTTTGGCTTTAATCTGAGTACCGTTGGCCCTAGGGTACACAGTCTTTGCTTCTGCCACCAGTTGATCTATTGCTGCCTGCCTTTTATTTTTATTAGAATAGTCTTTATGGTTGACCTGCCACAGACAGGTGTGAGATCTGTATAGCTCGATAAAAGCAGAGATGAATTTGTGTGAATTAATTTTCCACCCTTTGGTTTTGACATGACTTTTAGCAGATCTCTGCAATAAAGGATACAATACAACCAATAAGTGCTTGCTTTGAGTTCCTAACCTGCTCACAATCTATGTTTGGTTCAATAAGCAAAATCATGCAGTAACCACTAGTGTCACAATGTATTCACCTACCTTCGTTCCGTGTATCCCTTCGGCTTGGCGTGGAGTCGCAACGATGGCTTCGTTCATGCGTCCGTGACCTCGACCGCTCGTTATTGATTTATATAGCCTGCGCATGCGTGAATCTCCGCTCTACGTGCGTCATGACGCTGGGGCGTGACCATTCTTTTTTCTGCATGCGACATTCAGGGAGGTACATGTGTGAGGGAGAAGATGATGGCGCAGTCAACGAAAACGAACAGGCCCCGCAGTGGAGGAGTTTATAGAAAGCACAAGGCCACCCCCATGAGCAAGGGGGAGATGGTGGAGATGGTGCGCATCTTTGAGAAATACGATTACGATTGCAAAATGGAGAACTATGATAGGCCCAACAGCCATAAAGACTGGGTTCTGGAGAAGGTCCTCGCGGTATTGGAAGGAGAATATGGGGTCAAACGAACGAAAGACCAAATACACAAACGATGGTCAGATTTGAAGCACAGAGAGCAAGAAAATTTGGACTCCATTCACCGCACCATTATCAAAAAAAGCAAGTCCATGTAATTATATAATTATGTGTCTGTACATTATAGATGGATGAAATTTTTTGGCGGTTATTTTTTGTGGGGGCTACAGAAGAAGTTAATGCAAGTTTTAATGCAGTTCATTATAATTGTAAAGTTGTTCTTTCTGTCTTGGCTTCTTTTGTCTAATAATTAATACAGTATACTCTATTGTAATGTTTTCCACAGGACAAAGGCACAGAGAAAGACACCACAGGGGACAAAGGGAGGCTTCCCTTGGCTGGGCTCCAACAGGGGAGAGAACAGGGGAGACAACAGTCCCAAAATCACCCCCAAAACGTAAGTTCAAACTAAACATAAAGTCATTTTGCCAGCGACAGGGGTGTTTATAGGTAGGACAAAGGCCATGGGCTCAGGGCGTAACTTAAGGGGTACATTACACTTTATGTTAGATGCGTGGCTCATCACTGACCATTAATGACACATTTTCAGGGTAGACATGGGTAGAGGAGAGGCCCCGGGGAACAGAGTCACACAGAGTCACGCCTGCTAGATTTCACATCATATATCCCATATTGCCATAGCAAACAAGAGTGATGGGTGTCATCTGCCTGAGTTGTTTAATGTGGCCATATAGAAATTTCTTCACACATTTTAAATGACATCCTACTCCTGTTCCCTAAAATGTTGTCGATTAGAATAATGCATAGTGTAGTGCACTAGTGTGGAGCAAACTTTGTCACCAGGGCAAGGTTGGTGTACTTAAAAAGCAGCAAATGTGATTCTGGTAAATTAATGTAATTTTGGGGTGGCTTTATGGATGTTTTATTCTTTATTTTTAGAGGATCGTGAGTGTGGTCAGCACCAACATGAGCAGGATTTTGATGATAGCGCCGGACCCAGCAAAGAGCCACCAGTGGACAGCACATCCCCAAACACCAGATATGCTACGGGTGAAGGAGTGCAAGAAATACAAGATGAGCCTTTGGAGGCTGTTGTTTGCCCCAGTAAGTTTCTTTGAACATGTGCCTTCCAAAATCAATACATGTTTACTGATTATTAGATGTCCACACCAAACACGCCCACAACACAGTAGCAAATTATGTATTGCATTCAACATTTTAGCATGTAGAAGGGAGAGGTGGCAGTGTTGTTTAGGTAGATGCACATGAAGACACATGGATATGCACCTGGCCCAAGATTTACAGAGTATCTGTAGTGTGTACATTCCCTAGTAGTGTAGGTGTATTATGAAGAGCAAGCAGGTTGCAAGCAAGAATTGAGGGCCAGATTCACGTAGAGCGGCGCATATTTAGTTCGTCGTAACGCATGTCATTTACGTTACGGCGGCTCAATTTTGTGACGTAAGTGCCGTATCCACAGAGTATTTGCGCCCAAATTTGCGCCAGCGTAACGTAAATTCCGAGGCGTAAGGCAGAGTAATTGAAAGTGGGAAGGAAGTGGGCGTGCTCCATTGAAATGAGCCGTGACCCCATGCAAATGAAGGGCCGGCCGTACTGCGCATGCGCGCATGAATATGCACCTCACTGGGCATGCTCAGAACTCAGCCCGGCGCAATCAGTGAGATAGGAAATAGGCCAAGCATACTTAGTGAGATACGCCCTGTGTATAAATAGCCCCAGACAAACGGAGATTTATTGAAGTAGGAGATTGTAGTAGCTATTTGTTTTTTCTGAGTGTTTTTTGTGTCTGTTTTTTCTGTGTGTTTTTTTGAATTTGTATTAGCTGTCTGTTTGTGCGGTTTGATTTTGGTGTCTGGTTTTTGGTGTCTGATTTTTGTGTTTGTTTGTTCTGTGTCTTTTTGTGTTTGTTTGTTCTGTATCTTTTTGTGTTTGTTTGTTCTGTGTCTTTTTGTGTCTGTTTGTTCTGTCTGATTTTTGTGTCTGTTTTGTGCTGAGTGCTGTGTGGTGATATGGCACCAAAGAGGAGAACGCTCAACTTCTCGGTGCATGAGAAGCAAATCCTTGCTAGGGCGATCACCCGATATGGGCGATATTTGCATGGCCCTGAGAGCCGGGACATCACCCCGGCCAGGAAGAAGGCGATCCTTCAGCAGATTACTGATGATATCAATGCGGGGGGGGGTGAGACGAGGACCCCCAGTGGGATCGCAAAGAAGATCAATGATCTGAGGAGCCTGGTCCGTGAGAAGCTGGCCAAGGTAACTGCCCATGCCAGGGGCACTGGCGGGGGACCACCTTGCACCATCAGGTGGACAGATGAGGAGCGTGCAGTGGCCCAGTGCTTCCACAGCCAGCAAGTGGTGGGCCTGCCTGGCTTTGACTCCGATGAGGCCGTGAGGACAAGTACGTTTTTTTTTTCTATCTGGCGAGTAGCATGTGTGGGGGGGGGGGAGGGAATATGTGCCAAGTGTGTGGATCCTCCAACCTGTGTATGTTTTGTGTCATCCACAGATGGCCAGGAGGTTTCTGGGCCATCAGGCCAGTCTGCTCCATCCCCCGGACAACAGGCTGCTGAAGAGCCCCAAGAGAGGCAGGAGTTCCCAGGGCAGGCCACAACTCATCTCATGAGGAGGTTGAGGGGGAGGAGGATGAGGGGGGGAGGTTGAGGATGATCGGATGGACCTTGTCAGGGAAATCCTTGGGCTTTTGGATGTGGCTCCCTTGTGGCTGACAGCAGTCAGGCCTCCATCAGGGGTAGAAATAAAACAAACGATAAAATCAAGCGCTCACCGAATGAAATGTAAAAGATAAAATATACTTTAAAAATCGTAAGATAGCCAAAGACTGGATGTGAGTGGCAGGAAGGGAAAAAAGTCTGGTGCAGCTATCTTAAAAGATAATAATTAATAGAAAAAAGTTCAGTCCATAGGAAGTTCATATAGTAGTAAAAAAAAAAAATATATATATATATATATATATATATATATATATATATATGCGCGTGTATGCACTATATACTCTTGCTGAGAAGGCTGCCAGCTGCCAAGAAGAAGCAATTTCTGAAACAAAACAAGGGAACAAAAAAGCGGCGCCCTCTAAGTGTAGTATGAGATTTAATAAAACACAAAAATACACATCAATTCTTATGAGGGATGTACTCACAAGACTGCAGGGGGTACAGGCAATTCAACATAGGGTGTCATCTGTGGCTGACTTCCAGGGTAGATGAACTCTGCTGTGTAGATCTTACTGGGTTGACACAAGCTCAGGCACTCGCTAGGGTGGGAAATCCACGGACTGGAGCACGGTACAGCGTCTGTGGGGATCCCTGGATGGTGATCCAGCGCTGGTGAAACAGGGACGTACAGAGACGCCGATTCCCGGCGTGGTGGAACGCAGCCGTGGAGAGCAAACAGAGAAACGTCACTTCCGGGTTAGGTCACGGGGCGGTGCACGCGTTCGAGGCATGCGTGCCTCTTCATCAGGCTCTATGGGGGCCATATTGGATGAGGGAGAGAAATACAGCTCAAACGGAGCTGATTGGTTGATACAAAAGCACACGGGAAGTCAACTTAATACAAAACTCGGACATAAACATTCAGCATATGAGGAAAAGACACATCTTGACAACTAGAGAATACATTAACGATGGGGAATCAAGTAAATCTTTAAAAAAGTATTAAAAATCAGCACACCGGTGCAGATGGGAGTGGTGGTGTAAAACGTTACAAGAGTATTTAAATATAAATATATGTACACACATATAAATTACACTATGAGAGCAGATGGTGATTTATACCTATGGCTACTAAAGAAAATTTATAATGAAAAAAATGTTGTTATTTATTTGTTTAAAAGTTAGTTGTGGAAATTAATTTTAAAATTAATTTTAAAAATAATTTTAAAAAGGATTTTAAAAAGGACAAAGTGGATGCGCACTAGAGGATGAGCAAAGGAAGTTTATATGATTAGGACACCTTAACACATACGTTGTCTATGCTGTATGTGCGGGATAATAACGGCTCAGTGGTAGAGCAGATATAAATGCATATATCAATAAATATACACAAGTGGGTGACTAAAGCGCTAGCCAACAGTGAAAATTTAAAGTGACCAGTGAAAAACAAAATGCTGCTCAAATCTAAAATGTGCTAACAACAAATAAAGGTCTGAATAAAAAATGATGAGCGCAAACTAAAAATCTAAAAGTGAATATAAAGACAGTCCATAGGGGACTGATAACAATCAATAAAGATATGCAGTGAATTCAAAATGAGTGAAATAACCCAAAACTGATAATAAATCCAAAAATAAAAGTCCAAATATATAAATCAAAGTTTGGATAAATCAATCTGGTGTGCCAGTGATAAACAAAACTTCTGCACTTCGGGCATCAATGTGGACAATCTTGATAACTCTTTGCTTAGCCTGGGCTCACAGAGCGCTTACCTCCAGACACTAGGTCATGCGTGTCAACGAAATCCTCCCAAAACTGGAACAGAATCCAAACAGTGGGTAACTCGTGTTGCACGGAATCTTCCCAGTGCTGAGATAGAGTCGAGGGGCGTTCTCTGTATCCAATACCAGTAAAGGTCCAGGCGCAGCGAAGTCGACTCCACAGGATAGCCACAAGGTGTATCAGGAGCAAATGTAGAAATAAAAAGCTCTCATGGTGAAGTATGCAAGCACTTTAAAATTTAACAAAGGTAAAAATGTGCTTACATTGAAAAAACGAATAAAACGGCAAACAGCGGCACTTCCGGTGGACGGTCAGTGACACCCTGAAGACTCACACAGGGACATTTATGTGGGTAAATGTAAGGATATATAAAGCGAGAAAGACCAGATATAAAGTATATAGGGACTCACGTGGTCTATGTTATATGAATAGGGACTAGGAAATACTAAACAATAGAATATAAATGGAAAAGGTTATTGTGATAAAATATTATATTAAAATAATATTAGAGTAAAATATTGATCTCCAGACCCTCATTCAAGCCTCGGGGAGACAGACAATCTAATGTAAAAATCCAATAATTTTCCCTTTCACATAATTTTTTGTATCTTTCGGCCTGAGGGAGAAGTCTGGAGATGGCCTCTATGACCCAAACCCGAAGTTCCGAAGAGGATTGGTGGTGGAACTCTGTGAAGTGTCTGGCGACACTATACTTGTCCAGGCCCTTCTCCACAAAGTTACAGTGTTCGCCAAACCTCTTCCGTAGTGTCCGAATGGTACGGCCTACGTAGAAAAGGCCGCAGGGGCAGGTAAGACAATACACCACATATTCGGAAGAACATGGAAAAAAGTCTGGTAGGATGTACTGCTTACCTCTACATATAAAATCTTTCTGTCGATGGGTTACGTGGGGACAGGTAAGACATCAGGCTTTCTTACATTGATACATCCCTTTGATATGAAAAAATGTTAAGGAGGAAGTGGCACTGTTTCCTCTGGTTTTATTATTGTTAATCTTGCTGGGCGCTATGCTTGCCTTTAGATTTTTGGCTCTTCTATAACTTACTGTCGGACGTTCTGACAGAGAGGATTTTAGATGTGGATCCTCTTTCAATATAGACCAATGTTTGGCAAGCATCCTCTCCATTTGTCTGAATTGGCTATGGAATTGCGTGACAAAGCGCACTGTTTGAATTATATCTTCTTTTTCATCCTGTGTCTTGTGGATTCTGGGAGCTAATTCTGTTGTTGAATACTGTTGAAAAGCACCTTCAATAAGATCTTCAGGATACCCCTTTTCAGAGAACTTGTCCTTGAGTTTTAAACCATGAGAGATGTAGTCCTTTTGTCTAGTACAATTATGCTTCAAACGGCAAAATTGACTTTTCGGAATGTTTTTTATCCATTGTGGATGGTGACAACTCTGATAATGTAAAAAATAATTGCCTGCAGTGGGCTTCACAAAATTCTGGGCACAGATGGTAATATTGTCGTACGAGAGCTCTAGATCTAAAAAGGCTAAGTTTTTTTCATCAGTGACTGCTGTGAATGATAGGCCCATGGTGTTGGAATTACAATATTCGAGAAACTTGGGGATCAGCACATCGGGGCCGTCCCAGATGATTACTATATCATCTATGTACCGGCCGAAATATACAAGATGAGAGGCAAAGGGATTGTTACACCAAATGTGGTGGAGTTCCCAATAGCCCATGGTCAAATTTGCATAACTGGGTGCAAAGTTGGCCCCCATGGCTGTTCCTTGGGTCTGAATAAAGAACTCCCCATTGTTTTTGAAATAGTTGTGTGTAAGACAATATTTGAGCATATCCAGTAAAAAATGGACCTGTCGGGGATTGAGCAATGGATCTTTATTTAGGAAGTATTGAGTGGCTAGGATGCCCACATCGTGGGGTATCGATGTATACAATGATACTACATCCAGGGAAAGCCAACGATAGGTCTTTTCCCACTGATAGGGTTGAAGCGTCTGAAATAGATGTATGCCATCCTTGATGTAGGATGGGAGGTTCACCACTAGAGGCTGTAGGAAGTGATCTATGTAAATGGAGAAGTAACTAGTAACGCTCTCCATTGCTGCCACTATGGGTCTCCCAGGGGGGTTAGACTGTTTTTTGTGGACTTTGGGTAAATGGTAAAAGTACGGCCTCTTGTAAAAATCGTGAAGTAGAAAAGCAACTTCGGTTTTAGTTACCAATCCTTCAGCTTTTGCTGCATTAACCAAATCATGAGCCTCCTGTGAAAAAAACGGCAAAGGGTCAGTTTTTAGTTTTTGATAGGTAGTCGTGTCTGATAGGAGACAAGAGCTCTCTGTCTGATAGTCAGTCAAGTTCTGGATCACTATACCTCCACCTTTATTCGCTTGGCGTATAATAATGGACTTATTTTCAGTCAAACGTTTGAGAGCGGTGTTTTCTGCTACTGAAAGATTGGAGGAATGTTTATGGATGGTGGTCCGTTCACACATATGTAAAATTTCGCTGTAGACTACTTGATAAAAACTTTGTATATATGGCCCTTTCGAATAGGTGGGATAAAATATAGATTTAGGTCTGAACTTGGTTTGTACTATTGGTGGTGACGTGGAAAGATGTTCAGTAAGTAATTCGACGTAGTCGTCGGAATCTTCTGTGTACAAAAGTTCAAGATGATCCAGGGCCATTTTTTCAGGGACACTACAATTTTGGAAAAGGTCTTGACTAATAGGACAAGAATCAATGGGAGCAATATCCAACGTGGCGTTGGTGGTTTTTAGGTTAAAAAAACGCTTAACCGCGATGTTCCGAATAAACCTATTTAGATCTAAAAATAAGGTAAACGGGTTTGGTGGGGCCATCGGTGCAAAGGTAAGACCTCGAGCTAGCAGGGACTCCTCGGATGTGGTCAGGGTATGGTCGGATAAATTGAAGATTTTGATAGTTTTGATAGTTTTCGTACCTTTCCCCTCCATTCGGCGTCTCCTTCTGCCCCCTCTTCTGCCTCTGTGTCTAGTTTTCTTTTTGGGCAGGACAGGGGGGCTATCACTAAAAAAGGAAGAACTGGGGGTGTAGGGTGAGATGGTACAGTGTTATCGAATCGTGAGTCAATAGGCTTGACTGGAGATGATAATAGTGGAAGATGAAATCCATTGGTAGCCAAACTGGTCCCTGGCTTAGGAGAAATTATGGGGACCTCGGACACAGGATTAGAAAGAACTGGAGATTCTAGAGGACTAGAGTGAACTGTGGGAGAAGCTTTAGTAGAAGCTGGGAGATTATCACTATTAGTAATAAGGGCCTCACTCTGCCCTAAAATGGTGGGCGAACATTCAGGGATGGGAGCCGGTGGATTCCCAGGCTTAAAAGAACAAAACGTCTGTTTTTAGACAGATGGCGATGATGGAAGGGTAATCCAATGGTGGATCTAGGGACACAGTCCATGAGGGGAATAGGAACTATATGTCCCTCAGAACTGGTAGGTTCATGTTCAGGGTGTAAATCACTGGGTTGGCGACTTTTTTTCCATGTTCTTCCGAATATGTGGTGTATTGTCTTACCTGCCCCTGCGGCCTTTTCTACGTGGGCCGTACCATTCGGACACTACGGAAGAGGTTTGGCGAACACCGTAACTTTGTCGAGAAGGGCCTGGACAAGTATAGTGTCGCCAGACACTTCAAAGAGTTCCACCACCAATCCTCTTCGGAACTTCGGGTTTGGGTCATAGAGGCCATCTCCAGACTTCTCCCTCAGGCCGAAAGATACAAAAAATTATGTGAAAGGGAAAATTATTGGATTTTTACATTAGATTGTCTGTCTCCCCGAGGCTTGAATGAGGGTCTGGAGATCAATATTTTACTCTAATATTATTTTAATATAGTATTTTATCACAATAAACTTTTCCATTTCTATTCTATTGTTTAGTATTTTTTAGTCCCTATTCATATAACATAGACCACGTGAGTCCCTATATACTTTATATCTGGTCTTTCTCGCTTTATATACCCTTACATTTACCCACATAAATGTCCCTGTGTGAGTCTAATTATGCATGTGTGCATGTGTCTATGCTCTCATGCGCACGCTTACATGTACACACTCCTATGTGCATGTGTGTATATTTATTGATATATGCATTTATATCTGCTCTACCACTGAGCCGTTATTATCCCACACATACAGCATAGACAACGTATGTGTTAAGGTGTCCTAATCATATAAACTTCCTTTGCTCATCCTCTAGTGCGCATCCACTTTGTCCTTTTTAAAATCCTTTTTACAATTATTTTTAAAATTAATTTTAAAATTAATTTCCACAACTAACTTTTAAACAAATAAATAACAACATTTTTTTCATTATAAATTTTCTTTAGTAGCCATAGGTATAAATCACCATCTGCTCTCATAGTGTAATTTATATGTGTGTACATATATTTATATTTAAATACTCTTGTAACGTTTTACACCACCACTCCCATCTACACCAGTGTGCTGATTTTTAATACTTTTTTAAAGATTTACTTGATTCCCCATCGTTAATGTATTCTCTAGTTGTCAAGCTGTGTCTTTTCCTCATATGCTGAATGTTTATGTCCGAGTTTTGTATTAAGTTGACTTCCCGTGTGCTTTTGTATCAACCAATCAGCTCCGTTTGAGCTGTATTTCTCTCCCTCATCCAATATGGCCCCCATAGAGCCTGATGAAGAGGCACGCATGCCTCGAACGCGTGCACCGCCCCGTGACCTAACCCGGAAGTGACATTTCTCTGTTTGCTCTCCACGGCTGCGTTCCACCACGCCGGGAATCGGCGTCTCTGTACTTCACCAGCGCTGGATCACCATCCAGGGATCCCCACAGACGCTGTACCGTGCTCCAGTCCGTGGATTGCCCACCCTAACGAGTGCCTGAGCTTGTGTCAACCCAGTAAGATCTACACAGCAGAGTTCATCTACCCTGGAAGTCAGCCACGGATGACACCCTATGTTGAATTGCCTGTACCCCTGCAGTCTTGTGAGTACATCCCTCATAAGAATTGATGTGTATTTTTGTGTTTTAATAAATCTCATACTACGCTTAGAGGGCGCCGCCTTTTTGTTCCCTCCATCAGGGGTAGCCCCTCCCACTCCTCCCCCAACAGGGCTCCCCCCAAGGGTCTCTCTCTCCCCTCCTCCCAGGCCACAAGTCTCATCTGCAGGCAGGAAGACCACCCAAAAGACCAGGGGGTGGCCGAGTTTCTGCCTGCAAATCTGCGGAGGGACCAGGCCCGTCAGACCCAACATCTGGGTCAGGTCACCCGGACTTTGGCTCAGATGGAGGACAGCCTGTCCGCCATTAAGGAGTCGGTGAATGATGTGAGCACAAACTCGGTGGTGTACATCAATTGTTTTAGCGACCTGCAGGCCGCCACAGCGGGCGTGGCCCTGGAGGTGTCTGCCCTGACCCAGGCTGTCCACGCCAATACCCAGGCTGTCCAGGCCAATACGGCAGCCCTCACTGTGGGCCTGAACAGGATAGCCGTGGCCTTGGAGCAGCCCAGAGCACCCTGTCCCCATGTTGATGAGGACAGGGCCTCTTCCTGACAACCCTGGCCGTTGGTTGTCGGGGTATGCGGGCGGGAGGCTTATCGGAATCTGGGATCCCCCTTTAATAAGGGGGCCCCCAGATACCGGCCCCCCACCCATTCACCTGCAAGCAAAGTGTAAACACAAATAAACAACACAGGGTATTAAAATATTTTATTAGTCTCTTCTTTAGCTCTTTCACGAGGGGGGCTTGCTTCTTTGACGTCTTCGGGTGGGGGCCGCTCTTCTTCCCGCCATCTGGTTCCCTTCCGCCGCCGGGGGGGTCTCTTTTATAAAAGCGCCCCCCCCCCCCCGGCGGGCTTCCTCCGACGTCTTCGGCGGGGGGTGGGTGCTGCTCTTCTTCGCCGCCGTCTGGTTCTCTTCCGCCGCCGGGGGGGTCGCTTTTATAAAAGCGCCCACCCCCCGGCGGGCTTCCTCCGATGTCTTCGGCGGGGGGTGGTGTGCTTCTGTCGGCTTCTGTCTTCTTCTTGCTTCTTCTTCTGTCTTCTTGCTTCTTCTTCTGTCGCCTTCTGCTGTCTTAGTTTCTTCTTTCCTTTAGGTGTTGACACGTCGCTTCCTCCCGCTGCAATTCCGGGTGCGGCGGCTCGCACCGACTTACATAGGCCACCTACGACATCACAGTCCCATCATGCTCCGGTACCTACCCACGTGATACCTACCCACGTGGGTAGGTACCGGAGCATGGTGGGACTGTGAGGCCTATATAAGTCGGATGCAAGCCGCGCACCTGTCATTGCAGCGAGAAGAAGCGTCGGGTCAACATCGGAAGAAGGGAGAAGAAGAGAAGTGAAGAAGATGACGTCACAGAAGAGCGTGCTGGCCGCCTGCTAGTAACTGAGCTAACACACAAAGATAGCGGGCGGCCAGCGCTGAAGGAGAAGGCACCGGACAGCGTGAGAAGAACCGGGGTGCGCCGACAGCGGAGAGCGGCGAAGATAGAAGAAGACCCCCCAGAGCGGAGAAGACCCCCCCGGAGAGCGGAGAAGACCCCCGAGAGCGGAGAAGACCCCCCGGAGAGCAGAAGACCCCCCCCGGAGAGCGGAAGAAGAAGCCCCCCCTGCTAAAAGAGCTAAAGAAGACAGGGGGCCCCCGGAGCAGACTAATAAATTATTTTAAAAACCCTGTGTCGTGTGTTTATTAACTTTAACATTTTGCCTCCAGGTGAATGGGTAGGGGTACGATGTACCCCATATCCATTCACTTAGGGTGGGGGCCGGTATCTGGGGGCCCCCTTATTTGAGGGGGCTCCCAGATTCCGATAAGCCCCCTGCCTGCAGACCCCGACAACCAACGGCCAGGGTTGTCAGGAAGAGGCCCTGTCCTTATCAACATGGGGACAGGGTGCTCTGGGGTGGGGGGGCCCCGCAGTGCGCCCCCCTGCCCCAGAGCACCCAACCCCCCATGTTGAGGGCATGCAGCCTGGTATGGCTCAGGAGGGGGGGGGCGATCGCTCATCCCCACTCCCTTCCTGGCCGGCCGGGTAGCGTGCTTTGGATACGGGTCTGGTATGGATTGTAGGGGGACCCCCTACTTCGTTTTTTCGGCGTAGGGGGGTCTCCTTACAACCCATACCAGACCTAAGGGCCTGGTATGCTCCTGAGGGGGGAACCTATGTAATTTTTTTATTTAAAAATTGGCGTGGAGTTCTCCCTCAGGAATGCATACCAAATGTCGCACCTAGAATTGGCGGGAATCCAAGTCGGATCTCCCGTCGCTTCTATGACGGCTTTGTCTCCATCGCGGCAAGCCAGCTCGGCGCTGGCTTCCGCGATGGGGCTCGTAGGTGCTCAATCTCGCCGAGAAAGGGAGCGAGATTGACACAATATCGCGGTCACCCACTGTATAATAGGCTCCACATTCACACTCCATATAATAGACTACTCCGCGTGTGCGGCAGTTAACAAAGTGTATGGGTTTAAAGGTCTCTACCTTAGGGAGACGGAAGATTTTATCTTTCCTCATTAAGGAACAGAATGAACAGTGTCCGCATTGAAAAGTGCCAAACAGCGGGCAGTGTAAATTCTTGGGTTGAGCAGCTTTGTATTCACTTGATACCAACAGATCCCTTATTGACATAGCCCGTTTGTGGACAATAGATGGATGGTCAGTGATAAAAGGATTGATTTTGGGGTCGTCAGTTACAATCGTCCAGTGCTTCTGCACTATATTTCTTATGGCCTTGTGTTGCAAGGAATAGCGGAAGATCATCCTAGTGGTCTCAGACTTAGAATCAGTTTGTGTCTTCTTTTTAAGGAGAAGGTCATGTCTTAAGTAGTGTTGCTCACGAATATTCGCATTGCGAATATTCGTTACGAATATGGCATATTCGAATATTCGCAAATAACTCGAATTTCGCGGCCAATATTCGCTATTCCGAATATTCGTATTTTTTCAATTTTATTTTTAAAACAGATCACATCCTAGTGATCTCCATCGACGTCTAAAAGCATTGCTGGTATGATTAGAGCCGGGTAGGGCCGGGTAGCTAAGCTGAGGCGATCCTTTTATGTTGCCGAATATTCGCAATCGCGAATATTCGATTTCCGAATATTCGCGAATACTTTCTCCGCCCTTATTTTGCATCAGAGCCAATCAGAGTTCTCCTACCACAGTTGTCATAGGAGAGAGTGGAGTGTTTCTGTGCGTTTTTCCAGTGTATCACATCTTCAAAGAATTTTCCATCTTTTGTCCCGTGTCATCATCATTTGCATTTCACCTCTTTAATGAGAATAATAACTGTTTAACATAAAGACATTTAAGAGATGTCAACGTAAACGGTTTACTTGTATTTTCCAAATCTATGGTTATTCAATATTTATTAAACTAATCAATATACAAATTGGTCAAAGTAAACCCTCAAATCTATATAATAATGTATTTATTTTATTAATACCTTGTTAGTTGCAGGGTCCATTACGTAAAACCATACTTTTTCCAAAGGGCAGGTGAAATTGAATGTTTCAAAATTTCGCAATCAATTTCGCATTCGCATTAGCGAAATTTCGCAATCAGTTTCGCATTAGCGAAATTTCGCAAACATTTTTTTTTGATAAAATATCACGAATATTCGATTTTAGCGAAGATTTCACAAATATTCGGCTATATATTTGTGATATATCGCGAAATCGAATATGGCGTATTCCGCTCAACACTAGGCTTAAGTGAATAGAGGTTCTATTGTAGGCCCTGCGCAGGCAGCATCTACTGTTACCTCATTCCACCCTGAATAATAATGTGCCCATATTTTTGTTGCCTCAGTCACTTGACCATCAAACCCATTATAATTTCTTATCTTCTTCCAAGGCCACCAACTACCAGGATGCACTATTGGTCGGATCAGTGCTGATATGCTGCAGGCAATGACACAGCTGGAAAATCTAAAGGAGGCTGCCACTGGTGTTCAGAGACGAATCAGGGATTATTATGACCTGTTAGCAAAATTTTAGCTGTTTTTTGGATGTACGTTTAGTTTCAATTGTTCCCTCCTGTTTTTTTGGTTTTCAGGGAACTTGTTGCAACTAGACTTGGAAGCACAGGCTCAGTTTTCAAATTGCACTACTTCCCTTTTTGCAATACTCAGATTTTAGCGCATGTGACTTTTCATGCAATTTCAAAACTCTAATCGCATGTTAATTCCCACCAAATGACAATATTTATGTGTTATTTAAGTGTCTCAGCTCAGTGTTTCTCCACTCCTCTTCTCCTGGTGCTTGAACACGTAATTTGTTTTTTTTTAAGGCCTAAACCTAAAAAAATGTAAAATATGCACATCCAAAAATGCCCAATGTACCTATGGCAAAAGTGAAACATCTTGTCAATATGACCCTGGGAATGCACCAGGAGAAGGAGAGTTGAGAAAGACTGTCCTAAGGAGCAGTTTGCATCAAACGCAGTTCCATTCATTTTGGTGTGCATTTTTGTGTGCGACAAGGATGCAGGCACAGTGTTTGACATGTATTCTATTATGGTTCTGGTTGGCTCTAGTTCACAACATGGTAGTCAGTTTCCAGTGCTAAGGATGACTGCATGGTGTGAGCTAAAGCTAACTAGCACTGTGCATGCTTTTTTGCCGCACAAAAAAAAGCTACACAGAATGAACAGAAATGCATCTGGTCCTACATTTAAATTTGTGTATAATATTTTTTGGCGTGAATAAAGCCAAAAATGGTCTGATTTCTGCTGTAAACACTTGGCAATGTGTATTGCTCTGTTTTAAAAGATGCATGTTTAGCGAGAAAAAAAAAAATATTGTGTTCTTCCTGAACTACCAATGTTTTATACTTTTGTAAAAGGCAAAAAAGGCACATTGGATTGTGCTGGATTTAAAAAGTATATTTTTCAAAAAAAAGGTGTGGCTTCTTATTTATATGATCACTACTACCAGTATATTTGCATATTTGGGTAGGTACATTGACAGTGTATTATTGGAAAAGGGGTGTAGCAGAGCCCCAACACATAATAATACTCCACATAGCTTTATTCAAGATTTTAAAGGGAAATGTGCACATCTGCTTGGTTTCCAAAAGTTTATGCAAATCAAAATATTTTTCTAATGACATTTGAATAAATATTAAGAAACACAGATAACAGTAGCTCCAAAGTTTATTTTTAAAGATAAAAAATAACGATATTGAACCGACTCTACAGGACATTTTGCTGCCAAGGCACTGCCCCTCTACCCCCCACATAGTAATCCATATACTGCTCACGCACAAGACAGGCATTCTGGGAGGAGACAGCAGGTCGAGTAAGTTGCAGGGCTGGCATCACTGCGTCTTCAGCTGGCCGTCCACCTGAGGGGTCATCATTATGGCCGGAGCCAATATAAGTTGGCAGCATTCCTCCGTAGAAAATTGTGGAGGATGCAGCAACACAACACCACATGGTTCAGCTTGTATTCAGCCAAGTGAATGGCAGTAAGAAAAAGGCGAAAATGACATGATAAAATTCCAAAGGCGTTTTCAACCACCCTTCTGGCACGTGAGAGTCTGTAATTATAGATCCGTTGCTCAGGGGTGAGGTTCCTCATCAGAAAGGGCTTCAACAGATGTTCCCCAAGAGCAAACGCCTCATCTGCCACAAAGACAAAGTTGAGGCCCTCCACGTTGTCCTGCGCAGGTGGCAAACGTAAGGTGCCATTCGTGAGACACCGGTAGAATTCTGTATGAGACATGACACCTCCATCAGAATGCCGACCATTCATACCGACATCCACATAAAGAAATTCATAGTTCGCTGAAACTATAGCAAGCAGAACTACGCTGCTAAAGCCCTTGTAGTTAAAATAATAAGAGCCAGAGGCCGTGGAGGAACAATTCTGACATGTTTGCCATCAATGGCACCCCCACAGTTGGGAAAATTCCACTGATTGGCAAACTGGGCGGCAACATCCTGACATTGCTCAGGTTTGGAAGGAAACTGTGGAGTCAAGCAATGAAAAATTAGTTACTACTTTAACACAAACAATTGCAAGCAATTGTGACACATACATTATAGGGGCAAGATAACAATAGAACAATTAAATCAGTTTGTGGACTAAAAATTAAAACTAGCAAAAATTAATATGCTGCCTCTGGTGGCACATTCCAAAAATGTTAGGGAGATGAGGTTGAATGGTTAAAGTTTGGGGAGTGGTAATAACTCTCTCCTTTTCCATGTGACCAATATGGTGAACAAATGAAGGTTCATGTTGCAAGCCACTCGGGTTTTTGGGATTGGCAGACCAGAGGCAAGAGAATAAGTAACATAATATATGTAAAAACATAAACTACAAATACAACATTACATTTTTTAAAAATTGTAGAAATATGACAACCAGAAAAGGGGTATAATGCGTATATGTATTGCTAGAGTCCAAAAATAGTTGGATCAGGTGATTAAGTATTTTGGGAAAGGGAAGATTAATAAACAGTTTGTGCACCCCAAAAAATTACCTCTTCCACTCTGCAGGCATTTAGGGACAAAAATAAAAAGGAGACCTAGTTTATAAGGGTTGTTAAGGGAAGGCCAATAAAAAATTGGGGTCCCAGGGTAGCTTGCTAGGGAGGTAAGTGAAGGAAAATTAGTCAGTATGCCACAAAATGAAAAGAAAATTTGACACATTAACAAGAAGGGGACTTAAAAATCAGGAAGTGGATATAATGTGATATCAAATAAAATAACTTACCCGAAAATAGTCTTTCTGCAGGACTTGAATAATGGCACAGCAAGTGTCAGGAATGATGTGTCCCAGAGCCTGGGGAGAGATCCCAGTTGTAAACTTGATGTCCTGGAGGTTTCTCCCTGTCGCTAAATATCGCAAAGTGGCTATGAGCCGTTGCTCTGCAGGAATAGCAGGCCGCATACAGGTGTCCTTCTTGCTGATATACGGGAACAGCAAGTTTAAAAGATGCTGGAAGCAGGAATCTGTCATCCGAAGATACAGTAGTTCCTAAAATCATTAGGATTGTTTTCTTGCAGCTCCCTGAGCAATGGCATATGGGAAAATTGTTCCAGACGAAGCAACCAATTTTTGGTCCAAACAGTCCTCCTCCTACTCCTGGACCTGGACCGGGCTTGAGCAATAGCCAGAACTCCAAGCCCATAAACAGCACGCTCTCTCGCAGGATTGCGCAACATTTCTGAATTGAGCGAACGGACGCAAAGAAACGACCAAAAAGTCACGAAACAGGAAATCTCTAAAGCACTCACACGAAACGTCAACTAACTATAGAGTAGCTGAAGGAACGCAACGGGTGACATCGGAGAATTGAACTTCCTCTTTTAAACGCTCGGCAGTACGTTGAAACGTCACTACGTTCGTGTTGGTTGCCGAAAAAGTCTTAGCGTGTGTATGCTATGGGTGTGATCGGACAAATCAATAAGGACAAAAATCCAAGGGAAATTTTGTTGGATGTCCGACCGTGTGTACGAGCCTTAAGAAGCCAATGGTTTGGCGAAACATATTGGGACTCACTGCTGTACAACTCAACTATCTATTTTGATTATTGCATTGATCAATAACATTACAAGTACTTGTTTAATCAACAATAAATGAGATGTCTTTTTAAAAGCAACTAAAATATCTGTTTTACTTGTTCTTTGGCACCGCCCCACCTCCCCGACTTTTTCTATTATTATCCAGGGATGAGGTGCCGTATCTGTTAGAGGAACACTTTAGCCACTACCACATTTTTTCACAGATACTAAGGGCCAGATTCAGAAAGAATTACGTTGCTCCACGGCAGCGTAACGTATCTGATTTAACGATAAACGACGTAAAGTTAGAGTGACGGGTAACGCGGACATTCGTGGATCGCCGTAACTAGTCATTTGCATATTCTACGCCGACCGCAATGGCCTCGCCACCTAGCGACCGGCATAGAATTGCATCCTAAGATCCGACAGTGTAAGTCAATTACACCTGTCGGATCTTAGGGCTATCTATGCGTAACTGATTCTATGAATCAGCCGCATAGTTAGGACGGGCGGATCACAGAGATACGGCGGCGTATCAGGATATACGCCGTCGTATCTCTTTTGTGAATCTGGCCCTAAGTATGTAAAAGAGCCACTAGATGGAGATATTACAATGTATTTACACCCCATTAGCATATTCAACAATTAAACAAAGGAACATAAGAAAACCTTGCTGAAGGCATGACTCTCCCCGTCTGGTATCCCATGGATACCAACTATGGTGGTCCCTCTGGGAAGAGAAGTATAAATTAGTTCGGACACAGGTCTGAGGAAAAGTTTAGGTTTGTTTTGCTTCATGACCTTAACTTCAACTTTCCAGATTTTCACACCTTTGCTTGGAAACACTTGGGTTATCAGGCCCAAGGGCCATTAGTTTCTCCTTGACTGAGAGTCTTTCACAAGAACAACAATGCAAGGTTCCATGTTAGGCTTGCTGTCATCAAAGGGATTGAGTTTATTTAGAGAACAGACTTTTGGAACATTCTTGTGTTTTTGAAGGCATTCTATTGTTGGTGCATAAGTTTCTTGTAGGACACAATGGATGATAACATTTTTAGCCTGTGTGAGCTCATCCACTGTGTATGCCTTGCGACAATAGTGCCAACCTTTGCAATGTCTTGATCCTTTAGGCATGGCTTTAAAAGATCTGGCTTCAGTAAATTATTCACAGATACTAAGTATGTAAAAGAGCCACTAGATGGCGATATTACAATGGCCCAGATTCAAGAAGCACTTGCGCCCGCGCAACCATAGGTTGCGCGGCGCAAGTGCTTACTTGCTCCGGTGTAACGAGTGCTCCTGATTCAGGAACCTTGTTACACCGACTGCAGCCTAAGATATGACAGGCATAAGCCTCCTTATGCCTTCATATCTTTGGCTGCATTCTTGCGTTGGCCGCTAGGGGGCGCGGCCATTGTGATCTGTGTATAGTATGCAAATTGCATACTAACACCGATTCACAAAAGTTGCGCGGGCCCTGCGCACGCAAGGTACGGAGTTTCCGTACGGCGACTTTAGCATAAGGCTGCTCCTACTCATAGTAGGCGCAGCCAATGCTAAAGTATAGCCACCCTTCCCGCTCGTGAAATTTGAATTTCACGTCGTTTACGTAAGTGATTCGTGAATGGCGCTGGACGCCATTCACGTTCACTTAGAAGCAAATGACGTCCTTGCGACGTCATTTGCCGCAATGCACGTCGGGAAAGTTTCCCGACGGAGCATGCGCTGTTCGCTCGGCGCGGGAGCGCGCCTAATTTAAATGATTCCCACCCCCGGCGGGATCATTTACATTAGGCGCCCTTACGCAGGGCAAATTAGCATAGCGCCCGCGCAATTTACGGAGCTACTGCTCCGTGAATCGCGGGCAAATCGAAATATTTGCGTGGGCGCAGAGCAAAAATCGTTGCCCTTTGCCCACGCAAATATTGCGCGGCTCTACCTTAATCTGGGCCAATGTATTTACAAACCATTATGCCGCATACACACGATTGGTTTGTCTGATGAAAACGGTCTGATGGACCGTTTTCATCAGACTAAACTGATCGTGTGTGGGCCCCATCGGTTATTTATCCATCGGTTAAAAAATTAGGAACTTGTTTTAAAATGATCTGATGGATAAAAAACCTATAGAAAAAAACGATCGTCTGTAGGCACGTCCATCGGTTAAAAATCCACGCATGCTCAGAATCAAGTCGACGAATGCTTGGAAGCATTAAACTTCATTTTTTTTTTCAGTACGTCGTTGTGTTTTACGTCACCGCGTTCTGACACGATCGTTTTTTTCACTGATGGTGTGTAGGCACGAATGATCATCAGTCAGCTTCATCGGATAACTGATGGAAAAATCCATCAGACCGTTTTCATCGGATGGACCGATCGTGTGTACAGGGCATTAGCATATTCAACAATTAAACAAAGGAATATAAGAAAACCTTGCTGAAGGCATGACAATGTCCAAAGAACATTTTTTTTAAATGATACACAAGAACAGACGCATATAAATAAATAAGGATCATTTTGACTTATCTGTTAAATATTTGTCAGATTCTTCCTGTCCTAGATATTATTAAAGAGTCAGGCATAATGATAACTTCACTTTCTTTGGAGAAAAATGGCAAATAAAAAAAACAATAATACAGCATATAGCTATAAAAGCCATATTGTAATTGAATGTTATTAACCACTTGCCGCCTGCCATATAGCAGAATGACATTGGCAAAGTGGTTTAGTTATCCTGATTGGACGTCATATGACGTGATCAGGATAACATAGCCGTTGCGTGTCCGTGGGAGCACACATGGCGGTGATCGGAGGTTCTGTGTGTCAGTCTGACACACAGCAACTCCGATCGTGGTATTAAAGCCTCTGACACAGGCTTCTTACCACGTAATCAGCTGTGACCAATCACAGCTGATCATCGCGTGAACCCGGAAGTGCCGGTATACAGCTCTCCTCAGTTCACGCTGACAGGGAGAGCCAATCGGCTGCTCTCCCTGTCAGAGGGGAGTCTGTGCTGATAATCAGCACATTGATTATCAGCACAGCCCCCATCAAAAGGTACCCAACAGCTGCCAATCAGTGCCCAACACCTGCCAGCCTAAATTAATGCAAGTACCAATCAGTGCCCACAACAGTGCCCAAAAAGTGCCAGTATGCCATCAAACTGCAAATCAGTGCCACTCAATAATGCCTGTCAGTAGCTCCTCATCAGTGCCGCCTACCAGTGGCGCCAGTGCTGCCTATCAGTGCTGCCCATCAGGTATTTTTTCATTTATATCGCAAAAATTAAAAACCGCAGAGGTGATCAAATACCACCAAAAGAAAGCTCTATTTGTGGGAAGAAAATTATAAAAATGTTGTTTGTGTACAGTGTTGTATGACCGCGCAATTGTCATTCAAAGTGCTATAGCGCTTAAAGCTAAAAATTGTCCTGGGCAGGAAAGGGGGAAAGTGCCTGGTATCGAAGTGGTTAAAATATTGTTATTAAAAATTGCCTTTCCTTTTTAATCTGCATCAATTAATTTTTTTTTTAGATATCAATGCATTTGGAAACCTGGAGGCATTCAGTACACCATCCATTAGTGACAAAACACTCACAGAAATGTAATTTCCTACTGGTGTGATTGGCTGGCTGATTTTCCAAGACGTCTGTTCTTAGATATAAGTCAGATTATAGGCATCCTCAACAATAAAAATTTAATTTTAAGGCCCCTGACTACTTTGAAGTCGGAATGACTTGAAGTCTTACTAATATGAATGGTTGTCATTGGAAATCATGGGAAATGACTTGTCATGCTACTTTGCCATCACAAATCGTGGGACAAGTTGTATAAGTGTGAAAGGGGCCTTAGTGAGATACTTCCAAAGGGTTAATCACTTCTAAAGGCATGCAGGCCCTGCATTTTCTTCATTAGAACACTGATTAATAATGAAAAACATCACTACCATTCAGATTCAATCTGCAGACAAACAACTTCTTCTTCAGAGCAGAAACTAGTTTGTTAAAATCCCTGTGATGTACTGAGGGAATTGTTGTCCTCAGCAAAAGTAGAGTTACTCTTTAACTTTGGATATGTATTAACAAATGTTGCTGTCGATACATTTACATTCTTTCACTAATCAGGCATAAACCAGAGTTAATATTTAACAAATAATAGTGATCGTAAACAGTTTCTGAGCACTTGCTTAAGAATTACACAAGCGTTGCTAGGATGATGTATCGCATAAAATACCACAGCCAAGTTTCTCACACCCATTGTTTAAGTGGAATTAAAGCTTGAGAATTTTGCCAACACATGAGGTACAAATGAAGTCACATATGACGCAGGGCTGATGGTGCTATGAACAGTAACATGTCTTATCTGCTTGGGTACAATTGCCTTTCGCTCAATTATGCAAACACCTATGAGTGTATGTCCTGGGCAAAGGGCAAAGGGAGTGTCACCTGAAAGCAGAGAGATAATTGTATCCTTTTTAACCATAGTGCATGTGTCTTTTAGCACCATACCTGCATCGTTACATTGAAGCTTTTCTAGAACCCTGCTAAAGTATCATTTGGATAACGTATTCTGGATGGACTTCTAGCTGAAGATAGCCTATCAGGACCAAGTCAAGAGGTAATCAAATTAATAGGTGTATGGGTTTTAAAACAGTTTTCCTTTTTTAAATTCAATAATTTTTATGCATTTTTGTAAGAAATTACAAAAATACCTGATTATTGCAGACAGGTTATTTGTAATGCATACAAGCATATTACAAATAATTTTGAAGTTCAGAATTGCAAATATAAACAGTTTTAAAGGGAATCCATCATGTCAATGTTAACAGAGAAGCTATCAATTAAGGCAGCCAACTGTACGTATTCTTTTAAATATGCATGCTTGGGGTCAGTGGGACCCACTGCATATAGAGCTTTCTCAGTAGTATAAGTATTGGCACAAGAGATTCTATTTAATTAACAAAACCTTACATATTCTTGAATCCTTAATTTAAATGAAAGCAAATTAAAGTAGATGTAATCCAACTGGATGATATTGTCTCCTGGTTGTCTCCCAGGCCCCTTCTCCACCTACAGCTGGCTAGCCATGCTGCCGTTCACCGCTGGTTACCATCAGGGACTCGGTTGAGGCTCTACATCGTCTCCCTGTCCCTATATGAGTTGGGTTCACCCCCCTTCCCTGTTTTTGTGGATTTTGTAGGGGTGCATGAGGGTTCCACCACTGCAGCAAATCTTTAACAAGCCAGTCCATCTCTGGCCCGTCGCCATAAGGTGCCACCACAGCAGTGAGAAAGTTGATTGTCATCTATTTAATCAAGGAGAATGTTAACTGTTTTTTAACTTATGGTAACAATAAATCAATACTTTATTTACTTTTGCCTGGTTATCTGTCCACACAAGACTGGCTCATCTAGCGCTCTTTCTTATGGTTGTCATTGACTGCATTTTTAATCACACCTCTCCTGGTGTGTTCATCCATATAGCTGCTTATTGGGCATAGGTAGGACACTGAAATTGTTCCCATTGCTACAAATGTCCCAGTTTACTGGCGCCAGACTTTTTTGTTGTTGTCAACCACTTTAATGAAAACTGCTTTTTTTAAAACATAAAATGTACTTTTGAAATTGCATTAGAATGTTAAAGCTTATACAAGATTGTGACTGGGATTTCATCTACTTTAAAAACTAGTAGTTTACTACACTTGTATGTAACATATCCTTTTATGAATATTTTTTTATGATTACTTACAGATATTAAATAAACTAGCATATTATTTGGACAATTAACACATGCTAATACTTTTTAATATTCTGGAGCAGGATATTGGTTTGAGAGGAGCTGGGGAGTTTAGAAGTCCAAAAGGGCTAAGACTGGCCAAAGAACAAAGACCCATTTGAAAGCTGTACATGCACATCATCCCCACTGCCAAGAGGGTGAAAAACATCTGTCTTCTCTTTTAGATCAGCAAGCTGTTCCTGTGGCAAGATGTTTTTGAACATAACCATGTATCCCTTTATGAAGCCTATCAGTTGGAGTGTCACAGCTTTATGTGGGAAATTGACACCCACTATTTTAATTGTAGTGCAGGTGCGGACTGATAACTCTTGGGGCCCCCGGGCAATAAAAGACCACAGGGGCACACAGGGAAACATGGGGGGGAGCACACATGGGGACACTGTGGAGGGGGAGAGCACACAGGGGGACACTGTGGAGGGGGAAAGCACACAGGGGGACACTGTGGTGCGGGAGAGTACACAGGGGGACACTGGGGGAGAGTACACAGGGGGACACTGGGGGGGAGAGCACACAGGGGGGCACTTTGGGGATGGGGAAGCACACAATGGGACACTGTGGGGCGGAGCACACAGGGGGACACTGGGGAAGGGAGAGCACACAGGGGGACACTGGATGAGGGAGAGCACACAGGGGGACACTGGGGGAGGGAGAGCACACAGGGGGACACTGGGGGAGGGAGAGCACACAGGGGGACACTGGGGGAGGGAGAGGGCACAGGATGACACTGGGGGAGGGAGAGGGCACAGGATGACACTGGGGGAGGGAGAGCGCACAGGGGGACACTGGGGGAGGGAGAGCACACAGGGGGACACTGGGGGGGAGAGCACACAGGGGGACACTGGGGGGAGAGCACACAGGGGGACACTGGGGGGGAGAGCACACAGGGGGACACTGGGGGGGAGAGCACACAGGGGGACACTGGGGGAGGGAGAGGGCACAAGGGGATGCTGTGGGCAGGGGGAAGCACACAGGGGGACACTGTGGGGGGCAGTACACAGGGGGGACACTGGGGGGGGGAGTACACGGGGACACTGGGGGAAAGCACACAGGGAGACACACAGGGGGACACTGTGGAGGTGGGGAGAAGACACAGGGGGACACTGTGGGGGGAGCACACAGCGAGGCACTGTGGGGGGGAAGCACACAGGGGAACACTGTGGAGGAGGGAGAAGACACAGGGGAACACTGTGGAGGGGGGAGAAGACACAGGGGAACACTGTGGAGGGGGGAGAAGACACAGGGGAACACCAGGGGGAAGCACACAGGGGGACACTGTGGGGGAGGCACACTGGGGGACACTGTGGGGGGAAGCACATTGGGGGACACTGTGGGGGGGTACACAGGGGGACACTGTGGGGGGGAGCACACAGGGGGACACTGTGGGGGGGGGCACACAGGGGGACACTGTGGGGGGGAGCACACAGGGGGACACTGTGGGGGGGGGAGCACACAGGGGGACACTGTGGGGGGAGAGAGCACACAAGGGGAAACTGTGGGAAGGGGAGAGCACACAGGTGGACACTGTGGGAAGGGGAGAGCACACAGGAGAACACTGTGTGGGGGACAGCACACATGGGGTCACTGAGGGGGAGCACACAGGGGGGCACTGTGGGGGGAGAACACAGGGGGGCACTATGGGGGGAGCACACAGGCGGTCACTGTGGGGGGAGCATACAGGGGGACACTGTAGGGTGGAAGAGCACACAGGGGGACACTGTGGGGTGAACAAGGACACGATGCCACTAATGGCGTGCTGCTGCCCGCCGGCCCCTCCTATCTTCTCATCCATCCCAGGTAATGTCGCGTACAGACAGTACAAGCACCTGTGGTGGATGGGAGGGAAGGATGGGCCGGCGGGGAGCAGCGAGCCAATTGCGGTATTATCACAGCCGATTCAAGTGGCCTCTCATGTGGCCGGGCCCAGGCCCTTAATGGCCTTGAACCCTCGGGCGGTGTCCGAGTGCCCGATAGGTCAGTCTGCCCCTGTTGTAGTGTGTCAGCACTACAGAATGGTTACCTGACACTAAGGCAAATATAGCAGAAAGTACTCTAGTAAGATATTTTTTGTCCATTGTGGACAAACCTACAAAAAAACGATTTATTGTTTAATATTCCATTGTGGACTTCTGTTTGTGGGATTGAACCATGGGACCCTCTGGGTTAGATTTGAGAAACACAACCCCAAAATAGAAAGATTTACTTAACCACAGTTTGAGACACTATTTTTCAATGGTACATAAAATCCTGCACGCTGAGGAGAGGAGGCAGACAGACATCCCTAGACAGAAGTGGTGGGCATGCTGTGATAAAGGGCACTGGGAGAGCAGTGTGAGGAGCCAGGCAGACACGCTGGGACAGAAGCGGACAGGAGCAGATGGCACGCTGTAAGGCGTAAGACAACTGGGACAGTGGAGCCTGTAAGTGAGAGCGCAGGACACACATACAAGGGAGCTAGGACAATGGGAGGGCTCTGTGAGTACTGAGTCAGGTGTAGTAACTGAGGCCCTGTAAGAATCTTGTTATAGTTTGGCGTACTGTGAGTAATTTGGACTACTGGGAGCAATCTGGAGTATTGCGAGTATAGTGAGTATCTTGCAGCACTGCAAGGAGTGCTGTGAGTAATTTGGAGTATTGTAACAGTGGAGTGGAGTAACTTGGGGCATTGGAAGTAACGTTGGGCATTGGGAGTAACTTGGAGTACTGTGAGTAATTTGGAGTATTTTGAGTATAATGAATAACTTGGGGCATTGGAAGTAATTTGGAGTACGATTAGTAGTTTGCAGTAACTTGGAGTATAGCGAATGACTTGGGGCATTTGGAGTAACTTAGAGTACTGTGAGTAATTTGGAGTAGCTTGGGGTATTGTAAGTATAGTGATTAACTTGGAGTATTGGGATTAACTGGGGTACTTTGAGTACTGAGCAAGAGTAACTGGGGCACTGTGAGTAACTGAGGGATCAATTGGGGGTCACTGTAACTTGAGGCACTGCGAGTTGTGTGTAACAGTTGCATTGAGAGTAACTGGAGTATTGTGATGATCTGAGGCAGTGCGACTAACTGAGGCACTGTTACATAGTGTTAAGTAATTGCAATTCACCTAATAACATAAAACACTTTATCAAGACATAGTTACATAGTAGGTGAGGTTGAAAAAAGTCCATCAGGATGCGCATCCCGCTCTGGACAGAAGTAAAATCTCACCCTCCTCGAAATCCTTCTCCAAAACTATTAATAGGCTAATTAATAGAAATCAATTAATTGACACCTGGAGGGCCCATAATGTAGGGATCAAGGCCTTTTCACACTATTCCCACCCACACAACTGCTATGCCAGATTGGACTACATCTTCTGTACTCCTGTCTTGTTGGCTAACTCTTCACATGCTTGTATACACCCTTGCCCGTGGTCTGATCATAATATCATATCCTTCGACACATCTCACATTGGCCTTGCCCCTTCAGTATACAACTGGAGACTTAATGATGCCCTTTTGACTGACCCAATAAATAGAGATTCGATTGCCTCCCATATAGATAACTACTTTGAGGATAACATAAATGATGTCACCCCCCCAACCTCTATCTGGGTGGCCCATAAGGCAGTTCTTAGGGGCCATATCATTAAAATGGCTGCAGCTAAAAATAGAGAAAGACTGGCACAAATTAGAAGCCTGACCAATGACCTGAACCAACTGTATCACAAATTACAACACTCAGCCTCACCAGAAACGACGCAACAGATCCAATCAAAACGTAAAGCCCTTGATCTAATTTTATCAGCTAATACAGAGAGATCTCTGAGGTTCTCGAAAGCCAAATTTTTACTATACAGTAACTCTCCCTCGGCAATGTTCGCCAGAAAATTGAATCAAGACATTAACCCCTCCCATACTTATAAATTACGAGACTCTCAGGGCAACTTGGTGACACATCCCAAAGGTGTACTTGACATCTTCACCAAATTCTACCAAAAACTATTATCTGACCCAGGTACAAACCCAGATGCCCTTGCGAACACGTGGCTAGACAACCTTAGACTTCCCTCGCTTGACCTCAACCAATCTGAATCCCTGAATAAACCCTGTACAGCTGAGGAGATATAACCCAGCCTAGGCCTTTACTCCTTGTGGAATTTTTATCTGCTCATATTGTGAGTATATTTTATCCCTTTTTTAATTAAAAGTACTGTCTCAGAGTTACGCTATGTGCGGTTTCTTTTTCACTTAACATCTAAACGGGGGAGTTGAAAACTTCACGCTTAGGGGACGGAGGACTTCCCACCACAAGGAGTAAAGGCCTAGGCTGGGTTATAGCCATCTGCCTGAAACGTTCGCCTTCTGGTAAGCGGCCTCTCTGTTTGGTGGAGGGTCACTTCATTTATTAGTATCACTTGGGTGGTGTGGATTGCATGAACCACCATTTCCAGGACATCACGCAGAGGGGACGAAGGACCCCCTACTATAAGGAGTAAAGGCCTAGGCTGGGTCATAGCCATTCGCCTTAACCGTTTGCCTTCTGGTAAGCGGCCTCTTTGTTTGGTGGAGGGTCACTTTATATTTAGCTGTCACTAGGTGGTGTGGACTATAAAGGTTACCATTGCCAGGATTTGTATGTCCCAGTATCACGCTATGTGTGCTTCTTCTCTTGTTTGCATCTAAAACGGTGGAGCTGAGAATACCATACTTTGAGGACGGAGGGCTTCCTGGTGAAATCTTCAAAGAGCAAAGGCCTAGGCTGGGTTTTAGCCATCCGCCCTAACTGCTTGCCTTCTGGTAAGCGGCTTTCCTTTTCTTTTCCGGTGGATGGTCACTTTGTATATTGCATCACTGGGTTGTGGACTGTAGGAGCCATCATTGTCAGGATTGATCCGAACCTATCTATGATTATACAAGCACCATTCTATCAATTATGGACTAACTACACTCTCATAGACTGTGTACCCTAATAGACTGTTTTTTGTGGCGCGGCTTTTCTTTGTTTATATTGTCTTTGTGATTCACACGCCAGGTGCTGCCTAGGGTCAGAGGGTGGGGGGACACCAGCGCGGTCTTTGTTTTGTGTATTCTTTCTGAGCATGTGTGTTTGTACTTTGGAGTTTTGTCCGACGGACTTGTGTACACAATTGTCCGACAACACACAATTGTTGGCGGACAATTTTAAAGCATGCTATCCCACATTTGTCTGCGAAAAATCCAACAATTATCCGATGGAGCGTACAAACGTTCCGATCGTGTGTATGATGCTTAACTCTCCAGGCTACTACTGGGTGGGGAGCGGAGGAAGATCACTCTGCCAGGGAAGGCAAGGAGATAAGTAGGCAGGGGGCTGGCTGGGACTTGAGCCAAGGCAGAAAAACATGCAAGTGGAGCTGAATGGGCACCCGAAACTGAAGAAATATTCCCTCCGCTCCGACCAGCACATGATCATCAGAAAGGGGCACAGATAATGGGAAAAAAATACACCCCCCTAAGCTAGTAGAGCGGGGGTGTGTAATTCAGATATTTATTTTTTTAATTCTGCACTGACTGTCTTTGAAATTGCCCCAGCCCCTGTTCCAATCCAATCCAGGGACAAAACCGGGGATAGACTTGGTCCGGAGACAGTGTCCTCGGGGACTGTCCCCTGAAACCGGGGATGTCTGGTCACCCTACTGTAAGAGCCAATAATATTAATAAATAAATGCAGGTTTGATTATTGTATTTTACACAGACCAGTGTAAGCACACAGCAAAGGGATTCCCTCAGTAAGGTATATCTAATACTAGAGCACCTCTTCACCAGGCCTCACCCAGCTCTCACCGACAATAACACTGTGCAACTTAGTATAACCAAATACTTAAATTCTTTTTGTGCTTGAACGGGATGGACTTGTGTCCTTTTTCAACCTGACTAACTATGTAACTATGTAAATCGAAGAGTGTATTATTTGACAACTCACTCTTCCTAACAGGTAGTCTTTAAAACACGTGTCTCACTATAGTGGTTTGGTTGATCAGACCAAACCTCAATACGATCGTTCTCAACAGTTCGTGGGTATCTTCGCTAGCATAAGGTGGTGCACAATAAGTAATTTGTAATCCAGAAGGGAACAGATAAAACTGGTAAAAGATGTCTGGGTAGTTAAGGCATATTGGCAACTCACAAGCCAATTCTCCTGCTGCTCAGTCACTGCCGGATGACAAGTATCCTGCACGTGGCGTGTGGGACTTCAAGTAACAATGGCAAGTTTACACAATCCAGCCTTCCTGCAACACAGTCAGGCAGGTTAGGCAGGTGCCCGTCTCACCCAACCAGGCCTGGCCTCTCTGGAATGCTCCATCTGCAAAGTCCCGATCCTCGGCCTCTCCGCCACCGACGGTTCCCGGTCTTCCACACGGCTGTCACACACTGACGATCAAACAGTTCACCAGTTGCTCTTGCACCCCCTATCAGGATGGGCGATCCATACAGGCGTGTATAGGCCCAGGCTTCTCAGGCCTAGGCTTCCAGAGACCAGCTTTAACACAGGCCTCCTTTTCGCTTAAGGAGGCGGTCCAGAGAGAGCGAGCCCAAGACGTCCTCCTCCTTAAATTCCTTCACCCAGCAGGCTGTGCAGGGTGCAAAGTACTTTGGGTTTGCAGAGTTGCACTCTGGATATTGTAGTCTGTCAATTAACCAGGGCAATGGAGGCTTTTTCTACCTGCACTTCAATTCCCAACATTCATTGCTGCACCAGGGTAAAACCAAAACAGGAGATGGCTATACAACAATTGGCCACCGGAGGAAGCTGAGTTCCTTCATATCAACAAACGGTAGTCTTTTAACCACTTAACGCCCGTCGCACGCCTATTTACGTCCACAGAATGGCACGTACAGGCAGATGGGCGTATATATACGTCCCTGCCTTCTAGCGGGTGGGGGGTCCTAACGGGACCCCCTCCGCTGCGTGCGGCGGGCGGCTTACCTCGGGGAGCGATCCGGGACGACGGCGCGGCTATTCGTTTATAGCCGTTCCGTCGCGATCGCTCCCCGGAGCTGATAAACACGGCTTCCCCGTGCTTCACTGTGGCAGCGTATCGATCGAGTGATCCCTTTTATAGGGAGACTCGATCGATGACGTCAGTCCTACAGCCACACCCCCCTACAGTTGTAAACACACACTAGGTGAACCCTAACTCCTACAGTGCCCCCTGTGGTTAACTCCCAAACTGCAACTGTAATTTTCACAATAAACAATGCAATTTAAATGCATATTTTGCTGTGAAAATTACAATGGTCCCAAAAATGTGTCAAAATTGTCCGAAGTGTCCGCCATAATGTCGCAGTCACGAAAAAAATCGCTGATAGCCGCCAATAGTAGTAAAAGAAAAAAAAATAATAAAAATGCAAAAAAACTATCCCCTATTTTGTAAACGCTATAAATTCTGCGCAAACCAATCGATAAACACTTATTGCGATTTTTTTTACCAAAAATAGGTAGAAGAATACTTATCGGCCTAAACTGAGGAAAAAAAAATGTATATATGTTTTTGGGGGATATTTATTATAGCAAAAAGTAAAAAATATTGCATTTTTTTCAAAATTGTCGCTCTATTTTTGTTTATAGCGCAAAAAATAAAAACCGCAGAGGTGATCAAATACCACCAAAAGAAAGCTCTATTTGTGGGGAAAAAAGGACGCCAATTTTGTTTGGGAGCCACGTCGCACGACCGCGCAATTGTCTGTTAAAGTGACGCAGTGCCGAATCGCAAAACCTGGCCTGGGCATTTAGCTGCCTAAAGGTCCGGGGCTTAAGTGGTTAACCATATCAAAAGTGGAACCTTGCTACATACACATCTGGTGTCACATTCTAAACTAGATAGCAGTGTGCTATCTAAGGGTCTTTGCGAGATCCTCAGAGAGTTGAGAGTTTTTTGCCATGAGGTACCATGTTGAACTTCCAGTGACCAGAGATAACACCAAATTTAACACACCTGCTCCCCATTCACACCTGAGACCTTTTAACATGAATGAGTCAGATGACACCGGGGAGGCAAAATGGCTAATTGGTCCCAATTTGGAAATTTTTATCTAGGGGTGTACTCACTTTTGTTGCCAGCGGTTTAGACATTAATAGCTGTGTGTTGAGTTATTTTGAGGGGGCAGCAAATTTACACTGTTATACAAGCTGTACACTCATTACTTTACATTGTAACAAAGTGTCATTTCTTTAGTGCTGTCACATGAAAAGATATGATAAAATATTTAGAAAAATATGAGGGGTGTACTCACTTTTGTGAGATACTGTATGTGCTCAGCTCAAATTTTATGAATCGGGTTTACATCCACTTTAATGATTTTTCCTGACCTACTGGCTTGGCAGTTAATCTTTTCCAAATGTGTAGCTTTACCTATTAATTTACCTCAGTCCAGGGGCGTTGCTAGGGGTGGGCTGGGGAGGCTGGAGCCCCAAATGGGTCGGTGAAAAGTCTCAGCGATGAACCATTTAACTATTAGCCCTGAGTGCCGCCGAGCAGGGACCATTTTGTTTCCGAGCGCCGCCGACTCGCCGAGTGACAGAGCAGGTCCCACCTTCTGGAGCCTGCAGCGCCTATGATGGACGTTCCACTGGTCCAATCCATGACCGCGGGATGTGTGATGTCCATCATAGGCGCCACAAGCTTAGAAGGCGGGAATTACAATGCCGCCCGTGCCCGGCGCACAATGTGACATCCACGCTAGCTTCGGAGGCTCTCCACAGCTCCTGAGCCTCCTCTTCTCTGGCACCATGGCTGCCCGCCACGCCACATCCCCACTCCCAGCTCGGCGGCTCTCCTCTCCTGTCTCCTCCTTGGCTCCCTCCATCGCTATGACGTGCACATCACGGCTGAGGTAGGTGACGTCAATGGTTGTGTATGTATGTAGGTCAGGTCAGTGTAGTCAGGTCAGTGTATGCAGGTCAGTGTAGTCAGGTCAGTTCAGTGTAGTCAGGTCAGGTCAGTGTATGCAGGTCAAGTCAGTGTGGTCAGGTCAGTGTAGTCAGTGTAGTCAGGTCAGTGTAGTCAGGTCAGTGTAGTCAGGTCAGTGTGGTCAGGTCAGTGTGGTCAGGTCAGGTCAGTGTAGTTAGGTCAGTGTAGTGTGGTCAGATCATGTCAGTGTAGTCAGGTCAGTGTAGTGTGGTCAGATCAGGTCAGTGTGGTCAGATCAGTGTGGTCAGGTCAGTGTAGTGTGGTCAGATCAGGTCAGTGTAGTCAGGTCAGTGTAGTGTGGTCAGATCAGGTCAGTGTAGTCAGGTCAGTGTAGTGTGGTCAGATCAGGTCAGTGTGGTCAGATCAGTGTGGTCAGGTGAGTGTAGTCAGGTGAGTGTAGTCAGGTGAGTGTAGTCAGGTCAGTGTGGTCAGGTCAGTGTGGTCAGGTCAGGTCAGTGTATGCAGGTCAGTGTAGTGTGGTCAGGTCAGTGTGGTCAGGTCAGGTCAGTGTATGCAGGTCAGTGTAGTGTGGTCAGGTCAGTGTGGTCAGGTCAGGTCAGTGTGGTCAGGTCAGGTCAGGTCAGTGTAGTCAGGTCAGGTCAGTGTAGTCAGATCAGGTCAGTGTGGTCAGGTTAGTGTATGCAGGTCAGGTCAGTGTATGCAGGTCAGGTCAGTGATTGTGTATGTAGGTCAGTGTATGCAGGTCAAGTCAGTGTATGCAATGCAGGTCAGGTCAGTATGGATAGATTAGGGGACAGTCGGACAGATTGGGGTAGGGAGTTCCAAAAAATGGGAGAAGCTCTGGAGAAATCCTGTAGGCGAGCATGGGAGATTTGGCAAAATGGTATGCTTCTTCAGCACAAATATACTGGCTTCGCTTTGAATGCTCTTCGATCAACTCGTACTACCTCCTAGGGCTACTGTGGCCAAATTCTGCCAGAAGTGCCACCCCTATGTCAAAGTTTAGCTCTTTTTAGAGCTATACAATGGGCAATAGCCATGAATTGGTGTTACTCTAAAGTTCCCTGGTTTCAGGTGCTACAGAGAATGGAGGCCATAAAACGTATGCCGGGAGTTCATCACACTATCATGGATACCATGCATATTTATAAACGTACTGTAAATACAAAACTTGGTCTTCTTAATAAGATGCTAGAAGTTAATAGGTCTGACTGATATACTTGACCTTATATAAATTTTACTTTTTGTACTTGGAACTCTATAACTATATTTGATGCTTTACTGAGAGATTGGTTCTTATATATGCATTAGTATATCCCAGTTAGGATACAAACCTTTGAGTTCTTCACTGCTTGTACTATGTATTCAGAGAGTTGTGATGGTATTAGACCCAACTTTGTATACAACATTCTTTCTTGATGCATTTTTTTTATTGTATTATTACCATAAGCTCCGATAAAAATTGTTGGCCAGAAACATATTCAATTGTGAAAGGTACAGGGAAATACTACTAGCAGATCAAAAAGATTTTATGAAGTTCACCTGAGCAATTTGATGTTACTTCACTGATTTCCAAAAAGACATCAAGGTTAATGACTGCCAGACATGCATTCCTAACCACTGGCATATACCATGAAAGGAAATATTGCATTGTAACAGCTTAATTGTTTGCAAACAATGTTTCCTGATGGACTCCATGGCAGACTACATATGAGTTAACCCCGCCTCCTCTCCAATACTATAGGACCCCATATACATAAGTTTGAGCTCACCGCTAGGGACTGTGTTCCTTTTTTGTCCTCCTCCATGGACCCTTCATCATGTTCTTCCTGTACGATGTCCGGTTGGGATGATTCCTGCTCCCGTTGCCAGCTGTGCGGTGCAACCCAGGGCCCGGCTGTTAGCGGTTCTTGGGCCTTAATACACCTGTGGTGGAAGGGAAGTGGCCTTTGTGTACCAGGATGGATGTCGGCAGAAGTTCAAGGTCTGAATCTAGCCTGTCTCCTATCCATGGCAGTAGTTTTTTGTGTGTCGTCTTTTCATAGTCTCTCTGTTATTATGATTTATTTTCTCTCTTTTTTTTCCTTCTCTTTGGGGCTTCATTCATTCATGCGTATTCATGCTTACATCAACCCCTGTGATCGTGCCGTGCACCTGAGTCCCATTCTTAAGCTCCACCGTCACCGTCTCATGACTGAGTTTCATCCGGAACCTGACCAGCTTCATGACGACTCACAAGCAGTGCACCACACTCTCCTTCACATTGGGCTGATGGACCTCACGCCTCTATTAAGCCGCTTCATGGCTCCTGGAACACTTCTGCATTTCAGGACACCACATCCCTTCCGCATGCGCGAGGCCTCGGTGACTCGGAAGACTTGGTTTTCGCACAGGCAGCATTCGGCCGGTCTCCATGGCGCAGGAGCATGACCAAAGCTGGCAATTACATCATTTTGGTGGGGTATTTAAGTCACTGGGAGCCCCTGACAGGTTGGGATACCTGTGGGCAGCCAGCACCAGCATCCCCGAGTCGAGCACCACCTAGGGTAAACCCTTTGTATTTCTCAATTTTTTTTATACCCCTTCAAGGCCGAAGAAGTAAAACATCTGGAAAATGCTCCGCTTGTCGACGCAGCTCTGATGCAACTAGCCAAACATGTCACTTAGAGGACACAGTATCCTTCAAGAACAGCCTTGTGAGAAGGATAGATCAAGACCTCAAGAGGATCTATGGATTGGCCGGAATGGCTTGCAAGCTGGCCTTGGCCCTTGCGGTCATGTCCAAGGCTATGGAGGCCTGGACAGAAAACGTGGACTCTGTACTTAGATGATTTTCAGAGGATCTGGCCCAGGGCTCGGCAGTCTAGGAACTGAAGCTGGCAGTGGCCTTTCTGGGGGAGGCTTTGATTAACCTTATCCGACTGCTGTCCCTGTCCATGCTGTTCCCTGTCACGGCCAAGCGGGCCCTGTGGTTGCGTCCTTGGCTTGCCGACCCAGCATCAAAGCAAGCCTGGTGTAAAATTCCCTTTGAGGTTCCTTCATTGTTTGGCAACAGGCTAGACAGTTGCATATGCCGAGCCACGGGTGCGAAGTGCGAAGACACAGTACTGAGCGCTCAAGAGAAGCGTGCTCCTACAGGCCTGGACGGGATTTCAGGAAAAATTGGAGCAGAGGACAGGCACCCTTCCAGAAGTCCGCCAAGAGACAGGTGCCCAGTGGTCGCGAGCCGGCTAAGTCCTTTTGATATTGGGCCCGCCCAAGCTGGTCGGGTAGGGGCTCGCCTTCTTCTTTTCCAGGACATCTGGGTGGCCTCGATCTCGGGCTACTGGACCATCAAGACAGTCTCCACAGGCCACACATGGTCCTTCACCAGTATCCCCCCCTGCAGATCAATTCCCACCCTGCTGCCATGGTCAGAAGTAAAGAAGCAAGTGCTGCTATTCTATGTAGATTCGCTGAAAGTACAAGGAGCGGTGGTGCTTGTACCGAAGAATTCCAGGGCGTGTACTCCCCTCTCTTCCTAGTCCAGAAAAAAAAAAAGTCTCCTGGCGCCCAGTGATAGATTTAACCTTCCTAAACAAGTTCATAAAATCCGAAAAATTCCAAATGGAGACCCTTTCTATCATTCAGCAAGTCGTGCAACCAGGTGATTGGTTGATCTCGATCGATTTAAAAGATTCTTACTTCCATATATCATTGGCAGAGGGATTCCGCAAATACCTCCGGTTCCAGGTCGGACAAGAACACATACAGTTCACCTGCCTCCCGTTCGGGCTGACAACCTCACCTAGAGTTTTTTCAAAGATCCTCCTGGCCGTTGTGGCCCTTATCATAACTCAAGGGGTATGCCTATACCAGTACCTCAACGATCTCCTGTTGTCCCAAGATAAGAAGCAGCTGCTAGCCCACTCTAAAGCCTCGTACACACGACCGAGAAACTCAACAGAATCCATCAAGAAACTTGGTGGGAGACCTTTTTTGCAGAGGAAACCGGTCGTGTATACGTTTTTCATCGAGGAAACTGTTGAGGAACTCGACGAGAAAAAAAGAGAACAAGTTCTCTTTTTCCTTGACGGGAGTCTCAATTTCCTCGTCGTGTTCCTCGTCGGGCTGGTTTTCGACGAGAAACACGATGGTGTGTATGCTAAGAAACCCTTGCATGCTCAGAATAAAGTATGAGACGGGAGTAAAAGTAGCATTTGTAATGGAGATAACACATTTTTCACACTGTAACAGACTGAAAAGTGCAAATCGTCTCCGACCAAACTTTTACTTAACACGCAGTAACATGAGATTAGCAAAAGCAGCCCAAAGGGTTGTGTCAGTGGAATCAAACTTCCCCTGCCATTGTATGTGTTGTACGTCACCGTGTTTGAGAACAAGGAGATTTTGTCTCGACAGTGTGTACGCAAAGCAAGCTTGTCGAGTTCCTCGACAAGCCTAACAAGGAACTCGTCGAGGAAAACGATGTGTCTCGCCCGACGAGTTACTTGGTCGTGTGTACGAGGCCTAACTCTAACTCTACTCTAACCGAATTCGGGTGGCTCCTAAACCTGGAGAAAAAGTAATCTAGAACCAGTTCAGCGCCTGCTATATTTAGGGGCCCAGTTCGATACGGTGGAGCACCATCTCTCTTCCAGTGGAGAAGATCCCGGTCATTCAAGAGAGAATCTTACAGGCTTTTGGCTCCTCGCGCCTGAGGGCCTCACAATGCCTAAAAATTGTCGGGACAATGGTCGCCACAACCCCCATGGTCATGTGGAGGTTACGTCCCTTTCAAACAGGGTTTCTTCAATAATGGAGATCAGGGGACATACAGTAAATCAAATTGTTCATGTAACACCATCAATGAGGAACAGCCTCTTCTGGTGGCTTCAGCGCAAAAATTTGCTCACATGCCATTCCATTGCCCCAATTCAATGGGTTACAGTGGTGTCACTAGGGTTGGTGTCACCCGGTGTGGAAAAAAACGTGTCACCCCCCCCCACCAAGTACAGATCCCCCTCCCTTAGTACAGACCCCCCACCAAGTACAGACCCCCTCCCACCAAGTACAGATCCCCTCCATCAATATAGACCCCCTCCCTCAGTATAGATCTCCCCCTCAGCATAGACCCCTCCATTAGTACAGACACCCCCACCCAAGTGCAGACCCCCCATCAGTACATACACCCCCACCTCAGTGCAGAACCCCCCATCAGCACAGACCCCCCACCTCAGTGCAGACCCCCCAGCAGTACAGACACCCTACTTAGTGCAGACCCCCCTCAGTACAGACACCCCCCTCAGTGCAGACACCCCCCAGCAGTGCAGACCCCTCCTAGTGCCGACCCCCCAGCATTACAGACCCCCCTCAGTACAGACACCTCCCTAGTGCAGACCCCTCCTAGTGCCGACCCCCCAGAATTACAGACCCCCCTCAGTACAGACACCTCCCTAGTGCAGACCCCCCAGCATTACAGACCCCCTTCAGTACAGACCCCCCCAGCATTACAGACCCCCTCAGCAGTATAGACGCCCCCTACATACCCTTTATAACAGCGCTGACAGATACACACACTGTGTGTCCCACGAGCGCAGGCTCCTCCTCCTCTGTGGATGCAAACAGAGAGGAGGAGGTGGCTTCGGTCCACGCCATGAGGCACAGCTAAGCAGGGCAGCGGGCGGTGTTAGAGGTGCTGCTAACCATGGGTGTCACCCCTCTGGCGGGTGTCACCTGGGTGCGGCCCACACCCGCCTAGCAACGCCTCTGGTTACAGTCACGTCCGTTGCCAGTGGTGCTGGTTGGGTGGACCTACTGTGGTCAGAACTTGCACAAGGCAAATGGAATGCCTGTCTCCACCACCCAGGCTCGAATGTCCTGGAACTTCAGGCAGTATGGTGTGCCCTTCAGTCCTTCTCTCACCTTCTGAAAGGGGAATCTATGTTAGTGAAAATGGACAACACCACATCAGTCTCCTATGTGAAGAGGCAAGAAGTCAAGCCCATTATGTCTTGGGCCCAGAAGAATTTGATCAATATCTCTGTTGTTTTTTCCCCCCCGGGAATCAGAACGTCCCAAGCAGACCTTTTTGTCTCTCAGAATGTCCAAGCATTTGGACAACATGTGGTCCCTTCATGCGCAGACATTTGAGTGGATACTGTCTCTGGGAGTCGATCCCGAAGTAGATCTATTTGCATCCCCCTGCAACTTCTAAGTCAGGAAGTATTACACTCGGGCCGTTGCAGCCAAACCTGATGCCCTGACAGATCAGTGAAACTTCAACAGAGCATCTGCCTTTCCTCCACTTCCGATCATCCTCAAGTTCTTGCAGGAACTTCCAAGCAGAAACGGTCGAGGTGGTGGTGAAAGCACCTTACTGGCCGAACAGGCCATGGTTTCCCCTCCTGACCCAGCTGAGCTGCTGGGATCCGGTGCCTCTTCCCCTCAGGACCTTCTTTCTCAGGGTGCAGTTCTGCACTCTTGTCTGGCAGTACTGAGACTGATGGTCTGGTTCTTGAGAGGGAGAGGCTGGAATCTCTTGGGTGCGCTTCAGGTGTAATTTCCACTTTTATGAGCTCAAGAAAGTCAAGCACGAATAAGGTTTATGGGAGAATATGGGCCAAGTTGTTGAATTCTCTTCCTCTGCTGACAGGTCATGTAGAGACCCTGGAATCCAGGACATCCTCAGCTTCCTTCAATCCGGCCTAGATCTATCTCTATCCATCAGCTCCCTTAGGGTTCAAGTCTCAGCTTTGTCGGCCTTCTCCAGAACATCATGGGCCATTCATCCGGCAGTTTTTTCGTGGAGCAACGAGACTTAGGCCCCAAAGAAAACCAAGGTTCCCCAAATGGGATCTTCCTCTTGTTGACTCAATGACTGGTCTCAGTACCACAGGACTTACTCCACTCTCTATCAAAGATTTGTTTGCAAAGGTGGCTTTCCTAGCCTCTATCACTTCAGCCAAAATGGTTTCCGAGATTAGTTCTCTGGGCTGTCAAGAGCCCTTCCTGACTTTCTTCCCTGATCGGGTGGTCCTCATCCCTATGCTTGGCTCAAACCCAAAAGTCACCTCGGTGTTTCACAAGAACCCAGAAATTGTCCTACCCACATTCAGGTCCCCTGAGTCTACCAAAGTGCATCCCCTGGATGTAGGCAACATACTGAAAGAATACCTACAAGTTACCAAGTTAACACGTTTTAGACGTTCTGATCACCTGTTCATCCTGCACTTCGGCATTAACAGAGGGAAGCTAGCTTCATCCAGAACAATTGCGGCCCGGATAGTCCAATCCATTCAGCAGGCCTAGAGGGCTAAGGGCTTGGCTCCTCCAGAGACGGTGACAGCACATTCCACCAGGGGCATGGCAGCCTTATGAGCAGCAGCTTGACACGTGGATCCTGACGTCATCTGCAAGGCGACCTTGTGGGCCTCAATTAATGCCTTTATGTCACATTATTGCATAGAACCTGCTTCTCTTTCCTCTGAACTTTGGTTTAAGAATCCTTTCAGTTGACAGGGCAGATTAAAAACTTTTTTTTCAGCATACCCTCCTGTGTGGCCTGGCTAGTTATTTCCTACACGTAGACTGCCTAGGAGTCCGTCAGGAAAATGTATTATCAAAAATACTTACCGTATTCCTGATGGAATCCATGGCAGATGGAGTTCCCACCCATGGGTCAATGAGTTGGCTAGTTATTTAAGAATAAATTTGATAATACATTTTCCGTTTTCTTCGAAAAATTTTAGAGATTATTTCTGTTAGAAGCTTTTTATAAATTATGACAAATTAAGGTAACAAAGCTAAAATCTTCACAAAAGGATACTAATGTTTACCAACAATTACCTATATACTAAACTTTGTTTTTTCATATAGGTTTAACCACTACAATTATGGATGATTTCCTGAATGCGATAGAGTAAGTAATTTGACTGAATTGCATAGTCAATGTAAGCGCGTTCCATAAAGCATGTTTTTTTAAATGATCCAAAATCTGTTTTAGACTAGTGTTTCCACTGCTACAATTAGATTTTGGTCTGACTTTCAGTGCATATAAGTAGTGCAAGTTGGATGTGGTTTGTATATTCTATGAGACCAAAATTGCCATGGAATACCACCCTAGTAGTGCATAGTATGTTGAGTTGCATTAATGTGAACAGGCACCTTTGAAAACAATGTGATATACATCCTCATGCAATTCTGTGCGACTCAAGTCCCATCTGAAATCGCACTCGTTTGAACAGGGCCTTCATTTTTTTAAGAATCTTAATATTTAAGCTTTGGTCTTATTAATTGTGTGGATTATTTGCTGAATGTTTCCAAATGAAAATAGTTTGGGTCTAAAATTAGGGATGAGACTCAGGTTCTAATGTTTGCAGGAAGATAGTTAATGCTATACTAAGTAATCCTGAACAGTGCTATGTACATTGCTTTTACACAGAGCTATACACAATTGGGGGTCTATGAATAAAAGTTATCATAGCATTCACACTAAAGTCATGAATAATATCCATAATGTTTGTAATGCATTTAAAATGTCAGATTTAATTGCCTTTTGCAGAGTGAATGTATCATTTGATACTAAGAGAAAAAAAAAGTCTCAAGAACATTTAACTAAAAGAGTTAAAGAACATCTGCACAATATAATTTTCCCCCCAAATTGGACAATGCTTTATAGTTTTTGTTGCCTTTCTCTCTATCAACTGTGGGTATAGGAAGGTTTATATGGAGGTTTTCTATTTGTTGATTTTTTTTTCTATGGCTTTTTTCAACCTAGCTATGTATCAGCGATAGTCATCCAGCGATGCTGATCCATGTCAATCATGATGAACAATGCCCATTATGTCCATATTTTTTCAATGGTATTACCAAAGAGAGCAGCCCTTCTGTTTACTGTAGTGGTGGGGACCCAGAGATGTAATGTTGTGTGAGGGAATTGATTAAATCGGACAGGACAGTGTTCGTCGTCTTTTTTTTCTTTTGTCAAGTCGGCAGTCATTGTTCATCATGATTGACATGGATTTGCATCACTATAGGATGTGAATGATTACATTATGTGAATTTTTTTTCATGAAAGACGGCCAGATTCCCCTGTCTGCAGATTCCCATAATCACCAGGCCAGGGTTGTAGGCAAGAGGCCTTGTCCTTATGGGGCATGGGGGAGGCCACAGTATTACTTTTATACTGTCTCCACCCATTTTTTTTACAGCCAGGAGCCCTTTCAGGAAGCTTTCACATTTAGCAGTGGTAGTAATACAGCTATTACATATTTTGATTCCCACTGCAGCTGAAGGTTTACTCAGACATTTGCTGAACCTCCCAAACAGTGGATAAACCTGCAATTCATAAACTAAAGACACAGTGGGGATAATGCATATTCTTTCTCATTCTGTCTTAGGCCGCGTATACACGGTCGGTCAAAACCGATGGAAACGGACTGAAGGACCGGTTCATCGGTCCAAACCGATGGTGTGTGGGCCCCATCGGTCAATTATACTTCGGTCAAAATTTTTAGAACTTGCTTTAAAATTTAACCGATGGACGCCTAATCGATAGGTCAAAACCGACGGTTAGTATGCAAAAGCATCGGTTAAAAACCCATGCATGCTCAGAATCAAGTCGATGCATGCTTAGAAGCATTGAACTTAATTTTTCTCAGCACATTGTTGTGTTTTACGTCACCGCGTTGGACTGGATCGTTTTTTTAACTGATGGTGTGTAGGCACATCAGACCATCAGCCACTTCATTGGTTAACCAATGAGAACAGTCGTTTGGACCGTACGATGAAACCGGTCCGTCGGACTGCTTTCACCGTACATATCTGCCCGGGGACTTCTGTACGATGGCTGTACTAACCATCGTACAGAAGTCTGCACGTAAACAATACGCGGGGTGTGTCCGCGCCGTCGCCGCGGCGACGTGGGCGGGCCTGCCTTTTAAATGCTTCCACGCATGCGTCAAAGTCATTCGACGCATGCGAGGGACGGCGGGCGCTCGGACATGTACGGTAGGTCTGTACTGACGACCATACATGTCCGAGCGGGCAGGATTCCAGCGGACGGTTTTAAAACAAGTCCAGGAATATTTGCCCGCTGGGAAAAGGCCCGGCGGGCAAATGTTTGCTGGAATTCTGCCCGCTCGCGCCTACACACGACCGAACATGTATGCTGAAACTGGTCCGCGGACCAGTTTCAGCATACATGTTTGGTCGTGTGTACGGGGCCTTAGTGTGTGTTGGAGACTTGGATTATAAAGAGAAATAGTGCAGTGCTGGACTCCAGCTGACGCTCTGCGCAAGTGAAACAATGTAAACAGTGACTTCTCTTGTAATATCGATTGAACCCTTGACAAAACTTTTCGCTCTCCACCTGCTCTGGCACATACAATAAATAGCAGCTAGACTCAAAATCAAATTTTCTGTATCAGATCAAGCAGCAATTGGTTGCCAGAGGTTACAGCATATCATTACCGCTTATTGACTGGTTGCTTGAGGTTACATCACACACTGTGGCTCACTGGTTAGTCGCTAGAGGTTACAGCACATCATCTTCTCACTGCCTAGACACCATAGACTGGGGAGGTGAGTAGACCCATCAATAGAGAGAAAACTCCTAGGAATCCTAGAACTCCTGGGATCAGTGGCAGTGCTGGGGGGAAGGGAGGGTGTGATCAATGGCAATGCTGATTTTCTCGAATCGTTATCCAGGGCAGCATCCGAGAGATAGGATCCTCTTCCCTGAAACACATTAGTCCACCATTATACATTTCACAGTCTCACTTGTGTGCTTAAGATGTTGTGTTTCCTCCAGACCCACAGGAGCTGCAAGAAACGTTTGTTATTTTACCTTGTCTCTGTGCTAGTAGCAGGAGGCCCCCTGCCAGCATCCCATCCAGCCCAGCGGGCCTTGGGAGGGCAAGCAGGAGCAGCAATTCTGAGCAAAAAACTTGCTCTGCCTGAGATTTCCCCCCTTACAGAGGGATCTGCAATCAACCCCCCCAGCCTGGAACAAAAGCACTGGCTTTTACCCCATACCGCAAGGCTACAGGGACCTTCTGCTGCCACAATCTGGTGTACCTGGATCCCACAAATGCGTTGTGTGGGTAAGTGCAATCACTGGGCGCCCGCAACGAAACGGCGCCCACCTCGCCCGCAGCACTCCTTTACAGCAGAGCCAGTTCCTCTCCTCATGGACACAATGCGGGGAGTACCAAGATGGTGCCGGCGGGGGGAGGTCACTTCCGGTCACATTCATCAGCCATTTTCCCAGAGCCAATAAAAAAAGAAAAAAGGTTTCCAGTGACTTACTTTCTGGAAAAAACAGCAGAGTCCCCCTTCCTAATGAAGGCTCAGGAAGGAGGACACCAGCAACTGCGGCATGTGCAGGTATGTCCACCAACCTGCATGTGGCCAGCTGGGGGCGGGTCCAGAGCTCAAGCAGGAAGCAGTTAAAAAGGCTCCTCCTAGCAGAGGATCCTGGTGGCTGACCATGTCTGATGCTTCTCCACCCTGCCCTGCAGATCCTGCAAGCCAGGACAGCTTCAAGGTAAGCCAGAATACTAATAGCAAAGCAGGGGGTGCTATTACCATACGTGCAAATAGTATACAGTGAAGATATAATCAAGAAAAAAAAAATTAAAATAAATGCCAAACCAGTGCAGTAAATGGCATCCACCCAAGAAGAATGGTATACCAGTAATCAAAAAAATATATATGTTAATCATGTGCATATAATAAAGCAATAAGTCCGTTAGGAGATAAAACAGTAAATTGGTAAAATGTCCATAAAGTGAAATAACAACGGTGTTGTTAGTGCTCAAATTCCTTCAGTTCGTACTGTGAAAAGACAGGGAGGGTTGCCACCTTCAACAATTGAAGACACCACAATAGTGCATATAAGGATGGCACCTTACCAAAAGTAGTTGACCTTTTTCATTAGAAAAGAGGTCAAATAAGGCTTAGTGTCACCATGGACAGACTGTAGCAAATGGAGTTCCTTTGGTTCAGCTTGACTATGCGTCATTGAGCGTGGTAAAAAAAGAGAAATACCGCCATAGCATAATAACGTTTAATAAAAATATATAAAAACATACACAGTGCCGAGTGGCTCCTTACTTGGGGTGGTGTCCACGTCCCGGCCCTGAGGCTGTACGGCTTAGGTCGGATAGAGATGAGTCCTTGCTGCGGAGGCTGGCGTGCGCTCCACCTCTAACTTCAGAGGAACCAGCGGGACCGGAAGTTGATGCTGTGCGTGCTCACGTTACGCCTCGACGTACGTTTAGTCTATATCGTCATCAGGAAGCTAAAAAAGGTCAACTACTTTTGGTAAGGTGCCATCCTTATATGCACTATTGTGGTGTCTTCAATTGGTGAAGGTGGAAACCCTCCCTGTCTTTTCACAGTACGAACTGAAGGAATTTGAGCACTAACACCGTTGTTATTTCACTTTATGGACATTTTACCAATTTACTGTTTTATCTCCTAATGGACTTATTGCTTTATTATATGCATGTGATTAACATATATATTTTTTTGATTACTGGTATACCATTCTTCTTGGGTGGATGCCAGTTACTGCACTGGTTTGGCATTTATTTTAATATTTTTTATTTTAATTTCTCTTGATTATATCTTCACTGTATACTATTTGCACGTATGGTAATAGCGCCCCCTGCTTTGCTATTTGTGATTTCATTCAGTTCACAGAATTTTGGGGAGAAGCTCAAAACACTTTATTTATATATTTAATTATAAAAAAAATTGGACATACATTTTTTTGGTGCGAGACCCTTACCTATAAGACACTCCTGTGTCACTTCTGTCTTAACCTCATTTGTAAATACTGCTCAGGCAATCTTTGGCCACCTTTCCTCATGGGGACCCTTTCTGTGCTTGATTTCAGGCAAGGACCCCAGAGGAAAGGAAAACAAAAAGCAACAAAACATGTGCTTCATGCAACCACCGGTTTTCCACCTGAATGGAAAAAAACCTCTATGCCAAAAATGCATAGACAAAATGGTGGCTAAAGAATCGCAAGGTTATCTGCATGAAGTGCCTGCTCAACTCCTTTAAGAAAGAGATAAAGAGCACCATGGCACCGCTACGTTCAGCTATTGGGCTGTGAATCTTAATCTGGCAATAGCTTCCACCTGCACAGCCTGCACCTTGCTAATCTGGTTAACTCAGCTTCAAGAACTACTAGAAAGCGACACACCTAGAGAAGAGTTAATTAAAACCATCCCCATGCTGACAAGAGCAGCAGCTTTTTTAGCAGGCGCCTCGGCTGAGACTGTCAAAATATCTTCAAGAGCCATGGCGCTTCTCAACTCAGCCTGAAGAGCCCTGTGGCTGAAATCTTGGGGAGGTGACATCTCTTCAAAAAAAACAGGCTGTGCGGAATTTCATTCACCGGAGACCTGTTCTGGCCCAAACTAAAAACGTGCTGGACAGCAAAAGAACGAGGCTTTCTCCAAACCAAAAGAAACAAGGGGAAAATGCCCTTTCAGCGATTCAAGAAGTTTAATAAGCCGGGAACAAAGAAGCGTTGGGAACAGCAAAACAAAAAAGGCAAGGGTGAATTCATTCTCAAACCGCCTAACCCAAAAAACAAAAAAACAATGACTGTCATCAGGTAGGGGGCAGACTCGCAGCTTTCTCCAACCAATGGATGAAAGCAAGGAGAAACAAATTCATCATACGCACTGTAACAGAGGGCTACGCAATATAATTTACCTCGCACCCCCCAACCAATTACCTGGTAACCATGCTACCAAGAGATGAAGATTGAGTGAAAGCCTTTTTGGTATCCCTGCCAAATCTACTATATCAGAAGGTGATCCGCCCAGTACCTCAAGCAGAGGAACAAAGGGGGTTCTATTCCCATATCTTTGCAAAGAAAAAAAACGTCAGGCAAACTGAGGCTCATATTAAACCTCAATTCACTCAGAGGAATAAAATACAAAAAAATCAGAATGGAGTCTATTTACTCGATCAGAAACTTCCTACCACGGGAGACATTCATGGCAACCATAGACTTACATGATGCCTTTTTTACATGTACCCATAAAAGACAGTCACCAAAAATTCCTGAGGTTCGCAGTACAAGGGCCAGCAACCACTCAGCACCTACAATTTACAGCTCTCCCCTTTGGGCATTTCCCTCTCAAAGATAATGGCAGAAGTGCTAAAGGGTTTGAGACATTAAGGCATTGGCCATTATATCATACCTGGACGATCTACTATTCTTTGCAGATTCAGTAGAAACCTTAGAGAACAACCTGCGCACAAGCATGTCCCATCTGCAGAACCTGGGGTGGATAATGAATGCAGAGAATTCACAGATGACCCCAAGCCAAAGAGTGGTATATTTGGGCTAGATACTGGACTCCAGCTAACCAAAACCTACCTAATGGAAGAAAAGAACGAAAAAAATCACACAGGGCCGGTAACCTCTCTAAGAGAGACCAACGCCATCACAGTCAGACAGGGAATGGCATCTTCTATCCCAGCCGTAACATGGGCACAGATTTAAATAAGACCCCTACAGAATCATGTTCTATCCCAATGGGATGGCAACCACTCATCCCTGGTCAGGTCCATTCCGGTCCCGACCACAGACAAACAAACACTTCAGTGGTGGCTCAAACCACTTTGATACATCGAAGGACGTAAATGGACCCAATCCAACCCAGTCAGGATCACCACCGATGCCAGCGCTCTAGGCTGGGGGGCATACATGGAGGGCCTCTGCACACAGGGGTAATGGAGTTCCAGATGTGCCCAAGCCTCCTCAAACATGAGAGAACTCAGGCCCGTCGGAACAAGACAGGCAAAACAAGCAACTGCTTGGGGCCCCGAGCTGGCCTGGGGCCCCCAAGCAGGAGCCCGTTCGTTCCGCCGTGGGGATGGGGGCTTTCGTTTGCTGAGGGGAGAGAGAGTGAAGGCAGAGGCAGCCTGAGACTGTGGACTGCCCCGCCCTCGCCTATCCAGGAACAGTGAGAATGTAGGGAGGCGGGGCAGACACTGCTGACACCAAGTGAGAAAAGGTCGTGGGGGAGGAGCTGCAGAGACACATGGAGCAGAGGGAGCCGAGAGAGACATGGAGCCATGCAGGGGAAACCAAGAGGACACTGACAGAAAGTAAGTGCCTCTGATTCCGGCACCCAGCACTGCCAATGTACCCAGTCAGTCCCCACCACCACCGCTGATTCCATCCAGTCAGTCCCCCTCACCACAGACACTCATCCCACCAGCACAGCCACTCATCCCTACCCCCACCAGCACAGCCACTCATTCCTACCCCCCACCACTGACACTCATTTCTACCCCGCTGCAGTGGTTACCTAAGCGACTGTCCACTGGAAGGGTGAACCTTTGATGCAGTCAGTAAGGGGACGAATTCTCTGCAAGGTGACACTGACGGACACTGACGATGGGCACTGATATGCGGCACTGATGGGCACTGGTAGGCAGCACTGATGGGTGGCACTAATATGCAGCACTGATGGGCATTGATAGGCGGCACTGATGGGCACTTATGGGTGGCACTGATAAGTGAAACTGATGGGCACTGAAAGGCTGCAAAGATGGGTACTTATGGGTGGTACTGATAGGCAGAATTGCTGGGAACTGATAGATGGCACTTCTGGGCACTGATGGACATTGATATGCGGAACTGATAGGCATCCCCGGTGGCGCTGACAGTGGTAGGCATAGTAGGTGGGCACTGTATGGCAGCTGCCTGGGCATTGATTGGCAGCTGCCTGGGCACAGATTGGCATTTCCCTGGTGGTCTAGGGGGCATACCTGATGGTCCAGTGGGGGGGAAATCTCTGATGGTCCCGGCAGCATCCTGGTGGTCCTGGGTGGGCATCCAAGGGGGTCTGCGCTGATAAACAATCAGCACAGACCCCCCTGTCAGCAGTTATCCTGCTGGACGTCATATGACGTCCAGTCAGGATAACTGAACCACCGCCCGGCCATCATTTTGCTATAGGCCGGGCGGGAAGTGGTTAAGTTAGGTTTAAATTCAACCTGGATTTGTACTTTATGGGAAGTTAACCCTTATTGGTTTGACCTTTTCCCTTCAAACAGAAAATAATGCTTGATATTCAGGCCTATGGTACTGTTAACAAGCCCATTGTATCTTCACAGATCTATTGGGACTGGTTAAAAAGCGTATATGAGAGGTTTGTTTATTTCCAAATCTCAACTATTAAAAAACGATCTAGGGCTTGGGAATGTTTAGTGACTGAAGATGTTTTAAATGTTGAACTTCAATATATAGCAAAACCCTATTACAGAAACACAGCAGAAGTTTATATAAAAACAGATAATTGCTGATAAAAGCAACCTTATTTTGAGGATGGGGAAAACACGGGCCATCTCTTGTCAGGAATACAGGCGGTCCCCGGGTTACAAACAAAATAGGGTCTGTTGGTTTGTTCTCAAGTTGAATTTGTTTGTAAGGCGATAAGAGAGGGACCTCTCTCTGGTATTAGTTGCTGACCTATTCTCTTTTGATTTTATGTCATTCCACTTTTATGATATTTCATACTAAATAAATCTTTAGTTTTCTACATCTTTTGGTACTGTGTGCCCTTAAAGCCCAATTTATTAGTCCTTTCTTCAAATATTGTTTGTAAGGCGGAACAAGTACATTTTTTAAGTGTAGCTCCAGCCAAAATAAAAATGTTTACGTTTTTTGAATAGCATAGGGAAGGGTTAACACCCCCGTAATGTTTGTTTTGTTGTCTATGCCCCTGTTCAGAAGATTTTACCTCACTTTATGTCCCTATCACAATTGGATTTTGAGAATTTTGGGTTGTTGTGGAAACAAGAATTGGTGATAAAGCTTCAGTGGAGACACTACAAGACTCTGGTTCTGCCTCACGTGGAATATGCCATCCAGTTCTGGGCACCGGTCATCAGGAAGGATGTACTGGAACGGCAACAAAACTAATAAAGGGACTGGAGGACCTTAGTTATGAGGAAAGGTTACGAGCACTGAACTTGTTCTCTCTGAAAAAGAGACGCTTGAGAGGGGATATGATTTCAATATACAAATACCGTACTGGTGACCCCACAATAGGGATAAAACTTTTCCGCAAAAGAGAATTTAATAAGACATGCGGTCATTCACTAAAATGAAAAGTAAAGCAGTTTTACCTTAAACTGCGTAGAGGGTTCTTTACTGTAAGAGCGCTGAGGATGTGGAATTCTCTTCCACAATAAGTGGTTTTAGTGGGGGGCATCGATAATTTAAAAAAAACTATTGGATAAGCACCTGAACGATGACCACAACATACAGTGATATACAATGTAATACTGACATAAAATCACACACATAGGTCGGACTTGATAGACTTTTTTTGGCCTTGCCTACTATGTAACTTTTTTCCCATGAGAACACTTGCAGGAGTGAATTTCCCTTCCTAGAGGTAAATTTCCTCTCACTTCCTGTTGTCTCCCACCGTTTGTATGTAAGAGTTGTTTGCAAGTCAGATGTTTGTAACCCGGGAACCGTCTGCAATAAAACTCAGAAACCGATGACACTGCTCGAACTACCCTGGAGATTTCATCAGCGTTCTTTGACTTTTATATAAATCTGTATAGCAAGTAAAGTATCCTATAAGAAAATTGAATTGGAATTTTTTTTTAAATTCCATTACCATTAATAGAATTATCAGAATGATCAGTGGTTGATAGGGAGATGTTGGATCAGCACTTGACACTAGAGGAACTACAAATTGCTTCGGCTAGTTTGCCTAATAATAAAGCCCCAAGAGTAGATGGGTTACCGGGGGAGGTCTATAAGGTTTATGGAGATGATTTGTTGCCTGAATTGTTGGTCTTTAATTGAGGTCTTTAATACAGAATTGGAAATTGGATACCTTCCATCATCCATGAATGAAGCAATTATATATAGTTTTGATAAAAATCCTTAGTAATCCTGAATCATATTGCCCAATTTCACTACTCACTTCAGATGTCAAGTTATTGGCAAAAGTGTTATCCACCAGATTGACAAATATCTAAGATAGTACATATGGACCAATCTGGCTTCATTCCAAACAGATCTACGGCAATGAATAGTATAAGGCGTTTATTTCTTAATTTGCAGGTTCCATCTGAAATCTTGGGTAATAGAGCTATATTGCTGATGATTAAACAAAAGCTATAATGTATAGTATAAAATGGGATTTTTTGTGGCACTGTGTAGAAAAATTTGGTTTTGGACCCCAGTTTATAAGATGGATACAACTTCTTTATGCTGCCCCAGTGGCACGGGTAGCATAAAGTCCTGTAATGGACATATATCGGCACCCTTTGCATTGCAACGAGGAACAAGGCAGGGATGCCCATTGTCACCTTTGTTTGCTTTGGTCCTTGAACCCTTAGCTGCTTCTGTTTTTGTTGTCAATCATCAAATATTATTGGGTTTTGTAGATCTCTGGGAGAGGATAAAATTGCTTTATTTGCTGATTATACACTTTTATTTTTGGGAAATTTTTTCAACAAATATATTTGGAGATATAAGAATCCCGATTTAGATTGGAAGCTTTTGCAGTCACCTAAGGATGAAGGAGGCTTGGCTGTTCCTAATGCCAGGTCGGATTATCTGGCATCCCAACACCAGCAAATATGTGGCTAGAATAAGATAGATTGTGAGGATCCCATACAACAAATTATATTTTCTCAATTGCCAATAGTTCCTCTAGTTCAATTAATAGTAGCTTACCATTTTTATAATAAACATAGATATCCTACATTTTATCTGATACATAGGATTTGGACCACTGTTCAACAAGATACTCAGTATGAGGGATACACTTAAAGCGGTTCTCCACCCTAAAGTGAAGTCCCGCTGATCGGAACCCTCCCCCCTCCGGTGTCACATTTGACACCTTTCAGGGGGGAGGGGGTGCAGATACCTGTCTAAAGACAGGTATTTGCACCCACTTCCGGCCCGGCATTCATGGGCAAAAGACGGGCATTGCGTCACATCCCGTCGCCCCCCCGTTGTGTGCTGGGAACACTCGGCTCCCAGCACACAGCGGGAGCCAATCGGCTGGGCGCGGCGCGACTCGCGAATGCGCCGTAGGGAACCGGGCAGTGAAGCCGCAGCGCTTCACTTCCTGGTTCCCTCAGCGTGGATGGAGGGGGAGCATGCAGGGTGACGAGCGATCGCTCGTCATCTGCTGTGGACGGCGCTGGACTCCAGGACAGGTAAGTGTCCTTATATTAAAAGTCAGCAGCTGCAGTATTTGTAGCTGCTGGCTTTTAATATTTTTTTTTGGGCGGAACATCCGCTTTAATATATTAATAAGGTGACTAAAGCGCTGGTATGAATAATCAAATTTGAATAAATAATAAAAGATAATTAAATGATAAAAGCCGCAACCATAAAAAGTGTTTTGACACTGTGAATAATATGGGTTAATGTGTGATGGTGCTAAAATTAACCTCTTATTTAAAAAACACATAGAGGCAGATCCACAAAGCACTTACGCCGGCGTATCTCGAGATGCGCGGCGTAAGTGTATATATACACGCCAGTGTAACTATGCGCCGTATCCACAAAACGAGATACGCCTGAAAATCTGCTTTTTTTTCGACCAACCGTAACTTTTCTGCGCCGGCGCATTGTGGGCGCATATATATGCTGGGACGCACCATTGATTGCTATTCAAATATGCAAATGAGGGAGATACGGCGATCCGCGAATGTACGTGCGCCCGACGCGGGCTACGCGCGCCGCGCCTATGTTATACGTCCGGCCTACAGTTACCCCTCATAAAAGCAGGGGTAACTTTGCACCAGACGTGTGCAGGTCAGCTGGAGAGCAGCTTCAGCAGCACCGTTAGGGACGAGCTGAGCATCCACACTTGCAGGACAACAATCTGAATGCCAACATGCCAGGGCATCCATGGTCATAGCTATACTACTGGCTTCACAGGTGCGTAGGAGGAGGAGGGCACAGGAGCGGATATACCGACCGCGCCTAAACGTCTTTGGCATGCGGGCTTCGGAGGTGTATCGCATCTTCAGATTCAGCCCTGCTGCCATCCTGGAATTAACCACAACCCTGAAAGATGACATCACCAGCCAGACACACCGCTCACAAGCAGTGGAGCCACTGGTCAAGGTACTGGCAACACACCATTTCCTTGCCAGTGGCTTGTTCCAGTGTACAAGTGGACTTGTGGCTGGGATGGCACAATCCTCCATTAGCAGATGTGTGCACCAGGTTGTCCCCGCAATCCTCAGACGCACGGCCCACCACATTGTCAGACCCACCCAGGAGCATCTGCGGGTGAAGGCAATGCGTGATTTCTACAGTATTGCAGGATTCCCACGCACTGTGGGGGCCATTGATGCACACAATGTGGCACTACGCCCCCCAGTGACACAGAGCACATATACCGCAATCGGAAGCACTGGCATTCCATCAACGTACAGGTGATAGCCGATGTCCAATGCCTCATATGGCACGTCCGTGCCAAACACCCAGGGTCCAGCCACGACAGCTACATATACCGTTAAAGCCCCATCCCAACAGAATTTGAACAGAACATGTACGGGAACAGCTGGCTGGTTGGTGAGTGACATAGGAGCTAGGCATGACTGTCCGACTGTCCGATCCCTTAGTGAGGATGGGGGCTCCGGGACCTTCCACGATCGAGGGATCTGCCTCGGGAGGTTGACATGGTGGGTGCCAAAGACAGGTAAGTGTCCTTATTAAAACACAGTTAGGTAGATTCAGTAAGAGTTAGGCCGGCTTATCAGTAGATAAGCCGACCTAACTCAGAATCTACGCCGACTTATGTTTAAGCGTAATTCTCAATCAGAGATACGCTTAACATATCTAAGATACGATGGCTTGCGCCGTCCCTATCTTAGGTTGCAATATTTCGGATGGCCGCTAGGTGGCGCTTCCATTGCGGTCGGCGTAGAATATGTAAATTAGTAGATACGCTGATTCACGAACGTACGCCGGCCGCCGCAGTACATTTACGCGTTTCCGTAAGGCATTTTCAGGCCTAAAGTTATTCCATCTATTAGGTGGAATAGTCATGTTAAAGTATGGCTGCCGTTCCCGCTTCAAGATTCGAAATTTTTACGTCGTTTGCGTAAGTCGTCCGCGATTGGCGATTTAAGTCGTTTACCGTCCACGTCGAAATCAATAGGCCCGTGCGGCGTACTTAGCCGCAATGCACACTGGGAAATGTAGGCGCCCGGCGCTATGCGCAGTAAAGAAGACGTGAAAGACGTAAGGTCAAGCACAATTAACATACAACACGCCCCCCTTACACACATTTGAATTTTGGCGCCCTTACGCCTGCCCGCTTTAGGCTACGCCGCCGTAACTTAGCAGGCAAGTACATTGTGAATCATGTACTTGCCTCGCTAACTTACGGCGGCGTAGCTTAAATTCCTTAAGCTACGCCGCCGCAAAGTTACGCCAACGTACCTGAATCTACCTTAGGCCCCGTACATACGAGAGGATCCATCCGCTGAAAAATCTCAGCGGATCGGTTTCAGCGGATAGATCCCCTGGTGTGTACGTTCCAGCGGATATTTATCCGCGGATATTTCCGAAATTTGTAGACATGCTTACAAATCTATCCGCTGGAATCGGCACCAGCGGATCGATCCGTTGGTCTGTACAGACTCACCGGATCGATCCGTCCGAACCCATCCCTCGCATGCGTCGTAATGATTCGACGCATGCGTGGATATCCTTATATGACAGCGTCGCGCACGTCGCCGCGTCATCATCGCGGCGACGGCGCGACACGTCACCGCGATGGGAATTCGGCGCGGATTTCAATCCGATGGTGTGTACACTTCATCGGATTAAAATCCGCAGAGGATTTATCCGCGGATACGGTCCGGCGGACCGTATCCACAGGATAAATCCTATTGTGTGTACCAGGCCTAAGTGTTTGTAGATGCTGACTTTTAAAAAAAAAATTGTGGCTGGAACATCGCTTTAAGGTATCCTTATATTCCTCACAGTGCTTGACTCAGTTATTTATCAGTCATAGAGTCCATTATACTGCTTTAAAATTGCACTCTTGGGGTAAAGCAATTACATCAAATTGTCCAAGATGCACTACTGGTACAGGTACACTTATACATATGCTGTGGCGATGTTCCAAATTGCATCGCTACTGGGAGTGTGTATTTGATACCGTACTTTAAATTCCCTGTGTTCTATACAAATACAGCTTGGCGATGGACACATGGTCCCTTAAGGCAAGCATTTCAGGTCATATTTGGAGATCTTTCATCCTTCACTTCTCAGATTGAGCTGCAGAAATCGCCCCCCTGCTGCAGGTCAGGTAGGCTCAGTTGAACTCTTGCCCCCTGTCGGAGACCTTGTCAAAGTTCTATTACAAGGTCCAGAATCAGCAGCCAATTGGGGTGGAGGTGCTGATCGCAGAGTGGATCTCCAAGACAGCAAATGCTTTTCTGCTGCTCCCTCTGATTCTCAGCTTCCTGCTGAGGCTATGGTGGGGGAAGGTGACAGTTCTGGTTATGATCCCAGGTTGGCCAAAGGGGCCTTAGTACCTTCTGCTCATCCTAAAGTGTTTCAAGTAGGGTTGTCCCGATACCGATACCAGTATCGGTATCGGGACCGATACAGAGTATTAGCGGGAGTACTCGTACTCCCGCAAATACCCCCAATGCCAAAATAGAATACTGCATATGTTGGGGACATGGCTGCTATTGTTTGGGGACATGGCTGCATATGTGGGTGACATGGCTGCATATGTGGGGGACACATTTTAAAAAAAAGTATCGGTATTCGGTATTGGCGAGTACATAAAAAAAAGTATCGGTACTTGTACTCAGTCCTAAAAAAGTGGTATCGGGACAACCCTAGTTTCAAGGATCGACTCCCTCTGTTGGTAAGATTGAATCTTCTCCAAAGTCCCATTCATCCAGCACCTGACAGGCTCAAGCTGATGGCTTGGGTCTTGAGAGGCAGATCTTGAATGCTCTATAAAAGTTGTGAAAACTCTTATGAAAGCAAGAAAGGACAGCGCTAACAGTGCCTATAGTAGAATATGGCATAAATTCACAGGAATGCTGCTGATCAAGGTTTTACACTGAACTTTTCAGAAGTCTGTCACGTTCTGAAGTTTCTGCAGGTGGGGCTTGATTTAGGGCTTTGCATAAGTATGCTATAGGCCCACAGTTAGGCTATATCTGCCTTCACCTGCATACAGTGGGCATCCAACACTTAATTATATGTTTTTTAAGCTGCAATTTGGTTGAAACCTCCCTAAGGGATGGTTATTACTGAAGTGGGATCTCCCATTGGTGTTGGTAGTTTTGCATCAGATGCCATCAATCAAAGTGGCCCCCTGTAGTACCTCTCGCTGATAACTGCTTTCCTGGGGGCAATTACATCAGCCAGAAGAGAGTCGGTATTAATGGCCTTGGGGGTTAAAGAACCCTTTCTCACATTCATTCTGGACAGGATGGTACTCATGCTGATCATGCCTAAGTGGACTTCAGAGTCCATAACATACAAGAGGTTGTCCTTCCTATGTCTCTTTTGGTGAGTAACATTGGGAAATATTATGTCAAGGCGACTTCTGGCATCAAGAAGTAGAAGCACCTGTTTGTCATTCTAGGTGAAGTACATAATGATTTCATGGTTTACAACAAGATCATTGCCTCTTGGTTGGTAAAGCTCATCTCCTTGGCCCACAAGTTGAAACTGTTGACTGTGCCAGGGGAATCACTGCACTCTCCACTAGAAGGGTTTCGACCTTGTAAGTGGCAGAAGGCTGAGTGTTCACAGAGACGTTCTGCAAGGCAGCTACGTGGGCATCAATATATATACGTTCATGGCTCATTTCTATATAGAAGCAGCCTTAAAAACAGTTGAGTTTGGCAGAGGCATCTTGGCTTCTGTTTTTAGCCAGAATTAAGGAGTGTGTAGCATTATCCGTCCCCTGTGTGGCTAGTTAGTTCCCAACTGTACTGACATGGAGCCGCCAGGAAAATGGAAAACGATATGGTAGATCCTTATCGGAATTTTCCTTTTCTGATGAGCTCCATGGAAGCACAGATCCCCACCCAGCTTATTAGGACTAGTTACAAAACACAGAGGCTGCAGGTGGGCCCACATTTATGAGTTAAAGAGTCACTAAAGGAATTTTTTTTTTTAGCTAAATAGCTTCCTTTACCTTACTGCAGTCCTGGTTTCATGTCCTCATTGTTCGTTTTTGCTTTCATGTTGCTGTAAATCCTCTCTGTTCTGGACACTTGCTGGTTGCCTGTTTCCTGATAACCACAGTGCTGGGAGATTTCTCACGGTGGTCACTAATGTGATTATTGTGTGTAAAACGAAACTGGATTGGTGCTGAGGAGTTTTAGACAAAGTATCACTGCTCTCTATTGGCTGACTGCCCTCTAGTGGCTCTCTGTACATCAGAGAACCAGGAAAACAACAGCAAAAACGAAACCTACACTGCAGGCACATTATATGATTGTTTTTTTATCAATTTTTAATCATTTTTAAAAGGAATCAGTTAACTATTATGTCTCTATGCCCTGTAAACAGTCATTTCAGCTAAAAAAAGTTTTTCCTTTAGTGACCCTTTAAGGTCCTGAAAGCAGGGGGGGGGGTGGTGGAGCTTATACTCAGCTGTGCTGCCATGGAGCTTGATATAGTCATTCAATGTACTGTTATGTTGCAGCTAGTTTTAACTGTTGCTCTTTATTTTTTTACATGTATGTATATATTTTTTATATATATATGATTTATGATTGTGATTATTGCCCATATCATTCCCATAGTAAAAACATCCATAATTACTACATTACATGTCAAATTCGTAACAGTATTGTCTTTTCAGAATAACTTTTTTTTTTCTCTCTATTTAGTGGAGTGCTAGCGCAGCATGGAGAACCTCTCAGTTCCAGCAATTTTGCCAGTAGACCAAGTGCAAAAAACATCTATGGTAGGAAATATTTCTATCTTTACAAATGTTTTCTCAAGTTTTAGTCTTTAATTGCTGTGGCATACATCTTTTTTAAGCCACAGACATCAAGAGACAATTGCACTGAAATGCATTATTATACACGCTTACATTGTGCACACTAATTTGCATGTAGTGAGCATTTACTGGAGTCACTCATACTGTTAAAATATTATCGCTTAAAGCTCAACGCCAGGATCCTGACCATGTTTCGGGCCTAGCTCCCTTTCCACATGCAAAGTGAAACACAGATAAATGTTTTAAATACATGTCTTGCTTTAAAAAAATAAATAAATAATAATCCTGCTTTTTCATGTCACTGTACTGTATATTCTATAAATTGCACCATGCAGGTGCTGCATGTCATATCTGACCCGCTTATAGAGACAACATTTCCCATGGTTCAGTGGGAAATGCACTGATGTCTGGTCATGATCAAATGCTGCAGAGATTGTACCCACCACCAGAAGGAAACAATCATGTGAGCATGTCACTGCTCCTTTCCATAAACTACATGTTTTGCAACCATGAACCCCTTCTCCATAGACAGAAAATATGTATAAATATATATACAACCACAAACACTTAAAATATTTAGTCTAATATTATTTCTAAGAAATAATGAAGGATAAAAGAAAAAGTGTCATCTCTTAAATATTCTATAGGTTGCCTCATATTTTTATGCATGCAATAAAATGAATGCTCCAATATTTAAATAAAAAAATTGCTGTATTATAAATTAGCTTGCTTTGTTCTGATCATTCTGCAGAGCAAAGGAAACAGTATGCAAAGTCATTATCCAGAGAAGTCACCAACTTTCATCACAGAGTGGAGGTAAGGACATTTCAACATATATACAACAGGGGCCAGATCCACAAAAGAGATACGACGGAGTAACTGCTGTTACTCCATCGTATCCCTTGTCCTAACTTTGGAACTGATCCACAGAAGCAGTTTTCCAAAGTTAGGCAGAAGATCCGGCATGTGTAATTGAATTACACTGCCGAATCTTAGGATGCAGTACCGCATCCGCCGCTGGGGGCATTTTCGAGTCGAAATGCCGCTTCTAGTATGCAAATTAGCACTTAAGGCGATCCACAAAGCTTTTCAGCCTCGTTTTTTCGCCGTAAGTTTTAGTTTGCAAGTGTAAAACTAGGGCTGGTGTTACAAAGTGTAAACTAGTAACACCATGTAAAAGCCCATTCAAGCGACGGCATTTGGTATGCATTCCCGAGGGAGAACTCCACGGCAATTTGTAAAAACAAAACCGGCATGGGTTCCCCCCCAGGAGCATACCAGGCCCTTAGGTCTGGTATGGGTTGTAAGGAGACCCCCCTACGCCGAAAAATCGATGTAGGGGGTCCCCCTACAATCCATACCAGACCCGTATCCAAAGCACGCTACCCGGCCGGTCAGGAAAGGGAGTGGGGACGAGCGAGCGCCCCCCCCCTCCTGAGCCGTGCCAGGCCGCATGCCCTCAACATGGGGGGGTTGGGTGCTCTGGGGCAGGGGGGCGCACTGCGGGCCCCCCCACCCCAGAGCACCCTGTCCCCATGTTGATGAGGACAGGACCTCTTCCCGACAACCCTTGCCGTTGGTTGTCGGGGTCTGCGGGCGGGGGCTTATCGAAATTTGGGAGTTTCTTCAAATAAGGGGGCCCCCAGATACCGGCCCCCCCACCCTAAGTGAATGGATATGGGGTACATCGTACCCCTACCCATTCACCTGGAGGCAAAAAGTAAAAGTTAGTAAACACACAACACAAGGGTTTTTAAAATAATTTATTATTCTGCTCCGGAGGCCCCCCCCTGTCTTCTTTATTAGCTCTATTACCAGGGGGGGCTTCTTCTTCCACTCTCCGGGGGTCTTCTTCCACTCTCCGGGGGTCTTCTTCCACTCTCCGGGGGGGGGTTTCTTATTCCGCTCTCCGGGGGGGGCTTCTCCGCTCTCCGGGGGTCTTCTTCTATCTTCGCCGCTCTCCGCTGTTGACTCGGCGAACCCCGGTTCTTCTGCAGATGTCCGGTGCCTTCTTCTTCAGCGCTGGCTGCCTGCTATCTTTGTGTGTTAGCTCAATTACGAGCAGGCAGCCATCGCGGTCTTCTGTGACGTCAGGTTCTTCTCTTCTGTTCTTCTCCCCTCTTCCGATGTTGACTCGTCGCATCTTGTCACTGTAATGATGGAAGCGCGCCTTGCATCCCATTTATATAGGCATCACCGTCCCATCATGCTCCGGCAGGTACCCACGTGGTGGGTGCCTACCCACGTGCACCCACCACGTGGGTACCTACCGGAGCATGATGGGACGGTGATGCCTATATAAATGGGATGCAAGGCGCGCCTCCATCATTACAGTGACAAGATGCGACGAGTCAACATCGGAAGAGGGGAGAAGAACAGAAGAGAAGAACCTGACGTCACAGAAGACCGCGATGGCTGCCTGCTCGTAATTGAGCTAACACACAAAGATAGCAGGCAGCCAGCGCTGAAGAAGAAGGCACCGGACATCTGCAGAAGAACCGGGGTTCGCCGAGTCAACAGCGGAGAGCGGCGAAGATAGAAGAAGACCCCCGGAGAGCGGAGAAGCCCCCCCCGGAGAGTGGAAGAAGACCCCCGAGAGTGGAAGAAGACCCCCGGAGAGTGGAAGAAGAAGCCCCCCCTGTAATAGAGCTAATAAAGAAGACAGGGGGGGCCTCCGGAGCAGAATAATAAATTATTTTAAAAACCCTTGTGTTGTGTGTTTACTAACTTTTACTTTTTGCCTCCAGGTGAATGGGTAGGGGTACGATGTACCCCATATCCATTCACTTAGGGTGGGGGGCCGGTATCTGGGGGCCCCCTTATTTGAGGGGACTCCCAGATTCCGATAAGCCCCCGCCCGCAGACCCCGACAACCAACGGCAAGGGTTGTCGGGAAGAGGTCCTGTCCTCATCAACATGGGGACAGGGTGCTCTGGGGTGGGGGGGCCCGCAGTGCACCCCCCTGCCCCAGAGCACCCAACCCCCCCATGTTGAGGGCATGCGGCCTGGCACGGCTCAGGAGGGGGGGGCGCTCGCTCGTCCCCACTCCCTTTCCTGACTGGCCGGGTAGCGTGCTTTGGATACGGGTCTGGTATGGATTGTAGGGGGACCCCCTACGTCTATTTTTCGGCGTAGGGGGGTCTCCTTACAACCCATACCAGACCTAAGGGCCTGGTATGCTCCTGGGGGGTGAACCCATGCCGTTTTTTTCTTTGAAAATTGGCATGGAGTTCTCCCTCAGGAATGCAATGCCGAGCGACGCTGTCAATTTTTTTTTTTTTTCCCGACGCAACTTTTTTAAGCCGCGCGATCCACAAAACTCGGCGTAACGTAACTTCGCGCATGCGCAGTACGGCCGGCGCGGGAGCGCGCCTCATTTAAATGGGACTCGCCCCATTTGAATAGGAACGCCTTGCGCCGGCGGAATTTTAGTTACACGGCCTGAAATTTCTAGATAAGTGCTTTGTGGATCGGGCACTTAGGTAGAAATTTTAAGACAGTGTAACTTAAATGGGATTTTTTAAGTTGCGCCAGGTTTTTGTGGATCTGGCCCCATATTCTTAGTCTAATTAGAGGATGGTAAGGAAAACCGTAATATTGTTTCAAAAAGTAAAAATTTTAAGGATAACTATCACTTTACATTTTATAAAGTTGTCCCTTTATATCAATCCCATTCCTCCCTCCCCCAGCATTCCCTTAAAGCAGGGATCCTCAAACTACGGCCCTCCAGCTGTTGCAGGACTACACTTCCCATGAGGCATTGTAAAACTTTGTAAAGACCTGCTTTCTAAGTTACCTTCTTGACCTGGTCTAGGGGTGACTTCTGTGAGTGTAAGCAAAGAGCAAGTGTCCAGACACCAATTCAGTTTTTCAATGCTTTATTCCAAGGCCCAACCTGGCCAACATCAACATGACACACGATAGAGAAGGTTGATGAGCGTAGAGGAACTTTTAGTATCAGGCCTTGGATATTCAGAGAGAGCAAGCCTGCTCTCAGCAATAGTGTAGCTCAATTCGTCGCCACCCCAATCAGGGTGGGTAAAGTGCCCCCCGACAGGCAGCTATCTCAGGCCTGGCAGCCGGAGCATCACTTATAAATCACTGGGAGTAAACAGACCTCTGCCACAGGCTGGATAATTTTGGATTTGTGATGAAACAGTTTGAGCAAATCCTCCCAGTCAGTTCAATCAATGTCACCCACTGACAGCTTGAGCATACCTGTCATACGGTGCGATGACCGGATCCCCGATGGTTCGTCTGGGCCTCCTGGACAACCTCTAGTTCTAGGTTCTCCCGGGCCAATCCCCCATCGCACAGCTCCCAGCTTAGGATCCTCTCAGCAGAAGGCAGGGACCCAGCAAGTCGCTGGGGCCCCTTTCAATAGTAGGAAGAGGCTCTGCATGGTACACGGCCTCAGCATGGCAGGACACGGTGGCAGGGCCCATGGATGCGCGTACCCTGAAGGTGGGTACCGCACCTGGAACTCGGGCCCAGCAAGCAGCGCCCGCCAAAAGCGGCTGCCCCAGATATATCCCCCCTCAGCATGCCCAACGAGGGAAGACTCCTCTGATTGGCCGCTGGTAACAGGTGGGTCTGCCAGAATCCCTCTAGCGCCAACTGCCGCCCAGGGGTGTCAACGTACCCCTGGAGCACAGACTGACCTACAGGACAAATTCTGGAATGGACAGCAGCCTGAATTTCCATAATTTGTGAATGGGAATAAAACTAAGCCTCCCTTTTTAATTACATACAGTTAGACAGATTCATTTGGTTTAGTGCTTCTTTGGTTTGGTATTTTTGAGCCTGGTCTTTATGGTAAGAATTTTTATATTTTCCATATATATACTTAATCGCATATTGCTAATCGCATCTCATTTAAAGTCCCAACCGTCCCTATTTTGAAACCCTTACAGGGATGGAGGCCTGTGGTGATGGAAACCACATGCCTCATATAAAGTCCCAACCCCACTTTTTTCTTTTAACTAAGCCTCCCATTCCCCACCAACTTCTGTGTAGCGCCTGTACTGAAAGTAGGGGGGCGCTACAGACATAACTAGGCATGATGGGAATTGTAGTTCCTGAACACCTGGAGGGCCAGAGTTTGAAGTCCCCCAACTTTAAAGTATTATACTCACCTGTCTATACTCCTGCTAGATCCAGAGGGAACCCTTCCCAGGTCAACCTCTCCCTTCTTATGCGTATCCCGGAAAAATACTATTCATTTCTATGAGGCCCTTGGGACACACATCCTGGTCTGACAGGAGCCCAGAGTTTAAGGCCGCGTACACACGGTTGATCCATCCGATGAGAATGGTCAGACGGACCGTTTTCATCAGTTCACCGCTGAAGCAGACTGATGGTCTGATGTGCGTACACACCATTGTTCCAAAAACCGATCGGGTTAGAACGCAGTGACGTAAAACACACGATGTGCTGAAAAAAACGAAGTTCACTGCTTCCAAGCATGTGTCGACTTGATTCTGAGCATGCGCGGTTTTGAACCGATGCTTTTGTGTACTACCATCGGTTTGGACCTATCGGACAGCGGTCCATCGGTTCGATTTTAAAGCAAGTTCTCTAACTTTTGTCCAAAGGACAAAAGACCGATGGGGCGTACACACGGACGGTTTGGACCGATGAAACTGAACTTCGGTCCGTTTTCATCGGTTTGGACCGATGGTGTGTACGCGTCTAAGACTATGGGGGGGTTGTTTTAAAAAGGCAAATCCACTTTGCACTACAAGTGCAAACTACAAGTGCAAAGTGCACTTGAAATTGCACTGAAAGTGCACTTGGAAGTGCAGTCGCTGTAAATCTGAGGGGTAGATCTGAAATGAGGGGAAACTCTACTGATCTTATCATCCAATCATGTGCAAGCTAAAATGCTGTTTATTTTCCTTGCATGTCCCCCTCGGATCTACAGCGACTGCACTTCCAAGTGCACTTTCAAGTGCATTTTGCACTTGTAGTTTCACTTGTAGTGCAAAGTGGATTTGCCTTTCGTAAAAAAAAAAACTGTTTGTGTGGTCGGTGAAGCCCCATTCACACTTGTGTGACTTGTCATCCGTCTTTGGACCCACGTGACAAAGCTACATGACAAATCGCACCCCATATTTCCCATTGCGTACCATTCATATCTATGCGACTTTAAAGTAGTTTCTGCACTACTTTGGTCTGACTTTCTTGCGACTTGAGGGCAATAGACTTCAATGTAAGCCCTCAAAAGTCACATTAAAGTCGCACCTGCATGATATACATGTGACTTGTGTGCGACTTGTGTGTGAAACGAATGGTGGAAATAAAATATAAATAAAGAAAAAAACAGTGTGGGGGTCCCTCCCATCCATACCAGGCCCTTGGTCTGGTATGGATGTTAGGAACCACACGCCAACATTTAAAAATGGCTGGTGATTGTGGGAGTTTGCGGGTGGGGGACTTATCAGAATCTGGAAGCCCCCTTTAACAAGGGAGCCCCCAGATCCTACCCCCCAGGTAAATGAGTATGGGATACATTCACCAAAAAAAAGTAGTGCAAAAAATGACAGTAGGCAGTCGTTGACAATTCCTTTATTTAAAAAAACTGAATAAAAAATGTTTCCCCCAAGTGTAGCTACATTGTCAATTACGCCGCCTGCCTCCACCGATGGTCCAGACAAAGGCTTTTGTCGTCTGAGAGGTCTTACATAATTAAGCGGCGGGGACAATCCGTGACATCATCGGGTGGCCCCACCCGTTTGTGACATCACCAACCCAGCATGCCCTCGGTCAATGACGTCACAAGTTTGGCCCCCCCGCCCCATAATTATTTATGAGCGGTCAGACGGCAAGAGCCTTCATTCAGACCGGAGGGTTTGTTAATGCTTTTTTTTTGGGGGGGGGGCAGCGGTGGCGACAGGTATCGTGATTGATGATGGATCTACATTATTTTTTAATAAATTACTTTTTAAACTTGTGTTGTGTTTTTATGTACTTTTTACACTTTTTGGTGAATGGGTAAGAGTACTATGTACCATATTCTCATTCACATTGGGGGGGCCAATGTGCGCCCACAGACTCCCTCAACCACCTTATTCCCATCAACGTGCCCCAAAGCACCCTCCAATGTTAAAGCATGTGGCCTGGTATGGTTCGAGGGGCCCTCGCTCAAACCCTCCCTTTCCTGACCTGCTGAACAGAGAACCACAGGATCTGGTAAAGGAGTTATTATTATTTATTATTGGTACTTATTCTGTCCTCCTCTCTGCAGGCGCCTGCTGAGACAAAGCGGGGGCAGAGACAAGGTGGGTGGCGAAGCTGCAGCAGAGGTGTAAGGGCAACATGAATTCAGCCTGCAGGCCCTGTGTTTGACAGAGAAAACTGTAGAAGATGGCGGGGGGGGGGGGGGGGTAACCCCTTTCACTGCTTGTAAAAACAATGTAGCTGCTAATTAGGATTGCTTTTACATGAAAGCTGACCGCCGGCTATAGAAAAAACAATACCAAGATGATTCCTGCACTTCCCGGCATAACCAGCGGTGTACCAGTATGTTGCTGGTCCTTGTTGGGCATATATACAGTACAGACCAAAAGTTTGGACACACCTTCTCATTCAAAGAGTTTTCTTTATTTTCATGACTATGAAAATTGTAGATTCACACTGAAGGCATCAAAACTAAATATAAAAATAAATAAAATATATTTCATATTCTAGGTTCTTTAAAGTAGCCACCTTTGATTACTGCTTAGCACACTCTTGGCATTCTCTTGATGAGCTTCAAGAGGTAGTCACCTGGCGCAGCACCCCATCACTCTCCTTCTTGGTCAAATAGCCCTTACACAGCCTGGAGGTGTGTTTGGGGTCATTGTTCTGTTGAAAAATAAATGATTGTCCAACTAAACGCAAACCGGATGGAATAGCATGCCGCTGCAAGATGCTGTGGTAGCCATGCTGGTTAAGTGTGCCTTCAATTTTGAATAAATCCCCAACAGTGTCACCAGCAAAGCACCCCCACACCATCACACCTCCTCCTCCATGCTTCACGGTGGGAACCAGGCATGTAGAGTCCATCCGTTCACCTTTCCTGCGTCGCACAAAGACACAGGGGTTGGAACCAAAGATCTCAAGTTTGGACTCATCAGACCAAAGCACAGATTTCCACTGGTCTAATGTCCATTCCTTGTGTTCTTTAGCCCAAACAAGTCTCTTCTGCTTGTTGCCTTTCTTTAGCAGTGGTTTCCTAGCAGATATTCTACCATTAAGGCCTGATTCACACCGTCTCCTCTTAACAGTTCTAGAGATGTGTCTGCTGCAAAAGGTGGCTACTTTGAAGAACCTAGAATATGAAATATATTTTCAGTTGTTTCACACTTTTTTGTTATGTATAATTCCACATGTGTTAATTCATAGTTTTGATGCCTTCAGTGTGAATCTACAATTTTCATAGTCATGAAAATAAAGAAAACTCTTTGATTGAGAAGGTGTGTCCAAACTTTTGGTCTGTACTGTATATGTTCTTATTTTTCATGCAGCCTGCTCACTGATTTGAATATTGTACAAGGCAACTGCATCACAAGATACTGACCAATGAAATCTGCCATAAACAAAATTTTAGTCTCATTCATAGGGGCGTACTTAAGCATGCACTCATGCAAGGGCCATGTTTGTCTGCACAGAGATGCACATGTGTCCCATGTATCTGCGTGCAGGCAGTCCTATTATGTAAGTTGTGACAGAGAAGCTGCATGGACACAGCTTCCTTCCAATTTGCTATCCATGTGAATTCAGGAATGGGTGCATGTCCCTGAACTCAGACAGTGTGGTCTTAGGGAAACGCACCCACACAGATGTCAAGTTGGGCACAGCAGCTGTGTCCATGCAGCCACTGCATCCCACTAGACATGAATAGGACTGCATGCACACAGATGCATAGGACAACTGTGCATTTCTGTGTGGACAAACATGGCTTTCCACGGCCTTAGGCATAAGAACTCCTGTGTAAATTAGGCCTTAGACTGGTGTGTCCCCAAATTGTGCATCATTTTAAAACGGCGCCTTAACTCAAAAGATGTTGAGAAACACTGATCGAAAGGATAGGGTTCCACCCTTTCCTTGTTAAAACTCACTCTCCCAGATCCCTTAGTTATTCATGGGCTCTTAAGTATAAAGCATCTGTTTCTCATGACCAGTGTACTCAACATATTCTCAACCTTCCATTTTAACCCCCCCCCCATTAACCCCTTTCTTACCTCCCCCTCTATACCTTTCCTCTAACCATACCCCCTTCATACCAAATAATAATAATAATAGACCACACCAGAGTTGGAGTATAAATGGCCATAACAGCCTTTTTATTAACCAATAATATAAAAACTCCAAATATTAAAATAACTTAAAGTGGTTGTAAACCCACTTTTTTTACTTTTACCTACAGGTAAGCCTATAACAAGGCTTACCTGTAGGTAAGGAGAATATCTCTTAAACCTGCACGGTTTAGGAGATATTCCCCTTGCAATGCGCCGCTGATTGCAGCGGCGCATGCGCAGGGGGGATCTACGGCGAAAGGAATTTAAATCTCCCCCACGCATGCGCGGGAGTGACGTCATCGTCTCTCCAGCCAATCACAGCGCTGGAGCGGCGATACCCGGAAGACACGCCAAGTCAAGATGATATCTCGCTCGGCGTGGACCAGGTAAGTCCTTCACACCTCGTTCCGAGGTAAGTATTTCATAATGAGCTAATATGCGGTGCATATTATCTCATTATGACTTTTGCCTTGCAGGAGAAAAAAAAATAAACATTTTTGATGCGGGTTTACAACCGCTTTAAATCAAAATAACTTTCTATTAACATGTATTCACATTTTAAATCACAATTTCTTAAACTCCCAGTCTGTTGGTCTCTGACGGCCCCCCCCGAAACTGTCACACTTCCCACTACTACACTGTGGGACCATAATTTTACCATACCAGGCCTCCAGCCGTATCACCAGCTCGGAGACAACCCCCTCCCGCAGTGCAACCATAACCGTATTTCAGCAGACACCGTTCCACTGGAATACAACAGAGGGGATACATACCACCGATGAGCCCCCCACCATTTCCATGACCTCTGATTTTACCACTGTCAAAGACCAAAGACACCGCCGCAGCCAACTAAGGGGCTATTGCCGACACTGAACCCCCGTCCTCCATATGCCTGGAAACAAAATATAACATCAGCAATCTCAACTCTGACCCCCCCAGCTCAGCATCCGCTAGCCATATAAACTCGTTCCACTCCCGCCAAATCCTGGTAAAGGCCGCCCATGTCTGCCCACTTACCGACTTCCTGATCCAGCCTGCCGCTGCTCCAAGGCAACCTCCCAGAGCCAACCCGGGCAGAGAAGCCCCTCCTTGTCTGCTGCCGGCGCCAGCTCCCTGAATCTGTCCCACTGAAACCGAGACAGGGAATCAGCCAAAGTGTTATCAACTCCCGGTATATGCACCGCATACAGGAAAACGTTCAACTGTAAGCAACGCAAGACGAGGTGGCGCAGTAATCGAATCACGACTTAGACAATGCGGAGACCCGATTAATGACTTGGACCACCCCCATGTTGTCACAATTTAACCTAATCTTTAAGTTCTTACATGCCGATCCCCATAGCTCCATAGCCAGGACCACCGGAAATAGTTTCAACAAGACCAGGTTACCAAGAAACCCTGCCTCGCCCCAAGAATTCGGCCACTGCCCCTAAAAAAAGGCCCCATAACCCGTCGAACCAGCCACATCCGTAACCAGCTCCAAATCGAAGTTGCTCACTGGTCCCCCCATCCAGACCGACCGGCCATTGTAACTCTCCAGAAACGTATGCCAGACCCGTAGATCATCCATTTGTTCCCTGGTGAGTCGAATGAAGTGGGTAGGAGCCCGCACGCCTGCGGTAGCTGCCGACAGCCGTCGGCAAAAAAAACCCTGCCCATTGGAATGATCTGACACGCAAAGTTCAGCTTCCCCAACAGGGATTGTAGTCCCCGAAGCTGCATCTCCCGGAGTCCCAACAAGACCCTAATCTCACTGTGCAACGCCTCCACTTTGTCCATTGGCAGTCTACACTCCATGACTTTGGAATCAATCACTATGCCCAAAAAACTCAGCTCTGTTGTTGGACCCTCCGTTTTGTCCCCAGCCAACGGGACCCCAAACCTACCCGCAATGTGCTGCAACGTGGCTAAGAGAATCGCACACACGTAGGCGGCCCAACAAACAGAAAATCATCGAGGTAGTGGATCACTGAATCCCCGCCCGACACGACGTCCCGAACGACCCATTCCAGGAACAAGCAAAATTTTTCGAACATGGCGCAGGAAATGGAGCAACCCATGGGAAGACACCGATCCACATAGAATGCCCCCTCCCACGAGCACCCCAACAGCCAAAAACTGTCCAGGTGTACCGGCAGTAGCCGGAAAGCTTTAGCCATGAGCGCACCCCACCCATAACGCCGTACCCACTGCAACGCCACATCGAATGACGAATAAGATACCGTGCATGCCTCCGGATCAATTGAATCGTTAACCGACCCCCCTTTTGGAAACGAGAGGTGGTGAATAAGGCGAAACTTATTCGGTTCCTTCTTAGGCACCACCCCCAGTGGAGACACCACCAGGTCCCCGCAATGGCTTTGTGTGGAAAGGCCCACCCATGCGGCCCAATGCCACTTCCTTTGGCAATTTTTCCAAAACCACCCCCAGATACCCCAGCGCAGACCGCAAGTTCCGCGCCACAGGTGGTACCACTTCCAGGGAGCATGATATTCTAAAACCCACAGAAAACCCCACAGACAGCAAGCCTACCGCCTCCCTGTCCGGATACCTATTTAGGAAAAACCACATCCTTTCCTCCCTCACCAACGTTGACCCTCTTGTTAGCAAGATCCCCGACACGTTTTCCCTTTTTGAAGCATCTGGACAAGGTGTGATTCCCCCTGCATCCAGAGCACGCATCCTTGAAAACGACAGGTCCCGCCAAACCCCTCATTAAACTGCCAGCACAACACCCATTTTTTTCCGGTCGACGGTCCAGAGACATTAGTCCCCCCCGACCCCCCCCCCCCTGAAAAAACTGGTTCGGGGCCCGCGCCAAAGACATCAAGCGCATCCAAAGGCTTATGTCCTTGTGATCCCACCTGAGCGATGGACGCACAGCCCTGCGTTGTCGTATCGTAGAACTGCTTGTCGTATCGTAGACACACAGTACCCCCGTACACTCTATGAGCCTCCCCAATAGCATCCATGTAACAAAACAATGCAGAGCAATGTTCCGGGGTTTTTTCACCTATTGCACTGGCTAAGATAGCGAACGCCTGCAGCCAATTCGTAAAAGTCCTCGGTATCAACCGATACCGCTGCTTTTCTTCATCATCTTTCTTAGAATCATCCTGTTTAACCCTATCAAGGTTAAACTTGTCTAACGCTAGTAGGGAAAAAATCTCGACGTACTCACCTTTTCCGATTTTGTCCCTCACTTCCTGTTTCAGGTGCGCATCTAACGGCCCCTCAAAGCACACGTAAACCTCACACTTTGCGGTGTCCGCTATACGCACCATGTCAGACCTGACCGTTGTCCCTGACCCCCCTGCCTTCTCACCCGCCTCCTTACTTACCTGCACCGCGGCTGTAGGAACCACAGGAGCAACATCCACCAAAGAAGTCGGGTCCTTCTCAGGGCTCCTGGGGTGGCGCTGAGCTCGTGTAGAGGGGCCCGGGGAATACCGCTCCGGAGGCGTCGACCTCCGAGCACGCTGCTCCTCCTCTCTGCTGTCCGTGGACCCCCCCGCCTGCTCCGTTAGAAGCGCAGCCACCCTGGCTTCCAACCAGCTGGGCCCCTTCGTCACCGCCGCGGCCTGCAGCCGCGCGAAAAGCTCCTCCACATCCGCCATTGTTAAATCGAGAGAGAAGCGTGTAAAAGCTTCCTCTCTCTGCTGTAAACTCCCCCAAGTGATTCTCCCAGTTACCGACCCTCCTTTTATACCGCTCCACCCCACAGCTTATTTTCTCCTCCAGCCACCACCTCCTTGCACCACCCCTCACTCCACCAAAAACGTAACCCCTGCATTGCCTCTCCTCTCCACCTTGTCATGCCCGGCCATTAATTACTCTTGCTTTTTTGTCTTTCCATTCAGGGCCTCCCTGATTTGCAAGGCTGGTCTTCTGTTCACACCTTTAAGCTTTACCCAATGAATGTTCAGGACTCCTCTGATGTCAATTTTCAATGCAAAGTTCTGCAAGCTGCTGAGTTCTGTCAAGCCCATTTTTTTACTTTTTTGTTCTTTGAGTCTTTTGGCAGTATTTGCTGCCTACCCTTCATTTTAACAGTGTTTGGATGTCTCCTGGTGTCGGGGGTGTAATGTAACTACACACAGTTACATAACAAGACCAGATCTTACAAGCCCCAATATTTGCTCAGTGTGATACTGTCTTACGGGGTACACATTGCTTTGATCTCAGCCGGCATGGGGCTACACAAACACTTCACGGGTGATTAGGATGTGCCCAGACACACTCGGCACACCCCGTGTGCACGCCTATGGTTACTTATTAGTAAATTCCTTTTCTTGAAGTACAGGTCATGACACAGGAACCTACCCTCCGTTCCTAATGATCTTCCTATTGCTTTCTATATAACTGAGGCTTGGTGGAAGTGGGAGATGGTATATAAGGGATATCTTCACAGCTTGTTTTGCCAGTGTTCAGTCAACTGAAAGTAATGGTAATAAGAACCTGTGTTCTGTACTAGATTCCAAGAAAATAATTGTATTTCAGTGATAATTCAAAAGGCCTTTTCTTCCACCAAGTAGCATAAGACATCACAATATGGAATAGAGGTGTCCAGTTTTGCAGCATAACAAAGACGAGTAAATATTAAAAACAGTAACATAAAATTTCAAATAAAGTGAAGCAAACCAGTCAATGGAATATTGTTTCCAAATATGAAAACTTTTTTTTTCACTTGCATCTGATTTGTAAAACAATTTTTTTATGTCAGCATTTGCTATCATGTGAATTGGATAATAATCTGAGATATGTAGAGGACTGTCTGAAACGCCTCCACTTGCTAAAAGCAGAGGGAAAAGTATGGGGCCAGGAAATGATACTTCAGGTACAAAATGGAGAACTGGTCTTAACTGACCTGGAATCAAGGGTAAGATATTTTTTGCTTCATATTATTTTACAGAGTAAGTTTATATTTTGCTTATATTTTGGCTTCTCTTCTTTGTACATTTCTCTCTCATTAACATGCTAATGATATTTTTAAATAAACCTTTGTTTTTATTACCTATCTTGTTTTTGACCCATTGATGTCCATGTTTCTTAAAAGGCATTATGCAAATATCGAAGTGCCACAAATATGGGAAAAACTCAAAGGGCTCTTTCACAAGGGGTGGAATACGGCCTGGCCGGTTCGTACCCAAGTGGAGAGGCTTTCAGGATGGGTGGTGTGTCCCTGCACTTTCCATATGTGTCTGGAACCCCTCCCTGATGCTAAATACTGTCCCTGACAGACCTATTCCCACTCTAGCCACATGCAAAATGCGTGCCAATCCCGGGAGCCAGACTCTGCCTGACCCAAAATTACTGCCGGTGTCACATGGGACACCAGTAGGTCTTTGGACCTGACAAAACAGTATGTTCTTAATAACGTACAGATGCTATTGACCCAATTTGATGGCAGGTTTGAATCTGGTGTTAACTGAGGAAAAATTCTTAGTAAGAACATTTTATTGGACTGGACCTTAAATGACTACCATCTAGAAAAATCACAGAAAATAAAAATAGTGAGGCCACTAAGAAAGAGCGACATGCATATTACTAGAGTCGACTCAGTGGCAGCCTGTAATGCAGGGCGCAGGGGCGCCGCTCCCCTAATCCATGCGTTGGACGCATTGATTCCAATTTTTTTTTTTTAGAAGCACGTGATTAGAGCCAGAGGCTCTAATAGGCTTCAAAAAAGGGTGGGCTCAGGGCGTAAAAAAACTGCACCACAAGCCCACCGAAGTTGTAATGACAATAGCAAATTAATATTCATTATCGTCTTCCTGATTCTCCTCCCGGCCAATCAGGAAGCGGGTTGTCACCCCATTGGCCAAGAGAATTGTTTCTATTGGCTGCCGAGGAGAAGGGGAGAGGAGATGCAGGTGAAGCCACTGTGAGAAGCAGGAGGAGGAGACGCCACCTGGAGGAAGCGCTACCTGCGACCTAGATGGGGTAAGTGCGGGGCTGCTGACAGACCGACTGGGAGTGGTGCCTGGTGGATTGTTTGCAGTCCCCCCCAAAAATATACCACGCTGCCACTGCTTACTGACATCATTTACTGTACACGACCTTCATATAACATTTGCATGTCAGCCATCTGCAATACATATTTATCATACTGTGAATGAACGAGTATGTCTTTTTTTGCATAGAATTCATGTCTAGTAAGAGACTTGGAGCTCAGTGGGCTGAAGAACTACAAGACAAAAAGAGAGAGTCTCCCCCTGGGTGGGATTTTAGAGGCCAAACAAAGTATGAAGGTAAAAAATAGGTCTTTTATTGTGAATTAGTACACATACTGGCACTTGATGATCATACCAGAAGGCCCTGGGCCCATTTACTTCCCATCGCTCTGGGCTAGAGGAATGCTCAGACGCAACCCTATCCCCATATAATCCTATAACCAGAAGGGGTCCATATCCAGAAAATTACGTGGTGCGTGTAAATAGAACTACGATTTGTACTACTCTTCATTCCTGGCCCCTGATGATGGTCTACAACCAGAAACGCGTCGGGAATACACACATCATCAACTAGGAGAGTTTTCTGTCTATTTGCCATTTGTTTGTGGCACACATACTGTTTTATTGTTATTGTTTTTGTATATTTGTTGTTTTTACATGCACCTTGGGTGCTTGCTGCGTGCATTATCATCAAGTGCCAGTATGTGTACTAATTCCCAATAAAAGACCTATTTTTTACCTTGATACTTTGTTTGGCCTCTAAAATCCCACCATGGGGGAGACACTCTTTTTGTCTAATGATTGAGGGATGTGGCCAATACAAATGTTGTATATGAGTCAGTGAGTACCTCTTCCTTTTTCTCGAAGAACTACAAGAAGTGATTGTAGTGTAAGTGAAGGAACTGTTACACTTTGTGCTAGGAACTGTTAAAAACTGTTGCCATAGGAGACAGCATTCCCACATATGCAGATGTGGCGTCTTGCTGGATGCCTTTCCCTGCATGGCTGTCCTCCTGTTAGTCTCAGAATCATCGAATTAATCTTGCAACTACCTTGTTTCCTAGCCCTAACCCTCTCTCCCAAAATTCTGTTAAGAGAAATAACAATTCTTTTGCATTCAAGAAATGTCTGGCGCCCAATGAATCTAATTGCTTTGCACCCACTATGCCTCACAACCCAGCATATAATACAGAAGGATGTCAGCTATCTCTGGCCCTGCAGGTTCTCATTAGACCGAAGGAGGCCTGGGTCCTTGCTACATATGCAAAATATTTGACCATATATGCCACTTATTCATTACAGGACAGTCTTGAAAATATTCCCCTGCAAAATATAGAAAGCTGCTGTTCAAAGATCGGGTATGCCTCCTATAATTCTATTCTTGCAGTTACTGTCCAGAACCAGGGAAAATCAAGCATACTGCTGTTTCATTGTGAGGAACAACCAGTAAGTCAGTTTGGATAATTTTATTTTTTATTGTCAACTGGTTGTACACATCATTGTAATGATTCTGTTTTTCTCTTTTCAGGCTTCTATTGTAGTAAAAAATTTGGAGAGAGCTTTGACACAATTCAAAGGAAACCAACAGTATAAGGATAACACAAGGTATACCTTTCATCGTTCTGCTCAACGTAGCACTCGGCACTCTGCACAATAACTTTGATACTCTTCATTTCAATCTATTACTCCATACTTCAAGTGATTGTAACATTTTTAAATTAAAATATAATTTTTTTTATCCTCATCTGCTCTGTGCAGTGGTTTTAGCTGCCCTAAAGCCCCTCTTCTGGGCTTACCCTTCTTTTTGGGTACCCCCATTGCAAGCCATTTACTTGTGTGTATCTATCAGTAGCGGCCCGTCCATATTGGGAGCAGGGGCACCTCCCTCTTAATCCAGACGCCCGGCCCCTAATTGACATGCAGGACCCTGGACACATGGATTCCAATGGGAGTTTTTTTTTAGAAGCACATGATTAGAGCCTGAGTCTCTAATTGGCTTTTAAAAAGGGTGGGCTCGGGCCACAGAGCACTGAACCACGAGCCCGCCCACTTGTGAGTCAATAGTGAAGTAATATTCGCTATTGTCTTCCCGCTTCTCCTCCTGGCCAATTCTGGTTAAGGAAGTGGGTCCTGAAATCCGATTGGCCGAGAGGAGAAGCGATCCTATTGGCCGCCGAGAAGGAGGAGACGCAGGGGAAGCTGTGCCGCCAGGAAGCCGAGGAAGGAGGAGGCGCAGAGGCCTGTCACCAGGAGGAAGCCCATGGCCTAGATTGATAGTCCGACTGGGAGGATTGCTGCCCCCCCAACAAAAATATACCACCAGCCACCACTGGTATCTATAGACAAACGCAGCCTTCCCCCCCTCACAGGATTTGACTGCTGCCTCTGAGCCTGTGAGAAGAGAGAGGGCAGCACTGCTGCTCTCAGTCACAGAGCTGGATCAAGATCACACTTGGGCAAGTATTTAAGGGGAGCTGGGGGGGGGCAGAACATGAAAGTTTTTTTTTTTTACCTTAATACAGAGAATGCATTAAGGTAAACTTTAGAACCACAAAGTGCCTTAAAGTATATCTAAGCCCAAGAACAAAATTATAATTCAATCATACAGTTTGTAGTGTACATAATTTTGTAAAACAATGGGATAAGGGAATATTCCTGAACTTTGTTTTATCTCATGGTTACTGTGAAATTGTGTGACTGCATCAATTAGAACATAGTAGCGTGCATGTTTTTCCCTTATAACACATTTATTTTTACCCACCCTGCTTCCCTCAAAGATATCAACCATATGCCTGATTTAGGCATGTTTTAGGATGTAAATAGGTTATGGTGTACAGCAAAATTGGTTCTTACTGCAGGATTGATTGAGATTTACACCATGCCAAAATACTTTTTTTTACTTTAGTGAAGCTGCTTAATATAAATAGGTTAAGCATAATTCAACATTTTTTTGTTCAATTTTCTAATCACGTGTTCTTTTCTCAGAAACAGACTGCTTCACAGTGACGTAAATGACCGTGGTTGCTCCTCCCAATCCAGTTTAGGTGCGGATAGCCCTAGATTAGCACGCAGTGGCAGAGAAGCCGCACAAGGTAGGTATTCCTTTTATAAGATTACAATTTGAAGCATTTCATTTGTATGCTTTACATGTAGGTATACATTTACTATATAATTCCATCAAATAAAAAAACATCAATAGTAATCAGGTGTCCATATTCGAGATGTGTGTTCATGTCGTATTCCAACAGGAAAAAGCACAGTGCACCACTCCCAGGGACAATTAAAGATGAAAATAAATCTGTGTTACACCAGTGTAATAAATAAATGTGCCTCTTACCAGATCCATATGATCTCTACGTTATAGAAAATCATGTTAAGCCTGAGATAAAAAGGTAAGACTGAGGTATCTTGTGTGTAGCTTGGTCTGTTGGATATCACGACCTCTGTGATCAGAAGCCCGAAGATTGGCGTCTCAGCTCCACATCCAATTTTCCAGACCCGCTATACACCTCACACTTGATCCATGTTAATAATTAAAGCAAAAGAAAGGCTAATCGTGTAATGTGTAAAACTTAGGGGTTTATGGAGCTCAGTATTGCATCTCAAAAAAAATAAAAGCAATCAAACAGTAGTGGGAGGATAATCCGAATACAGAATCAGCAGCAGACCTGGACAATAATAAAGTTTCTTCTTCCAATGCGTTTCCTCCGATGTAGCCTTTTATGGGGAAACGTGGGAAAGGAGATGTGACATGATTATTGTCCGGGTATGTTATTGATTCTGTATTTTGGTTACATGTAATTTGAACATATTTATTGCACTGTATTTGTTTGCATTGTGACATGATTAACCTCCTTAGAGGTATTTCCGAGCGTGACTCGGGGTGGATTTTCAATGCAATTATCGGTAACCCCGAGTCACGCTCGGGGTAAATGTGCAGAGCCTGTAGCGCGCGCTGGCTTACCTTTTCCAGGCAGGGTTACTGTACTTACCTTGTCCCTGGATCCAGCGATGCATCCCCGCTGTGTGAGCGAGCGGCGTCCTCCATTCGATTCACACAGTGCCCGCGTGCCGCCGATCTCCGTTCCCTGCGACTTTACGACGCATGGGGGCGGGGAGCGGCGGCAAATTCAAAAAAGTAAACAAACACATTACATACGGTATACTGTAATCTTATAGATTACAGTACTGTATGTAAAAAATACACCCCCCTTGTCCCTAGTGGTCTGCCCTGTGTTCTGCATGAAGTTTTATATAATAAAAACATTTTTTTTGTGCCTGCAAACTGTATATTGTCCATAGCAACCAAAAGTGTCCCTTTATGTCAAAAGTGATTTTAGAGCAGCTAGAAAACAGCGATAATAAATTATAATCACTTGCACAATTGTGCGATAGCGATTTGTGGGGAAATCCGTCATAAAAAAATAAAAGTAATGACAGCGACAATTCTGCAACTGAGCAAATTTCAGTGATTTTGATTTGATTACATTATTGAATAATTTTTATTATAATTACATTATCATTTGTTATAATTATTTATAGTTATTTATTATATTATAATTTTATGATTTTGTGTTTCAAACTTTATCATACCCGGGATGCCTATTAGACTCTTGTTTGGACAGATTTAAGTGAGTTTTTCCCAAGAATTGCAGGCCTACAGTATAACGCAGAATTTCCATGCAAAATAATTGTACCGCTTTTGGTACGTAATTCCAGACAGAATCATACCGCCAGGGAGGTTAAGGAATTGTGACACTTTTATATAAAATGTCTCATGAATTGACCATTGGTTATATAACTTATACATGATGTAGGCAGGGCTTTTTTTCTCAGAGAATAGGTGCAGTTTTTTTTTGCGTTTCCATCAGCTTTTAATTATTTTTTTATTATTATTAGTTACTATGTAAATAAATACATAAATAAATAATCCCTAACCTTAACCCCTAACCCTTACAAAAAAAATAATAATAAAATAATAATAAGCAACGCGACTTCAGCGCAACTTGGAGCAACTTACAACGCGACTTAAAGTTGCCTCCAGGATAGGTGACTTTGGCTGTGGCCAATCACATAATAATCAGCTCTGTGGGAGGGAGGGGTTTGCCTGAGTAAACCATTTTCTTTTCCTGTAAAGTTGCTTCAGTTAAGACAGTGATCCGACTTTTGAGGCATTGAAATCAATGGGTACAAGTTGCCTAGAAGTCGCCTTGAAGTAGTACAGGAACCTTTTCTGAAGTCGGAGTGACTCCAGTAGTGTACATTAAAACGGCTCTCATTCACTTCAATGGAATTTCTCATGTCGCGCGACTTGGGGGGGGGGAAGGGGATACGTTTTTTTCCATTCGCCTTTTATTTTCGAAAATTTGTTTCCATTTTTATTTTATTTTTTTGCTTTGTTCGTAAATTCGTGAAATACGAAAATTCAAAAATTCAGAATTCAGAATTTTCGATTTTCCGAAAAAGCAAAAAATTAATAAAAAGAAAATAACGAATTTTTCGAATTTTCCGAAAAAAACAACATTTTTAATTTTCACATTTATTTATTTTTGTCGAAAATGAAAAAAATCGGAATTTCAAAAATTAGAAAATTATTTCCGAATTTTCGTATTTTCGAATTTTTTTATTTTCGTATTTTCGTATTTCCGAATTTTCGGAAATTCTGAAATACGAATTTTGTAATTTAGAATTTTTGAAATTCCGAATTTTCGAATAAAAAAAAAAAAAAGAATTTTGGAATTCAGAATTTTTACACGGTTTATGGTGTAGGAGAAAATCCTGTATTTATGGATGTTCTCTAGAAGTTGAGCTTCGCATTCCTGGTGTGATAGCTGATGATGATCCCCCACTTAAAGTCATTGGGGCAGATCCACATACATCTGCGCCGGACGCAGCGTATGTCAGATATGCTACGCCGCTGTAACTTACTTTGCCTTTGTTTGAATCCTCAACGAATTTGCGCCGTAAGTTACGGCGGCGTAGTGTATCTCTCGCGGCGTAAGGGCGCGGAATTCAAATTCGGCGGGTAGGGGGCGTGTTTCATTTAAATAAAGCGCGTCCCCAGGCCGAACGAACTGCGCATGCGCCGTCCGTAAAAACTCCCAGGGTGCATTGCTCCAAATGACGTCGCAAGGACGTCATTGTTTTCGACGTGAACGTAAATGGCGTCCAGCCCCATTCACAGACGACTTACGCGAATGACGTAAAATTTTCAAAATTATACGCGGGAACGACGGCCATACTTAACATTGCGTACGCCACCATATAGCAGCTTTAACTATACGCCGGAAAAAGCTGAACGGAAACGACGTAAAAAAAATGCGACGGCCGCTCGTACGTTCGTGGATCGTCGGAAATAGCTAATTTTCATACTCGACGCAGAATACGACGGAAACGCCACCTAGCGGCCGCAGAAAAATGCATCTAAGATACAACGGCGTACTAAGGCGTACGCCTGTCGGATCGAACCCAGATGCCGTCGTATCTTGTTTTGTGGATACCAAAACAAAGATACGATGCGCAAAATTTGAAATTACGCGGCGTATCAAGAGATACGCCGGCGTAATTTCTTTGAGGATCTGCCCCATTGCTTATGTGAGCCCTCCATGTGGGGGTAACGAGTATGCTCCTATGATTGTGGGTTCCAATGTGGAAGCTGTTGAGGGTGCCTTCATATGGTTTCTTCAGCCCCAACAGGGAACTCCTCTACCTTCATTCCCTGTTGCTCCAGAGCTTCAAAATATCTGCCAAATCTTTGCTCCTGATCTTCCTGGAGTCCTGGTGTGTGGGAAATCCATGGCATTCCATAGAGCTTCCACCCGGGGGAGTGAGAGCGTTTCAGGTTTATGTGGAAATTTCACCAAGTGCAACCGGTAGCTTTTTCCTGCTGGAGACTGATGCAAAAGAGGCTGCAAATGGAGGCTGGGAGATAGTCTTTCCTTTCTAGTACTATCATTTAAAATGTCCAAGAATGGATGTTGTTACTGTTCGGAACATTACCACATACCCAGTTATAATACCAGCCTGGAAAGAGGTAGTCTATCGTTACCCAGTGGAAACCAGCTCCTACCCTACCAAGGTCGAGGAGAAAGAAACCAAATTAAAGATCCTAATTACATGAGAAAAACCCTACCTGAGCAGAGTACCTACTATCTTAAAGAATGGGATAAACTCAAAATAACTGATGGACAGGGTACATTTTTTCCATGATCATCCTGGAAGGAGACAGCTAGTGCTCCCTCAAGTCTACAGAAAATCTGTTTTGAGAAGTTTGCATATAGGAGTTGAAAAACTCTACGGATTAATCCAAGACCGTTTCTTTTGTCCACGAATGAGGGAATCTGTTGTGGACTATTGCCGCCATTGTGTGAGATGTCTGCAACGGAAAACTTAGCTGCTCCTATGGAACATTTGAAACATTTGAAATGGATTTAGGTGTCCGTTTAATAAACTGTGAAGTTTTTTCTCCATTCAGTTCACAGCAGTTCACGGCAGTTCTCATGAGGAGAATTATCTCCTCTGCAGCCGGTTTAATAAACTGAGAACTTCAGTTCTCAGATGGTGAACAGAGGTGAAGTTTTTTCTCTGAAAACAGCCGAGATCTGTGTAAAAGTGGGTGGACTGCATGTAATCTCGTGAGATATTGTGAGATTATGGTGCAGCCGAATTCAAAAAGTGAAACTAAAGTTTAAAAGAACATGTAATTAATGTTTTCAGACATAAAATTAGCGCGCACCCCTACTCTGGACGTGAAATTCCTGAATTTTATTTATTTTTTATTACTTACAGTTTTGGTGTCTTGCCTAGCGTCCATCGGCGGCCTTGTCCGGTCCGGCGTCCGTCTGCGGCCTTCGTGGTGTCCTCCCTGCTGCTCCTGCGCTGTCTCTGAGCCGATCCCTGCTTCCCGCGCTGTGTTTGAACGCCGCCGCCGACATAAACCGAGCGCAGTACACTCGAGCACGCTCGGCTCCTCTCGCATAACCTAGAAGGGAGCCGAGCCTGGCCGACTGTACCCGAGTGTACTGCGCTCGGTATATGTCCGCCGCGGCGGTCAAACACAGCGCGGGAAGCAGGGATCGGCGGCAAAGTTCAAACACAGTGCGGGAAGCAAGTATCGGCGTATATCGCGCACCCACAATTTTGCCCTGATTTTAAGGGCAAAAAAGTGCGCGGTATACGCCGATAAATACGGTATATATGTGTGTGTGTGTGTGTATATTATATATATATATATATATATACACATACACACACACACACACACACGTGTATATTGTTGTTAATATTCATTTTTAACCCACTGGTGTTGAAATTAGGAAGAAATAAGCCTTCTTCCTCTTATCACACCAGCTTCTCTCCCAGATTCTCCACCTCTGAGCTGGTGAATCTGGAAGGGAGATATTTCAGGTGAAGAGCTGTGAAATCTTCATATCACGGTTTATTAAACTGGCCGTTTGTGACAAAACATCCATGTGATGTGATGTGAAGTGAAGAATGTGTTCTCTGCTCCTTATCACAGTTTATTAAACCGGCAATGCTCTGTGATAAGCAGTGATCAGCCGTGATCATCATGATCTCGGCTTATCACGGTTTATTAAACGTACACCTTAGTGTGCATGGACTTTTTGTGTATTGACAGTGACAGCAGTGGTGTGGGAAATGTTCTGATTGTGACTGATCACTGTACTCGATATGCTCAAGCCTATCAGAGATAAGAAAGCAGTAACTGCAGCTAAAGTTTTGTGGGAGAAGTTTTTTGTTCATTATGGATCGACCTGACACTCTGATCGGGGGTGGGACTTTGAAAGTCGCCTAACTAAAGAGCTGTTAACATTGCTTAACATCGACAAGAGCTGCACCACACCTTATCATCCAGAGGGTGATGCTCTCCCTGAACGTTTCAATCACACCTTGTTAACCACTTAAGACCCGGACCTTTAGGCAGCTAAAGGACCCGGACAGTTTTTGTGATTCGGCACTGCGTCGATTTAACTGACAATTGCGCGGTCGTACGACGTGGCTCCCAAACAAAATTGGCGTCCTTTTTTCCCCACAAATAGAGCTTTATTTTGGTGGTATTTGATCACCTCTGCGGTTTTTATTTTTTGCGCTATAAACAAAAATAGAGAGACAATTTTGAAAAAAAATCAATATTTTTAACTTTTTTCTATAATAAATTTCCCCCAAAAATATATAAAACATTATTTTTTTTCCCCAGTTTAGACCGATACTTATTCTTCTACCTATTTTTGGTAAAAAAAATAGCTTTTAAGTAGTAACTTACTACAGCTGGTCGCAGCCTTCACCATATGTAACCTGGCATGAGCAGTCTTTCAGGCACAGATACCAAATCCAGTAAGGTAGTGACAAACAGTGCAGTGTTTGTTCGTGATATATACAAGTCTATATACAGGTGCTGTACAGTGTTTAGAACAATTAGCCAAACAAAAACCTAGCCGTGTCTCTGCACTAACTACACAATATATACAGGCCCTAACTACCAGGCTGAGCAAGCCTACAGCTTGTCAGCTTCCACATAAACTGCTTAACAGCTTTTTACCAACCTTTTTTGCTCCCACGGACCAGTGTTGTCTATGTTTCCCAGCAGGGGTCAAGTCCTGGGGAAAAAAGTGTGGGAACTCCCACCCAAGATCCACTCCCCCACCAAAAAAATAAACAATTATGGGGGTGGGTGGTATGTAGATGAGAGGGGTGCGGAGTGTATGGGGTGGGTAGTATCAAATACACCACTGGCCACTGATGCATTGGTGACCAGTGGCAGGTAATTAACCCCTTTGTGCTGCATTAGTGACACCAGTGTCATTGTGTATGAACCCTTTCATGCTGCACCAAATAGGGGTAATAAACACTGACACTGGTGTCACCAATGCATCAGTGGAAGTACATTAACCCCCTCATTGCTGAATACCATTGTAAATTACCCCCCCCCCCCCCCCAAGAAGCAAAAACGTCAGACAGTTAACATAGCTAAGCCACTGTGATACAACACTGTCTTAGGTAGGTTAGGTCTCCACAATTGCACCTCTGGACCCCTTTACATTACACAGTACCCTGCACCTCTGGGCCCCTTTACATTACACAGCACCCTGCACCTCTGGGCCCTTTACATTACACAGCACCCTGCACCTCTGGGCCCCTTTACATTACACAGCACCCTGCACCTCTAGACCCCTTTACATTACACAGCACCCTGCACCTCTGGGCCCCTTTACATTACACAGCACCCTGCACCTCTAGACCCCTTTACATTACACAGCACCCTGCACCTCTGGGCCCCTTTACATTACACAGCACCCTGCACCTCTAGACCCCTTTACATTACGCAGCACCCTGCACCTCTGGGCCCCTTTACATTACACAGCACCCTGCACCTCTAGACCCCTTTACATTACACAGCACCCTGCACCTCTAGACCCCTTTACATTACACAGCACCCTGCACCTCTGGGCCCCTTTACATTACACAGCACCCTGCACCTCTGGGCCCTTTACATTACACAGCACCCTACACCTCTGGACCCCTTGACATTACACAGCACTCTGCACCTCTGGGCCCCTTTACATTACAAAGCACCCTGCACCTCTGGGCCCTTTACATTACACAGCACTTTGCACCTCTGGGCCCCTTTACATTACACAGCACCCTGCACCTCTGGGCCCCTTTACATTACACAGCACCTTGCACCTCTGGACCCTTTTACATTACACAGCACCTTGCACCTCTGGGCCCCTTTACATTACACAGCACCCTGCACCTCTGGGCCCCTTTACATTACACAGAACCTTGCACCTCTGGACCCTTTTACATTACACAGCACCCTGCACCTCTGGGCCCCTTTACATTACACAGCACCTTGCACTTCTGGGCCCCTTTACATTACACAGTACCTTGCACCTCTGGACCCTTTTACATTACACAGCACCCTGCACCTCTGGGCCCCTTTACATTACACAGAACCTTGCACCTCTGGACCCTTTTACATTACACAGCACCCTGCATCACTGGACCCCTTTACATTACACAGCACCCTGCACCTCTGGGCCCCTTTACATTACACAGCACCCTGCACCTCTGGACCCTTTTACATTACACAGCACCTTGCACCTCTGGGCCCCTTTACATTACACAGCACTTTGCACTTCTGGACCCCTTTACATTACACAGTCCTTGTCCCTCTGGACCCTTTTACATTACACAGCACTCTGGACCCCTTTACATTACACAGCACCCCACAGCTCGGGACGCCTGTATGTTACACAGACACCCCCCCTAACAGTTATGGACCCCCTGCATGTTACACAGACCCCCTACAGTGCAGTCACCCCCCATTCAGTACAGACCCACCCCCCTACAGTAGATCCCCCCCCCCCATTCAGTACAGATCCCCCCCTTTCAGTACAGATTCTCCCCCCCCTTCAGTACAGATTCCCCCCCCCATTCAGTACACACCCCCCCATTCAGTACAAATCCCCCCCATTCAGTACATACCCCCCCCCCCCAGTACAGATTCTCCCCCCCCCTCTTCAGTACAGATTCCCCCCCCCCATTCAGTACAGATCCCCCCCCCCCCATTCAGTCCAGATTTCCCCCCACCCCATTCAGTACATACCCCCCCCCCCCCCCCAGTACAGATTCCCCCCCCCCCCATTCAGTGTAGATTCCCCCCCCCCCCCCATTCAGTAACCCTTATGTACCTGAGATGATCGGGACATGCCAGACACTCGTGAACCTGTCGGATCCCCTCCCCCTGTGTAGACATACAGGAGGAGGGGGAGGCGGGCCGCTTCACTCGGCTGCACGGAGATCAGAGCACGGAGAGCAGGGAGGGATCTGACGGCCGGGTGTCGCTACAGTGCGGTTCGCACCCCCGCAAAGCCACACTACCTCAGGCTCTTCTCTCCACGTGTTTTCTAAAAATTGCGCGCCGCTGCCTAATCCGCGCTGTCTCTGAACCCGCCCGCTCAGCCTCGCTGTCTGTTCAGTCGCGCGGGGGGTGGGCGCCTGCCACTCCGCTGCTTAACCTGCCTGCAGTCTCCGCTTCAATCGGAGGGGGGGCGCCGGCCTGACACCCCCAGTGTGTGCCCCCCCGCCCCTCACTTAGTAAACACTGCATTCATTTCCCACCTATTCTCTGCTCGAGTCCTGCAATGGGAACGCGCGTTCCTGCTGTGAAAAAAGTGCAGGGACGTCGTTCCCACGCGTTCCCGCAGGACTCGAGCCCTGTTTCCCAGGCAGAGCACAAAGGCTGTCTGCTCAGGTGAGCTTAAATTAGCCTGGGAGAAGAGGACCAAGACTCGAAGTGGAACATGGATCAAAGATCCCTGAACGTATATGAGAGGAGCCTGGGAGACATATAAACCCCGAACAGGAATTTTTCTTTATTCTTTTAAATATTGTACCTGCTGGGTGTCTATAGTATGCCTGTGAAAACGTCTTTGAGAACCCAGGTCTTGCCCGAGGGAACATGTATCAATGGAAAAAAAGTTTTAAAAACTTTTTTTCCATTGATACATGTTTCCTCGGGCAAGACCTGGGTTCTCAAAGACGTTTTCACAGGCATACTATAGACACCCAGCAGGTACAATATTTAAAGGAATTTTTATTTTATTTTTATTTTTAACTTAAAGCGGTTGTAAACCGCAAAAACTTTTTTTTTTTTTAAAACCTGCAAGGCAAAAAGCATAATCGGCTAGTATGCACCGCATACTAGCCGATCATGAAATACTTACCTCGGAACGAGGTGAACACCACTTACCTGGTCCACGCCGAGCAGGATGTCATCTTGCTCCGGCGTGTCTTCCGGGTATCGCCGCTCCAGCGCTGTGATTGGCTGGAGCGGCGATGACGTCACTCCCGCGCGTGCGCGAGATTTAAAATCGGCAGGGTCTGGCGGATGCCGGTCCTATCGCCGTGGATTTCCCCCTGCGCATGCGCCGCCCGCATTGCAAGGGGAATATCTCCTAAACCGTGCAGGTTTAGGAGATATTCTCCTTACCTACAGGTAAGCCTTATTATAGGCTTACCTGTAGGTAAAAGTCAAAATAGTGGGTTTACAACCACTTTAAGCATCATTAAAATCACTGCTCCTGAATCTTTAGGTGCAAACTACAGAGCACACGGCCAGTACACACCAAGTAGCTTTAGGTGCAAACTACAGAGGACACATGCAATAAACCACGTAAGAATACTGCAGCTAGCACAATCACCTGCCTGCCAGTAAATTAGGAAGAACTGATCTAGCTAAACTATACAGTGTATAAATATATGTACAACACCATGGCTCTCCGTTTTTGGCAAGCTGTGATTGGCCAAGCATGCGGGTCATAGTGCATGCTTGGCCAATCATCAGCCAGCGATGCCGCAGTGAATTATGGTCTGTGAAACGTAACTCGAATTTGGCGCGAACGACCCGTTTTGTTCATATTTCGACGAACGATCGAACATACGATGTTCGAGTCAAACATGAGTTCGACTCAAATACGAAGCTCATCCCTAGTCAGCACTCAGCAGATACTTCATAGATGAAATTTCAACTATAAAGTCAGAGCTGGGGAGAGGTGTCCTTCCTCCTCAGGACACAAAGCTAGATTGAGCTTATCCAAATGAAACTTGCAGTGCCTCTCTAAGCTAAGACAGAGATCTTCCCACTGGTTGCAGTGAAGAGAGCTGGTGTCAGTCCATCATTCAGGTGTAAAAGCATTATCAAGAACAAGAAAGGGTGATGCTCACCAAGCCCTGGTGAGCAGGGCGAAACATGTCAAAGGGTTGTGGCTGGAGTGATGCCAGCTGAGGTCACATTCATCTACATACTAATGCACTGGAAAGAAGAAGAAATGGTCGCACACGAGATCCAACAGGATACTTGCTGAAAAGTCTTTATTGTCATAAGCCAAACAATCATGCAGTTTTACAGTTGACGCTTTTCACACGAGTGTACCGTGCTTGTTCCTTCGTTGGCTCTCGTGTGCGACCATTTCTTCTTCTTTCTTGTGCTACGGAACGGTGGTGAGCTGGGATCTGCACCTGGAGCTGGATACACCTGAACGTTGCCTGAAGTGGTGTGTGTCTTTCTTGTTTGGTTTATGAATACTAAGGCGAGAGGTGCCCTTTCTTTTCTTTAATAATAGACTAAGCTTATACTGCATCTGCAAGTATATAGTTACTATATAGGACTGTGCCCTTTCTGCTTTGCATAGTGCCAAATCCTCCAGAAAGTAGCGACTATCATTTATTCATAGAAGAATGTCTCCCAATTAAAGCTGGGAGAGAAAGTGTTTTTTTGTTTCTTACTATTTTAGTAATTCACTTCCATGGGGACTATAGTGACTCAAATATTCTGCTTAACTGTAATTTTTTTATGTGTTTTATTGTAGATTCACCTATTTCACAGAGAAAGTTTGAACCAGGGCCTGTACATTTCCAGCCACCATCTCGAACTCAGTCACCAGACTTCAACCAAGGAGACGAAATAACACGTGATATTGTAGGTTTATTTATTTTAATACCATTGTAACTATATAATTTCATTGCTATCAGAATATTTCCTGCTTGGATATAATATATATAGGATGGGCCAGGAAAGGAAAATTACGGTAAGTATTTGATAACATTTTTCCTGGCCTATCTCACTTCAGCACACAAACGGGATATACCAAAGTGAATATAGGGTGGCAGAGAACAAATTAAGAGAGACACTGACATCTAAATAAAAGCTGCTAAAGCCAGAAGGAATTGATCTCTTTGGTCCCAAACATGCTGGTCACATATTTAGTTTGTAAGGTTGAATGAAGGCCGCACCAGACCTTCAAGCTAGCCCTTTCCTATATTTCCCAAGCAATTTTGTCATAACTGCCTCAAAGGCTGCCACCCCTCTAGTCAAATAGGCTTGCAATATTTCAGAGCAGAAAAGCGTACTTACTGCATGCCAGTTTAATCATCCTGAAAACCCAAGAGTGGATGACTCCTAAGGGCCTAATGGCTAAATGAAAGGATTTTCTACACTTTCCCCCTTTGGCCAAGTTTCCCTACTTCCCAGTTTTCCTGGAAACTGGATACCACTTTAAAATTGAACATTGGAGATAGACGTGGTATCCTTATCTCCGGTAAAAAAGAAAAAGACACCAAAGCGCCCTTTCTGGAAAGTGTTGCAATCTTCAACATCCTTCTGTCTGAAGTAGTTGTTGTCAGGAGAACTAGTTTTACCATGCGGTACTTCAATGGAAATAAAACCTTAGCGCAAAGGGTGCTCTCAGATTCAAGCCTAAGTCCCACAGAGGGAACAAGGATTTCCCTAAATTTTATCTGGAAGAAGCATCTGGTCACTGGCTTTGCACCCATCTGCAGCCTGTGAAAAAATTAAGTAGAGATCCCTCAAATAGCATTGTATGCCAGACCAACCTCTAGTGCTGACTGTAAAATGTCAAGGATATTGGCTAGAGCAGGGAACACAGGAGAGACACACACATACACTGCTGGATGTCAGGGTGCGCGGCTTGCTCTCTCTACGATCATACCATCTAAAGACTATGCATTATTACTTGCGCATTTGCGCAAAGTGCCCATCAACACTCTGTGGTTCTTCTTCGAAATATCCACCATATCCACGGATCCTCTGTTTTTGGCACTAGTATATCCTTCTGGTTTTACCGCTGCTCTGGAATGTGAGGAAACAATTCTCCTCAGGGACGTTAGCCACTCTTTCAAGTTCCATCTGTAGATTTATTTTGATTGATGCCCATAGGCCTTGCAATGGCGTTCCCACTGGTTCAGCTTTCTGTGTTACCTACACTTTTTAATGTTACATAATGAAATACTGAAAATCACCTTGCTACCTAATATCATATTAATTTCTCCTCTCTATGCACCCCTGAAGGAGTAAAATGTACCCCAAAACGCATTGGGTGTAAGGAGGTCTCTTCATATACCCCTCAGCACGGTGATATCTGCTGACTTGGTTCAGACTAATCAGTATTTCATTTTTCATATGTATTTTAATGATGCTTTAATATTAATAAAAATAAAATTCTACTATAGTTTTGTATACTCATACATTAATACCAATAGTGCCTTTAAAAGTCTGCTTAGGGGAAACTTCTCTTTTGTTCTGGAACGCAGGAGAGAAAGCTTTGCTGAGCAAACAAAACAAACTTATTTCATATACTCTCCTATGTAGCGTTCATGGATGATCTTCTGGTCACCAGGATCTGAACATCATCAGATGAGAATCCCTGCACCTCTAGTGTAGCCTATTCCATAGCCAGGCTATTAAGAGTAGTCCAATTGGATTGGGGTGCTGTTACTGACCTTGCCATAAAAGAATTAATTTGATCAGAGACAAAAATCAAACAGAGAATTCCATGGCACCTTGTATAACCAGGGCTTTTTTTTTTAGCGAGAACGCGGGGGAACGCAGTTCCGGCACCTCCTGGACTGACTGTATGTAATGTCAAGGGGTGCTGCAAGGTATTGATGCTCACTGCTGGTGGATCTATTCTAGCTGGAAGTGATCTATTTTCGCAGGGGGGTCTATTGTTGCTGAGGAGGTCTAGTGTTGCTGGTGGGGGACTTATTTTTGCTGGGGGGGGTCAGTTGTTGCTGAAGGAGATCTACTGTTGGGGGAGGGGTCTATTGTTGATGGCTGCCAGAGAGTCTATTAATGCTGACTGTGTGGAGATCTGTTGATGTTGCCGGGAGTCTATTGTTGCTGGGGGGGGGATTTTGTTGTGGGTGGTACATTGTTAGGAGGATCTATTGTTGCTGGCTGAAGGGGAAACCAAATTCCATACAAATTACTTAGCACAACAAAATGATACTTGGTTCTGTATTGTCTAAAAGGGATGGTACTGGGAGGTAGGAATGGGATGGAACCAAGGGACGTTGCTCGGAGGTGGGTAGGGACAGAGAAAAGAAGTGACTCGGAAAAGGGGAGTTCCTGCACCTATTGTCTGAGAAAAAAAGCCCTGCGTATAACAGAGTCTTTGAATTGGTATCCTGTGCAAATATCAATATTGACATAACCGAACCAATAATTGATTCTGCTTCCCTGACAAGAAGACCAATTTTAACTGACTAAGTGGTTCTCTGCCCCACAAAAATTTTCTTTGAAAGATGTAACAAGAAAATACTTTGGGCCAGATCCACGTAGCTAGGCGCATTTTTGCGTCCGGCGTAGCGTATCTCTGATACACTACGCCGCCGTAACTTACAGCGTAATTTCCTTATCCTGAAAGAATTTTTTTTTAACGGCGCATGCGCCGTCCGTGGGGGTATCCCAGTGCGCATGCTCGAAATGAACCCGCAACAAGCCAATGCTTACGACGTGAACGTCATTCGACGCAAAGCCCTATTCGCGAACGACTTACGCAAACAACGTAAAAAATTCAAAATTTGACGCGGGAACGACGGCCATACTTAACATAGGATACGCCTCATATAGCAGGGGTAACTATACGCCGAAAAAAGCCTTACGGAAACAACGTAAAAAAATGCGCCGGCCGGACGTACGTTCTTGGATCGCCGTATCTAGCTAATTTGCATACTCGACGCGGAAATCGACGGAAACGCCACCTAGCGGCCAGCGTAAATATGCAGTCAGGAGGAGGTGTTTTATGGAGGCTACATGCATCAAGTGAAGTATTTTCTAGATTTGTAAGGGAGTGAATTCTAGGCCCAGTCCCTTTTCCCATTCTCTAATATAGTATGGGGTAGGCACCAAGTGTGCATTCAGTAGAAGTCTGTACATGTGAGATTTAAAGTTGTTCTAGTGCTTTCAGGGACTCTTTCCATGATTCCCATCTTTGTTGTTTCTCTCTGGGTAATGGGGTGTCCCAATCTGTGTTTTCAGAAAGAAGAAGTATCTTACCCTGAATGGTAGCACCCTTTTGCTATAAAACCCAGAGGATCATGATGCTGTACACAGCAGACAAAACTCCTAATTTCATGAAGGGCCTGTCACAAGTTGATACTTGAAATGTGAACATGTCTTATTTGACATCCCAAAGCAATCTGAGGCTATGTTGCGTAAGGGGAAGATCTGTTCCTAGCTGAAATCCCTTTACACTAACAGCATAGTCAGAGGGAAAGGACTTTATTTTCTTGCCACTGTTAGAAATAATTTTGTGATTTTTCTTTTGAGAAGATTAATTGCTGCTTCTTCGGTGGGCAGAGATTTGAGCCCATCGTCTATGTTGAAATAATTTTCCACAAATTCACATGCATCAGAGCTAAATTCTTCTTCACATTCTTGAGTTGTGTTACCAAAAATACACACCTTCACTCGGTAGTCTATGACTTTATCGCTGACATCGTTGTTGCTGAATGTCGGCCATAACAACAACTGGCTCTTGTCTAAAGCGAAACAAAACTCCTATCAGGTTGGTATTCAGATTAAGCCCAGTGAGGAGGACATCCATGAGGGAAACATCTTGGCTTGTGAAGATGGTACACTCCAAAGCATGGGAAGTACCAACTTTCTTTTTCTTCATTGACTCTTCCAAACATCTTCTGCATAAAGTGTTTTTTCATACGTGCAGGTCCATTGTAAAGAAATAAATTGTGCTTCTGCATGCTGGCTATTATTTAATAGTTTCTTTCATGAGACACAAAATGGTAGTGATGCTACCCAGGTGTTACAATTGTCTTGATTGAACTCCTTACTCATAGTTTTTAGAAACTCCTTGTCTTCCATGGTGGCTGCCAGCTCATTGTCTTTAGTTGTTACATAGAACATTGTGGTGCCGACATTATCATCCCAGAAATTAAGGGCCTTGTTATCTCCTTGTGTGAAGAACTGTTGGATGCCTTTACTGCAAAATCTTTCTTTCTGTAGGCACTGTTTGAAACAGGTAATGTAATGTGACCATTTGGCAGGATGTGTGACTTCCAAGAAGAAACTGTGGAAGACCTCCTCCTGACATAACCCAGACAGACGTACCCTATGATGACTAAATCCTAGCTTTGGGCATATGATGCGTCATGTGGCTCATTGATTTGTTGAAGAGCCTTGTGTACCCTTGGAATGTCTCTGCCGAGTATCAGGAGAATGTTTGGCATTTCTGACAACAGCTGGTATGTGGTCAAATATGACTCTCAAGTGAGAGTGGTGAGAGGCAGCTGTAGGAGTTGAGATCTCCTCTCTGTTGGTTGAACTCAATAAGAGAGGGCAATGGTTTTTCTACACCATGGAAGCTTCTACAGGACCAGTGTCTCTCATGCCTGATCTTGCAAGTGATTTGTTACTTTGTTACTGATCATCTAGAATAGTATACAGTCAAACAGCTTTTTCGCGTTGACCCTTGGGGTATACACAAACTAGGCATATTTTGGTACAGGATTTGTCCCTCTCCACAGGTATCTTTACATGTAGAGAAAGTTAAGTATGAGGCATTGTTTGCTGTGTGCTCTCCATGCCATGCTTTGCCTTGGGAGGATTTTCTCTGGACTGAGTTGGACTGTCTTGAAATAAATAGAAGCGCTTGCGCGTGATCATCACTGTCGCATTCTATGCACTTAATAGTAGCATTACAGTCTGTAGCATGTTGTTCCATGGAAGCACAACATTGGATGAAACCACAAATCTCTTTAAAAGTTCTTTGCTTTCTTGCAAGGGTTTCTTTCTGAAGCCAATACATTTCCTAAGCAGTTTTGGGTTCCCAGTGTTCTTGTTTTGATTGGTCTTTTCAGGCACTGGAGTAGGTTCAGGTAGAATATCAGTCCCTTTCACAGATACTGGACCTCTGTGGTCTCTAAGTGAAATGTGTGCGCTTGCAGGCATTGGAGAAGTTGGACTGGAAGGGTTGGACTTCCCAAAGGAGAAATTTGGATCATTCTTCTTCCTTGTCCCTTAATCCAAGGGATGCCCAATTTTTCTGTATACCATAGGGTAACTTGGAGACTAATGGGTTAATCTCGCAAACGGTTTCTAGGTAACTGAGGCTGGGTAAGTGGGTATTCGCTTTGGTGAATTAAAGTGTATGTAAAACTTCCTTTTTTTTTAAAACTAAAATAACAAACATTGTCTATTAGCTGAGTGGGTGGTCTTCAGTTGGAGGTCACCGAGTAGGGAAAAACTTCCCACCCTCCCGCCCTGCATTTTGCAGTTTTTTTGGTGTTGGGTAGTGAGGCATGGGCACAGTGAGGCATGCACATGGACACAGTGAGGCCTCGTACACACGACCGAGTTTCTCGGCAAAAACCAGCAAGAAACTTGCTGGGAGATATTTTTTTGCCGAGGAAACCGGTCGTGTGTACATTTTCGTCGAGGAAACTGTCGAGAAACTCGACGAGCCAAAAAGAGAGCATGTTCTCCATTTCCTTGACGGGAATGGAGAAAATTGGCTTGTCGAGTTCCTCGACGGCTTCACAAGGAACTCGACAAGCAAAACGATGTGTTTCGCCCGTCGAGTTCCTCAGTCGTGTGTACGAGGCCTAAGGCATGCACATGACACCCTAAGCTTATACTCAAGTCAATAATTTTTTTGTGGTAAAATTAGGGTGCAGGGTCTTGGTTATAGCAGTTTAGGACAAGCCATATATTTTTTTTTAACAGTGTAGCGTTTTATAAAAAATTCACAGGGTATACAAGCAAGTACAAAAATACAAAATAACGTACAAAACGAGGTACAAGAACTTAAATAACACAGCACAAGCCATACAGTATTTAATACCCTAGTCATGATACATTCAGCAGATTGAGGACCTAGCCACCTGATAAGAAGATCTAGTTCTTTCTCAGGCCTCGTACACACGACCGTTTACCTTGACAGAATCCATCAAGAAACTTGGTGGCAGAGCTTTTTTGCCGAGGAAAACTGTTGTGGAAGTCGACGAGAAAAAAAGTTCTCTTTTTCCTCATCGGGAGTCTCAATTTCCTCATCGTGTTTCTCGTCGGGCTGGTTTACGATGAGAAACACGTTTGTGTGTATGCTTAGAAACCTGCGCATGCTCAGAATAAAGTATGAGATGGGAGCGTGCTTTCGGTAAAAGTAGGGTTTGTAATGGAGATAGCACATTCGTCACGCTGTAACAGACTGAAAAGCGCGAATCGTCTCTCACCAAACTTTTACTTAACACGCAGTAACATGAGATTAGCAAAAGCAGCCCCAAGGGTGGCGCCAGTGGAATCAAACTTCCCCTTTATTGTGCCGTTGTACGTGTTGTACGTCACCGCATTTGAGAATGAAGAGATTTTGTCTTAACAGTGTGTACGCAAAGAAAGCTTGTCAAGATTCTCGAGAAGCCTAACAAGGAACTCGTCGAGGAAAACGATGTTTCATTGACGACGAGTTCCTCGGTCGTCTGTACAAGGCCATAGTTGTGACATCTAGTTCACTGATGGTGGCACTGAATTTACAGCTTTATAGTTTTCAGGTTTGTCATCGAACCCCGTGAAACCTGTCTTGGTGAGCACTTTGCAAAGCATGTATTTAGCAAACTGTGACATGTCTGTTTTTTCAGACATTGGATGCACAGCTGCATGTGGAATAAATGTAGTTACATGGTGTTCTGAGGCCCCGTACACACGACCGAGTTTCTCGGCAGAATTCAGCCAGAAACTCGATCGGAGCCGTATTCTGCCGAGAAACCCGGTCTTGTGTACACTTTTGGCCGAGGAAGCCGACGAGGAACTCGTCAAGCCAAATAGAGAACATGTTCTCTATTTCCTCGTTAGTCAATAGGGAAACTTGGCTCGCCGAGATCCTCGGCGGCTTCACAAGGAACTCGACGAGCAAAACGATGTGTTTTGCTCGTCGAGTTTCTCGGATGTGTGTACGGGGCCTGAGACTGAATAATTTTGAGAGGTATGGCGGTGCAAAGTTCATACTGTGCTCCTTGAATGCCCCTGGAAGACTTATTTTGAGATGAAATGTACGTTGGGCGGTGACATAATCACGCTTTCACACTTTTTTATTTAGTTATTGTCAATTTCTGATTGTTATTAACACATGATTTTTTATAAATAAGAGTTTCAAAATATAGTGCAACACATTTATTTGATTCAAATGTTTTGCATTATTGGTGCTCAAACAATAGTGAGTGCTACTGTCTGACATTTATATTTGTACTATGCACTTTAGTGCAGGTATTTGACTTGTATATTGCTTACAATACTAGGCTAGTTTTTTTTTACGTTTTTTTTATTTGTCTCCACATTAGGAAGTGTTAAATCATGTTCTCGGGGATATTGAAATATTTGTTGGATTATTGGATTCAAATAAAAAGAAAAGAAAGGGTGAGTAAAGTAATGGCTATTTTAATGTTTTTGGATAAACATGTAAAATAGATCAGCTTGATATACATCATCCTACCCAAATAAGTTAATGTTTTATACAATAATTTGAAATTATATGCATACTGTACATGGGGGTAACCATATTTACCCATTGCATATGCAAGTACTGCTTCCTGCTTTTTCAGCACCACCCAATGATTTTGCTATACTGAATATCCCTGTAATCTGTAAAAAGATGAAATTCCTTTAATGTAAACCATACAATATTAACACAAATAATGCACTTACTGAAAAAAACACTAGTTTACCTGTAAGCAGATAACACACAAAGGTAAGTAATTTTGCTAAATAGTGAAACCACGATCAGTCTAAAGCACATCTAAGGATTTGTAAGTTGCAGTAAAATACATTTTTTGGCTTTGGATTTAATGCCTCTTTAAAGGTTCAAAGTCTAGATCTTTAGGTGCTCTTTAAAGCAGAATTACACCCAAAAGCAAAAATGTAATAAAAATAAAATCCTTAGATGTGGTGAAGCATTAGTTTTTTTTTTTTAGGCTTTTTCCTTTATTTTCACCTGGTGATCCAGTCTGTAAGTCTGTTATTTTTCAACATCCTTTAACAAATCAAGCTGTGCATCAAAAGTGTCAGTTAGAAGGTTAAAACAAAGGTTGAAACAAGGTTGAAACATTTAACATTGACAGAGTTGTTTACATTGGTCAATTTTTACAGCTTTTATTTTTTAACGTGAAACATTTTTAAAGTGTGCATTTATGTAAAACTCCCAGGAAAAAAAAACTGTTGCTGTAACTGCTTAACCACTTAAGACCCGGACCAAAATGCAGCTAAAGGACCCGGCCAGGTTTTGCGATTCGGCATTGCATCGCTTTAACTGGCAATTGCGCGGTCGTGCGACGTGGCTCCCAAACAAAATTGGCGTCCCTTTTTTCCGACAAATAGAGTTTTTTTTGGGTGGTATTTGATCACCTATGCGGTTTTTATTTTTATTTTTTGCGCTATAAACAAAAATAGAGCGACAATTTTGAAAAAAATTCTATATTTTTTACTTTTTGCTATAATAAATATCCCCCAAAAATATATAAAAAATATTTTTTTTCCTCAGTTTAGGCCGATACGTATTCTTCTACCTATTTTTGGTAAAAATAGCAATAAGCGTTTATCGGTTGGTTTGCGCAAAATTTATAGCGTTTACAGAATAGGGGAGAGTTTTATTGCATTTTTTTAAATTTTTGTTTTTTACTACTTATGGTGGCGATCAGCGATTTTTTTCATGACTGCAACATTATGGTGGACACTTCGGACAATTTTTACACATTTTTGGGACCATTGTCATTTTCACAGCAAAAAATGCATTTAAAATGCATTGTTTACTGTGAAAATGACAGTTGCCGTTTGGGAGTTAACCACAGGGGGCGCTGATGGGGTTATGTGTGACCTCTTGTGTGTTTACAACTGTAGGAGGGTGTGGCTGTAGGTGTGACGTCATCGATTGTGTATCCCTATGAAAGGGATTACACGATCGATGACGCCGCCACAGTGAAGAACGGGGAAGCCGTGTTTACACACGGCTCTCCCCGTTCTTCAGCTCCGGGGACGGATCGCAGGACTCCAGCGGCGATCAGGTCCGCGGGTCCCGTGGTCCTGGTCACAGGCCCATGGCTGGACAATAGCACAGCACGTACCTGTACGTGCATGTGCCCAGCCGTGCCATTCTGCCGACGTAAATGTGCAGGAGGCGGTCCTTAAGTGGTTAAAATGTAATAGCTGTTGGTTGGCTTTAATTTGTTAGTCAAGTCCATCTAAATCTGCTAGTGCATCTAATATTACTCTATCTCAGGTCTCCTTTGCTCCACCAGGGCTAAAGCCTCGTACACACGATCAGATTGTTGGCCAACCGTCAGCGTCAGATTTTTGTCTTCAGGGCAAGTGCTTGGATCTTGTCATGCATGCCAATGGCACACAATTTTCAGCCAACAAACACAAACGTAGTGACGTACTATAAGGAATTTCAGCTCTTGAGCGCCACCCTTTGGGCCCCTTCTGCTAATTTCATGTTTGGTAAGCATTGATTGTACTTTAGACTTTTGTGTGACAGATTTGTGTACTGACTATCAGAATGGTTGGTTGTCAGATTTTCTGATGGTCAGTACACAAATCTGTCACACAAAAGTCAGCTTGTGTGTGCGAGGCTTAAGACAGGAAGAGAGTTACTGGGTGGATCACTAGGTAAAATAGAGGAAAACAAGCTTAAACATTAAAAACAAATGCAGCCACCATATTTAAAGTGGTTGTAAACCCTTGGGAAAAAAAACCTGCAAGATAAAGGCATAATGAGCTAGTATGCAAAGCATACTAGCACATTATGAATTACTTAGCTTTCTTCAAAGCCCCCGCAGTGGTCCTCATTACCCCCTCAGGTGGTGACTTTTCTCCCGGAGTGACTTCTGGGTATCGCGGCTCCGGCGCTGTGATTGGCCAGAGCCGCGATGACGTCACTCCCGCTGGTCACGGCATGGTCCTTGAAGCATACGTGCCATTGCTTCAGTTTGTGCCCAGTGCGCATGTGCCGATGACATTTACATGACACTTGCTCTCTTCGCCCCTGAAAAACGCTCGGGTCCAATACATCTGGAAGGTGGAGTATTGGACCCAGAAATATCACCTTCACCATCTCGTCTTCTTTTTTCCGTGTTCCTTCATGTTGGCGCTTCTTCTCATTCGTTTTCAGCATATCTGCATTCCGGAGCCGCTGGCAATTTCATGGACTGGGAAACTGCATCTTCCATGAGACTTACTCTTTTGCCTCTCACCATGCCATTGGTGGTCTTGGCAATTGATGGCACCGTTCTCCCAGGGGGTCCTATCGGCTTCCAGACACTCCCTGTTAAGATGTCGGTAGGGACACTCCACCAGGAGTGGATATCCTTCCTTATCTTACCTAAGGCCTCAAATTCTATCGTTCTGGGACTTCCTTGGTTACGGCTCCATTCTCCACACGTTGACTGGATTACTGGACAGATCCTGGCTTGGGGTTCCTCCTGTTCCTCGTCCTGCCTACCAAAGGTTGCCCCAAAAGAGAAACTTCCTACTGCCACCATCCCAGTATCTTTTGCTCTTCCTACTGCATATAGTGATTTCTGGGATGTGTCCTACAACAGTCGGGCTGATGCACTCTCTAGGTCATGTGGTACTCTGGATGAGGAGCCCAACTGTACACCTGAGCCGAACATTCACTTCAGTTTGCATAACCATTTACCTTTGTCTGTCCCTAAACACCCTTGGACGCATAGCCAGGCTAATTTGTCTGCAAGTTCTTTTTTTTTTTTTCCCCATTTCAGACTCCACCGACCAAGAGACTTGCTCACAATCAAATTGCTTGTTATGTCTCCATCTAGGCTTCGCATCATTTGTGGGTACTTTATATATATATATAAAAAAAAATTTTTTTATTTTTTTTTATTAAATTAAATACATAATTTTTACTTTATAAAGCTCCATATATAACAGAGAACCAGTATGTAGTTTGTTTGTTTATACTGGGCTTTAAACATTTCTTCCTTAATTATTATATCTCCTCCCCCCGTCCCCTTCCCATCCCCATCCTACCCCTCCCCCCCCGGTACTCCAGGTACCTTTCTGTCTTATCCGATAAATTCATTTTCTTTGGTTAATTTATTTTCTATCTTATTATATATCATTTCTTTTTTTTTTTTTTTTATTGTATCAATCCTTAAGGGGATGGAACAAAGTCTCAGATCCGTAAACGTCATTGACTGTTTAAACTCTATCCATTTGGACCAGGTCTCTTCATATTCCTCTAGGCCATCTGTATCTAAAAACCTTACAAATTCTAGATTTTGAATGAGGTTTATTTTGTTGCACCATTCACTAATGGAGGGGCTTTCCCTGTCTTGCCAATGACTGGCAATCAGGCTTTTAGCAGCTGTTAACAAATGTGGTAGTAGACTTTTCTGATATATTTTATTTGGTACTCTGATCCTCTGGTGCAAGCATCCCCAAGGGTCATCTGAGATCTCTATGTCCGTTATTTCTGTTATTAAAGATCTAATCCTGCTCCAGTACCGTCTAATTTTTGGGCATCGCCACCATATATGAGCCATATCTCCGATCTGTCTGCATCCACGCCAGCAAAATTCGGAAGCTTCTTTCTTGTATTTATGAGCTTTGTCTGGGGTTATATACCACCGCGTCAGACATTTATAGTTTAATTCAATTATTTTATTGTTTGCTGACGAGGTATGCACTCTTCTCCAAATTTGTTTTAATTCTGGGATACTCAGAGGTATCCCCAGTTCTTCCTCCCACTTTTTAATATATGGTGGGATGTCCAATTGCTCTACTTCTATTAAGTTTTTGTAGATCTTAGAGATCACTCCTCTCCCAACTCCTCCTCCACTAATTCTCTCGAGAGGGCGCAAGTTATCCGCAGATCTACACGGCTGTGGTAGAGCCTCAAAGAAATGTTTTAACTGGCCATAGCGCCATTCATTTATATCTATTATTTCCCCTCTACCCTTTAGTTCCTCATAAGTACTTAATTTATCTCGTGTCATGACGTCTTTCAACTGAGCATTTTCTTTCCTAATCCATTTCCCTGATATCTTCTCTATCCCTGGTACAAAGTGTTTCGAGTCTTTTAATGGCATTAATGGTGAGTTAAAGTCCCAATTTTCCCTCTTGTGAACCCTATCCCATATTTTAATAGCTAAACGTGTAATGCCCCATACAGACGATCGTTTTTTGTGATGAAAAAAAATGACGTTTTTGAAAACGTCATTTAAAATGATAGTGTGTGGGGAAAATGTCGTTTTATGTCTTCAGAAAAACGACCAAAAAAAAATTCGAACATGCTCGAATTTTTTGTGTCGTTTTTCAAAATGTCATTTTTTGTGTCAATGAAAATGATAGTGTGTGGGCAAAACGACGTTTTTAAACCCGCACATGCCCAGAAGCAAGTTTTGAGACGGGAGGTAAAACTACCATTCATAATGGAGTAAGCACATTCATCACGCTTTAACAGACAAAAAAGCACGAATCATCTTTTACTAACAAGTAACCAGCTAAAAGCAGCCTCAAGGCGAATAGAACTTCCCCTTTAGAGTGCCGTCACTTTGTTCATCATTTTTCAAAACGATGGTGTGTATGCTCCATCGTTTTTGAAAATGAAGTTTCAAAAATGTCGTTTTTTTTCATCACTTCAAACGTCATTTTTTTTTTCATCACAAAAAACGACCGTCTGTATGGGGCATAATACTGTGTGATTGTTTACCCAACTCCCTGTATTTATCTGGAATCCAGATAATACTCCCGAGTGAAACATTGCTCATCTGGTATTCCATCCTTACCCAACTTTTTTGCTGAGTGTCCCTAATCCAGTCTATCACTCTTGTGAGAATTACTGCTTCATAATAACTTCTAATGTCTGGTGCTCCCCATCCCCCTTGTGTCTTATTTTTTTTTAAAGTTGCCCAGCTGATACAAGCTTTTTTGCCCTGCCACACAAACTTTAGTAAAATTGTTTGTAATGTCTTGAAGTACTTCTGAGGTAAAGCTATCGGGAGCATCTGTATCTTATACATGATTTTTGGCAAGATTACCATCTTAAAAATATTCATTCTCCCTCCCCATGATATTCGTCCTACCGTGAGTGAGAACTTGGCAGAAGTTCTGTCTTAATTTCTTCCAGCATGGATACAAAATTTGCTTTATAAATCCTCTCTTTTGAGATAGCTATTTTTACTCCTAGATATTTTATTTCCCTTTTCCCCCACACAAAAGGGAACTCTTTTTGATATATATTTTGATCTTTCTTAGCTATATTAATACTTAGGGTTTCGGATTTAGTTGGATTCATTTTAAAATTGGACAGCTCTCCATATTGTTTCATTAATTTTAGTAAGTTTGGTAACGTTATTCTCGGGCATGTTAAGAAAAACAGGATGTCATCCGCGTATGCCGCGAGTTTATGTTCCTCTCGTCCAACTTCTATACCCTTTATATCTGGATTCTTCCTTATTTTCCTTAAAAGTGGTTCTAATGCTAGGATGAACAGTAAGGGGGATAAGGGACATCCCTGTCTAGTGCCGTTGTGGAGTTCAAAAGCCCCAGACAGGGTCCCATTAATTTTTACTCTTGCACTTGGTTTATTATACAGTACCTTAATTCGGTTTAACATTTTTGGACCTATTCCTATTCTCTCTAATGTCTTATATAAGAAACCCCAGTCTACTCTATCAAACGCTTTTTCCGCATCTACTGATAAGAGTAGACCTGGGGCTCCACTATCACTAATTTTCTGAATGGCTAACAATGTTCTAATGCCATTATCTCTCCCCTCCCGTCCTGATACAAAACCAACCTGGTCAGTGTGGATCAGATCCTTCATTATTTCTTTCATTCTCTCTGCTAGTATTTTAGAAAAAATCTTGGTGTCACAATTCAGAAGGGAGATCGGCCTAAAACTCGAGCAAAGTGTGCTATCCTTCCCATCTTTCAGAATTAGGGTGATAGTAGCTTCTATAGCTTCTTTCCCGATGTCCTACTTTTCACCTAGACCATTCATGTATGAACACATTTTTGGGGCTAGAATGTCGATACATTTTTTATAATAAAGAACCGTTAAACCATCTGGTCCTGGGCTCTTTCCATTTGGCGTGTTTTTAATAATTTCTCAAATTTCCTTTTCTGAGATCGGAGCTTTAAGATTCTTGAGATCATCTTCAGGTATTGCTTCCCACTCTATTTCCTTTAGGAATTCATATGTTTTTTTTTCCTTTAAACGTATCTCTTCTTTAGTCTCCTGTCTATTGATTGAATAAAGTTTTTCATAGTATTCTTTAAAACTATCCACTATTTCACTAGTTTTATGTACGACTTCTCCCCGACTTGTTTGTATTTTCTCAATAAAATTAAGATTTTTTTTTTTTTAATAAGTTTGCTAGATGTTTCCCTGGTTTATTATCCCATAAGTACCTCTCTTTCTTTACTTGATTAAATGTACTTCTAGTTTCTTGCTCTATTTGCTCTCTTAACTCTTCTCTCTTGATATTTAATTTTAATAAAGTTTCTTTGTTTCTATCTTGTTTATGTTGTTGTTCTAAGTTATAGATTTCTTTTATGAGTGTTATTCTATTCTTCTTATTTATTTTGTTTTTTTCCGCCCCGATCTTAATTAAAACTCCGCACACAAAAGCCTTATGGGTCTCCCATACTATGGCCTCTGAGACATCCTCTGTTAAGTTTATTTCAAAGAATTCCTCCAGTTCTCTTTTTATTCTGGTTTCTATATTTTTGTCCTGGAGTAATTCTTCGTTAAGCCTCCACTTCGTATTGTTTACTAGTTTCTCCCCTATTTCCATACGTAATGATACTGGCGCATGATCAGAGAAGGTTGCAATACCTATGCTGGAATCACTTATATTTTCTAGAACCCTATGCTCAACCAAAAAAAAATCTATCCTCGAGTAAGTCTCGTGTACAGGGGAGCGGAATGTAAAATCCTGTTGCTTATTATGTTGTATCCTCCAAACATCTACTAATTGAGACTGATGGAGTTTTTTTTTCAGTTTGTTTCTCCATGCCATTCCGGTCCCCTGTGCCCGAGACGTACTATCTAAATCTGGATCCATATGAAAATTAAAATCCCCTGCTATTATAGCTATTCCCCGTTTAAACTCCATGAACTCAGTTATCGTATTCATTACATAGCGGATAGGATTTTTATTTGGGCAGTATATGTTTGCCAGAGAGATTTCTACTCCGTTCAATTTTCCTCTCAAAAATAAGTATCTGCCCTCTGGATCTGCCCTTCTCTCCTCTATTATGAACCTCATCTCTTTGGCAAAACCTATCGCTACCCCTTTCGCTCGACTAATTGGAGAATCTCCAAAATACCATACCGGGTAGAATTGTGTCATATTTTTACGGTTTGCTTCTATGGTGAGGTGGGTCTCCTGTAGCATGATCACATCCCCTTTCAGTAAACTAAGCTCCTTCATTATATTTGCGCGCTTAATAGGTGCATTTAGGCCCCTGACATTATAAGAAATTATATTTATCTCCATCTTTTTTCAAGGAATATTCTTCTTGACATTTCACGGAATTCTGGAGTCCCCCCTCCCTTCTCTTCTATAAGCCCCCCTCCCCTCCCTATTCTCCCCCCCCTCTTCCTGACATAATTATGACAGAATTATTTCAAGTCGCTACACCTGACTATACTATTCACTCGGTCTCTGCCCCAGTTATGCCAGTCCAGCCCATGCCCAGTGAGCCTCTTATCTTTTCTTATTCAGGACCTTCTGCAACCTCGCCTCACCCTAATACCATTACGTCCATTCAAACCCATTTAAGGGGCTCAATCCATCCTTTGGATAAACTGCCTCATTCGGCCAGGTGGAGTTATCAACCTTTTTTTTCAGGGCTCTCTGCATTATGCGTGTCTTTCAGCTATCCAGCTTGACTCCTGTGACATGTCACCTTCTGTGACATGCCTTTCAGCTATCCAGCTTGACTCCTGTGACATGTCACCTTCTGTGACATGTCTTTCAGCTATCCAGCTTGACTCCTGTGACATGTCACTTTCTAACCAACTTGACCTCAGGGTTCCACTGACCTCTGCCCAGTCTGTTGGTCCTGTGCTAGATGTCCAGTTCATCTGTAATGGTCTGGGGAACCCTCCTCAGATTCCTGTTGATTCTCTTATGCCCTTGCTTATTCCTAAAAGGCCTTTGGTCCTCAATAAATCCTCTCGTCCTCTCCCTACCTCGGTTCCGGTCTCTGAGCATAATCTAAAGTACGAGGTTAGTCAAGTTCTGGATTCTCAGCTCTGCAGAGGCATTTTTCAGTACCTTGTGCATTGGAGAGGGTCTGTCTCTGTTTTACCGATCTTGGCTTGTTCTCGACTATCCCTGTCTGCTTGTGACCTTGACCTTTGGTGTGTCCTTTGTTTATCCTTGTCTGCTAGTCGCCCCGACCTTTGGCTTATCCCCTTACTATCTCTTGTATCCTGAGCTGCTGCTTCCCCTCTATCCTCTATCACCTACTGTGAGCGTGATCTGGGGGGACTCTGGGGGCTGTGACCTGGATCCAGCATATAGTTGTCTCAGGGGGTGATAAGAGAGGCCCCCTCAGAAGAGCAGGGCATGGGTTTTTATTCAAATCTCTTCGTGGTACCAAAACCAAATGGAGATGTCAGACCCATTTGAAATCTCACAGATCTGAATTGCTTGCTAAACATTTGCTCTTTTCGCATGGAGTCAATCCGGTCGTATCCACCCTACATTGAGAAGAAATTCTAGCATCGATAGACAACAAAGATGCATATCTACATGTGCCAATTTTCCCCCGCTCATCAGAAGTTTCTGCGTTTTGCAGTGGAACAGCACCACTTTCAGTTCATGGCCTTGCCCTTCGGGTTAGCCACCGCTCCCCAGGTATTTGCGAAAATTTTGGCTCCAGTACTAGCAAGGCTAAAGGGCCAGGTTTTAGCAGTAATGTCATACCTAGATGACCTTCTGCTGGTAGATCAATCAGTGGCATGGTTAAACCAAGGAGTGTCCAGTACAGTCAGGTATCTGGAACACCTGGGTTGGATTCTTATCCTAGAGAAATCATCATTACGACCAGTAAAAAGGCTGGAGTGTTTAGGCCTGGTCATAGATACAGCCCAAGAAAGAGTATTTTTTCCCCAGGCAAAAGTCAATGATATAAGGGAGCTGGTCCAGGTGGTCAGGGCGAGGAAGGGTTCTTCCATTCGCCTTTGCATGAGGTTGTTAGGGAAGATAGTGGCTTAATTCGAAGCAGTTCCCTATGACCAGTTTTATTCAAGACTGTTGCAATACAGTATTCTGTCTGCTTGGAACAAGAAGACCCAAGCCTTGGATTATCCAATGAATCTGGCCCCAAAGGTGCGCCAGAGTCTCAGTTGGTTGACCAGGGATTTACAGAAAGGGAAATCCTTCTGGTTACCTGGAAGATCATGACAGCCGATGCCAGCCTATGGGGCTGGGGAGCAGTCCGAGAAGAGACCACTGTTTAAGGGAAGTGGTCAGAGTCTGAGAAGACCTTGCCCATCAACATCCTAGAGATTGGGGAAGATTTGGATTTTGGCAGTACATGTGGCTCTAATGGCTTGGACATTTAGGTTGTGGAATTGTCCCGTCAGGATACAGTCTGACAATGCCACAGCAGTGGCCTATATCAATCAGGGAGCACCAGAAGTCACGCAGGTCAGAGGGAGGTGAATCATATTCTGACTTGGGCAGAGCAACATGTTCCTTGCCTATCTGCAGTTTTGTTTCATGGACTCTTCCATCTCGTCCAGACCTGCTTTCGCAAGGCCCCGTTATTCTATCCTGCCTTACAGTTGCTAAATTTAACGGTTTGGCTATTAAATCCCACATCCTAAAGAGTCAGGGGCTTTCAGGTTCAGTCCACCCTGATTAATGCTGGAAAGCCGGCCTCTAGGATCGTTTATTATAGGGTCTGGAGGGCCTATGTTTCCTGGTGTGAAACCAAGGGTTGGCACCCTCGAAAATATGTCATGGTAGAATTCTTGCCTTTCTACAGTTGGGAGTAGGAATGAAGCTGGCCTTGAGTACGATCAAGGATCAGACCTCGGCCTTGGCAGTATTTTTCCAAATGCCGCCTGCTTTGCATTCTTTGGTCTAGGCCTTTATACTGTACAAGGGGTAACTCGGAAAACTCCACCAGTTAGGTCACCCCTTTGCCCATGGGATTTGAATCTAGTTTTGTCGGTTTTGCAGAGACAACCCTTTGAGCCGATATGAAATATTCCTTTGCTTCTTTTGACAAGGAAATTGGTGTTCTTAGTTGCCGTAACCTCCGCAAGAAGAGTGTCAGAATTGGCTGCCTTTTCCTGTAAAGAGCCATACTTTATTATACATAAGGACAAGGTGGTGTTGCATCCTCATCCAACCTTTTTGCCTAAGGTAGTGTTAGGTTTTCATCTGAACCAGGGTGTTTCCTTGCCTTCTTTATTTCCAGAACCTCGTTCCGCAGAAGAAAGATTGTTACATTCTCTCGATGTAGTGAGAGCAGTCAAGGCCTATCTGAAGGTGACAGCTCAGATATGGAAAACTGATGTTTTGTTTGTACTGCCAGATGGCCCCATAAAGGGGCATGCAGCATTGAAATCAACTATTACTAAGTGGATTTGTCAGGTGATTAGTCAGGCTTATGGTCTGAAAAGAAGAGTTCCGCCTTTTCAGGTTAAAGCGCACTCTACCAAGGCAGTCAGTGCTTCATGGGCAGTGCATCACCAGGCCTCTGTGGCTCAAATTTGCAAGGCCGCTACTTGGTCGTCAATAAATACGATCACAAAATTCTATCAGATGGATGCAAGATGGCAGGAGGATGCCGCCTTTGGGCGCCGTGTGCGGCAGGCAGCAGTATAGGTCCTCACGCCTGATTTCTGTCTGTCTCAAGATGGCATTGCTTTGGGACATCCCACATAGTTATTACTATGGTGCTCTGTGTCCCATGATGTACAATAAAGAAAATAGGATTTTTATAACAGCTTACCTGTTAAAGCCCTTTTTGTTATATAACTTGAAAACCCATTCACATCTTCAAATTGCACACATTTAATGTGTGTTTTGCTGTGTTTTTTTACTTGTGTTGCATTAGGGCAGCCTATTTATTTGAATGAACTTCGTTATGCACCAAAATGCAACACAATAGTAAATAGTATGGGCTACTTTTAGCAATGCAGTGCACCACAGCACATAGTACAGGCACACCCCACTTTTAAATACACAATGGGGTTTATTTACTAACGCTGGAAAGTGCAAAATCAGGCTCACTTCTGCATAGAAACCAATGAGCTTCCAGGTTTTATTACCAAAGTTTAATTAAGCAAGTTGGGGTTAGAAGCTTATTGGTTTCTATGCAGAAGTGAGCCTGATTTTGTCCTTTCCAGCTTTAGTAAATAAACCCCATTGTGTAATTAAAAGTAGTGTTGCTCACGAATATTCGCATTGCGAATATTCGTTACGAATATGGCATATTCGAGTATTCGCGAATAACTCGAATTTCGCGGCCAAAATTCGCTATTCCAAATATTCATATTTTTTCAAATTTATTTTTAAAACAGATCACATCCTAGTGATCTCCATCGACGTCTAAAAGCATTGCTGGTATGATTAGAGACCCTGGGCCGAGTAGCTAAGCTGAGGCGATCCTTTTATGTTGCCGAATATTACGAATATTCGCGAATACTTTCTCCGCCCTTCTTTTGCATCAGAGCCAATCAGAGTTCTCCTACCACAGTTGTCAGAGGTTAGCAACCTCCATAGCAACCAATAGGAACCTGCCTGCACGACCAGTATATAAGATCACTCCCAGCAGTATTTCAGTGCAGATTCACAAGGTGGCTAGAGAGAGTGGAGTGTTTCTGTGTGATCTTAGAGCTTAGAGCATCAGCATTGTGCTTCCTATAGTGCTTTCAGTTCTGATTTTCCTGCTTCTAAACTGTTTTTTTCAAAGCAAAAGACCCAACAGCTTTTCTAAAAGCTCATATTTGTTTTGTTTTGTCCAGGTTAGTGTAGCTTAGTGTTAGATAGATTTCTGTGTAGTTAGTGTAAGTGTACATTTCTTTAAGGTAGCTTAGTTTAGTGTGTGTTTAGTGTCTGTGTTTTGTGTATTAAAAAAAAAAAAAAAAAAATAGCTTTAGTTTAGTCATATAAGTTTGTGTAAGTAGAGTTAGTGTTTGTTTAGTGCATATTAGTTTAGTATTTGTAGTCCTCGTCTTTGTCCTTGTAAGTCAGTGTAAAAAAAAAAAAAAAAAAATTTAGCTTTAGTTTAGTCATATAAGTTTGTGTAAGTAGAGTTAGTGTTTAGTGCATATTAGTTTAGTATTTGTAGTCCTCGTCTTTGTCCTTGTCAGTCAGTGTAAAAAAAACAAAAAAAAACTATTTTTTTTTTAGCTTTAGCTTAGTCATATAAGTTTGTGTAAGTAGAGTTAGTGTTTAGTGCATATTCGTTTAGTATTTGTAGTCCTCGTCTTTGTCCTTGTCAGTCAGTGTAAAAAAAACAAAAAAAAAACAAATTTTTTTTTAGCTTTAGTTTAGTCATATAAGTTTGTGTAAGTAGAGTTAGTGTTTAGTGCATATTAGTTTAGTATTTGTAGTCCTCGTCCTTGTCTGCGTCCTTCAGTCTAAAAAAAAAAAAAAAAAAAAAAAAAGTTTTAGGTGTTGTATTTTTTTTCTAGTTTAGTAGCTGTCTACGTCTTTGTCTGCGTCTTTGTCTGCGTGCCTGTCTTGCTAAAAAAACAAACACTCCTTTCTCACAATTTCCCCCCCCCAATAAAGTTTACCCCCCCCACATCAGCAAGTATGAGCAGCATACGTGGCCGTGGCAGCAGGGGTAGGGGAGTTACTCCCAGTGCTGGGTCGCTGCCAGCACGGGGTACCTCTCGCGCCCCTACTAGTGGTAGAGGATCAGGTGGAAGGGGAGTCCGCCTCATCCGCAAGTTTTTTCCCTCGGGCAGCCGCCCGATATTGCCTTCTCAGGCTCCAGTAGTGTTGGAGTATATGGGGCACAGCAGTGCCACTGAGTCGTCAGTCCTGACTCCCAGTAGCACCACCAGTACACCGGTGCCTTTAGGACCCACCCCCAGCCCCCAAGAGTCCAGCCTCTTACTGTTTGACAGCGACAGTGAGAGGGATATCTTGGGGGAGGCCCTGCATCAGGCAGACATCCAGTTCTGTCCTGATGGTCAGGACCTTTTTGAAGGGATGATGGAGGAGGAGGATGGGGTACCTGCTGTCAGTATCCCAGAGACATCCCTTCCAAGTGGTGCTGGTGTTTTTGGGCAGGAAATACCCGCACCTAGTCAGACCCAGGCGTCGGTGAGGGGACAGCGCAGCCAGGCTAGCGGCTCCATGTCAGCTGGTTCCCTCAGACCACCACATTTCAGCCCTGGGTCTGACATATCTGGGGGCGAAGAGGAGGGTGACCCAACATGGGTGCCACCTGCCTTGTCGGTTCACAGCAGCAGTGACGACGAGGAAGTTAGGCACCCTGAGGAAACGGTGCGCCAGGTCACCAGGGAGACCAGCGTCAGGGTCTCCACTGGTGATGGCAGCAGGAGGTGTCAGCAGCAGCAGGCAGCTCCACCTGTGCGCACCGAGTCCCAGCAGATGCAAGTCAGCGTCACTCCATCTGACAGGAGGGCGGCGCTGAAGTCACCTGTCTGGGCCTACTTCACCCTGGTAGCAGATAACCAGACCATAGCCATCTGCCATATCTGTCGTGCCAGGGTGAAGAGAGGGAAGTGCTTGGCTCGGGTGGGTACCACAGCTCTGAACCAGCACCTGAGAATCAACCACTGGCGGGAGTATGACCAGATGAAGCGTGGTGGTGGTAGCAGCGCCATCACCACAAGTGAGCAGGGTACAGCAGCCCCTGCCACAGCTTCATCTGTTCCCAGCAGGTCATGCCCCCCCGCTCCCTCTAGTAGAGGTACTGGTACCGGCAGCCAGACCTCTACTTCCACAGCACCCTCCTCTTCTGTCCGGCGCCAGGCGTCGCTTTCCGATGCCTTCGAACGCACCACTCCCTTCCCCCCTGGAGACCGACGTGTGCGTTCCCTCAATGGGCTCCTGGCAAGGGTTATTGCCCAACATCTGCTTCCCTTCAACATTGTTGACTGCAACCCCTTCAGGCAGATGTTGGAGCAGGCCCAACCCCAATGGCGTGTCCCCAGCCACCATTTCTTTGCCAGGACTGGTGTCCCTGCCCTACACCAGCACATTGTGCAGAATGTAACCCTGTCGCTGGATCACGCTGTCAGCGACAGGGTGCATCTCACAATGGATGGCTGGACCAGCAGGCATGGGCAGGGCCGGTACATCAGCTTCACGGCCCATTGGGTTTCCCTCCGAGGCACCGGGGAGGGATCGGCGGCATCAGATTTTGTGGTGCCGCCCCGGGGTGTCCAGGGGAGAACTGCTGGTCTCCCTCAAGCCACTGTCTCCGCAGCTGCTGAGCCTCGCAGCAAGTGCCCCTGTAGCTACTCAAGTGTGGGGCACGTGCGCTGTCAGGCCGTGCTCCAGCTTGTTAGTTTAGGGGACTGGAGACACACTGGACAAGAAGTGCTGACCGCACTTCAGGCTCAGGTCCAGAAGTGGCTGACACCCCGAAGGCTCCAGGCAGGTATGGTTGTCTGTGACAACGGCAGCAACCTACTCTCCGCCCTCCAGGCTGGCAGTCTGACCCACGTGCTCTGTCTGGCACATGTCCTCAACCTCGTGGTGAAGAAGTTCCTGCACACCTATCCTGGGTTGAGTGACATTGTGCTAAGGGTACGTAGGATTGCCAGCCACTTCAGGCGCTCCCCAACCGCTACCGCGTCCCTGTCCAAGTTGCAGAGGGACAACAGCCTGCCCCTTCACAGGCTGATTGTGGACAGTGTGACACGGTGGAACTCCACCCTCCACATGCTGGAGAGGTTGTGGGAGCAGCGAAGGGCGGTGAAGGAATACCTGCTGGAGCAAGGCACTGCCGGGCCATCACAAACACTCCCGTACATTACCAGTGCGGAGTGGGGGCAGATACACCAGGTTTGCCATGTGTTGGCCCCTTTCGAGCAGGAGACCAAGATGGTGAGCAGGGAGCATGTCGGCCTCAATGACGTGCTCCCTATAGTGTTCCTGCTGGACAGGGCACTAGATCGCCTGCTCGAAGCTGGGGAGAGTGCCTTGGTGGAGCAGGATGAGGCAACACTGCTCCACCAAGACCAGGCCCAGGACGAGGAGGAGGAGGATGATGATGATGAGGAGGTTACTGGTGACGTCCTGGAGTCAGGGCCTGGTCAGGAGGGAGAGCCGGTGTTGGGGGCACCGATAGTCCGGGGGTTGGGCATCTCTGAGGGCGAGCAGCAGCGCCCCCAGCATGAAGAGTCAGACGTCATGGACCCGGGCAGCCATGAGGAGTCACAGCGGGCTGTGCTCTTCCCCATGGCTGCCCACATGCTGAGATGCCTCAGGAGGGACCCCCGGGTTAAGACTATCAAGGAGAGGGATGAATTTTGGATGGCCACCCTTTTAGATCCAAGATGCAAGGGGAAACTGGAGCAGTTCCTCCCAGCCAGCCGGAGGCAGCACCGGATGGAGGAACTGCAGGCACGCATAGTCAGCCGGTTGGAGCAGGCAACTCCCCGGCCTCCAGTTGTCCCCCCTCATCTCACCCAGCAGGTGGCTGCACCCAGCAGCAGCAGCAGCCGAGCAGGGGACCTAATGGGTGAGATGAGGATGTTCTTCCAATCTGAGCGACCCAGTACCAGCAGCAGCAGCAGCAGCAGTCACCACCAGCGGCTGGCCCACATGGTGGCAGACTACATGGGGTCCGTCGGTGCTTCTGACAGTATGAGCACCGACGACCCCATGGAGTACTGGGTTGCCAGATTGGACACCTGCCGCGAGCTCGCTCAGTATGCACTGGAGTTATTGTCTTGCCCCCCTCCAGCGTACTATCTGAGCGAACATTCAGCGCGGCAGGTGGGGTGGTCACGGACAAGAGGACCCGTCTGTCCACAGACTCAGTGATCAAGATGAATGAGTCCTGGATCGGCGGTGACTTTCTGGCACCCGCCGTCGGTTCAGGGCGCTGAAGGGTCCCTTGTCATTCATTCCCTCTTTGATTTATTTACCTTTGAAACTCATAGTGGGCAGGTAGTGTTAAGGGCATAAATATTTCCATGCTGTGTCATTAAGCCACTATAAGGAGTACTGATGCTGCTGCCACATTATTTTGAAAAGTAATTGCTCATCATGAATTTAAGTCACGTATAGCATAGAAAAAAAGTTAATCAAACTTTTAAATTATGAGGCACTATGGTATAGTCAGGCTACAGCTACTTAAGGCCCGTGTCATTCTGCTTTTCAAATTTTATCACCATGCTACTGCAACTTCAAGCTTTTGTAATTTTGCCACGATATGGGCTCCTACTGCTAATGCCAAAAGGCTGAGTGATTATGTACCGATATATTACTCATACTGCTACTGTCACCTTTTGTCCGAGTGATTTGCCACTTTCTATTACTACTGCTGCTGCTGATGGCACCTCTTGCCCAAGCTATTTGCCATTTTTATTACTCTTACCGCTGCTGCTGCTGCTGCTGATGGCACCTCTTGCCCGAGTGTTTTGCCATTTTTATTACTCTTACCGCTGCTGCTGCTGATGGCACCTCTTGCCCAAGTGATTTGCCATTTTTATTACTCTTACCACTGCTGCTGTTCATGGCACCTCTTGCCCGAGTGATTTGACACTATATTGTCTACTATTACTACTACTGCTGCTGCTCAGACACCTATGTCACGAGTTCTTTGCCACTATATACTACTATTACCACTGCTGCTGCTGCTGTTCATGGCACCGCTTTCCCGAGTGATTTGACACTATATTGTCTACTATTACTACTACTGCTGCTGCTCACGACACCTATTTCACGAGTTATTTGCCACTATATACTACTATTACCACTGCTGCTGCTGCTGTTCATGGCACCTCTTGCCCGAGTGATTTGACACTATATTGTCTACTATTACTACTACTGCTGCTGCTCAGTCACGACACCTATGTCACGAGTTATTTGCCACTATATACTACTATTACCACTGCTGCTGCTGCTGTTCATGGCACCTCTTTCCCGAGTGATTTGACACTATATTGTCTACTATTACTACTACTGCTGCTGCTCACGACACCTATGTCACAAGTTATTTGCCACTATATACTACTATTACCACTGCTGCTGCTGTTCATGGCACCTCTTGCCCGAGTGATTTGACACTATATTGTCTACTATTACTACTACTGCTGCTGCTCAGTCACGACACCTATGTCACGAGTTATTTGCCACTATATACTACTATTACCACTGCTGCTGCTGCTGTTCATAGCACCTCTTGCCCGAGTGATTTGACACTATATTGTCTACTATTACTACTACTGCTGCTGCTCAGACACCTATGTCACGAGTTCTTTGCCACTATATACTACTATTACCACTGCTGCTGCTGCTGTTCATGGCACCTCTTTCCCGAGTGATTTGACACTATATTGTCTACTATTACTACTACTGCTGCTGCTCAGTCACGACACCTATGTCACGAGTTATTTGCCACTATATACTACTATTACCACTGCTGCTGCTGTTCATGGCACCTCTTGCCCGAGTGATTTGACACTATATTGTCTACTATTACTACTACTGCTGCTGCTCAGACACCTATGTCACGAGTTCTTTGCCACTGTATACTACTATTACCACTGCTGCTGCTGCTGTTCATGGCACCTCTTTCCCGAGTGATTTGACACTATATTGTCTACTATTACTACTACTGCTGCTGCTCAGTCACGACACCTATGTCACGAGTTATTTGCCACTATATACTACTATTACCACTGCTGCTGCTGCTGTTCATGGCACCTCTTGCCCGCGTGATTTGACACTATATTGTCTACTATTACTACTACTGCTGCTGCTCAGACACCTATGTCACAAGTTCTTTGCCACTATATACTACTATTACCACTGCTGCTGCTGCTGTTCATGGCACCTCTTTCCCGAGTGATTTGACACTATATTGTCTACTATTACTACTACTGCTGCTGCTCACGACACCTATGTCACGAGTTATTTGCCACTATATACTACTATTACCACTGCTGCTGCTGCTGTTCATGGCACCTCTTGCCCGCGTGATTTGACACTATATTGTCTACTATTACTACTACTGCTGCTGCTCAGTCACGACACCTATGTCACAAGTTATTTGCCACTATATACTACCATTACCACTGCTGCTGCTGCTATTCATGGCACCTCTTTCCCGAGTGATTTGACACTATATTGTCTACTATTACTACTACTGCTGCTGCTCAGACACCTATGTCACGAGTTATTTGCCACTATATACTACTATTACCACTGCTGCTGCTGCTGCTGTTCATGGCACCTCTTTCCCAAGTGATTTGACACTATATTGTCTACTATTACTACTACTGCTGCTGCTCACGACACCTATGTCACGAGTTATTTGCCACTATATACTACTATTACCACTGCTGCTGCTTCTCTTCATGGCACCTCTTGCCCAAGTGATTTGACACTATATTGTCTACTATTACTACTACTGCTGCTGCTCAGTCACGACACCTATGTCACAAGTTATTTGCCACTATATACTACTATTACCACTGCTGCTGCTGCTGCTTTTCATGGCACCTCTTTCCAGAGTAATTTGACACTATATTGTCTACTATTACTACTACTGCTGCTGCTCACGACACCTATGTCACAAGTTCTTTGCCACTATATACTACTATTACCACTGCTGCTGCTGCTGTTCATGGCACCTCTTGCCCGAGTGATTTGACACTATATTGTCTACTATTACTACTACTGCTGCTGCTCAGTCACGACACCTATGTCACGAGTTATTTGCCACTATATACTACTATTACCACTGCTGCTGCTGCTGTTCATGGCACCTCTTTCCCGAGTGATTTGACACTATATTGTCTACTATTACTACTACTGCTGCTGCTCACGACACCTATGTCACAAGTTATTTGCCACTATATACTACTATTACCACTGCTGCTGCTGTTCATGGCACCTCTTGCCCGAGTGATTTGACACTATATTGTCTACTATTACTACTACTGCTGCTGCTCAGTCACGACACCTATGTCACGAGTTATTTGCCACTATATACTACTATTACCACTGCTGCTGCTGCTGTTCATAGCACCTCTTGCCCGAGTGATTTGACACTATATTGTCTACTATTACTACTACTGCTGCTGCTCAGACACCTATGTCACGAGTTCTTTGCCACTATATACTACTATTACCACTGCTGCTGCTGCTGTTCATGGCACCTCTTTCCCGAGTGATTTGACACTATATTGTCTACTATTACTACTACTGCTGCTGCTCAGTCACGACACCTATGTCACGAGTTATTTGCCACTATATACTACTATTACCACTGCTGCTGCTGTTCATGGCACCTCTTGCCCGAGTGATTTGACACTATATTGTCTACTATTACTACTACTGCTGCTGCTCAGACACCTATGTCACGAGTTCTTTGCCACTGTATACTACTATTACCACTGCTGCTGCTGCTGTTCATGGCACCTCTTTCCCGAGTGATTTGACACTATATTGTCTACTATTACTACTACTGCTGCTGCTCAGTCACGACACCTATGTCACGAGTTATTTGCCACTATATACTACTATTACCACTGCTGCTGCTGCTGTTCATGGCACCTCTTGCCCGCGTGATTTGACACTATATTGTCTACTATTACTACTACTGCTGCTGCTCAGACACCTATGTCACAAGTTCTTTGCCACTATATACTACTATTACCACTGCTGCTGCTGCTGTTCATGGCACCTCTTTCCCGAGTGATTTGACACTATATTGTCTACTATTACTACTACTGCTGCTGCTCACGACACCTATGTCACGAGTTATTTGCCACTATATACTACTATTACCACTGCTGCTGCTGCTGTTCATGGCACCTCTTGCCCGCGTGATTTGACACTATATTGTCTACTATTACTACTACTGCTGCTGCTCAGTCACGACACCTATGTCACAAGTTATTTGCCACTATATACTACCATTACCACTGCTGCTGCTGCTATTCATGGCACCTCTTTCCCGAGTGATTTGACACTATATTGTCTACTATTACTACTACTGCTGCTGCTCAGACACCTATGTCACGAGTTATTTGCCACTATATACTACTATTACCACTGCTGCTGCTGCTGCTGTTCATGGCACCTCTTTCCCAAGTGATTTGACACTATATTGTCTACTATTACTACTACTGCTGCTGCTCACGACACCTATGTCACGAGTTATTTGCCACTATATACTACTATTACCACTGCTGCTGCTTCTCTTCATGGCACCTCTTGCCCAAGTGATTTGACACTATATTGTCTACTATTACTACTACTGCTGCTGCTCAGTCACGACACCTATGTCACAAGTTATTTGCCACTATATACTACTATTACCACTGCTGCTGCTGCTGCTTTTCATGGCACCTCTTTCCAGAGTAATTTGACACTATATTGTCTACTATTACTACTACTGCTGCTGCTCACGACACCTATGTCACAAGTTCTTTGCCACTATATACTACTATTACCACTGCTGCTGCTGCTGTTCATGGCACCTCTTTCCCGAGTGATTTGACACTATATTGTCTACTATTACTACTACTGCTGCTGCTCAGTCACGACACCTATGTCACAAGTTATTTGCCACTATATACTACTATTACCACTGCTGCTGCTGCTGCTTTTCATGGCACCTCTTTCCCGAGTGATTTGACACTATATTGTCTACTATTACTACTACTGCTGCTGCTCAGTCACGACACCTATGTCACAAGTTATTTGCCACTATATACTACTATTACCACTGCTGCTGCTGCTGTTCATGGCACCTCTTTCCCGAGTGATTTGACACTATATTGTCTACTATTACTACTACTGCTGCTGCTCAGACACCTATGTCACAAGTTCTTTGCCACTATATACTACTATTACCACTGCTGCTGCTGCTGTTCATGGCACCTCTTTCCCAAGTGATTTGACACTATATTGTCTACTATTACTACTACTGCTGCTGCTCACGACACCTATGTCACGAGTTATTTGCCACTATATACAACTATTTCCACCGCTGCTGCTGCTGTTCATGGCACCTCTTGCCCGAGTGATTTGACACTATATTGTCTACTATTACTACTACTGCTGCTGCTCAGTCACGACACCTATGTCACAAGTTATTTGCCACTATATATTACTATTACCACTGCTGCTGCTGCTGTTCATGGCACCTCTTTCCCGAGTGATTTGACACTATATTGTCTAGTATTACTACTACTGCTGCTGCTCACGACACCTATGTCACAAGTTATTTGCCACTATATACTACTATTACCACTGCTGCTGCTGCTGTTCATGGCACCTCTTTCCCGAGTGATTTGACACTATATTGTCTACTATTACTACTACTGCTGCTGCTCACGACACCTATGTCACAAGTTATTTGCCACTATATACTACTATTACCACTGCTGCTTCTGCTGTTCATGGCACCTCTTTCCCGAGTGATTTGACACTATATTGTCTACTATTACTACTACTGCTGCTGCTTAGACACCTATGTCACGAGTTCTTTGCCACTATTTACTACTATTACCACTGCTGCTGTTCATGGCACCTCTTTCCCGAGTGATTTGACACTATATTGTCTACTATTACTACTACTGCTGCTGCTCACGACACCTATGTCACAAGTTATTTGCCACTATATACTACTATTACCACTGCTGCTGCTGCTGTTCATGGCACCTCTTTCCCGAGTGATTTGACACTATATTGTCTACTATTACTACTACTGCTGCTGCTCAGACACCTATGTCACGAGTTATTTGCCACTATATACTACTATTACCACTACTGCTGCTGTCAAGTCTTGCCCAAGTGTTTAGATGCTATCTAGTACTATTACCACTACTGCTTGTAAATGTTGCCTGTGTGATAATTACATTATATTTTAATACTACTGCTGCTGCCTTCATGCTGAGTAATGCTTCATGACCTCTCTGGCACAGCGGATCCACCAACAGCCTCCGCTACAAGCTACCAGACCGGATCGTAACAGCAAGTGTGACTAAAACACTGAACTTTATGTTAAACCCTGGTTTGCGGCCTTTATACTGCAACCATTAGCCTGTCTGCAAGAGCAAATCTGCACTCTCTCTCTCTTTCTCGCGCTCTCTCTCTATATCTATATATATATTGTAGCTTTTGTTATATTAATTTTTCAACAGTTTAGTTTGTGTTAGTAGTGTCTGTGTCCATGTATTTTAGTTTGTCTTAGGTTTGTGTTAAATAAAATAATAGTATAAAATGTTTTTGGTTATTATGAAGTTAGATGTGTTGATGTTGATGTTGATGTTGATGTGTTAGATGTGAAGTTAGATGTGTTGAAAAACCTAACAATCTCAATAAGAAAGGAAACATTTTAAAAGAATACAATTTTTTATTAAAAGAAAAAAAAAATGTACATGTAATTTTGCATGAGCTTGTGAAGCTCAGCCACCGCGTCCAAATTCTTCCTCTGCTGTTGCTCCAGCTGTTGGTTTTGGAGGTCTAATATCCGCATTTTCCGACGATTTGAGAGGATTTTATCATTGGTCCTCTGGATGAGAATGTGGTTTTCTTCTATCTTTTTGAAAACTGTTAGGATATAAGAAAAAAAAATTAGGATTTCAAAGACCGTTACCAAATAAATAAAATATTTATGTTGCTTATTAAACAATCCTTATCATGTCTATACAATTGTTATGTGTCTAGCACATATACTTCTATCATAAATACCATATTATTGTTCTGAAATCTGACGGGTGTGCTTTAAATGCTGTCCATTTTTATATCTACATCTTATTGTTGAAATGTTATTAATCTTTGTGCACATATTTACCCTCCTGGATGGGGCTCACAGGAACCGTCTTATCCTCCTGCTCCTCTTCTCCATCACCCGATTCACCAGGAGTTTGGGGGGGGGTTGCAGCTCCTCCTCTTGCTCCTCAACAGGAGCTGGGGGTGGTAAACACTGGGAGGGCCCTGGCTGCTCCTCATCCCTCTCCTCCTGTGCATCCTCCTCCTGCTCCTCCTGTGCATCCTCCTCCTGCTCCTCCTCTTAATGCTCCTCCTCCTCCTCTGCGGCCTGTCGCCTTGTGCGCTTGGGGCGCACAGATGGTAGAGGAGCTCCTATAATAACACAATGTTCATATATGTAAAAATGATTTCTAATAACGTATGCAAATTCTGTGTACTATGCTGTATTGTATATGAATACAAATTTATTTATATAGACAGTTAACCAATGGGATAATGTTATATTAAAGGGTCTTGCTGGCACTACAGGGGACTGAGTGTGAGCTGGGCTGCCACCATGGTAAAATTAGCTGTTTGTGTTTCCTTTGTATTATTCTGACGATCTCATGTTAAAAAAAGGGCCTGATGGAGTACACGGGATTACTATGATAACCCCACGCCTAGCACAGGAATTTAGTGGTAATTGAGTTATAAAATACCACCCCTTTCCTTTTAACCCACCACACCACCACTTTAATTCCATGGTTTAACTTGATGGAATAATGATAGAAAAGGGGGAGAATGTTTCAATTCCCCCTTTTTTTTCATGGGAAAGCGACAGGACTTAATAAAATTAGTAGTGACGGTTTCAAGTTCCCCTTTTGGGAACCTAATAGGGCTCTTTAGGTGTAAGCTGGTCCTCACGTGGCCTAGTTAGCTGGAAAACGTGTTTTTCCCATTTTTTTTGTGAGCACGAGGTGATCACGCGGCCTACACATGCTTTTCCCGCACTTTTTAGGCCTGTGGGCCTGGTACCAGTTGGTTCTGGAAAAATCCAGTGTTAGTTAGGGGTATATAAGTAGGGTTCCGTCAGTCTTGCTCTCAGTCTCCTCAGTAGACAGGACTGTGGTGTTCCCCAACCCCCCCCTTTTTTCTTTTCTTTTTGTCGCGGCTGCTAATTATGTGGGATGGTCACCTTTGTTTTTTTTGTTTTTTTAAATTAAATTATACTAAGGGGGACAAATCTGTTTAGTTTAGTTGTTGTTGGATACATTTTAAAGTTGGAATATATTTATGTACAGCCTGAGCCGTAGTGACTAGGCTGTTTTTTAAGTTATTAAAGTATTTATTTAAAATATATGTCTGAAATCCAATAATAAAGCAGCCTCGGCCAGTATTAGTCCAATAATGGTGTGTCTTGTTTATTTAGTTTAATTATAGTTAATAAGTGTTCCTGTCTGCTGTCCCATGTCTTTTTTCAACAGTACTATGAATACCTTGGGTGGTGATATATGTTACCACAACATGGCATCTGGGTTAACAACATCTGCCCTAAGGTTAATTACATATGACCTTACATAACTGTCACCAATAACTTACCTGGATGAAATTCATCTCGGATCTGTGTGACCCAGGCCATGTGGCCCCTCTTTAGGTCAGACCACTTTTTTAGGATGGCCATGTGGTCATGTGTGCGGCCATGGACTTTCCGTAACTCCCGCAATAGGGAGCGGACTATTTTTTTTTGTCCTGCTGGCTCCGGATTTCATCATATCCCTGTTGCAGGAACCTCTGCAAGATGAAGAACAAAGTATATTATAATACTTTTGTTTAAACCCTTATGGATATATGACGTAAATGTATGGTATTTAACAATTGGAAGCATTCTCGCCTTATTAATCACTGACAGGGGTAACATGACAGATTTTATATCTTGCCATTTTGGTCGCCACCTTTGCCTAATGCCTAAATACACATTTACCAACCAGGGTGTCTGCAGCTGTCCAGGCATGCTGGGAGTTGTAGTTTTGCAACAGCTGGAGACACACTGTTTGGGAAATACTAATATCTGATCTTATATCCTAACTTTTAAACTAGTCTAAAATGCAGTTAAAGATAATGAAATAACAGTGGTGAAATTACTTACACTAATCAGCAGTTTTTCCTCACTGGATGAAAAGTTACTCCCCACCATCTTCGCTTCGCTGGGCAGCACAAAATAGCGATCCGAAAATCGACTGGCAAAGATCCAGGAAATGATCTTCTTTCTCGCGTGTTATTCGCGCGCATGCGAGGACGAGAATTTCGCAATCAATTTCGCATGCGCATTAGCGAAATTTCGCAAAAAAAATTTTTTGTTTAAAATATCACGAATATTCGATTTTAGCGAATATTTCACGAATATTCGTCTATATATTCGTGATATATCGCGAAATCGAATATGGCGTATTCCGCTCAACACTACTTAAAAGTTAGGTATGTCTGTACTGCAACATAACTGTGTGAATCTGGCCAAAGAGTTTAAAAGAGCTACCCTCTCTCAGAAATAAGTAGAACAGTGTATATGACTTCTAATCTCTTGTATTTCTCCCTCTTGTTTCTGTATCAAAAGGAAAATCTGCTATTCCAGAATCAGATTTTTTTGACTGTCTTCAGAAGATAAAATACGCTTTTAATTTATTGGTGAGTATACATATATAACAACTCACCAGCATACAAACACTAGTGGATGACACTTAAAGTGATACTAAAGCTTCAATTTTTTTTTTTTAAATAACAAACATGTCATATTTACCTCCACTGTGCAGTTAGTTTTGCACAGAGTGGCCCGATCCTCCTGTTCTGGGGTCCCACGCCGGCTCTCGTGGCTCCTCCCCACATTAGATAACCCAATCTGGGAAGCTCTTACCCGAGGGGGTTACCATGCGGGCACACTCCTGTGTCATACACTCGGTGTCCATAGACTTGACATTAAGGTAAAAAAACACATAGGTTTAGAAACCCTTTAAGGTACTAAGCAACAGCAAAAACTAATATCACCAGCAAAACTAATAACAAACTTGATATGCATACACAGAAAGTACATCATACCTGATCGGCGCTTCGGTTTTTATAAATCACAATCCATATTTTTGTTGGTGATCTAAGAATCCCAGCCTATGATTATTATTGAGTGAACTGAGTGTGGTTTGCATGCCATTTGCCAAATGAAAAAAATCTGAAAAAATTGCCAAAATTAGTTCCCTATGTGGAAGAAAAATGTATTTTAGCGATTTGGCGGCAATAGTAACGTCCGAATCGGTGCAACGTCACACTTGCGGCTCCGCACCAATTCACAAAAGTAGTTTCTGTACTTCTTTTGGCGACTTTGGGGTGCGATTTCCATAGACATCTGTGCAGCACAGAGGTCCCTGAAATCGCCCCCGATGTCGGGACTGACGCGGTAATGAAATTTTGCAAGTTTAGCTGAACTCACACAATTTCATTCCCGCTGTCAGTGTGAACCTGGGCTTTCTCTAGACCAGTGGTCTCCAAACTATGGCCCGGGGGCCAGATGTGGCCCTTTGCTTGCTTTTACCTGGCCCTTGGGGCCATAATTCCCCCCCAATGACACCAATGAAGGGGCACAATTCCTCCCAATGAGACCAACAATGGGGCCCAATGACATCCAATAATGGGGCACAATTTCTCCCAATGAGACCAACAATGTGGCTCAATGACACCCAATAATGGGGCACTATTCATCCCAATAAGAGCAACAATGGAGCCCAATGACACCCAATAATGGGGCACTATTCCTCCCAATGAGACCAACAATTGGGCCCAATGACACCCAATAATGGGGCACATTTCCTCCCAAATGAGATCAACAATGGGGCCCAATGACACCCAATAATGGGGCCCAATGACACCCAATAATGGGGCACAATGGGGTCCAATGAGACCCAATGATGGGGCACAATTACTTCCACTGATGTCTGGACTTTTTCTACTACCGATGGTCACAGTCCGGCCCATCCCCCCCCTAAAGTCTGAAGGACAGTAAACCGGCCCTTTGTTTAGAAAGTTTGGAGATCCCTGCTCTAGACATAAAGGGATTGATGTACTAAAACTGAAAAATCTGGTGCAGCTGTGCATGATAGCCAATCAGCTTATAACTTCATCTTGTTCGATGAAGCTTTGAAAAAAATGGAAGCTGATTGGTTTCTTTGCAGAGCTGCACTAGATTTTGCAGATAGCTAAAGGGCCTATACAATTTCTTTGTAGGACTTAAGCCTCGTACACACAGTATGAAAATCAGAATGGGAATGTCGGAAATTAGCATAGAGAGAGATAAAAGGGAAAGAAAGGAGAACAAAGAGAAAGAGTGGCACATCCTAAAATGTACCATAAGGGGTTTTATTACTGTACTAGTGGAAGAGATTCAGGAAAAGCTAAATGTCCGTGGGTTAGGGGCGCAAATTACTTGTCTTCCCTTGGATGCTGACAACCCACGCTACGAAAATAATTTTACTGTTAGGGGTCCCCATAACTTGGAAAAATTTTTATCAAGAGGTCACGGCACTAGAAACATTGAGAACCACTGGTCTAGGGTTTAGCTCCTTATGCCCAAATCACAGTTTTTAAAAAGGCCCTATTAAAGAAAAATTTGTTTAAATTGGTTTACTAGTTCTCACGGTTTTAACTGTTCCTCCAAAAAAATTACAAATGGAGAAGATAGAAAATATAAGATATAGAAGGATCTGCAGAGAAATGTCTGATCTCTTAGCAGAGACAGATTTTGTTTTAGGGTTTATTATATGTAAGAGCAGAGCTTTTTTTCTCAGAAAATAGGTGCAGGAACTCAACCACGACCCCGTTCAGATTTCACAAACAGTAGAAGGGTCTTAAAGGGGCATTAAATACCAGGATTGCATTACATACAGAGTGTAGAGTTCAGGGGGTTACACACAGAATGCAGAGCTGTTGCTTTTAAACACAGAAGCCAGACTTCTGTGTTTACAAGTGATTGTGGTGAGCAGGCACCAAAGGGTCTGAGCCAGAGGTAGTGGAACTGAGTTCCCCCAAGTTCCCCCTGAAAAAAAGCCCTGTGTAAGAGAAGTGGATGAGCAATTCCCCTTCTACCACCTGAATTCTGTTTACAGATTTGCTTGCAATAAAATGACAACCTGCTACCAGATATCTTTAGTTCCTAACATGCATGGGAAATGTATAGACCCTGGTGCATAGCTGACCATTGATACCAATCATTAATATGAGCGGCATAAAGCTTTCGTGAGTTAGGCTGGGTTCAAACTGCAGGCGGATGCGTCCCTGTTTTCTGTTTCAGGGACAAATCAGGGCTGATTTTTTGCCTGAATTCGGCCCTGAAACAGATCCAAGGACGCACAGGACTCCTGTGCAAGCCACTCCGCGACTCTATAGAGAGCTGGTCACAATCTTCTGTCATGCAAATTTGATGCAGGCAAATCCACATCCAATTCGCATTAGTGTGAACCCAGCCTTACAGTCTGTGGGGAGCGGTGTTTCACTGAAGTCACAAGATGGAAGAGGAATTCATTACCCCTTTGGTTTGGGACTGAAGAGTTAGATTTGGTCTATTTATCACCTTTTAACTCACGTGGTTGACTTTCATTCCTTTTTGTTGTTTATTTTATTGTTATGCTCTTATCATAGCACTACTTTTATTTGAGTTGTTTGTCAATATATTATTGTAAGGTTTAAGATGGCAGCAGTGATATATAAGTGGGCGTATATGTTTTTTGTGTATGCTTTTTGTTTGATATACACATAGTTCAAAAGAGTTTCCTTTTACAAGGGTAGATTTTGTTCAGTGATGCGTAGGAACCTTTGGCGAAATTAAAGTATTACAAAAATTGAATAGATTTGTCACTGTCCCCGGACTGAGGCCTCATACACACGACCGGGTTTCTCTGCAAAAACCAGCAAGAAAACTGCTTCTTGCCGAGATTCCCGTTCGTGTGCACAAGGCATTCGGGTTTCTCGTCTGGAAATCTGGCCAGAATCTCGACGAGAAAAAAAGAGAACCTGCTCTCTTTTTTCTCGTCAAGATTCTTGCTGGCCTGTTTCCCGACGATAAACCCGAGAGTGTGTATACTGAGGCCGGGTACTCACGACCAAACATGTACAGTGAAAGCGGTCCGTCGGACCGTTTTCACCGTACATGCCTGCCAGAGGGCTTCTGTACGATGGTTGTACACACCATCGTACAGAAGTCCGCGCGTAAACAATACGCGGGGCGTGTCCGCGTCGTCGCCGCGACGATGACGCGGCGATGACAGGGAGACGTGGGCGGGCCTGCCATTTAAAGGCTTCCACGCATGCGTCGAAGTCATTCGACGCATGCGAGGGACGGCGGGCGCCTGGACATGTACGGTAGGTCTGTACTGACGACCGTACATGTCCGAGCGGGCAGGATTCCAGCGGACGGTTTTAAAACAAGTCCAGGAATATTTGCCCGCTGGGAAAAGGCCGGGCGGGCAAATGTTTGCTGGAATTCGGCCCGCTCGCGCCTACACACGACCAAACATGTATGCTGAAACTGGTCCGCAGACCAGTTTCAGCATACATGTTTGGTCGTGTGTACGGGGCCTTACCTGTCGCCGTGGAAACCCACGCATGCTCGAAATGACTTTGACGCATGCGCTGTAGCTTCCACGGCAGTGGCATCTTAAGAGCATTATAGGCCCCCGGGCAATACAGTGCACTGGGGCCCTGTCTACACAATCACACACGAGGATTTTTTACTGACAAAAACCATGATCTTTACTGGCAACCAGAGACTACCTTCCGTAGAGGAAATACACTAAGGTAAGGTGGGGTCACTAATATAGGAGGGGGGAACCTTTATATCAGTGCCCCCTTACATTTTTGTATTAACTCCCCCCTTACATCAGCAACCCCCTGCCCCTTAGACTGGCCTGGCGGCGCTGTCACTGACCTCCTCTCAGGTGCACCGTGCAATGCTCAGTCAGATGGCTCCAGCTTGGCTGCTCTGGTTTTATCCTATAGTCTGCTGTCTGACTTCTCCTGTGACCCCCATCCCAGTAGCGCTCCCATTCTTGACTCTTCTCCAGACTCCCCCTCAGGGACTGTAGACATGATACAGTAGATGGTCAGAGACTGCAGACATGGTACAGGAGATGGTCAGAGGCTGGTGGACATGGTACAGGAAATGATCAGGGGCTGACCACTGCCCCCCACCCCCGATCTCTTTTGCAAGCTGCAGTCAGCCACTCACCTTACGACACCGACTGTACTGGCTGGGGGCTGGGCAGGTTGCAGGCTCACGAAAACCGGCACTGGCGACAGGGGTCCGACTCTGCCGCACTCTGCTTCAAGCCTGCTGTGCTGTCTGCTCTGTCTACTCCACGAGTCACCACGATGCTCCATCCATCAACCCTCAGCTGCTTTTTTTTTTAAGTTTGGCGGGCGGCGCCGGCGGTGTGGCTGAGGTCATCATCGGCAGACAGGCAGCACTCCTGGAGGATCAAATCTGCTCAGCAATTTCTGCAAACTGCGCATGTGCAGTTCTGACCCGCCGCTCTCCGCAATTTTTTACTGGGGTCGCTGGGCAGGTGGGGCCCCCCAGGCAAGTGTGGCCCCCGGGCAACTTCCCAGCGTGCCCAATGGAAAAGATGGCCATGTTCCACGGTATAGGTAGGGTGAAGCAAGATGGCGGCGATGGCATAGAATGTGACAAGCGCATGCTCGTCATATGCAATGACTTCACCGCGTTTTTTTCCTTTCAAGAGAACCGCGGTTCTTTTGAAATGAAAGTCGGTACACTCCAGCGGCAAGAGTTTCTTGCCAAGAATCTCATCATGAAAAACGACTGTTTTTTCCTGACGAGATTCTCGAATGTGTGTACGAGGCCTTACAGTTAGTTCTCTGGGAATCCATGCCCATGTATTTTTTGTTCTTCAAAAGCAGCCATGAAGAGATAGAAAACAACCAGGGCTGGCCTTAGGTTAAAAAAACAAATTAACAATGTAATCACATACGGCAATAATATATCATGCTCTACAAACTGACATAATATAATGAACAATCACTGGTACATTACACCCAGCATGTATTTCAGCTTGTTCAAGTCTTATAATTAGATTGGCCAGAATGTGGAATTCCCTTCCTCATGCCGTGGGCTCAACAATAGTTTCCTTGTCAAAATATTTTATTATGAAGTATAAAAAGAAATATACAAATAACATAGAGTAAATATAGTACTATCAGGTGAAAGAAGCTCAGTTACACTTATTCAATAACATATTGGTGTAAGCTAAAGAAAAAATAATTGTACAATATCAGGTTAGGTATTATGTTGTTGTCACTGATAAATTTCAAAGATATATGAATAATATATGTTCTATAGAAGCAACAACCATGTTATGGATATACATAACCTGTGAAATTGTTGTTAAAATAAAAGCAAGAGCTTCAAAATCATAGTGGAGATCTTAAATACATCAAAAAAAAATAATGGAAAAAAAAATAAAAAAAGGGAAGAACGGGGAGAAGAAGAAAAGGGAAGAAGGAAGAGAGGAAAAGTCTGTGAGATCAGGCCCAGAGCCACCGCTGCAACTAGGAAAATGATGATATAGATCTCATTGTCTCAGCTACCAAGGCAATAGAATTTTGTTGTCAAAAGATGAAGGCATGGCATATTTAATCCAGGGCTTCCACACTTTTTCAAACTTATGGATCATGTCCATTTCAATAGCTATCATCTTGGCATGGGTCATAGCGTTGTTCATCCTAGCCATTACTTCATTCACGACTAGTTCAGGAGATTTCCAAGCCTTTGCTAATGTTTGTTTAGCTGCTGTGAAAAGTTGCAATAGCAGTTTAAATTGAATATGCGTTATACTTTCTGGTTTCAAATTGAGTATTGCCATCGCTGGGTCTGGAGGAATTGTCTTACCTAACACTTTAGAAGCGATTTTAAAAAGTTCCATCCAAAATATTTAAGCTTTTGGACATGACCACCAAATATGAAATTGTATTTCCAACTCCGTGCATCCTCAAAAGCATTTTGTGGAATAATTTAGCAGGTATTTCGCTACCCTTGCTGGTACAAGGCACTTTGTAATTAGCCTCAACCGCCAATATGTTAGGGGAGGCTGATTTTATTGATGACCATATTTGGTTCCATTCTGAACTATCTCATTTTCGTTGTAAGTCCTCCTCCCATTTCCGGACATAGTGTGGCTTGTCTGTGTCAACATGGACCAGCAAATGAGAATATAAGGCGGATATTGTTCCCCTAGTATGTGGGTCTTTCTTGTAGATGGCTTTGGAACTGGTCAGTTGAGTTAGTGGGGTTGAAGTACTGGTATTTAATAATGGTGTGATTTTTTTTTTATTTGGAGGTATCTAAATAGTTCTGAATGTGTTAAACCGTAAGTTTCGCAAAGGGTTGGGAAAGAGATAAATGATGAAGAATTTTCAAATATGTACATATATAGGACATCCCAAGAAATCCAATCCAAAAGATTTAGGAGAGACCCATGCAGGATAGAATGCAGGATTTTTGTAGAATGAAAGTAAAGGGTTATGTAAGGATTGTAGTTGGCTTTTAATTTTAGATCTATCCCAAAGGGTGATGAAGTGTTTAGTAATGGGATTCTTTTGCGTGGGTCCAGAGTAAATTGGAGATTGAAATAGGATCGCATTTGGAAGCTTCAGTTAATACCCATAATGGAATTTCATTGTGGGCATGGTATTTAGTGAGACTTGCTATATTTGTGCCGCCCTATAGTAGCATGCAAAATTTGGACAGACTAATGCCGCGTACACACGATCATTTTTCGGCATGAAAAAAAACAATGTTTTTCGGCATGTAGAAAAAACGAAGTTTTTCCAACTTCATTATTAAAACGACGTTGCCCACACACCATCGTTTTTTAAAAATGCTCTAGCAAAGCGCGGTGACGTATAACACGTAGAACGGCACTAAAAAGGGGAAGTTCTATGCGTATGACGCCACCCTTGGGGCTGCTTTAGCTGATTCCGTGTTAGTAAAAGACGATTCGCGCTTTTCTGTCTGCTACAGCGTGATGACTGTGCTTACTCCATTATGAACGGTAGTTTTATCAGAACGAGCGCTCCAATCTCATAACTTGCTTCTGAGCATGCGCGGGTTTTTAATGTCGTTTTAGCCCACACACGATCATTTTTTACAACCCGAAAAACGACATCATTTAAAACGTCGTTAAAAATGCAGCATGTTCGAATTTTTTTTTTACGTTTTTCAGAACCCGAAAAATGATGTGAAGCCCACACATGATAATTTTAAATGACATTTTTTTAAAACAACGTTTTTTTCATGCCGAAAAATGATCGTTTGCTTTTGGAAGATAAAGTTTGATTCACGGTTTGGAAGAGCCCCATATGAATGATGATGTTTTTTTCTGTATTATTCTCAGTGTACTGGTATCGAAATTGGTAAGACTCTGAACAAATATAATATTTTTGGTGATATCGTCATTTTTATGGCGTTAATTCTTCCCAACCATGTAAATGGGAGATGGGCCCAAGAATTCATTAGATTTGATAGGTGTTTCAAGATCGGAGGGTTGTTGTAAGAGAATAAATCTGGGAAGGATGCTGTAAGTAGTATTCCTAAGTATGGGAGTGCCCTATCTGTCCATGTGTAGGGGAGACCCGCTTTTGCTGCCGACAGCTCAATATTTGAAAGAGATATGTTTAGTGCTAAAATTTTCTTGGGATTAATAGATAAGCCTGAAAATGTAGCAAAATTGTTAAGAATTGGGATAAGATTAGGACCTGATACTTGTGGGGATGACAGAAACAAGAGGATATCGTCTGCAAATAGACAGATTTTGTGTTGATAACCTCCTATTTCAATTCCTGTGATAGTGGGTTCTGATCTGATTATTTGTGCAAGCGGTTCTTTGAGGAGGGTGAATAGTAAAGGGGAGAGTGGGCAACCTTGTCTTGTTCCTCTCTCAATATCAAAAGGATCAGACCTGTATCCCGCATACCTTACATATGCTCTTGGATTATTGTATAGTGCTTTAATCCAGTTCATAACGTTTGGGCCAAAGCCCCCTTTCTGTAAGTTGTAAGTCAAGTAAGGCCAGGATACCGAGTCAAAGGCCCTTCTAACATCGAGAGAGAGAAAACAATTTGCGCAAAGAGGACTGCTAAGAGGACTGCTCTGCGTACATTGTCGCCTGCTTGGCGTGATGGCATGAAGCCTACTTGGTCACAATGCATGAGTGTACAATGACTTTGTTTAGCCAGGTTGCTAAAATTTTCGCCAGTAACTTGATATCCATATTTAGCATGGAAATGGGGCGATAATTATCACTTAGGGCATCATCTGTTTGTGGCTTCAGAATCATACAGATGATAGCCAGCAAAGATTCATGTCTAAATGATTTGTTTTTTAATAGATCATTAAACGCTTCTGCAAGCATGGGGGAGAGAATGTCCCTATATGTTCGGTAATATAAAGCTGAGTAACCATCAGGCCCCATACACACCATAGAATCTATCCGCAGATAAATCCCATCAAATGGGTTTCTGCGGATAGATCCTATGGTGTGTACACGCCAACGGATATTTATCCGCAGATAAATCTCCCCTGGAATGGATTTCCAGCAGATAAATATTTGTCGACATGCACAGAATATCTATCTGCTGGAATCCATTCCAACGGATGGATCCGCTCGTCTGTACAGACTTACCGGATCCATCCGTCCAAAGGGATTCCCCGCACGCGCCGTAATGAATAGACGCATGCGTGGAATTCCTTATATGACAGCGTCACGCCCGTCGCCGCGTCATAATAGCGGCGACGGCGCGACACGTCATCGGCAGAGGATTTCAGCGCGGATTTCAATGCGATGGTGTGTACACGCCATCGCATAGAAATCCTCTGAAATCTTAGAGAGGATTTATCCGCGGATACGGTCCGCTGAACCTTATTCGCGGATAAATTCTATCGTGTGTATGGGGCCTCAGGACCAGGTCTCTTATTTATTTTTAATTATTTGATGGCTGCAGCTACATCATCGCTAGTGATAAATTTTTCTAATATAATTTTTTGAGATTCTGTCATCTGGGTTAGGTTAATTTGTGAGAAGAAAGAATCAGCTGCAGAGGGATTAAATGTATTTGTCCCTGTGTATTGGGTTTTTAAGTAAGTACTGAATTTCTGAACAATTTTTTGTGGATTGCTGGTATATATATTTTTGGCCAATTTAAGTTTGATAGGTTTGAAGGTTTTATTAATGGATTTTAATGCTTTTGCTAAGAATGTACCAGGTTTATTCGAATTTTACATAGAATGCATGATTGTTTTTTTTACGTATTATTTTATCTGCAGAATCAGTGAGAAAGAGGTCGTATTCTAGACGCGCTTTCTCTTAACAAGTTTTTGCAGAGGAAGTAGGGTTATTTTGAAAATTCATAAATGCTGCGTTAAATTCTGTCTCTAATTTTCGTGAGAGTGTTTTACGCTCTCGCTTAAGTATCCCTATTTGTTGTTGGAAAATTCCCCTTAGGACTGGCTTGTGCGCTTCCCAGAGTGTGAGTGAGGAGATTTCAGTGCTAGTATTGAATTTTAGTCTTTTAATGCTTGTTCAATTAGAATGTGGTGAGAAGGGTGTTTGAGTAGTGTATCCGGGAGGTACCAGGTTGGGTCATGTGCCTTAGGCAAGACAAGCAATAGTGGTACATAACGCATCATGGTCTGACCAGGGGATGGGGATCATGGTAGATGACAGTATTTCTGGAACCATACCTATTGTTAGGAATATATGGTCTATTCGACTAAATGTTTGATGTGGGTTAGAGAAATACGTGTAATTTCTTTATGATGGGTTGGATTCTCTCCAGGAATCAACCAAATTGTTATCTGGAAAGAAGCTGAGAAAGGGACCATTTGGATTGATATCATGATGGGGTATAAGGGGATCTGTCCAGAAATGGGAGGAGGACCTAATTGGAATCCCTGCATACAATAATTGATCCTTTTTTGTGTGTGCTTATGACTTAAAAGAGATGAGATAGAAATGGTAAAGGTTTAAGATTAGGGGCATAGTGGGAGACCACAGTTACTAACGGGGTATATCATGGACACTGCCGTAATAGATAACGGCCTTCTGGGTCTTTAATTTCTGAGTGCAATGTGAATGGAGTGGAGCGATGAAATGCTATGAGAGTACCTCGCTGTTTGGTATTAGCTGAGGTTGTTAATACTTGTGGGTAGGAGTTACAAAACAATTTGGGGGTTGAAGTCAGTGTAAAGTGTGTTTCTTGTAGGCACACAATGTGTGCTTTCTTTGCTTGAAATGACCAGAAGGCTTTCATGCGTTTTTGTGGCACATTAAGACCCTGGACATTTAGCAAAATAATGTTTAAAGGAGCCATGGTAACTGAACCAACAAGCCATTCTTACATGTTGCCTTAGTGCGGTGGTCACCCGGCCCAACATGCGCGGACAAAAAGAAAGGTAAAGGAGAAAGAGATCCAATACGATCTGTCTTAGGGAAAAAATAGAAAATGGAAGAGATTAAACCGCATATAAGTGCAATAAAAAAGAAGATTTAGAATTTATCCATGATGAGGGGTAAAACCCCTCCTCAGGGGACAAAAGGCCTTCGTCGAGTCCCCACATATTAATGTGGGAGTCCGAGGAAAGCAGAGTGAGGCGCACGGGACTTCCGTGCGCTGGGGTGCCGCCTAAAAGATAGAAATGTACACCCCGAGGATGTAGGATTGTTATCCCTAGTTATGTACATTAATGTCGTTTAAAATTTAGTAAATAATCACCCTGAAGAAAAAGAGAGGAAAGATTAAATATCTAGGCAGTATGTCCAGGGGATTAACTTTAGCATATAAAGTCAATCCAACATGGAAAGGCAACTAGGATAAGAACTAAATAAACTGCAAAACAAAAAAAAATTTACTTTTGGCTGCTTAACCTAAAGTCAATAAATGATGATAGTGATATGTCTCAATGCCGTTAGTTGCACAGCAGTAATATTTTGGATATATTATAAATAAACTGCTCACAGTTAGTGAGGGATCCTATGGTGTAAAAATAACAAGAAAAATAATTTAAAAAAACTATAGAACTCTGGGAGCAAAACAGTAACATCAAAATGTTTCTATAATATATATATATATATATATATATATATATATATATATATATATATATATATATATATATATATATATATATATATATATATATATATATATATATATATATAAGCAAACAAAAATATGCAAGTTAAAAAAGAGAAAAAACATTTTTTTCACATAGGAGTAGGAGAAAACCATTAATGATTCAAAAAGGAGGGGGGAAGAGAGGGAAATCAGGAAAGAGGAACAAGGGAAATGGGGAGAGAGGAGAAAGAGAGAAAGGATAAGGGAAAGAAGGTTAGAAACACGAGGATAGCACTTACATGGGCCGCATCTGTAAATATATAAAGAAGGAAACAATACCTAGCAGGTAGACATTGATGATCAGACTTTGAGGCCAAGGAAGTATGTTTTTAAAAAAAATGATTTAATAGCATATAAATTTACAAACAATAATACAATATAATTTACAGCAATTGACCACTGTACCTTCCTCAGAAGTCGCCAACGCACGTTTCGCCACGGGGCTTCTTCAGGACGGAGACGAGGAGTCTCCTGTACCCTGTGTACACCCTGGGACACAGACGCGGTGCCTTATCCAGCTGTATGGCCTCTATAAAACCCCAAATCTTCTGTGGGTGCTGCTAATCAAGGCCCTTTCTGACAGGGTTATTTGTGTGCGCCGTCTTGCTGTTGTCCCAGCAGGCCCAGGATCATATATGATAGTTTACTTGAATCTTTCCTGCGGCGCTCATTTTCAAGCCTTGATCTTTTTTTTGCCTTGATCTCTATTGGTTAATTCAAGATCGTGGTTCATGAAAACTTTTATTCAAGCTCATTATTGACCTTGACCTTTTCTACTTGTGCCGTATGTGCCTTCTTGATGCATCCGCTGGAGGACCATTCGTCATATAATTTTCTGTCTTTCTGCTAATCATGTACTCCTCGTCTTCGTCCTGAAGAAGCCCCGTGGCGAAACGTGCGTTGGCGACTTCTGAGGAACATACAGTGGTCAATTGCTGTAAATTATATTGTATTATTGTTTGTAAATTTATATGCTATTAAATAATTTTTTTTAAAAACATACTTCCTTGGCCTGAAAGTCTGATCATCAATGTCTACCTGCTAGGTATTGTTTTCTTCTTTATTGCCTCAGAATGAGACACATGATGTATAGAAGATGCTTCACGTAATCGTTGCTGCAGCATTCCCATTTATCAAATTGAGGTCATGGAGAGCTTGTTGGAGCTCTTCAGCTGTTCTGCAGGAGATTCTGGTTCCATGGTGTGTGAAACGTAAGGCGAGTGGGAAACCCCATTGGTATTTGATGTTGTGGCATTGGAGTTCCATTTACGATGGCTTCATTGCCTTTCTTTTAGAAATAGTTAATTGTGATAGATATGCAAAGAGCTGATAATTTTGCCCTGAAAAATGTGATTATTTTGTTCTCTGGCTGCATTTAAAAGTTGCTCTTTTGTACGGTAGAAGTGGAATTTTGCTATTATGTCACGAGGAAGGCCATCCATTTTTTTGGGCATAAGGGCCCTGTGTACTCTGTCTATCTCAAGTCTTTCAATCGGTATAACTGGTTGTAATTCTTGGCATAGCGCTGTTATTGTTGCTTGTGGGTCTATGACAGATCCAGGTATACCTCTGAAGCGCAAGTTAGACCTTCTGGCGCGATTTTCAAAGTCCTCTAATCTGTTGTGGAGTGTGCTATTTTCTTCTTTCAGATTTTCCATTTCTGACAGGTAATCTTGTGTAGTACTTTCTATTTCTTCCACTTTAAGTTCCAGTGCAGCAGTGCGGAGTCCCAATTCTCTGATTTCCTTGACTGCTTAGGCGCAATGATCCCAGGTACCCCTTACTACAAAATGATGTACATAAACCTTCCCCCTTGCCCCTTCATCCCAATACATAAACACTCTTACAACCATTAAGTTGGAAAGGGCAAGGCCACAGCTTTATTAAAGCAAACATAACGGTTCAACATTCAACATTTTATAACCAGTGCCAGGCACAATTCCAAAAGGGGGGAGGGCCTGTCCTTACCATAAGTGCTGGACAGGCCGCCTACTTCCGGTGTCCATAAAGGGCATGGCCCACTACCGCCATTTTCTGCTGGCAAGGTCAAGAAAACCGCAGCAAGCTGTGACATACCATAACAAAAAAAGGGGGCGGGAGGGTGGGCAGCACTTCCCAGCACGCTTCCAAAAAGACCCAGAATTCCCTGGGGCGATCCCTTTTATCTGAGCTCAGGCCCAACCCATCCCCCAACTAACCAATTCTTCCATGACCACCGCCTTGTCCAGTACCGGGCCATGCCCCCATCAGTCAAGGCTCTCTTTCCCTAAGGGGTTTAAGAGGCCTTCATGACTGCTGAGGTGCAATGATCCCAGGTACCCCTTACTACAAAATTATGTACATAAACCTTCCCCCTTGCCCCTTCATCCCAATAAATAAACACTTTTACAACCATTAAGTTGGAAAGGGCAAGGCCACAGCTTTATTAAAGCAAACATAACGTTTTCAACATTCAACATTTTTTAACCAGTGCCAGTCACAGTTGTACTGTGAGCACAATTCCAAAAGGGAGGGAGGGGCCTGTCCTTACCATAAGTGCTGGACAGGCCGCCTACTTCCGGTGTCCATAAAGGGCATGGCCCACTACGGCCATTTTATGCTGGCAAGGTCAAGAAAACCGGCACCGCCCGTCAGTGGCTAACTGACGGGGCGCCCATCGCAGCCAGTGCCTGTTCCACACCACGCTGAAGGCCCAGGTTAAAGATATCCAAGCCAATGTCATTCAGGTGGACACCGTCCGATCTCAGCAGATCGCCATTGGCACCCTCCAAATCCTTGTGTCGGATCACAAACCCTCCGATCTGGCAAACAAACTTGGAGACCTGGGAATTAACTTTTCGACTAAAGCGTTCCAGGCGTGGGCCAGGTATTACTCGAGTGCAACGCAATCGAGGCACGATTTCCGACTATACAAGTACTAAATTTGTAAACACTGCAAAACACTGGGCAATGTTGCTCTTGATCGCGGAAATCAAATCCACGGAACAGGCGTAACCAACGTCATTCCCACCGGCGTGTAGAACTAATACGATGGGGCCAGAAACGTGAGCACGAAGGCGCAAGAATTCCGGAAGGACCTGCGACCAGCGTAACCCACAGAGCCCGAGCCAACGGATCCTGACAAGACCATCGTCAAAACCCAAATTCTTGCCGCCATTCCGAGGCTGAAGTTCGAAAAAACCCATACCAGAAGCAGCGGTGGCAGCACCAATGCGAAACAAGTGGGTCACAAAATCGCGCGACGGAAGGCCCAATATATCAAGGCAAACAACGGAAAACCCTAAAAAATTGGAACCTGCTCAGGGACGAGGAATCTGCATGGACGAAAAAAGTGGGGGACGTGCATCCACGAAAGGGGAGGCTAATGCCACAGGACAAAATGGGCCACCACAAGGGTACAGAACAATCACCAATACACAGTGGTCGGAGACAGATACATCTTCAGCTAGAACGTCGCCCGCCGAGGACGTGGATTTTGACACCAGTTCGCCAATGCGAAAGGCCCTAAAGAACGCCCAAGAAAAAAACATGTGAAAAAGAAGCGTCTCAAACGAAGAGGAGCACATGGACGGCAGCAGAGAAAGGATACCGGAGAGGATCTGAAGGAAATCGGCCGCCGAGAATCAGGGAGATGGGTGACACGCCTCCAGCCCCCAAGTACTTGTCGGACCGAAAAGGTTTTTGTGAGGTCTTCCCACCCGAGGATTTGAAACCAGAAGGACAGTGCCGACGTGTTAGACGAAACCGTGGAACCCGAGGCACCTTTTTGCTGTAAATAAACCAGGTAAGTAAACAAAGCCATGCGTCTGTCGAGAGGGAAAGTAAACGAAAACTCACCGCCCGATGCTTGGACCCATTCGTCCCACACCCGACAGTATGACGACCATGTTCGCGGGGACAACGACGCCCAGAGGAGGTCTAGCAAACCTCGGAAACGAGTTTCCACAAGTAGATCGGACAGGGGAGGCCCTCCAGGGAAGCCGACGGAGCCAGGGAGCGAAATCGATCCACCTGCGAACGGGAGAGAGCATCAGTGATATCGTTAGCAACCCCGGGGACATGCTTGGCCCTAAAACAAATGTTAAAATGCAAACATTTTAAAACCAAAAAACGCAGCAGCGATACGACTGGAGGTGAGCTAGCTGACTGTCAGTTAATCACCGGCACCACGCTCATGTTGTCAGTCCAGAAAACGACTTGGTGGTCGCGCAACGGTCACCTCACAGCTCAATAGCGACAATGATCGGGAAAAGCTCCAGCAGGGTGAGATTGCGCAACAAATCCATGCGGGCCCATGAGGCCGACCAACACTCGGGAGACCACTCCCCTTGGAAGAAGGCACCAAAACCACAGGAGCCAGCTGCGTCCATGTACAGCTCCAGCTGCGAGTTCGGCACCTCCTCCCGAAGCCAACAAGACTGGCCGTTGTAGGTCTGGAGAAAAGACAGCCATATCCCCAAGTCGTAACGCATGGGCTTGGTGATACGGACATAGTGGTGGGGGGCAGCCACTCCTTTCATGACCCAAGCCAGGCGTCTGCAGAAAGCCCTCCCCATGCGGACCCTACAGGCAAAAACCAAATGACCCAGCAAAGACTGAAGCTGTTTCAATTGCAGTTTTTTGGCCCCTTTCACCAAGCGAACCAGGGAGAGGAGCCTGGCCAGCTTGTCACTGGGCAACCGAAAGACAATCGCAACTGCGTCTATTTCTATGCCCAAAAAGGCTAGAACAGTCATGGGATCCTCGGTCTTGTCAGCGGACAGTGGAAGGGCAAACCGTCTGCAGGTGTTCTGAAAAACAGAGAGGAGACGCTGGCACCGACCACTGTGCGCTGGGCCCACGAAGAGGAAGTCGTCCAAGTAATGCCATGTGGACTGGAAACCAGCCTCCTGGGCAACCACCCATTCAAGGGAGCTACTGAACAACTCAAAGAAATAACACGAGATGGCACAGCCCATGGGCAGGCACATGTCAAAAAAGTCGCTTTCCTGAAAGTAGCAGCCCAGGAGGTGGAAACAGTGCGGGTGGACCGGGAGGAGGAGAAAGGCGGACTCGATGTCCGACTTTGCCAACAACGCCGACTGGCCAGCAGCCCTAACCAGCTGAAGCGCCCTGTCAAAGGAGGCATAGTGGACCCGGGATTCCTCCTTATCGATGCCGTCATTGACCGAGGAGCCAGAAGGGTAGGACAGGTGGTGGATAAGGCGAGATTTTCCCTCCGCCTTTTTTGGGACCACACCGAGAGGGGACACCCTCAGGTTGTGAAAAGGGGGGAAATCAAATGGGCCTGCCATTTGCCCCAGCTCCAGCTCCTTCCGAAGCTTCTCGGCCACAACGGACTGAAACTCAATCGCGGATTTTAAATTGGGTGCCATGGTAGGCACATCCGAAGGAGTGAAGGGTATCCAAAAACCACGGTCCAAGCCGTCCCTCAAGATCAAAGCCTCCCTATGAAGGGGGTACTGGTCTAGCCAGGGAAGAATCTCTGACACGTTCACTGGCGACCTCTGGTTTAGATAGGTCAGGCTTGGCTCCCGGCCAGACAAGGGGTTGCTTTCCCTTCCGGAAGCACCGGCTGGCGGGGTGAGCACCGCCACAACTGGAGCACTCGTGCTTAAAGCGGCACACGGTGTACCATTTGCAGTGGCTCTCATTGAAGAGCCAGCAGATACCCTACTTGGGGGCAGCCGACGCTCCAGGGGGAGCGCCGGCCGGGGACTGAAAGGACGAAGGCCTGTGGGGACACATAAGTAACAACCACAGGCTACCATCCTGACAATCAAAACGGAAATCCTTACGCGCCACCATTTTTTGCCGAAACTGAGTGTCGTACTGAAACCAACACTGTCCCCCATAGACCTTGTAAGCACCCCAAATAAGGTCCAAATAACAAAAGAGGGATGCAGCCAACTCCGGAAACCGCTCACAAAGCACTCCGGCGTAAGCGCAGAACCCCTGAAGCCAGTTCCCGAACGTACGAGGCAGCTGTTTTGATTTCTCGCCCTGCACCGCGACATTAACCCAACGCGATTTGTCGAGCGCGATAAAATCAAGAAACTCGCGACGCCAGATTTTACCCTTAACCTCATCTGTCAAGTGCGCGCCAGTAGGAAAAAACGCCCACAAAGCGCCGCCGGAGACGAAGCCCACACCGGCCACCGGACCCGAGACCCTCATCTGGGACAAGACCGATTTAACGACCGTAGCTATGCGGTCGTCTGGTGGGCCCGATACGGGAGTGTCAGTAGGCCTACCCCAAATTAAATTGCAGTCATACTCACTGATGCCCACTGAGGCAGCGTCGATGACGGGCGACTGGCAGGGGATCCAGGCGGGACGTCTGGAGCAGGATCAACCACGGCAGGAGCTGAACAACAGTAGAGGTCCAGGGGCGGGGACCGGACCACCGACCCTGAGGGGCCTGGGTGGCCATAGACAGCAGCCGAGCAGGAACACGAGCAAACCTCAGACTCCCGAACCCGCAGCAGGAGCAGTCAATGTACTGGGCCGGAGGCGGAGTCTCCTGCCCTGCCAGGCGCAGGGAGACGAGGTTGGGTGGTGGTGGCAGGCGGCCCACAGCAACCTCCCGCCCAGCCGGGCGCAGGGAGGTGCGGGTACATGTGAGCCTGCGGTGAGGAAAGGGAGGCCGGAGCGGTGGTCTCCCGCCCCGCCGGGCGCGGGGAAACGCTGGTGCACCGCAGGCAACTGGCAGGGATAGGCAGCCAGCGCGTAGTGGCCGTCTCCCGTCCGTCCGAGTGCAGGGAGGTCACGGCAGTCATGGGAACTGAGTACAGGGTGGGCAAAAGGGGAAGAAAATTGATCTCCCACCCAGTCGGGTGCAGGGAGATCCTGGGCTGGCAGTACAGGTATGGATACATGTAAATCTCCCGCCCTGCAGGGCGCAGGGAGATCCTACACCAACATGGTAGTAAGGGCAGAGGATTGTGACAAATTTAAAACTCCCACCCTGCAGGGCACAAGGAGAGCAGGAGCCACTGGGGGCAGCAGTGCGGCCGCTGGACGAGCTGCGGAGCCGTCAGAAGGGGGAAAGAGACAGCACCCAGAGGGGACCCTGGAGGGATTCCCCGACCACGGCCACCAGATCAAGGAATCCTGTCAGAACGGCCAAGGGGGGGAGCAGGGGAGAGCCGTGCCTGGACCCTGAGGACGACTGTGAGCGTGCGGGGAGGACAAGGAGCGCTGCCGAATCCGCCTGAGGAGACACAGGTAGGCAGCCGGGGGGGGGGGACAGCTGGAGGGAGGTGCCCAGGGGCTCCGTGATTGGGTGTGGCGGGGGGATGCCCAGGCCGCGTCAGGAGATGTGGAAGCCCGCTGGGCTAGGCCCCAGCGACTAGTCGAAGTGCCAGGCCTGCTGTGAGGGGAAAAGCCAGGGACTGGGGGCTCGGATGCACTACAGGATCGGGGGGGATGGAGGAAGGAAAGAGGCCCTGGATGTACTGGGGCTCCACGGGAAGGATGGCGAACGCACCTCCTGGTCCTGGGGGACGAGGGCCCCACAGGAGAGGCCACATGTGGGGGGGCAGGGGGGACACCCCAGGGGTGAGGAGGGCAAAAAGCGAGTCAGCCTGGCCTTGGAGGGCAAGCTCACGGACCCTGGACAGGAGCTGCTCAGTGTCCATGGCTGAGGGACAGGGTCAGTCAGGTCAGTCAGAGGCAGCACTTCCCTCAGCTCTTCCCAGCACGCTTCCAAAAAGACCCAGAATTCCCTGGGGCGATCCCTTTTATCTGAGCTCAGGCCCAACCCATCCCCCAACTAAGCAATCCTTCCGTTACCACTAGGGATGAACTTTGTGTCCGACTCGAACGTATGTTCGACTCGAACATTGTCTGTTCGTACGTTCGACGAAATTCGAACAAAATGGGTCGTTCGCACCAAATTCGAGTGACGTGCAACGGCCCATAATTCACTGCGGCATTGCGCGCTGATGGTTGGTCAAGCATGCACTATAACCCTGCATGCTTGGCCAATCACAGCGCGCAAAAAACGGAGAGCCATAATTGGCCAAAGCCAGGGTGGCTTTGGCCAATTATGGCTCAGGGGGTTTAGTACACGCCCCACACTATATAAGGCCGCCTGCAAGACGGCCGCGTGTAGTGTGTTGTGGCATTGTTAAAGAACAGATCAGACAGTCAGTCAGTCAGTTAGAGAGAGAGAGAGAGAGAGACAGTGTCTTTTCTACTAGATAGATAGATAGATAGATAGATAGATAGATAGATAGATAGAGCAGGCAGGCTAGTCAGTTTAGTTAAATTTACAGTGTGTAGAGCATATATATATACATCCTAGGATATATTTATACACTGTATAGCTTAGCTAGATCAGCTATTCCTATTTGGCAGGCAGTAGATTGTGCTAGCTGCAGTGCTCTAACGTGTTGTATTGCCTGTGTGCGGGGAAACGTGCGGAGCTTCTCACATGCACAGTGTATAAAGGGATATTGCGTGAGTGAGAACGTCATTCACAGTCGGTAGAAAACGTTGGAAAAACAATCGTGCAGTACGACGATACGAAACTTGATTTTGGACTTTATGATCAGTGGATAAGTTTGTGGGTTAGATATGGGGAGAAAGCTAAGGCTTGACTGACATTAGCTTTTTTTGCTTAATTTTGACTTGCAGAAATAATGGAGAGAACAGGAGTTCTTCACAGAATTTGTTCAAAGGGGGCCCCGGATGGCAACCCCCCTTTTTTCTAGAATTTTTCTTTCCCCAAAATTGTTTTTATTGAGCCAAGATCTGGCATTGTAATGCCCCCCCCCCAACCCTAAAATAATCGACATATTGTTGCCACACAGCACGTGCGCTTTGGGGGGCCAAGCCTGCATGGACAGTCTCACGGGCCACCACCGCTGGAACATCAGTGGCCTCATCAGGCACAAGTGCCATGTAGTTTGTTGAGGGTCTCTTTAGGAAATTGTGCAATATGCAGCAGCAAAGTCTGACATGGTTCAGATTCTACTTAACAAACCTACAGTCCTTATCTTGTTTGCCCCGCCTGTATACTTCTGTTCAAAGTATATAGGGCCAAAGGGTCTTGTCAGGGCCGATTCTCTGTATAGGCTCACTAATTACTAGAGGCCCTGCCTGGTGAGAAGTCATTTTCGCCCCCTCACCCCGCTTCTAAACTCGCTGGCTTAGTCATTTCTGACAGAAGAACACCCCCTCCCCCCGCTTCTCAACTTTCTTTAATGTGACATGTCACTGTCGTCAGCGCCCTCCGCTTCTCATTTTTAATGTGCCAGGTCATTTTGCTTAGGGCCCCAGGGAGGTCAGGATCAGCACTGGGTCTTGTAATGACCTGGGGGGGAGTGGTGGCGGGGAAACTCATGCTATTTTTTTCAATGATTTTTATCCATATTGCAGGGACCAAACATTACATTAAAGCCGCAAGCAGTATTACATTTATTTTTTCTTATAGTTAGTAATCTCATGTTGTGCAGGGACATTTCTAAACACATGCCACTACTATAGACACCCAGCAGGTACGATATTTAAAGGAATTTTTCATTTTTTTTTTACTTTAAGCATCATTAAAATCGCTGCTCCAGAAAAAAATACAGTTTTTAAAACTTTTTTTTCCATTGATACATGTTCCCTGGGGCAAGACCCGGGTTCTCAAAGACGTTTTCCAACAATAACTTGCATATTGGGCTTTAAAACGAGCACTTTTGAATTCGAACGTTCGAGTCTCATAGACTTCAATGTGGTTCTAAATGTTCGCGCGAACGTTCGGTCCGTTCGAAAGTTCTGGTGCGAACCGAACGCGGGTATGTTCGGCTCATCCCTAATTCCCATCCCTCATTCTAAATGTTCGCGCGAACGTACGGTCCGTTCGAAAGTTCTGGTGCGAACCGAACGCGGGTATGTTCGGCTCATCCCTAGTTACCACCGCCTTGTCCAGTACCTGGCCATGCCCCCATCATTTAAGGCTCTCTTTCCCTAAGGGGCTCAAGAGGCCTTCATTGTTAGGTTGGTAGTAATTTGCTCTGAGGTTTGTTTCAGTGCTTTGTGAAGCATTTTTTCAAATTGTTTTAAAATATTTGAGGGAACTATTGTTTCTTGTGACGATGTGTGTGATAGGAAGATTTCAGCCTCTGAGTCAGAGTCTCCTGGGGAGATAGTTTGTGATATTTTAGGCTTGTTCCTCTTCTCTGAGGTGAATTTGCCTGAGGAGACTGGAGCTTTTTTCTGTGAGGTACTTTGCGCCTGTGTGCCGCTATTGGGGCTTATTTTAGTTTTATTGCAGGCTCCTCCGAGTACCATTTTGTTTCAAAAATGTTCCCCTCACCTCTTGGATACTTAAAGGGTTTGTAAAGGTAATTGAGCTTTCTTTTGGTGGTATTTGATCACCCTTTATTTTTTGCGCTATAAACAAAAATAGAGCAACAATTTTGAAAAAAATTCAATGGCCCGGATTCTCAGAGGACTTACGACGGCGTAGCGCCATGTACGCCGTCGTAAGTCCGAATCCAAGCCGTCGTATCTATGCACCTGATTCTTAGAATCAGTTACGCATAGATATCCATTAGATCCGACAGGCGTAAGTCTCTTACGCCGTCGGACCTTAACTGCATTCCGCGTTGAGTATGCAAATTAACTAGATAGGTGAATTCCCGAACGTACACACGGCCGACGCAGTAAAGTTACGACGTTTACGTTAGGCTTTTCCCGGCGTAAAGTTGCCCCTGCTATATGAGGCGCAGCCAATGTTAAGTATGGCCGTTGTTCCCGCGTCTACATTTTATAAAGTTACATCGTTTGCGTAAGTCGCCCGTGAATGGGGCTGGATGTCATTTACGTTCACGTCGAAACCAATGACGTCCTTGCGACGTCATTTGGAGCAATGCACACTGGGATATTTTACAGACGGCGCATGCGCAGTTCGTTCGGCGCGGGGACGCGCTTGATTTAAATGATACATGCCCCCTACCCGCCGAATTTTAATTCCGCCGGGTGATTTACGCTACGCCAATACAGCACTTCCCCGTGTAAGTTGCAGAGGTGTAACGTAAATCAGATACGTTACGCCCAATATTTTTTACTTTTTGCTATAATAAATATCCCCCAAAAATATATATAAAAAAAAAATGTCCTCAGTTTAGGCCGATACGTATTCTTCTACCTATTTTTGGTAAAAAAAAAAATCTCAATAAGCGGTTATCGGTTGGTTTGCGCAAAATCTATAGCGTTTACAAAATAGGGGATAGTTTTATTGCATTTTTATAAAAAAAAAATTTTTACTACTTATGGCGGCGATCAGCGATTTTTTTCGTGACTGCGACATTATGGCAGACACTTCGGACAATTTTGACACATTGTCATTTTCACAGCAAAAAATGCATTTAAAATGCATTGTTTATTGTGAAAATGACAGTTGCAGTTTGGGAGTTAACCACAGGGGGCGCTGATGTGGTTATGTGTGACCTCATGTGTGTTTACAACTGTAGGGGGGTGTGGCTGTAGGTGTGACGTCATCGATTATGTATCCCTATAAAAAGGGATCACACGATCGATGACGCAGCCACAGTGAAGAACGGGGAAGCTGTGTTTACACACGGCTCTCCCCGTTCTTCAGCTCCGGGGACCAATCGTGGGACTCCAGCGGCAATCGGGTCCCGCAGTCCCGGTCATGGAGCTTCGGACCGGGTCACGGCGGCTGGACAATAGCACAGCACTTACCTGTATGTGCATGTGCCCAGCCGTGCCATTCTGCCGACGTAAATGTGCAGGAGGCGGTCCTTAAGTGGTTAATAGCTTCCTTTACCTTAATGCAGTGCTGTTTTTATGTCCTCATTGTTCGTTTTTTGCTCTCAAGTTGCTGTAATTCTTCTCTGATCTCCACACTTCCTGGTTGTCTGTTTCCTGATGACCACAGTACTGGGAGCTTTCTCTCTGTGGTCACTAATCAAGGAGGTGTGATTACTGTGTGTCTAAAACCCCTCAGCACCAATCAGTTTCGTTTTCCAAACCATCACTGCCCTGTATTGGCTCTGTGGCTCTGTACATTACAGAAGCAGGAAACAACATGCAAAAACAAAACTAGAAACTGCAGGTACATTATATGATTGATTTTTATCTATTTTTAATAATTTTTAAAAGGAATCAGTTAACTATTATGTCTCTATACCCTGTAAACAGTCATTTCAGCAAAAAAAAAAAATTTCCTTTACAACTGCTTTAAGACCTCTGCTCTGACAGTTTTGTGTCGGCGGCTATCTCCCCCTCACAGAGCGGAGCTCTAGTCAGACATGACCGTCCCTCTAGCCTCTGCGCATGCACCTCGGGGAGTTTCAAAAAACTATTAGATAAGCACCTGAATGACCACAACATACAGGGATATACAAGGTAATCATAGGTGTGCGCACAGGGTGTGCCAGGTGTGCCTGGGCACACCCTAATCACCCCATGTGCATTATCCAGGGGAGGCACCAGGTGAGTAGTTGGGGGTGCCAATGGCCAGTGTAAATGTCCCCATTATATTACAGGCTAGGTTCAACCGTAGGAACACATTACACGGTAATATGCTTTCAATCAACTGTCTCCCACCACCAGGGCCTCCTTTCAATGACAGCAGGTGGCATTCATGTGTGTTAGAGATTTGGGATGCACACCCTAATGCAATAGGCTGCGCACACCTATGAAGGTAATACTGACTTATAATCACACACATAGGTTGAACTTGTGTCTTTTTTTTAACCTCATCTACTATGTAACTGTAACAAGTGCACTGAAAATCTGAGGGGTAGATCTGAAATGAGGGGAAGCTCTGCAGATTTTATCATCCAATCATGTGCAAGCTAAAATGCTGTTTTTATTGTCCTTGCATGTCCCCCTCGGATCTACAGGGACTGCACTTCCAAGTGCACTTTCAGTGCAATTTCAAATGCACTTTGCACTTGTAGTTTGCACTTGTAGTGCAAAGTAGATTTGCCTTTCGCATATGTAGCGTTACCCCCGCAGGAGCCGCTGGTTGTTTTGGGATCGGCGCATTAAGCTACCTTTCACCTTTTTGTCTAGGGGTGAAGTTGATGAGTAAGCGAATGTCCAGTCATCAAATAAAGGTTTTCTGAATGCTTTATTCTCGGCCCAACATGACCAACATCAACATCAAATAGGGAGAAAAGGTTGATGAAGCAAGAGAGAGAACTTCGCAGTATCAGGCCTGGATATGAGAAAGAGCAATCCTGCTCTCAGTAGTACAGTAGTAGTAGAAACAGTTTGTCGCCACTCTAGCCAGAGTGGGAGAAGTGCCCTGGACAGGCTCCTGCCACGAGCCTGGCAGCCGAAGTGTCACTTTAGGTTGCTGGGAGGAACAGGCCTCTGCCACAGACCTGGCTCTAGGGCCTCTGCCACAGGCGTAGTACTTTTGGATGACCTAAATTTGGATTGAGCCAATCCTCCCAGTAGATTAAGTTAGGGTCACCGGGTGACAGTCGAATAGCACCTGTCAGTATCCCGGTCACCAGATCCCCGATGGTTCGCTGAAGCCCTCTTGGACAACCTGCCTCCGGTTTCTCCTCAAGCCTATCCCCCACCGAACGGCACACAGCCTGGGATTTTCTCAGTAAGCGGGGACCCAGTAAATCACTGGGGCCCCTTAACAGCAGTGTGGAGCTCCGTGTAGCATGTGACCCTGGCCTGGTAGGCCTTAGTGCCGGGGTCCGTTGGATGCGCACACCCTAAAGGTGGGTGCCGCACCTGGAACCCAGAACCCGCGAAGAACCAAAGAAAATGGCGTTTGCCACAGATATAATCTCCCCCAGCATGCCCCGCGAGGGAAAACTCCTCTAATTGGCTTCTGGGGAAAAGTGGCTCTGCCAGAACCCCTCTAGCGCCAACTGTCGCTCAGGGGTGAGATCGGCACCCCTGGAGCGCAGACTGGCCCACAGGACAGTTCAGGAATGACAGCAGCCCAAAATTTAACAAATTATGAATGGGAGCAAAATAACTCTCCCATTCCCCACTAACTTTAGCGTAGTGCCCATACTGAAAGTAAGGGGGCGCTACATATATAACTCCCAGTGTCTTGATAAAGTGTTTTAGGTTATTAGGTGCATTCCAATTACTTAATACAACTTACATCTCTTATATCACCAGGGAAAAGTACAAGATGATATGTTCCACCCAGCTCCTACAGACTTGGTCCATATGTTGTTTACTATACTGCCCAAGGTAAGACTCATAAGCTAAGTTTACTTACGCAAAATTGTGTTTTTGCATTTAAAATTTAACTCTATGGAATTTTCTTCCAGATTCTGTCCAGCTGCCCCAGGAAGGACATGTCTAGTTCTGTAGTGTCTCCTTTTCCAACGCAAAAGGCTTTGCTGCTGTTGAGCTCATGTGTGACGGATAAAGAAAGAAAACTATGGGAAAGCTTAGGGGATGCTTGGTTAAGAACAAGGTACTGAAACCAGAGTGGAAGTAGAAGGTTAATTTGAGGACCAATGACAATTACAGCCCCTGAACTGGTACCTAAAGTGTATGTCAAGCAGAAACTCTTTTGAAAAGAATAGGGATGGATTGCTTTGTCTGTCAGATTGTAGGGGCCAGTGTTTGCCAGCCTACCAGATTGAAATTTACTGGCACGACACCCGAAATTTACTGGCGCCACCATGTTTTTACTGGCATTTCACAAAAGTTACTAAATTACATTTTTAGGTGCAAATTTCAGTATTTAGGCTACAAACAAGTACGCTAGGCAAATAGCAATGTGATTTAAGGTAAAAAAAACATATTTTTGTTATTTTCAATATAATAAGGGCAAATTATTTAGTCACATCACCCCCTGCCTTCACCCCCCTCTGCGGTGCTACAATCTCCCCCTGCCTCCAATCTCCCTCTGCCTCCAATCTCCCCTAGGCCCCCTGCCTCCAATCACACCCTGCCTCCATCCCCCTCTGCGGAGCCACCAACAACCCCTGTCTCCATCCCACACCCTCTGCGGTGCCACTATCCCTCTCTGCGGTGCCACCAACACCTCCTGCCTCCAATGACCCCCTGCCACTGGCACCCCTGCCTCCAATCTCCCCCTGCCTCCAATCTCCCCAAGGCCCCCTGCCTCCAATTACCCCCTGCCTCCATCCCCCTCTGCGGTGTCACCAACAACCCCTGTCTCCATCCCCCACCCTCTGCAGTGCCACTATCCTTCTCTGCGGTGACACCAACACCCCCTGCCTCCAATGACCCCCTGCCTCCAATCTCCCCCTGCCTCCAATCTCCCCCTGCGGTGCCACCGCAGCCACCATCACCCCCTGCCTCCAATCTTCATGCGCAGTTTCAAGCCGAAGCGATTTTGGCTATTTTTACTGGCACATTCCCGCAACCATGGACATTTACGAACAGAGGGAAAAAGTGCCTGTTTTTACGAACTGTCAGTCATTGACAAAGATGTTCCAGGTCCTGCCCTGCTTCTTCTTGGATAGTGACCACACATACCTGTCTTTATACTGTAGATCCACCATCTTGGATATGTTCCTGCCAGCCATATGCCCGCTCACAACACCCTGACCAGAGACCTGTTTAAAAAAATATATATATATAAACTCTTAGATACAGTTTCAGCACTTTACTGCCATTATTTTCCTCCAGATAATACACTGACAAACTGTCAAATTATTTGGTGCAGAACATCATTGACAACTATATTCATCTTACAGTAGACTTTTCAGTACAAAACAATCACACATTTCAACCATGATCCCTTTTACACTCTTCTAGGAAGCACCACAGAGAAGGGACAGCTCCCCAATAGTATGCTAGTTCATGAGCCTGATGTTCTCTCTCCAGTTCTGCCTAGGTGGGCATTCTCTCTGATGTTGCTTGCCACCAGGGTTTATGTTCCCACACACAAGAGGATACTTACATAGGCCTCAAGGATATACGCACCAATACCCACAGCTGAGGGTAAGAGGTAGATAAGGTGACTCCATCTGTTCCCCTAGGTGCTCTGACTGGGGTTTCAGTCCTGCCCAGGGCCCTTTGTAATTCTGTTCAGCCAATCTTGTGTAGTTTGAGCATATACGATAACACAGAAGGTAGGTACAGACACAATCAGCTAGACAGTGTAATCACTATACCAAGGTAAGTTAGAATTGAGGTCTGTACCACTAAACTGTGCTTAACCCATGAAGTCAGCAATAAACAGGGAATATAAGCATTAACTGCAATATTACTATAACTATTCTAGAGTGCACTTTAGGAGAATGGAAAGGCTATGGTGCAATGTCCCCTGAGAACATAGGCAATAGATGAAGGTCTCTGTTTAGCAGGGACAGTCCTAAGTCCTCACTCTTAAGGCTAGTGTTGGGGCCCAGATGTACTATTGGTGTAAGTGAGACAAGTCTCTGTAGAGCCTGCAGACAGCAATGAGGTTGCTAGATGATTGCATGGTTGTATCCCCACAGTAAAAGCTCACCAGTCCTAGTGATATTTCAGCTCACCATTAGGGATGAGCTGAACACCCCGGGAGAACATGCGAACGGACTGAAAATTTGCGCGAACTTTCGAACACCGTTAAATTCTATGGGACTCGAATGTCAAAAATCAGAAGTGCAAATTTTAAAGGCTAATATGCAAGTTATTGTCCTAAAAAGTGTTTGGGGACCCGGGTCCTGCCCCAGTGGACATTTATTAATGCAACAAAAAGTTTTAAAAACTGCAGTTTTTTCAGGAGCAGTGATTTTAATAATACTTAAAGTGAAAAAATAAAAGTGAAATATTCCTTTAAATAAATATTGTACCTGGGGGGGAGGGGGTCTATAGTATGCCTGTAAAGTGGCGCGTTTCCGGTGTTTAGAACAGTCCCTGCACAAAATGACATTTCTAAAGGAATAAAAGTCATTTAACCTCCCTGGCGGTATAATTAGGTCCGATTTTTGATGCTGAAAGCGACACAATTGTTTTGCATGGAAATTTGACGTTTTATATTTTAGGCCTGCAATTCTTAGGAATAACAACACTTAAATATGTCCAAACAAGAGTCTAGTAGACATTCCAGGTATGATAAAGTTTGAAACACAAAATCATAAATTATAATATAATAAATAACTCTAAATAATAACAAATAATAATATAATAATAATAAAAATTATTCAATAATGTAATCAAATCAAAAACACTGAAATTTGCTCAGTTGCAGAATTGTCGCTGTCATTACTTTCAGTGTTTGATAACGAATTTCCCCACAAATCACTATCGCTCAATTCTGCAAGTGATTCTAATTTATTATCGCTGTTTTCTAGCTGGTCTAAAACCACTTCTGACATAAAGGGACACTTTTTGGTTGCAATGGACAATCTCCAGTTTCCAGGCAGAAAAAAAAATTGTATTTATTGTAATTATTTTATACAGTATACTGTATGTGTACTGTGTTTTTACTTTTTTGAATTTGGCGCCGATCTCCGCCCCCGTGCGTCGTAACGTTGCAGGGAACAGAGCTCAGCGGCACTCGGGCACTGTGTGAATGCAGGTGATTGGACACTGGTAAACCCAATTAAAATTGAGTTCCTCCCCTATATAACCCCTCCCAAATGGAGAGTACCTCAGTTTTGTAGCAAAGCAATAAGTGTCCCACGTTTAACTCCGAAGAGGGGCGGGAGCTCTATGTCCTGTGATGTATTCCCAAGAAAAGGATTTTACAGGTAAGCTATATTAAAAAATACAATTTTCTTGCTCATACATCACAGGACCTGGAGCCTTAATTACTTAATGGGATGTCCCATAGCAATGCTAAAATTGAGGGGAGGGAGACACAGATCAGAATAAGACCGCTTTTGGGCCACAGGATCTATCTCACATCTACCTGGTAGAATTTAGTAAATGTATGGACCGAAGACTAAGTAGCAGCCTTACAGATCTGAGCCATGGAGGCATGGTAATGCACTGCCCAAGAAGCACCAACTACTCTAGTCGAGTGCGCTTTCACCTGAAAAGGAGGAATATTCTTTTCTAAACCATAGGCCTGAATAATGACTTGCCTGGCCCTTCCTTGGGCCTTGTGGCAGAATAAACAGACAATCAGTATTTCGTACCTGAGCCGTAGCCTGCAGATAAAACTTTTACAGCTCTTACAACATCTAGAAAGTGTAGACTCTCTTCTTTCGCAGACTGCGGATCTGCAAAAAAAGACGGTAGGACTATATCTTGATTCAGATGAAATCCTGAAAGCACCTTAGGTAAAAAAAGTCAGGTGAGGACACAGTACCACCCTGTCATCATGAATAATAATATACGGTTCTTTACACGAAAGAGCCCCCAATTTCGATACCCTCCTTGCTGAGGATATGGCTATGAGAAAAAAACAGTTTCTTTGTCAAAAGACTTAGAGAAGCATGGTGTAATGGTTCAAAGGGTAATTTCTGTAAAACAGACAATACCAAATTCAAATCCCATGGGCACACAGGGGACTTAACCGGCAGATTCAGGTGTAGTGCTCCTTGAACAAAGGCCCGGACTAGGGAATGAGAGGCAAGCGGTTTTTGAAAGAGTACTGACAAGGATGAGATTTGGCCCTTGATAGTGCTCAAGGCCAACTTCATATTTAAGCCCAACTGAAGAAAGACAAGCATCCTATTAATGGAATACTTCCTAGGATGCCACCTTCTGGGTTCACACCAGGAAACATGCCTTTCAGATTCTGTAGTAGATGAGCCTGGAGGCCGGCTTCCTAGCATTGACCAGAGTGGATAGGACTGGGCCTGAGAGCCCACGTTTTCTCAGAATGTGGGTCTCAATTGCCAAACCATCAAATTTAAACTTTGTAAGGCAGAATGGAATATTGGACCCTGTGATGGTAGGTCCGAGCGTAGTGGAAGAACCCAAGGTCTTCCTTCTGCCATCCTTACGATTTATGTGTACCAGGGCTTTCTGGGCCAAGCCGGGGCGACCAAAATCACTGTCTTTCATTCCCTCTTGACTCTCTGAAGGAATCGTTGGAGAAGTGGAACTGGAGGGAATGCATAAATCAGAGAATATCGATCCCACAAAATGTTCAGGGCATCTGTAAGACCAGACTCTGAGGGCAAGATGAATTGCCAGAATCTCCAGAATGTTGATGGGTAGGAGCTTTTCGGCTCTGGACCATATCCCCTGGGCAGATGCCTCCTTCTAGAACTGCCCCCCAGCCTAGAAGGCTGGTGTCTGATTACCAATTTCCAGGTAACCAGAGTAAAGGATTTTCCTTTTGACAGATTTTGGGGGAGCAACCACCAATTGTGGCTCTGGCGAACCTTTGGAGATAAAATCGTAGGAAGGTCCAGGGCCTGAACATCTTTGTTCCAAGCGGACAAAATTCTGCCCTGTAACGGCCTTGAGTGAAACTGGGCATAAGGGACAGCCTCAAATGAGGCTACCATCTTTCCCAATAACTTAATGCATAGATGGATGGGAAGGCCTTCTTTTTGCCTTAATCACTCGGAACAAGTCTCCTATGGCTTTTGCCTTTGGCTCGGGAAGTAATACCTTGCTTTGGGATGTGTCTATAATCATGCCCAAATACTCCAGCCTTCTTTGAGGCTGTAAGGAGGATTTCTCCAGATTGAGGACCCAGCCTAGGTACTCCAAATACTCCACTGTGCTGTGCACATTGTGTACCAAGCGTGCAGCGGACTGATCTATGATCAACAGATCGTCCAGATAGGCTGTTACTGCTATGCCTCAGCCTTGCCAGGGCAAGTACTTTCATGAACACTCAACGAAAGGAAGGGCCACAAACTGAAAGTGCCGCTGATCCACCGCAAACCTTAGAAACCTTTGGTGAGTGGGGAATATTGGCACATCTCTATGCATCTCTGATGTTTATTGATGCCAGGAATTCTCCTCCCTGAAGGGTGGAGAAAACGGAACGGACAGACTCCATACGAAAGGAGCGGATGTTCAGAAACTGATTCAGGCTTTTCAGATCTAGGATAGGTCTGACATCCCCGTTTGGTTGGAGTAAAGCCCTGATCCCTGATCCTCTGGGGCCAACTCTATGATGACCTCTTGGGACTCAGAAACCGGGGTGGTGGAAGTTCTCTAAATTCCAGCTTGTAGCCTGAGGACACAGTGGCGATGACCCACCTGTCCTGAACTTCTTCCCGCCAGGCGTTTGCAAATTGCAGCAGCCTTCCCCCCACTCGGCCGAGCGGGGGCATCCCTTCATAGGGACGTTTTGGAGTTCTGCTTGGAAGTTCTTTTCTGCCCTTGGGCTTGGCTCTTGGCCTTTCCCCTAGTGCTAGACTGGGGAGCCGTCACCACTGCCTGGAGAATGAGGTTCCAGGGGCTGGGGTAAAAGAACACTTAAATGAAGGACATTTACTCTTCTTTTTAACTGGCAACAGAGTAGACTTGCTTCCGGTAATCTTTTGGATGTATTTATCCAAGTCATCCCCAAACAGGCGTCCTCCCCAAAGGGAAACGCTGCCAAGTATCTTTTGCAAGAAACCTTGGCTTCCCAATGTTTCAACCAAAGGGACCTGCTGTACCAGCATAAGATTCAAGCTGAAGAAAGTTCATAATCGCATCAATCGCAAAACACAGGGCCTTAGGAAGGTCCTCATGAACCTTAATCTCCTCTGTAGGGAGAAGGTTAACTATCTGCTGCATTTGTTTCTTGAGGAACTGACATATACCAATCGCTGCAACTGTAGATTGTACTACAGCACCAGCCATATTCCATATTCCATATTCCATATTCCAGCCATATTCCGCGCCAAAAAAAAAGTGATTACTATATGTGAATCCCTTAAATTGCTACGCTGCTCCCCTGGTGACGAAGAATAAATCTTCTATCTATGAAGTGATAAGTGATAGGGGGCGCTGTAATAATATTGTGAAAACTGAAAAAGCACAATAAATTATAAAATGGATATAAATATATAAAAAAAACTACAAATGATCAACTCCTGTGAAACAAATGTGTGTAAATGAAAAAATGTATCAAATAAATGTCCAATTATCACTTACTGATAAAGTCAATGATCAAATAAAGTCCCAATAATTGTGAAAAAAAAACAAAAAACACAGGTGTTTAAATTCCAAAAAACAGCTACCACCAACAGGATTCTTGCTGCAGTAGACTTGTTATCTAGAAAGAGCAATCTTATTCCTTCACCAAAACACTGTAGATACGACACCCAAAGTGCACAGAAGGGGATTGTGCTTACCAGACTCTATGGATCTTTTTAACGAAAAAAAAGATCACATACACGTACTCTTTTACAGGATCGTGCCTGCACAACTTGCCATAGACAGGAAATGAATGTAGTACCTCTTGTCCTCCGTTTCAGAGATGGGACATGAAACACAAAACCAAAGCTTCCATAGTGCAAACCATTTCTTTTAAAAGAATAAAAAGATAACAAAAGGCCAAATAGCCGCTTACATTAACCACTTCCAGACCCCCCACTGTATATATACGTCCTCTTTTTAAACATGGATATCTCAGTAACGGCAGCAGCTGCTGCCACAACTGAGATATCCATGTTTTCAGCGGGCGGCCGTGTAAACGATAACAGCGGTCTCCGCGGCGGATTCGCCGCGAGATCGCCGTTATCGGTGGCGGGAGAGGGCCCCCCCCCCCCCTCCCGCCGCTTTTCCGCGCCCTCCGCCGCTTACCGGAGCCGTCGGTAGCGGCGGAGGAGATCCGATGCTGCCGCCTGGAGAGTGAGGACTTGAGTGAGGGGAAGATGGCCCCCACCCGTCCTCATAGCTCTGCTGGGCGGAAGTGACGTCAAAACGTCAGTCCCGCCCAGCCTCTTAAATAGACAATTTTTTTTCTGTCATTTTTTTAAATGACACATTTTCCTTTTTTTTTTTTTTTTTTGCATTTAAGCCTAAATATGAGATCTGAGGTCTTTTTGACCCCAGATCTCATATTTAAGAGGACCTGTCATGCTTTTTTCTATTACAAGGGATGTTTACATTCCTTGTAATAGGAATAAAAGTGATCATTTTTTTTTTTTTATATTTTAGTGTAAAAAATAATAAAATCAATAAAATTAAATAAGAAAACAAAAAAAAAAATGTTTTAAAGCGCCCCGTCCTGACGAGCTCGCGCGCAGAAGCGAACGCATACGCGAGTAGCGCCCGCATATGAAAACGGTGTTCAAATCACACAAGTGAGGTATCGCCGCGATCGTTAGAGCGAGAGCAATAATTATAGCCCTAGAGCTACTCTGTAGCTCAAAAAATGCAACTTATAGAATTTTTTAAACGTCGCCTATCTAGATTTTTAAGGGTAAAAGTTTGACGCCATGCCACGAGCGGGCGCAATTTTAAAGCGTGACATGTTGGGTATCATTTTACTCGGCGTAACATTATCTTTCACAATATATAAAAAAATTGGGCCAAATTTATTGTTGTCTTATTTTTTAATTCAAAAAAGTGATTTTTTTCCAAAAAAAGTGCGCTTGTAAGACTGCTGCGCAAATACGGTGTGACAAAAAGTATTGCGATGACCGCCATTTTATTCTCTAGGGTGTTAGAAAAAAAAAATATATAATGTTTGGGGGTTTTAAGTAATTTTCTAGCAGAAAAAACTGTTTTAGTCTTGCAAACACCAAATCTGAAAAACACCTGAGGTCTTTAAGTGGTTTTTAAAAGGTGCCCATCCCGGCACTGGGGCTGCAGAATCATAGGATAGCACAGGCTCCTCCACCTCCGTGGCGGCGTGCGTTTCACCTGCTTAGAGCTCAAGCCAGATGCACCGGATGGGACGTATAGAGTCCACGTGATAAAGATTCCATCTTATTATCAGTTGGATCCTTAAATCCCTTAGCATTGTCTATAGCAGTGTTTCCCAACTCCAGTCCTCAAGGCACACCAACAGGTCATGTTTTCAGGATTTCCCTCAGATGAAACGGCTGTGGTAATTACTAAGGCAGTGAAACTGATCAAATCACCTGTGCAAAATAATGGAAAGCCTGAAAACATGACCTGTTGGTGTGCCTTGAGGACTGGAGTTGGGAAACACTGGTCTATAGGACAGGACAGGCTTTTGTTTGCACTAGAAATAGCTGCATTTATACCAGGTACCCCCCCATTTCTTAGTGAAACCTTCCTCCAAAGGATAAAGGAGGGAAAACTGCTTAGGTGGAGAAAACTGTTTATCTGGGTGAACCCAGTCATCATACATCAGTTTATCCAGCAAGGGATAAACTGGAAAGGAGCATGCAGCCTGTGGGGATTTCCAGGATCCCAAAGAAGAAGCAGAGGACATAGAAGCTTCAACAGGAGGCAATTTGTAAGTGGTAATTGCCCTTAAGTTGGCCCCTGGAGGGCATCCTGCCTCATTGGAGATGTGCCTCCTCCTCCTCTCTTCCATCAGGCACCCACATAGAGTCAGTTACCTCTTTATCCCCTCCCTTCTCATCACTGGAGCAAACCTGGCAGTATACTGTTGCTGGGGGAACATGACTACCAGTTTCTTGGGCACCCCCTCTCTCTGGGCTCACGTTACTGCCTTCATCCTCAACCTGGGTACCATCATCGGAGCCTTCAAAAACGCTGTGCATCCTTCTGCGGCATGTACCCGACACTGTGGTCGAACAGTTTGGGGGACTCCTCAGGGCATGATGGTGGGGCTAGGGAAGGAGTGACTGATGACATTGAGCCGATGGAAGAGGCCGCTTTGGCAGCTGCAATGGCAGCCAAAGTACTCTGAGCCTGGGTGACAGAGGATGAGGAGGATGAGGACTGATTTGTCATCCACTCTACCAATTCTTCTGCATGTTGTGGCTCAACATGGCCAGCTGCCGAAAAAAAGACTAAGTGTGCCCCACGGCCACGTGCGGAGGATGCACAGTGTCCATGACCAGCACTGTTGGCAGTAGACACAGAGCCTGTTTGCCCTCTTTTAGCGGCCTGTGAGCATCTGCCTCTCCTTGGTGGCCTTCCAGACATACTGTACAAGTTATACTACATACTAAAGTTTACTAGAAACAGTACACCAGGAATGGCCTACAGACATACTGTACAATTGGATTAGCAAAACACCGCCTGAAGTTTACTAGAAATAGTGCACCAGGAATGCCCTGCAGTTAGGTATAGGCTTGGCTGGACTAGAATGCAGTGGATATTTATATGTAGGAGACTGTATACATATTTTATGCACTGATCACTGAATCACCTGCCTGCCTGAAAGTATCTTTAAACATGTACACCAGTAATGGAATACAGTCAGGTATAGGCTTGGCTAAACTAGAATGCAGTGGATTTATATGTAGGAGACTGTATGTGTGTGTATATATATATATATATATATATATATATATATATATATATATATATTAAATGCACTGCAGCTCACTGAGTCGCCTGCCTGAACGTGTATTTGAACACGTACACCAGGAATTGCCTACAGTCAGATATAGGCTTGGCTAGACTAGAATGCATATATATTAAATGCACTGCAGCTAGCCAGTGATTCAAGCCAGTCGGGAACTATATTTAAGGACATGGTAGCCCATTTTTATTAAAAAAAGGCAAAATAAAAGTCCAAACAAAGGTTTCCCACGCAGGGGATTCTTCTCCATCAAATACACAGAACAGAAAATGCTAGCTCACCTGGCTCTCTGTAGCAGTATCTGTAGCAGTATTGCTACACTTTATCCTGGTCACTCAGACCAGCGCACTCCTCAAAGTAGACAACTTCCCTTTAGCATCCACAGCTCTGCCTCTTGCAGTCACCAACATTCTGGCTGTCTCCTACAGCCTCTCTGACTTCTGGAGACCTCCTGTCTCTTAGTGTAGAGCTGTCTCCAACTGGGAGCCATTAGGTCTTCCCACACATTCAATATAAGGGCTGTACTCACCTGAGCACACACCCTGCTGGTAATCAACAAAGTCTGGATACAGGGTTGGAGATCCCGTCCCTCCCAAGACACTGTGGAATCTCCAAACTACAGAGCCCCATTCCGGAATGCCAAAACCTGGAGAAAGCTGCGAAAGCAGTCTTGTCCAGTCCACATCTACGCTCTGTAGTCTTGCACCTCGCAAATGGAAGGCCTTTCATTGTGTGATAACACTGCTTAAAGCCTATTGATGATTAGGTGTGAATACCTTTCTGTCAGAGACGGACCGTCTGTCTTAAGATGTGGATTAAGAAGAAATCATTGTGTGATGGTGTTTTGTTTGAATTCTGTTAATGAAGGTATGTGACTTCTCAGGTGCAGGTGAATCACTTATTGTCGGAGACGTAACGTCTGGGGGATAATTAACTCCTCTGTGTAATTATCTGAAAGAATGTGATTGAAGCTCATCGTGTGATGTATGGATGGGGTGTGGTTTTGTTCCTGTGATTACTGTAACCTGTTGTACTGTATATAAGACTGAAACTAGCCATTAAAGTTGTCATTCATTTTGAAACCAGAAAGCACAGAGCTGTGTCTTGTCTTATTCTGGGAAATGGGATGGATCGGGTCCTGTTGGTTGGAGTGTCAGATAAGCTGTTGTAGTTGATGGAAGGTCGTAAACGGTGGTGACTGTTACAAGTGGTGGCAGCGGTGGGATGTTTCCATCGGCAGAAGGACGGCTACAAGGACACAGGACAATGGAGACGCTGTATAAACAGCTGAAGCTCTCTTCCCTCAAGGACTTACTGGAGAGCCGGGGCAGATCGGCCTGCAATCGTAAGAGAAGGGACATTATTGCAGAGCTTGTCCAAATGGATAGAGCTGAAAGGCCCAGCGTAACAGAAAGGCCCAGCATAACAGACAGGACACCCGAGGAAGAATTTTTTGACCAGGCTGTTAAACGTGGACTGGCACAGTATGGACCTAATCCTCCACCGGAGATCATAGACCGGGTTATAGCGGCTGTGGATGCCACTTGGCTACAGCAAAGAGATGCTGCAGCAGCAGAAGTCACAACAGCACCAACTGAAGAGAGGGGAGAGGTATAGATGCCAGTCACCGTGGAAGGGGAGTTCCAGGGAGCCGGGGCAGTTGGCCCCTTTCTCCAGCAACAAGCTGTGGTGGTAAAGCTTTTACTCCCAGCTGAATCACTGGCAGCAGGGAAGGATGCTACTGGCTGCTGCATACAACTGCAGCTTGAGCTGACATCGGGGGATGGGACTGTGGTCTCCCCTCAAAGCGACCCAGCGGAAGAGCTGGCAACATAGAAGAGTGCCACAAGCCTCTGCTCTCACTTAACGGAAGAGGGAGTTCCTGGGGCAGTGGATGGGATGTCAGTCTTCACTGACACAACCCCAGAAAATGGTGCGTCACCGAGACAGGAGGATGTTGGCTTTGCTTTGCAAGCATCAGGGGATTTTCTACCACCAGTGGATGGGACTTCAGTCTCCACTGGTATACCCCAGGGATAGGGGCCAGTTGGCCCAGATCCCCAACAACATGATGGACTGAGCCCAGTCACCCTGTCTTCTCTCCAGCGGCGGAAAGGACTCCAGGGAGAAGGGCCAGTCCAGGCCTCTCCCCAGCGGCAGGCATGTTCTCTGAGAGAGACAGAGGTTGGCGGGGTGAGTAATGCTCTGTTTGGAGCAATTTATTTGGGGTACTGTATGGATACCAGCATTAGAGGACTGGAACTACTGACTAACTTCAGAGTCAACCCGTTCGGGGGTTCCCTCCTGTGTCAGTCTCCCACTGAAAGGGGAGAGATGTAACGGAATGACCCGGGACAAACAGAGACTTTGTAAGGATGAGGGGTACTCCTGTGCCAGCGTCATTAATAACTCTTATGTCTACGGTCACCTTATGTCCGATAGGGCCATAGGGTGACTGAGAAATGATATCCTAAATTACAGGACAGGGGACATTACTGATAGCTCATATTGCAGGAGATTGCAAAGTGTTGGTTTATTCTATGACTCATCTCTCTGTGTAGACTGTTGACATGTTAAATGAGGCTGGCTCTTGGAAGGCCTTTCATTGTGTGATAACACTGCTTAAAGCCTATTGATGATTAGGTGTGAATACCATTCTGTCGGAGACGGACCGTCTGTCTAAAGATGTGGATTAAGAAGAAATTATTGTGTGATGGTGTTTTGTTTGAATTCTGTTAATGAAGGAATGTGACTTCTCAGGTGCAGGTGAATCACTTATTGTCGGAGACGTAACGTCTGGGGGATAATTAACTCCTCTATGTAATTATCTAAAAGAATGTGATTGAAGCTCATCGTGTGATGTATGGGTGGGGTGGGGTTTTGTTCCTGTGATTACTGTAACCTGTTTTACTGTATATAAGACTGAAACTAGCCATTAAAGTTGTCTTCATTTTGAAACCAGAAAGCACAGAGCTGTGTCTCGTCTTATTCTGGGAAATGGGATGGATCGGGTCCTGTTGGTTGGAGTGTCGATAAGCTGTCGTGGGGTGATGGAAGGTCGTAAACGGTGGTGACCGTTACACCCTGTTTCCAGCAAACCGTCTATTTTACCGTGACAGTAGCTCCTACTGTTACAATATATATATACTAAATACACTGCAGCTAACTGAATCACCTGCCTGCCTGAAGTATATTAGAAACAGCACACCAGGAACTGTCTGCAGTAAGATCTTTCTAAACAGTGTATATGTATATGGAGCACTACCCCCGAAGGAGCTTCTGGTTTATTTTGGGTGGCACGTTGCCTCTGTATATCCGCCATCTAGGGTACTTGATGAGAGTTGTAGTAAATGGAATGTCCACACAATAGGTGTCTTTTCTGTGCTTTTATTACCCAGCCGGGTAAAAACGGTTAAACAGTAGAGAGGTGAAGGGATAGCAAATAGGAGACAGTAGATCCAGGTATAACTGAACACGGGAAACAGTCCTGCTCCCAACGACACTTTACTTCGCCACTCCGACCGGAGTGGGTATAGCGCACCTAGACAGGCCTCTCTCACAAGCCTGGCAGCCAAAATGTCACTCAAACTTAGGATTAAAGGGTTTGTAAAGGAATTTTTTTTTATCTTAATAGCTTCCTTTACCTTAATGCAGTGCTGTTTTCATGTCCTCATTGTTCGTTTTTGCTCTCAAGTTGCTGTAATTCTTCTCTGATCTCCACACTTCCTGGTTGTCTGTTTCCTGATAACCACAGTACTGGGAGCTTTCTCTCTGTGGTCACTAATCAAGGAGGTGTGATTACTGTGTGTCTAAAACCCCACAGCACCAATCAGATTGATTTTCCAAACCATCACTGCCCTGTATTGGCTCTGTGGCTCTGTACAGCACAGAAGCAGGAAACATGCAAAAACGAAACTAGAAACTACAGGTACATTATATGATTGATTTTTATCTATTTTTAATCGTTTTTAAAAGGAATCAGTTAACTATTATGTCTCTATACCCTGTAAACAGTCATTTCAGCAAACAAAATGTTTTATTTACAACTCCTTTAAGTCTCTGCCACAGACCCTCCTATAAGATTGCAGACAATTATGTTCTGAAATCCTTTCTTAGTAGATTCAGCACCCGGATCTACTGTAGGAAGTCAGTAGCTAACAGGCGACCAACATCCAGTCTGTCAAAACTCAGGTAGTCCCCAATGAATGTACAGGCCCTTCCTGGGACACCAGCCTCGTGCTAGGTATCTTCCGGACAGACTCCTCACCGGTCGGCTTCCTCCAATTGGACGGACAGCTCGGGACCCCTTCCAGATTGGGGACCCAGTTGACTACTGGGACCACACAGTGGATCAATCGCTCTGGGCCAACGTGGTCCCGGAACCAGGAACAATGTTGCCCATGCACACCCCGGCCAGGAGGGCCATATGAAGTGGTGTCGTGGAATGGCTAACCCAATGGTGGGTGCCACACGAGGAAGAACCTCAAGGTAATGATGTCTGCCCCCTTTATACCCCTCCCCAGCATGCACAGCGGGGAGATTAGCCCCGACTGGCCACTAAGGCGTGGCACTTAGAACACTTGACCACCTGCTGTCCGGGGGTGATGGGAATCCCCGGCCAGAAGGTCAGCCCACAGCACAGCCAAGCCAGAGCAGAGACCCAAATTTAAACGATCAGATGAATTCAGAGCTAACTATTTCTCTGAATCCTTCCCCTAAATTTAACATAGCACCGGCTCTGAAAGTAGCCAGGCGTTACACATATATACAAAGCCTGGATGTGTGTGTGTGTATATATATATATATATATATATATATATATTGTGACGGTATGCGAGGTGCGATACATGATCATAGGTCCATTTCACCTCGCATACGTTCTATTATGAGAGACTAAACCTGGAATCCGGTCTGGGTTTTACAGCCTCTGGGCTTGGCTAGGGTTCCGGTCCGGATGTTTGGGTCCACTGGAGTCCACAATCAGCTGGACTTTAAAAGACCAGGAAGAGAGCACAACAGGGCTCTGGCTTTGAGACTCAGGAAGGGACCTGAGTGAAGGGAGCGCTGAATGTTGGACTAAAGAAAGGTTTGCTTTACTGCATGTTTTTTGGGTGTCGGGGACCAGCCCTGCACTGTATAGAGAGGAGACTATTTGTTTAGTTAGCGCCGGACGGCAAGGATTTAATTTATTGTTTTCTTTATTTTTAACCTGCAAACTTTTTAAATAAAACCTGGCATCCGCCAGACTTAAAAAGAAAGTGCCTGCTTGCGGACTATCATTCAGAAAAGGTGATCCCCATGAGCTAATCTCCCACAATATATATGTACTAAATACACTGCAGCTAACTGAATCGCCTGCCTGCTCAAACTAAATGAAATGACTCTCTCTGAACGCCAGCAACATACTACACAGGGCCGACGTGCAGACGGCCTTATATAGTGTGGGGCATGGACTTAACCCCCTGAGCCATAATTGGCCAAAGGCACCTGCCTTTGGCCAATTATAGCTCTCTTTGCTGACGGTGCTGTGATTGGCCAAAGCATGCGGGTCATAGTGCATGCTTGGCCAATCATCAGACAACAATGCACTGCGATGTCGCAGTGCATTATGGGGCGTTCCAAGCTGCTCGAATTTCGTACGAACCCCCCTATGATGTTTGCGGTTCGGCGAAAGGGCGAACAGGCAATGTTTGACTCGAACATAAAGCTCATCCCTAATCACCATCAATTCACATACAGTGATTAGTCCAGTCTCTGCTCTGCACCCAAGTGACTCTGGCTGTCAGCACCCCTAAACTCCAGGGCTTCAGATCCCGCTCAGGCCACTGACATGCAATTGTGATGGTGCACACTCGACAGCTAAGTGCACTCTCCACTCACCCTCATGGCAAGAGGAAGCTGAGTCCTACTCCAGGCAATTACATAGTTACATAGTAGGTGAGGTTGAAAAAAGACACAAGTCCATCAAGTCCAATCTATGTTTTTTAATTTTAGGTCAGCAAAAACATTTTGAATCACATTTTCCAACTTCCAAAGAGAATACAATAAAATAGAAAATAAAGGAATAGAAAAAAAAATAATATAACAGAAAAGAAAATAGTAGAATATAATAGAGTAAAACAGATCAAAATAGGACAGAAGGTAAAAGAACCGAAAAGAATGGGAAAAAAACAATTTTCCAATAGTCAAATAGAAACAATTTGAATTTAAATAGAATAGAAACGAGTAGAATATAATAGAAAATATCACAATAGTATAGAATAAAAAACAGAATGAATATAACCATATTCCTATTCTAATATATTCTATTCAATTTCGAATTGATTCTATTTGAATTTTGGGAAATGGTTATATTCTTTCTAATCTAATCTATGCTATTCCATTCAGTTTTTTTCTATACTGCTCTGTTATTTTCTATTCTATTATAATCTATTCTTTTCTATTATATTCAAATTCTAATTGATTTTTTTTCAATTTTGGGACATGGTTATATTCTTTCTATTCTATTATTTCTATTCTATTATAGTCTATGCTATTTTTTCTATTCTTTTCTATTCTATTCTATTCTTTTCTTATATATTCGAATTCAAATGTATTCTATTTGAAATTCAAATTTCAGAAGATGGTTATTTTCTATGTTATTCTATTCTATTTGTTTTTATTATATTCTAGTCTATTCTATTCTTTTTTTCTATTTTGTTCTGTTTTACTGTATTATATTATATTCTTTTATTTTCTGTTATATTCTTTTCTAGTCTATTATTTTTTTCTCTATTACTTTTATTTTCTATTCAATTTTATTCTCTTTGGAAATTGAAAAGCTATTCGAATTCGAAAAGCATTCGAAAATGACTCAAAAACGGTTACAAATTTGAAATTTGTCTGAATATTTTTTGTTATTTCAGATTTGTTTACATTTGGTACTATTGTAATTCAGAAATTCGGATACATCTGAATTTCCAAAAAACAAAAATTCGTCCGACTTTTAATTTGGAATAAAATGAACTGTACATGTCTACTGGCAATCTCCCTCTGGGAAATGCAGTTCAAAAGCTCTTGATTATAGTATGGTTTCTCTTGTCTGGACTACAGTTTCCACAGTGCAATGCTACCTGACTCAATCTGTTCAATCTATTGAACTCTTTCTGCTCAGCAGCTCCCTCCTCTTGCTGCTATAGCTGCTATCCAGTTCAGGGGAGCAGATACAGAAAGCAACTGCAACCAGTGTTTCTCTCACTATCCATTCTTAGACCAGCACCTGGCTACAGGTGAATATGTAAAAATTGCTCACATCCATAAAGGGTTATAGGTGCAAAACCTAAAGTGCCTAATGATGTGAAATATTTGTAATAAAAGCCTAAATGACCTGATGACTTCATGGTGTTTTTTTTGTCAAGCATTATGTATGTTTTTATTTAATATAATAATGTGATTTGGTAATGCTAGCCAATGAATAGACTATTCTGGTTTCCTAGGGAGCTCTTCGGGGTTTATCATTTTAATTCAATAACATTTTTAATCTTAATTTTTTTATAATTGATTGTTTTTTTGAGTTATTTGTTTAATATTTATAAACAATGTAAGCCTTATTAATGTATGACATTGTAGTAAATGTTGCCCATAGTCAGGTTTGTATTTTGGGTATGCAACCTGACTTCCGGTAATACAGTGCCTTGAGAAAGTATTCGGCCCCCTTGAGCTTTGCGACCTTTTGCCACATTTCAGGCTTCAAACATAAAGATATAAAACTGTAATTTGTTTTGAAGAATCAACAACAAGTGGGACACAATCATGAAGTGGAGCGAAATGTATTGGATATTTCAAACTGTTTTAACAAATAAAAAAGTGAAAAATTGGGCGTGCAAAATTATTCAGCCCCCTTTAAGTTAATACTTTGTAGTGCCACCTTTTGCTGCGATTACAGCTGTAAGTCGCTTGGGGTATGTCTCTATCAGTTTTGCCCATTTCTCCTTGCAAAACCGCTCGAGCTCAGTGAGGTTGGATGGAGAGCGTTTGTGAACAGCAGTTTTCAGTTCTTTCCACAGATTCTCGATTGGATTCAGGTCTTGACTTTGACTTGGCCATTCTAACACCTGGATATGTTTATTTGTGAACCATTCCATTGTAGATTTTGCTTTATATTTTGGATCATTGTCTTGTTGGAAGACAAATCTCCGTCCCAGTCTCAGGTCTTTTGCAGACTCCATTAGGTTTTCTTCCAGAATGGTCCTGTATTTGGCTCCATCCATCTTCCCATCAATTTTAACCATCTTCCCTGTCCCTGCTGAAGAAAAGCAGGCCCAAACCATGATGATGCCACCACCATGTTTGACAGTGGGGATGGTGTGTTCAGGGTGATGAGCTGTGTTGCTTTTACGCCAAACATAACGTTTTGCATTGTTGCCAAAAAGTTCGATTTTGGTTTCATCTGACCAGAGCACCTTCTTCCACATGTTTGGTGTGTCTCCCAGGTGGCTTGTGGCAAACTTTAAACTACACTTTTTATGGATATCTTAAAGAAATGGCTTTCTTCTTGTCACTCTTCCATAAAGGCCAGATTTGTGCAGTATACGACTGATTGTTGTCCTATGGACAGAGTCTCCCACCTCAGCTGTAGATCTCTGCAGTTCATCCAGAGTGATCATGGGTCTCTTGGCTGCATCTCTGATCAGTCTTCTCCTTGAATGAGCTGAAAGTTTAGAGGGACGGCCAGGTCTTCGTAGATTTGCAGTGGTCTGATACTCCTTCCATTTCAATATTATCGCTTGCACAGTGCTCCTTGGGATGTTTAAATCTTGGGAAATCTTTTTGTATCCAAATCCGGCTTTTTACTTCTCCACAACAGTATCTTGGACCTGCCTGGTGTGTTCCTTGTTCTTCATGATGCTCTCTGCGCTTTAAACGGACCTCTGAGACTATCACAGTGCAGGTGCATTTATACGGAGACTTCATTACACACAGGTGGATTCTATTTATCATCATTAGTCATTTAGGTCAACATTGGATCATTCAGAGATCCTCACTGAACTTCTGGAGAGAGTTTGCTTCACTGAAAGTAAAGGCGCTGAATAATTTTGCACGCCCAATTTTTCACTTTTTTATTTGTTAAAAAAGTTTGAAATATCCAATAAATTTCGTTCCACTTCATGATTGTGTCCCACTTGTTGTTGATTCTTCAAAAAAAATTACAGTTTTATATCTTTATGTTTGAAGCCTGAAATGTGGCAAAAGGTCGCAAAGTTCAAAGGGGCTGAATACTTTCGCAAGGCACTGTATATAGATTGCGTTTTAAATAAAGTTGTTATGGAGTATCGTTTGGCCGTTGGAGCCGGGACAGAGGCTGTATTCAGTTTAATCCCCTACCCTCTGCTAATTGATGGACACATTTAAGCTCATCCAGCGTGTGACCAGGTACGCTTCCTGATAACGTTGGTAACGAAACGTACGTCGAGGCGGTACCTGGTCACGCACAGTACACAACTTCCGGTCCCGCTGGCTCACCATTCTCAGAGGTGGAACGCACGCCAGCTTCTGCAGCTTAGGGAGCATCTCTCCACAAACTTACGCCATGCAGCCTCGATGCCAGGTTCAGGGCACTCACAAAAGTAAGCAGCCATTTGGCGTCCCTTTTTTATCATATATTTTTAATAAAATGGAATTATACTATTGCGGTCATTTCTTTGGTCTCGCATATCGCAACTGGAGTTTTTTGAACATAAGGAGTCCGAGTCCCATATGCAGTAAAGGCTTTGTTGTCTGAGCTCTGATTGACCTCTTTTTTGGCAAAAAGGGTCAACTACATGTGGTAAGGTGCCATCCACACTTTGAGCACTTTTGGGTGTCTATTCACAGTCGGTGAAGGTGGAGCAATTTGCAGTGAATTTGAAGGACTTTTGTTTACGCACACAGCACTTTATTCAAGGACTTTATAGTTATCTATCTTAGTGGTATTCACCACATCAACCATCTTTCATTGATGCACTATTATTTTAATATAGCACAATGTCACTTTATTCACTTTTCCAATTTGCTAGTTTGATATAGCAATTGATGTAATATATAGTTGCACAGTATATCATTTATATTTTGCGATTCAAATAGGCTGGGGGAATTTGTCTTTGCAGTTTGTGTATTTGTATGTATATCTATTATACATTATAGCGCCCCCACCCTCTTCTTTTTTTAGAACATATGCACTGTTAATATTATGTTTGAATTTCAATGATAGCTCTACTTTAAAAAATAAATAAAAATGTGCATTCAAAACCTAAAAATAGTTTAATGTCATTTAATGTGTAAACTACTGACTGTAGGCTACATAGGGGCTTCCAGACTTTGCCTTCAATAACATCACTAAACAGAAGGCAATTGTCTGTTGGAATATGGCATTTTCTAGGACCATAAAAATTGTGGGCCAGATTCACATAGAATTAGGCTTTGCTGCGTCGGCGTAACGTATCCCATTTACGTTACACCGCCGCAAGTTTTCAGCGTAAGTGCTTGATTCACAAAGCACTTGCCTGTAAACTTGCGGCGGCGTAGCGTAAATCCGCCCGGCGCAAGCCCCGCCTAATTCAAATGGGGCGGGGAGCATTTAAATTAGGCGCGTTCCCGCGCCGAACTTACGGCGCATGCTCCGTCCCTAAAATTACCCGACGTGCATTGCGCTAAATGACGTCGCGAGGACATCATTGGTTTTGGCGTTAACGTAAATGGCGTCCAGCGCCATTCACGGACGACTTACGCAAACGACGTGAAATTTCAAATTTCAACGCGGGAACGAAGGCCATACTTAACATTGGCTAAACCACCTAGAGGGCAGGTTTAGTTTTACGCCGCGTATCTCTACGGAAACGACGTAAATTTACAGCGACGGGCAAAGCGTACGTTCGTGAATCGGCGTAACTAGTCATTTGCATATTCTACCCTGACCGCAATGGAATCGCCACCTAGCGGCCGGCCTAGAATTGCAGCCTAAGATCCGACGGTGTAAGTCAATTACACCTGTCGGATCTTTGGGAGATCTATGCGTAACCTGATTCTATGAATAAGGCGCATAGTTACAACGGACGGATCTCAGAGATACGACGGCGTATCAGGAGATACGCCGTCGTATCTCTTTTGTGAATCTGGCCCTGTGTATTTTTTTCAACTTTATATTGTATATTGTATATTGTATTGTATTTTATGGTTATAAGCCTTTAAAATTAGATAAAAGTTACTAGTTAGCGGCTTCATCTTTTCAAATTTTACTTTCTTTATAGAGCTGATTGGCCTAATGCTAAGATGATCCCACCATATATACCAGTATTCTTTGATGGATGGATTCTTCCAAATGTAAACTCAATAAATGGACAGCCAAAGGTAAACAGAGATATCAAAATGTTAGCTGTCAACTTAAAAATTAACTCTACATATAGGGGCTGATTTACTACAAGCAATTAGGCTGTTCACTTTGTAATGGAAGGGAAAATTGCCCCAGAGCTTAGTGATTGTGGTGAAGTCTCACATTCAAATAATACCCAATTACGTGCAAAGAAAAAAATGTAAATACTTGTGTGTTCATGGTTGGAAGATGTAAGTCTTTACCTTATTCACTAAACTCTAGTGCAAATTCCCTTGCAAAGTCAACAGCCACCTTGCCTTTAGTACATCAACCCCACAGTGTCTACTGTGGATTACATGATTACATGAGTACATCCACATCATAATATTGTTCACTGGTAATATAAAATACCTTCACTACAGTTTCAAAAATACAAGTCAACTCCCCTGGACATTGGACTCTACAAACTCTGTAACCACGATATGTACACTTAAATGTAAAATAAATATTTAATGAGGGTTTGCACGCACCTCTGAAAGGCTACTATGGACTCTACTGACCTGTGCTCAAATTCTTGGTGGCTGCGATTGCATTGTACTACCAGTGATAGCCACCTCACCAGCTTGTACTGCACCGCTGGGAAATATAGCCTTCCATAAGGTATCAGTGATCAACATCAGGGTCGCCTTTAAGGCAGGGTAAAAGGGGAAGCTGCCCTGGGCCCCATCATTGTTGTGGGGCCCAAAGCAGCTGCCTCATACTTGCCAACTATCCCAGTTTAAATTCTCTTGTCCCTTGAAGATTTAGTCCTGTGCTGTGTCCCGATATCTCAGCGTGAAGTTACTGTTACTAATGCTGCGCAGCTCTGCTCTGTTGCTGTGTACAGATGACTCATCTGCAGACTCTATGATTACTCTCAAATGTAAATTGATATCTTACAAAATATAAACACTTTTACTGGTTAAACTGAAATGCTAAATTGTCTTGGTCCTGAAAGGGGCTAAATAAATAGGAGGTATATACACGCCTTTCACTAACATCCTTCTTTTCTGCTTCTACTTCACTAGTCCTTCTAGTCGTATAAACATATAAATATGTAAATAAATATTAGTAATGATCTAAAGGAATAACTGAATTTATTTTTCATCAATCTATAGGTCCAAGAAAACCTGCAGACTCCGTCCACCAATCAGTAAGTGTTTAAATATAAAAAACAAAGTCTTTCACGCTTGCTAATTTTTTAGGAAAGGACCCTTTCATACCTGCATGTTCCATTTTGGTGCATTGATACTTACATAATTTCTTTATCCAAAATATTCTTATTGTAATCTTTGTTGACAAACCTCTGTACTAATATCTCAGTTTATTCATATTAATCTTCTAATTTGTCACAATTTCTCCTTTAGGCCCCATACACACGAGAGGATTTATCCGCAGATACGGTCCAGCCTCGAGGATTTCAGAAGGTTTCTATGCGATGGCGTGTACTCACCATCGCATTGAAATCCGCGCTGAAATCCTCTGGCGATGACGTGTCGCGCCGTCGCCGCTATTATGACGCGGCGACGGGCGCGACGCTGTCATATAAGGAATTCCACGCATGCGTCAAATCATTACGACGCGTGCGGGGAATCCCTTTGGACGGATGGATCCGGTGAGTCTGTACAGACGAGCGGATCCATCCTTTGGGATGGACTTCAGCAGATGGATTTGTTGAGCATGTCAGCAAATATTCATCTGCTGAAAATCCATCCCAGGGGAGATTTATCCGAGGATAAATATCCGCAGGAGTGTACACACCATAGAATCTATCCGCTGAAACCCATTTGATGGGATTTATCTGCGGATAGATTCTATGGTGTGTACGGGGCCTTATCCAGGAGGTTTGGACAAACAAATCTCATGGTAAAACCCTTCCTACTACAAATATACCTCAGTCATTTGCTAGTGTGCTAGGATGGTTTTCTTCCACACTGCTGTTTTAAAGACTAACCAGAGATATTTTTTTAGTTTTTCTTTATAATTTTTTTCTTTAATCAAGACTTTTCACTACACTACTGCTGAAGGTTTCCCTTCCAATTTGCAGCTATCTGAAACTGAGCTAGATGGAAAGTGGAGTGTCTTCCAGGTCCAGAGCCACTGACATTGCTTCTGTGTATGCGCAGTCTTTAAAGACTCATCCAGTGAGCAGGCCTGTCAGACTAACCATCAGGGACTCACTGATCTTTACGGAAAAAAAAAGGGAGAATATGGGAATCCCACCTATTTATAAAACTGCAGTACTCACCGATAGTCTTGGGAGGGTCTAATAAGCAATATATGCCTACAGATAGAAAAAAATAAAAAAGAACAGACAAGTACACACCCTAAAGAGTTAACTACACATTTATTTAAATAGAACACTAAAATTATGTATCAAAAGTACAAATGGACATATAAACACCAAGTCCCCTATCTAATATAGGGAATAGACCAAAAAATTCCCCATATGATAATCCAATGACGGTATGAGCATCTGACTAGCTGGAAAGTACCTCCCTAGAAGGGAGACAAATAAACAGCATGCACACCCACCCTCCCCCAAAGACAAACACCCCCAAATACACCCAATACAAAGACCGAGTCACTGTCTGAATAAATACCCTAATGTGTTCCTACATGGGGCAGTGTATCCTTATTGCAGGTACTGTATACACTGTCCACACGTGGAACCCATGCGCTGGAGAAAAAATCAAAAATGAATTGAATATATATATATATATATATATATATATATATATATATATATATATATTATAAATCTACCTCAGTAACGGACACTTGGAGAGAGATGTAGGAAAGCCAGTCACAACTCCAAAAATTGAAAAAATATTAACGATGAGATATCCATTAGAGGCACAGGTGATCAACCTCAGCAATACAGGTATAGTCTTAATCAGTTCTCCATAAGATCAGAGTTGTAGGTGAATATAAAGCGTATCAAACGCCATTGAAAAATTATCTTTCCACTCAGAGGTATGTCCAGATCTATGTGTCACCTGAATAGCTGTAATAAGAAAGATAATCTATTATGGCCAAGTCGATTGGTATCCCACAGCGTGTGGGTAATTACCTTCTATGAAAAGATGATATATAATCAAAGGCTCATAATATATAGTAACTTCCAATAAAAACTGCCAGGTGTCGAGGGGGCGTGGCTCGAGTGAATGGCTGTGTGATTCTACAGCTCCGCAGTAATCCCGGCATTAGCGTCTTCACAGCGGCTAGAGGAAAGTGTCACCCGCACATCGCACTGCCCGGACACAGCAGCAGCCTCCTGACACATTGTCCAAGTGGAGGAAGGACAGGAAGCTGCCTAAAAATCTCCCTGACTTCTACCCCCCGAGAATACCTGGCACAGTTCTCCTCTCCTCTCTCTGGACAAAACCTCGGGCAGTGTGTGGGAACCCCTCAAACTCCTAACAAGACTGGTGAGTTTTCTCCCCCTAACTCACCCACTACATCCAGCCCCGCCAAGTCCAGGACTAAAGAGCCTGAGCTCCCTGCATGGTTTCTCTCCCTCCTCCACAGCAAGCATCAGCGCTGGATGCTTTCCCTGCCTCAGATCAGCCACTGTCTGAAAACACGATGAAAAGTATGCTGCTCTAACTGAGGCAGACTCTCTACAGTGATCTATCTACTGCAGTGTCATCTCTCTCTGCCACTGTGCAGCAGCATGAGCAAAGCATTACCTTTATTGAAAAGAAAATGGGAGATCTATTCTCTGCCCATAATGAGCTAGTGGATGGCTTTGCAGATCGTGATGATGAGCTTCAATTGATCAACCTTAAACTCGCAGAACTCCAGGCGAAACAATATAAAATTCCCGCAATGTCCCAGAAACGGTCCAAAATCCTGACCTGGTGCAATACCTGCAATCTTTTATGTGCACACTACTACCTGACCTAACTGACCGTGAAATGGAGATTGACAGAGCGCATAGACTTCCCAAACCCCCTCACCTTCCATCCTCTGCACCTAGGGATGTACTGGCCCGCATTCATTTTTTTACAGTTAAAGAAAAGGTCATGTACGCCCCTAAACGCATGGCGAGACTTCCCGACCCTTACTCTATGCTCTCTATGCTGACCTTTCCAAGGCAACGATGGAAAATGGTAGGCAGCTGGCAACTATAACCAAAGCTCTACAAAATCATAAAATGCCCTATAAATGGGGCTTTCCCACCAAACTCCTGATAACTCATCAAAATAAAACACATGCTATAAGAACACTTCCTGCAGGCCTTAAACTCCTGAGGAACTGGTGCATCATACCAGAAGAAGAGCCGGTCCCTTCTGACCTCCTTGCAACACGCATGGAAACAGGAGGGGCATATCAAGATGCCTGATGATACAACGGATAACCTTTCCTACACTTATCCTAATGTACGGCTGGGTACCATCACTATTCACTGGACTCCGCCTACCTTACGAGTGGTCCCTGTTATACCTGTTTATCAGTGGACCTTCTCCCCCATCGATTGTTAGCAAAACTTTCTGCACATTGAGCCCGTGTTTTGTTTAGGGCTCTCCCTTTTTACATACAGAACTCTCCTCCTGAACCCCACACCAGCAAAACCTTCAACCTCCCTTCAAACCAATTAGTTCCTGAACACTCCTGTACTGGACAACTGGTAATCGATTCAGCCCAATTTTCATTAAAACGGACTGACACAGCACACACCTTCGCCTGAAACTTGTGGATCCTTTATTGAGACTCACATCTAGCAATGGCATTCAAAGTAGTCTCTATAAATGCCAGGGGCCTAAACTCCCTTTAAAAAAAGATCTGCGCTACTTAAGGAAGCCAATACCCAAAAAGCCGACATCCTATTAGTGCAAGAAACCCACTTTGCAGCCGATAAAACCCCCAAGTTCACACTGAAAAATTACAGCCAAATCTTCCTAGTCTAAGGCCCAAAAAAGAAGAATGGAGTCCTCCTGGCGATACGAGACCCCTTGCATTTCCAACTACATCAATCCATTCTGGATCCTCAAGGCCGTTACCTTATTCTTTTATGTGACATTAACCAAACCACCTACACATTGGCCAATATATATGGTCCAAACAAGCAACAAGTACGATTTTTACAAGAAATTAAATAATATCCAGAAAGGAAGAGTACTCATTGGAGGTGCCTTCAACATAACAGGTGACCCAAATATGGACACCACATCAACCACCCAACGTCATCGACCTGCCTTGAACCCCTTTCTTCGAACAAACAATCTCTTCGATATTTGGAGATGCCAGCACGGTAATGAACGGGACTTCTCCTACTTTTCCTCTTCGATATTTGGAGATGCCAGCACGGTAATGAACGGGACTTCTCCTACTTTTCCTCTTCTCAACTCTCTTATTCTCGGATAGACTTCTTCCTTGCTGACAAGATTACTCTTCAGAATGTAACTGCATCAACGATCGGTTCCATTACATGGTCAGACCAAGCGCCGGTCTCCATAACAGTGGGGAACCGTGGATCAAAAGTACCATTTATATGGAGACTTGATAGTTCTCTCATCGCAGACTCTGGTAACTCCCAAACAATAACCACTGAACACCACGCTTTCTTTCATCTGAACGACCAACCGAACACTGATCGATTTGTAATGTGGTCTGCATACAAGGCATACATGCATGGAATCCTCATTAAACTTCAAAGTAGGGTTAAAAGCCAGAGGTCTAGGAGAATTGAAGAGGCCCTTTCTCAACTGCACAATTAGAAAATCAAAACAAGCAAAATCCCTCCCATAAACTTGCTAATGAAATCCTTGACTGGAGGCACAAATTTCGCTCACTTTTACTCTACAAATTTGAACACAATCTTAAATTGGCTAAGGCCAGATACTATGCCCTAGGAAATAAGGCAGGAGCCTTACTGGCTCGACAGGTCAAAACACAACGACACAAACATAAAATTGCATCCCTCTACCATCCAACCGCCTAACAACTCCTCACTAACCCACAAGATATAGCAAATGCCTTTGGTAACTACTATTCCTCTCTTTACAATCTGACAAAGGACCCATCTACACCTCAACCTACTGATCCAATTATTCAAGGCTTCTTAGCCTCAATTGATCTCCCATCTGTAACCCCCGGCCAACTACATATACTCTCCCAACCCTTCACAAATTATGAAATTCTCAAGGCCATTAACACTTTGCCCCTTTAAAAGTCACCTGGGGAAGATGGCTACACCAATGAATTTTACAAGAAATTTGCCACCCTTGTCTCCCCTCACCTTACGACCCTCTTCAACTCAGCTGCCACCTCTGGCTCTCTTCCAATTGATATGTTACGCTCTATTATAACCACCATCCCCAAACCGGAGAAAGATCCTGCCTTTGCGACTAATTATAGGCCCATATCACTCCTTAACACGGATGTAAAAATCTATGCTAAAGCTATTGCATCTAGATTGTTGAAGTGTCTCCCATCCTTGGTTCACCCAGACCAAGTTGGCTTTATACCAGACAGACAAGCCCCTGATGCAACTAGGAGGGTCATCAACCTGATACATAAAGTCACTCAGTCACGAACGCCTTCTCTGTTCCTATCTCTGGATGCAGAGAAGGCATTCGATAGAGTAAACTGGAGATTTTTGAAAGAAGTACTTACTAAATTTGGCATCACTGGACGATTTCAATCTGCGATTCTCTCCCTATACTCCAATCCAACTGCCAGAATTCTGACAGAGGGAACCCTATCTACACCTTTCGAAATCTCCAACGGCACCTGCCAAGGGTGCCCGCTTTCCCCTCTAATTTTTGCTCTCCTAATGGAGCCTTTAGCTACGAAGATTAGAGAGGACAAACGCATCTCAGGCATTCACCACAACGGCATGGAACACAAAATAAGTTTCTTTGCTGACGACGTCATACTCCTTGTCACAGACCCAACCCACTCAATGCCAGCAATCCAAGAAATCCTTAACCAATTTTGTCTAGCCTCTTTTTACAAGCTCAATTCCTCCAAATCCCTGATACTCCCTGTAAATCTCTCGAAAAGACAAGAATCCCTCCTGAAAGAGAATCTTCCCTTTACTTGGTCAAATCAATCCATACCATACCTAGGGATAAAATTGGCACCCTCACTTCGCCTCCTATATGATCTTAACTATCGTGCTTTCCAAAAAACAGCTTCCTAACTTGCTATGTCAAATGCGCACAACTGGTCTATCCAAAATAGGCAAAATTGCCTCCTTTAAGATGCTGCTTTTGCCCAAAATTCTTTACCTATTCCGCACGGTAACTATACCTATGCCCCTTTCCTTCTTTACCTCAATACAAAAATTAATATCGAGTCATGTCTGGGATGCCAAACCTCCCAGATGTGCCCACCACATCCTAACTAGACATCACAAAAAAGGAGGAGTAGGTCTTTCCCACATCCAAAACTACTATTATGCTTCCATCATGGACAAGCTTTACTACTGGTGGCATCCAACTCCCGATAAGACCTGGTCCATCATAGAGTCATCCTCCTATCTGCCAAATAACTTGGTAGATATCCTCTTACTCACTTCAGCGGGTTCTCCTCCTGACAAACTGACCCCATCCCCACCAATTGCAGCTTCTCTGGCTGCCTGGCAAAAATTCACCCACCTCAAACCTGTTAATAATCCACTTCATTCCCTACCGATACCTCTCAAAGCGCTAACAGCCCACCTGTCAGATATTAAAATACAACACTGGCAGAAATATAGGATTAATACTTTATCTGATTTGTACAAGAATGGCTCTCCTAAACCCTTCAGAGATCTCCAAACTGAATACAACATACCTGACACCGAAGATTTTACATACATGAGAATCTCCCACTTCCTTAAAACTTCTAAAATCCCCTCATTGATTACCATTCCTGAACCTCTTTATAACTTCTACACTCGTTCGGTTTATCCTAAACATGGTGTTTTCATAATTTATTCAGCTCTCAGTGACAATCGTCCTTTCTCCATAATCACCACCCTCTTGAAATGGGTCGAAGAACTGAATGTGAGTCCCACTCCTGATATGTGGACACGGGCCTTCAAACTTACATACACAGCCTCCCACTGCTCCAACCACTGGGAATCCTACCAAAAAACATACACAAATGGTACCTGACACCATTCCGACTCTCAAAGTTCTTCCCAGGGCATCCAGCTACCTGCTGGAGGTCCTGTGGAAGTACTGGGACTATAGCGCACATCCTGTGGTTCTGCAGATCCCTAAGCTCATACTGGAGACAGATCTTTGCTCTGATCTCCTCCATATCACATATCACAGTCGCTCCTAACCCTGCCCTAGAACTACTGCATCTTGGGATAGAGAAATTTCCACCCGGAACACGGGTAGTAATAATACATCTCTTACTAGCGGCAAAGATAAATATCACCAAACTCTGGAAAACGACTGAAGTCCCTTCCATTTTCAGCACAATTGCAGCTCTGAATCTTCAATGCGAGATGGAGAGATTAGTTGCCAGGAAAAATTTCAGTATGGCAAAATTTCTCACTGAATGGTCAGCTTGGTTCACACACCCAAAATGTACTGTAACAATATGATGTTTTCTATATCACAGAGTCAAATTGTCGATATCTTTCTTCTCTTTTTCCTAATACTATAAAACGCAAATTTGCACCCTGCTGGTGTCCCCCCCCCCACTCCTCATCCCCACATCATGTCCCACCTTATCCCCTCCCACTGGTGCTGAACATGTTAACATCTATAACTTGCGTATTGTTCATACCTTGTAAGATAGGCTACACTACAATGGAACTGAACTACCTAATCTTTGTTTTTATGCTCCAGTTGGGACAACTGACTTGATTGATTAATTATTTGTACTCATTGTTCATTTTTCTGAAAATACTAATAAAGAAATATTGAATAAAAAAAAAGAAAACTGCCAGGTGTCATATGTCCATGTATAACCACATTAATGGATAAATCCTAGTTGGCAAGTGGTTGTAATATACAGCTGGATTCCAAGCAGTAATTCCTGCAGTGGACTGTGCAGTATTTACTCACTGTTTTGAAGGCTAGGCATCACTCACAGAGATAATCATCCATTGATCGGTACATGTATGTCCATAACGTAGAGTAGACGACTTAAAAGCAAACAGATGAGGATGGTGTACAGGTGATGCTGTGGTCAATGTCTCTCTGAGTTAAATATAAGCTACAAGCCAAGATTGTTAAAAGGTACGTCTGTATAAAGAGATGGTCATCCTGATGTCAATCAGTTAAATCTCATGTAGTGTCCTCCAGACGACAGTTGTTTTAGCTACAGGATAAATATCACTGAGCCATAGTAGGAGTGACTCAGTAATAGGTGTAGAGGGGGGGGTGCTACTCCCAAGAGATTACATTTTTCGTTCCTTATTCCTAGGAACTTCTTCAGAACTTGGGACTAGTCCGTGAGCACTGGCTTATTTATGGAGCCACAACCCACCCTTAATTGTTTGAGTAAAATACAAGTGCTGTTACCTATTTACCAAGTAGCCATCATCTGTGATAAACCCACAAGTGCTCTAAACTAATTAAAAATTTGACATGGTGTGCCGCCCTGCACAATCCACAAAACTCATCTATTATAAACTTATTTCAGGTGTGTATCTTATTATGAACATATATTTCATTGCATCATCAAATCATAATAGACACACATATATGTCTATCTGCCGATCTATGTCAATCGTACGATAATTGTTGTAGCAAGGGTAAATAGTCCATACATCATTCAATCCTAACCCATAAAGTTCCAAAAATATATGAAATTATTTAATTTGAATCGTCAGGAATAATGGGTAAGGAAATTGTATGTTAATGAAATTAGATAGTAAAACTCCCCAAATAGATAACCAAATATATCCAATAGAATCTCACATCTTGCCTCCACTCGTCAAATAATCAATCATAAATTTCACTTTATTGGTATCTACATAACAATGCTGCATGTGGGTAGGGAGAGAAAGCCTGGGCTGATAGCCATAGTATCTTATTATGAGGGTCCATCCACATACGATCCGATATTCACCCAGTCGCACCAATCGCTGTCAAAGATAGCATGGTGATACACAATATCTAAAGATAGTTCATTTTATAGTAACATAAACATAAGCTCTGATATAATGGGCGAGTATCGGGTCGTACATTCATGGACAAACACAGGATGTTTTCATTAAATATTCATCGTACATTTAGAAAAAGGAGAGATAAGAAGAGATTAAAATAGGAGTGAGAGGCAGCGCCTCTGTATGGCCAATACCTGCTTCCCTTAGCTTCCCTTAGACATAATAGAGAGTTTTTTGGTCTATTCCCTATATTAGATAGGGGACTTGGTGTTTATATGTCCATTTGTACTTTTGATACATAATTTTAGTGTTATATTTAAATAAATGTGCAGTTAACTCTTTAGGGTGTGTACTCACTGATTTTTACCTACAAGTAAGGATGCAACCAGTTTCTTCACCAGTGCATGCACTCTGAAGGTCTGGCATACGTTGCCAGGCCTTCAGAGCTTTTTTTCCCGTCACGATGGCTCCGGCATGCATGTGGGGGAGTGACGTCATTGCAACTTCAGCCACTGGGGGGAAGATGCCAGCCCTCTTAGCGGTGACAGCGCTGTGCTGGAAGGCTTTGTTCCAAGATAAGTATTTCATAATGTGCTAGTATGAGATACATAGAACATTATGCAAATGTTTTACAGGTTTTTTTTTTGTTTGTTTAGTTTTTTTAAACAGCTGCAGTTTACTACCACTTTAACACTGTGGGACATCATCCTTTGGGCTAAGAGTTGTGTGTGCTTTGTTTTGCTTGCATCTATTAGGGTATTTTGTGGAAAAGCAAGGAAATGAAAAAACCCTGTAGTATATTATTGTGCTTTTACTAAGCAAAATATTACATATACAACCTATTTACAGTTTTAGGAAAAGAATACACGATATACAGAATACTATAAATATGTATACATCAAACATACAAACCCTAGGTAACCTTCCTAGCCAATGAGCATTGGCAATGTTCTGTATGCTGTAGGAATACACTAACATTTTATTTAGCTTAAGATATAGCTGTCCCCAATTTCTGTTGCAAACAGGACTACAGATATTTCAAGTGATTGCCAGAAACTGGATACTTGCCATGTATCTCTTGTAGTGTGGGCCTTTTAATTTATACATTTTCGGTAGCCATTCCCTCATGGGTGTAGTCCTTTCTACTTCTTTCCTCCTACATCAGTTTCCATGAGAGAAGATGGCACTGTAGTATCATACATGTCATGGGTAACAAAATGTCAAAAAAGGTCAAGCTATTTTTAATCCTTATTGACTTAGCTGTGGGTCCAGTGTTTGATAAAGCTCATCTAAAATAATGGCAATAGCTAAAAATGTTTACATTGCCAAAATATACTACAGTGGTATCTATTTCCCCATTGTACAGAAGAAGACAGCAAAACTAGTCATGTGCAAGCATTGCTCCAATCGATATTCCCACAAGAAAACTGATGTTTTTTTATTTATGTAAGTCTGAAAGACTTACATGAATGTAAGCAGATTCTATATCTGATTTACCCTATAATTCCTCAATGGTTGAGCTTACCCCTGAGGAGTTGCAGTCTTCTGCTATCATCTCCAAGTTAAAGAGGACCATTTCAGCTTTTATTGATGCAATACACACCACCCTGAAGCTAGATGAGGTTCTTTAGGTTCTTTAGTGCTTTTTGCAGGCTCCTAAGGTTGCAAAGACTTTCCCTTTGCACCTACTTTTCCTGCTGTTTCTAGATGACAATTGTAAATGCCCTGCTAGATTGTTTGCTCCTCCAAAATGTTTGCAGGTCCTATATTTGTTTGGTGCAGATTTTTTTTAGAAGTGGTCCGCCCATGACTTACCTTGACAAGGCGACTGCTATACTGGTAGAAAATGCACCTGCTTTTAAGGACCCAACTGAAAGTCCTTTCCAGTACTTTGCTCTCATTGGGGGGGTCCTTCCCTACTCCCGTTTTTCGTGACTTTAGTTTTGTCAAACCATGTCTGACTGAACATAATTCCTTAACCACTTCCCGACCGCCGCATGTATATGTACGTTGGCAGAATGGCACATACAGGCACATTGGCGTACCTGTACGTCCCTGCCTAGACGTGGGTCGGGGGTCCGATCGGGACCCCCCCGCTACATGCGGCGGTCGGATTCCCACGGGGAGCGATCCGGGACGACGGCTCGGCTATTCGTTTATAGCCGCCCCGTCGCGATCGCTCCCCGGAGCTGAAGAATGGAGGGAGCAGTATGTAAACACGGCTTCCCCGTGTTTCACTGTGGCGCTGCTTCGATCGAGTGATCCCTTTTATAGGGAGGCTTGATCGATGACGTCAGTCCTACAGCCACACCCCCCTACAGTTGTAAACACACACTAGATGAACCCTAACTCCTACAGCACCCCCTGTGGTTAACTCCCAAACTGCAACTGTCATTTTCACAATAAACAATGCAATTTAAATGCATTTTTTGCTGTGAAAATGACAATGGTCCCAAAAATGTGTCAAAATTGTCCAAAGTGTCCGCCATAATGTCGCAGTCACAAAAAAAATTGCTGATCTCCGCCACTAGTAGTAAAAAAAAAATGCAATAAAACTATCCCCTATTTTGTAAACGCTATAAATTTTGCGCAAACCAATCGATAAACGCTTATTGTGATTTTTTTTTTACCAAAAATAATAGAAGAATACGTATCGGCCTAAACTGAGGAAAAAAAAATTTGTATATATGTTTTTGGGGGATATTTATTATAGCAAAAAGTAAAAAATATTGATTTTTTTTCAAAATTGTCGCTCTATTTTTGTTTATAGCGCAAAAAATAAAAACCGCAGAGGTGATCAAATACCACCAAAAGAAAGCTCTATTTGTGGGGGAAAAAGGACGCCAATTTTGTTTGGGAGCCACGTCGCACGACCGCGCAATTGTCTGTTAAAGCGATGCAGTGTCGAATTGTAAAAACCCCTTGGTTCATGTAGCAGCATATTGGTCCGGTCCTTAAGTGGTTAAAAGGAATCTCAGAACTGCTGCCATTGATCCTCTGCTCATTGAATACATGGAGCAGATGGCTAAGGCAATACATTTCAGCTGTAATTGTATCCAACATACACTAGTATATGGTGCAAATTCATTGTGCAAAAGATTTAAAAATAAATCACACAGTAATTCATTAACCAAATATGCCATATAAAGTGTAATGTGCAGAAAAAAAATCATCCTGTATGAACAAAAAATTATAGGCAAAAACATAATTGTATGTGCAAATTACATCAATATAACAATGGCAGTACATAAATAAATGAAACATCGAACTGCAACACATATTGTGATATCAGTTCAAATTATATCCTTCTCCATGCAATAAAGTGCTCTTGTGCTATACTTTGTGCATAATCTCAATTTATCCACCGGATCACTTTCACCTTAGTGCTCGTGCAGACAGGCTGCTTACCAGAACATATGATCCCCACCAGGATCAACCACGCTTAGAAAGTATCCCCTATAGGGAAAAATGACAGCTCGCTCCCAACCTGGTTTACGGATGTCTTGTTAAGATCCCCCAGTATTCTGGCTCCAACAGATATATATTAAAAGTAAGGAGGAGACCTCCTAAGTGCATTACTGATATACCATTTATTAAAACCATAAAGTATTGCATTTACAGACTAGTAGAGTTTTTAAGGCAAACACCCACAGACACAGCCGCCACACTATTCGATCGGTACGTGTGTTCTGACATCACACTGCTGGCTCCATCCAATGCATTTCTTCTTAGAAGGTGTCAACTGGAATTAGATGTTTCATTTATTTATGTACTGCTACTGTTATATTTGTATAATTTGCACATGCAATTACGTTTTTGCGTATAATTTTTTGTTCATATAGGATGATTTGTTTTTTGCACATTGCACTTTATATGGCATAATTGGTTCATGAAATACAGTGAGATTTATTTTAAAAAATTGTAGCGCTCACCCCCGAAGGAGCCGCTGATTAGTTTGGGATCGGCATATTAAGTTACCTTCTTGGCTTGGTTTAGGGGTGACATCAATGAGTGTAGATAAAGAGCAAGTGTCCAGACACAAGAATGAGTTTTCAATGCTTTATTCCAAGGCCCAACATGGCCAACATCAACATGGCAAACAATAGAGAAAGGTTGATGAGCGTAGAGAAACTTTGGTATCAGGACTTGGATGTGAAAAAGAGCAAGCCTGCTCTCAGCAATAATATAACTCAATTCTTCGCCACCTCAGATCAGGGTGGGTAAAGTGCCCCCGGACAGGCGACTATCACAGGCCTGGCAGCCGGAGCGCCACTTAAAGATCACTGGGAGGAACAGACCTCTACCACCGGCCTGACTCAGAGCCTCTGACACAGGCTTTGTCAATTTGAGATATGTGAGATACGGATGAGTGAATCCTCCCAGTCAATTCAGATTTTATGTCACCACCTGACAGCTTAAGCATACCTGTCATGCAACGTGGCGACCGGATCCCCGTTGGTTCGTCTAGGCCTCCTGGGCAAACTCTAGTTTTAGGTTACAATATTTCTTACAGTATATATTTTTTTATACAAAGTCTTTTCATATAAGACTTTAATACCATATAAGTAAAATGTCTTAAAATACAAAATTTGCTTGGAGATATTACTCATCAACAAAATAAATATATCTCCTGACCATCGTCTCACATTATTTCTATAAATATATAAAACAGTTAATAAGCTTGTCAAAAAACTTAAATGTCTGTAAAATATTAGCCAGTATTTCACACTTTGAAAAGAATGTTTCACACATTCTTCAGAATGTGTGCTTTTAAGTTTCCTGTCCACTCAGCCTCTATATGCTTTTACAAACAAGTAAAGAATGTGTAATATAACAGTTTAAAAATAATTTAAGTTTGATAGGAAAATAAAGGCTATTACCCTCCTGTTCTTATATCAGACCAGACCACCCAAAACAAAGGGGTAACCCCACTTTCCTTTCACATGTGCCCTTCTTTCCAGCTCACCAAGGCTTTCTGTAGTTTGCCATAGCATCCCTACACTACAAGTACATGGCCCTGGGTAGCTGTTTAATAGGGTTGTCCCGATACCGACACTAGTATCGGTATCGGGACCGATTCAGAGTATTTGCGGGAGTACTTGTACCTGAGGTGTGAGTGTGATTAACCTTTTTGGGAGATTACTAATACCAGCATTATCTACATTGTCCACATTCCCTGTTTCATTTATTTATATTCAAAATATTTAAACATTCTGGACATATTAGGGATAAGTTGTGTCCCCATGTTTTAAGTGTTTTAATGTATTCAGTGTCGAGTGATTTAGGTGTTATTTGGAAAAATAACATGCGTCTTTGTTCTTATATGCATTTTGTATTCTTGATGTTTAAATATAGAAGAAACAAATTTTCCATAATTTGTTCTGCTTAGAGTCGGTTCACACTAGGGCGACACGACTTCCAGCACGACTTTCAGAGGAGACTCCGACACGACTTTGAGCATGAACCACAGGGCGATCTGGGACGATTTACAACATGACTTGAAGTCGTCTTCAGGACAGGAGACTTTCCAGTGGCGAGCTCCCAGGAATCATCTGTGAGCGCCGAGTCTAGAAGACCCGGCGCATCACAGATCGCGGTAAATTGCCGCTGATAGCGGCCGTTTACTACGTGATCGTTCCGTCAAATGACGGAGCGATCACTTGTAAACAAACCGGCGTCATGTAATGACGCCGGTTCCTCCCTCTCCTCTCTGTACCGATCGGTACAGTGTGAGAGGAGGGGGGGGGAGCGGGTGTCAGCAGCAGCACTGTGGGCTGGATCTGTGACTATTGCAGTCACAGATCCAGCCATCCCTCCCTGCGCAATACTCTGCAATAACACCCCATACTGTCTGCAATACCCCCTACACTCTGAAATACCCCCCACACTCTGCAATACCCCCCCCACACTCTGCAATACCCCCCCGCACTCTGCAATACCCCCCATACTCTGCAATACCCCCCCACACTCTGCAATACCCCCCATACTCTGCAATACCCCCCATACTGTGCAATACCCCCCATACTCTGCAATACCCCCATATTGTGCAATACCCCCCATACTCCGCAATACCCTCAATACTCCACAATACCCCAATACTCCAATACCTTGCAATACGTCGCCTATGGGGATTTTTAAGTAGCAAAGTTTGGCGCAATTCCACGAGTGTGTGCAATTTTGAAGGGTGACATGTTGGGTATCTATTTACTCGGCATAACTTCATCTTTCATATTATGCAAAAACATTGGGCTAACTTTACTGTTTTCTTTTTTTTTTAAGCACAGAACAGTTTTTTTTTTAAAAACTCGCGTTCAAAAAATTGCTGCGAAAATACCGTGCAAGATAAAAAGTTGCAACAACCGCCACTGTATTCTCTAGGGTCTTTGAAAAAAAAAGCATATATAATGTTTTGGGGTTCTATGTAATTTTTTAGCAAATAAATGATGATTTTTACACGTAGGAGAGAAATGTCAGAATTGGCCTGGGTGCTCCAGAACGCCTGATGGTGTTCCCTGCATGTTGGGCCACGCTGTGTAAAAGTCTCACATGTGTGGTATTGCCATACTCAGGAGGAATAGCAGAATGTGTTTTGCGGTGTAATTTGTATATTGCATATGCTGTGTGTGAGAAATAACCCGCTAATATGACAGAAACTAGAAATTTATTTTAATTTTTACAGAATTTTCAGTCTTTTTTCTTTTATAGCGCAAAAATAAAAACCACAGAGGTGATCAAATACCACCAAAAGAAAGCTCTATTTGTGTGAAAAAAAGGACAAAAATTTCAGATGGGTACAATGTTGTATGAGTAATTGTCATTCAAATTGTGAGAGCACCGAAAGCTGAAAATTGATCTGGTTAGGAAGGGGGTTTAACCTCTTGACCACCGCCCCATGTCAAAAAGACGTCCTCTTTTTAAAGTTGAATATCTCGATAACGGCAGCAGCTGCTGCCACAACCGAGATATTCATCTTTTCAGTGGGCGGTGGTGTACACGATAACGGCGGTCTCCGCGGCGGATGATTCGCCGCGAGATCGCCGTTATCGGTGGCGGGAGAGGGGCCCCCCCCCTCCCGCCGCTCTCCCGCGCCCTCCGCCGCTTACCGGAGCCGTCGGTAGCGGCGGAGGGGATCGGATGTGTCCGGCAGCTGAGCGGGGACGGGACTGAAGGAGAAATCTCCTTCACCCGTCCTCATAGCTCTGCTGGGCGGAAGTGACGTCAAAACGTCAGTCCCGCCCAGCCTCTTAAAGAAACATATTTTTTTTTGTCATTTGAAAAAATGACATTTTTTTTTTTTTTTTTTTTTTTTTGCATTTAAGTCTAATTATGAGATCTGAGGTCTTTTTGACCCCAGATCTCATATTTAAGAGGACCTGTCATGCTTTTTTCTATTACAAGGGATGTTTACATTCCTTGTAATAGGAATAAAAGTGATCAATTTTTTTTTTTTTTTTCAGTGTAAAAAATTATAAAACTAAATAAACATAAATAAGAAAACCCCAAAAAAATCTTTTTAAAGCGCCCCGTCCCGACGAGCTCGCGCGCAGAAGCAAACGCATACGCGAGTAGCGCCCGCATATGAAAACGGTATTCAAACCACACAAGTGAGGTATCGCCGCGATCGTTAGAGTGAGAGCAATAATTCTAGCCCTAGACCTACTCTGCAACTCAAAAAATGCAACCTGTAGAATTTTTTAAACGTCGCCTATCGAGATTTTTAAGGGTAAAAGTTTGACGCCATGCCACGAGCGGGCGCAATTTTTAAGCGTGACATGTTGGGTATCATTTTACTCGGCGTAACATTATCTTTCACAATATATAAAAAAATTGGGCAAAATGTATTGTTGTCTTATTTTTTAATTCAAAAAAGTGATTTTTATCCAAAAAAAGTGTGCTTGTAAGACCGCTGCGCAAATACGGTGTGACAAAAAGTATTGCAATGACTGCCATTTTATTCCCTAGGATGTCTGCTAAAAAAAAATATATAATGTTTGGGGGTTCTGATTAATTTTCTAGCAAAAAAATTGTGATTTTCACATGAAGGAGAGAAGTGCCAGAATTCACCTGGTGGGCAAGTGGTTAAGTGCCCAGCGGTCAAGAGGTTAAATGTCCTTATTACTTCTGAGAAATCCTCACTTCCTGTTCTTCTGTCTGTAACTCCACACAGTAATGCAAGGCTTCCTCCCTGGTTTGAAGTGTCGTGCTCGCCCCCTCCCCTGGAATACAGAAGAGTCAGGACGCCCACTAACACACAGCTCCTTTCTCTATCTGCAACGTAGAGAGCGTCCTGACTCTCCTGTATTCCAGGGGAGGTGTCGAGCACGACACTCCACACCAGGGAGAAAGCCTTTCATTACTGTGTGGAGTTACAGACAGAAGAACAGGAAGTGAGGATTTCTCAGAAGAAATAAGGACATTTAAAAGCAAAATCGAAGGATGAGGTAAGTGAAGGAGGACTACACTATAGTAAAGGAAGCTATTTAGGAAAAACAATTTTTACCTTTACAACCCCTTTAATTATAATCTTTCTAGTGTACATTATACAAAAACAATACTGTATATCACAAAGTGTAGCTACTTTATATTAGACACAGTGTAAACTCAGTCTGGTTATCTTATCTGCCAGCTTTACAACAGTTTACCGATTGTTTAAATTGAGACCACTGACAATTTTGTAATTGAATCATATACAGCAATTTTCAAAAAATACCTGTAAGAGTTCTACACGACTTTGAAGCCAGAAATGAACGTGAATTGTCAGTAAGAAAAGAAGACAGCGTAAAGGTAACAAATTACTTTTGTTTTGCAGATGTGCATGGAATGCAATATGTGGTTCTTATAGTATAAGGTCTCACAAATTTCAATGATTTAAACAATAGCAACCAACAGTATTGCCTAATACACTCGACAATAACTTTTCCACCAACCTTATCACATGAATCAAACTGAAAACCACCTTCAACCTTGCAGACTATGGTGACACTTCACAGAGAACGTCCCCAGAATGCTCTCCTGTTTGTCTTAGCATATACCCACCTTACGTTAGGAATGTGGCCCTCTGTGTCCCCGAAGGAGTCTTTCTCTGCTCCCTAAATGCACCCTGCTTTGCAACAGAACTTTGCCTCAGAATGCACCCCCTTTTCTAATAAATGTAATGAATGTGCTACTCTTTGCCTTAGAGACTTGCATAGAAATGTGCTATAGTATCGGTTAAAGAGTAGAGAAATTGCTGGTTTTACATCACAATATGAAATCTCTATTTGTGTGGTAGGAATTTGGCTTTCTCTGAATCTCAATATGAAATAAGAGAATGGAGTTGATGGGACCAAGTTTTGCCAATTTTCACCAGTTCAGGTGCAAATTTTTTCCTGAATTTGCACCTGAATCACACCCAAAAACACACGGGACCCTTTTCAAAACCGCATCGCAGCCACCCTGGACATGTGTGAACCGGGTTTATTGAGAGTCGGTCACATTCACATGTTATGCAAATTGGATGCGGTTAAAAACTTCAGGATTGATTGCCTCATCAGGTGTGAAGACTACAAGATTTTGACAGTGATTGGATTTGAGGCTGGAAGGACGCGTCAGAGTCCAGGATTACAACCAGCAGCCTGGCATGGGGGGGGGGGGGGGGACTGAGAGTTGTATTATTGGAGAATTCAGGGGAGGGGGCACGGGTGTGGGGGAATATTATAAGCTCAGTATTAGAGTGAATACGTATGTCATTTAATAAGTTAGTAATTCGACAAGAGACTCAAGGAGTGAGGTGAATCGAGAGATAGGTTTGGGTGTCATTAACATAGAAATGGTATTGGAAGCCATGGGCATTTATAAAGTGACCAAGGAAGGAGGTGTAAATGGAAAAGAGAAGGCTTCCGAGGACAGAACCTTGGGGGACCCCTACAGAAAGAGGAAGTGGAGAAGAGGAGACGGAGCTGCAGACAACACTGAAGAAATGGTCTGATAGGTAGAAAGAGAGCCAGGAAAGAGCAGAGTCTTGGAGGTTAAGAGAGTGGAGTTTTTTTTTGAGAAGGAGCCATTTGCCAACAGCATTAAAGGCAGCAGAACGATCTAGTAGCCGTTTTGTCTCCACATAGCCATGAATTTTAGAAGCCTGTTACTTTACATTTGCATTCTTTCTGTGGGAGTTACATAGTACGTAGTAGGCAAAGTTGAAAAAAGACACAAGTCCATCAAGTCCAACCTGTGTGTGTGATTTTATGTTAGTATTACATTGTATATCCCTGTATGTTGTGGTCGTTCAGGTGCCTATCTAAGAGTTTTGTTAAATTATCATCAATGCTCCCCGCTGAAACCACTGCCTATGGAAGAGATTTCCATATCATGACAGCTCTTACAGTAAAGAACCCTCTACGCAGTTTGAGGTTAAACCAATTTTCTTCTAATTTTAATGAATGTCCGCGAGTTCCGTATTAAATTCCCTTTCGTGGAAAAGCTTTATCCCTATTGTGGGGTCACCAGTACGGTATTTGTACATTGAAATCATTTCCCGTTTCAAGCATCTCCTCTCCAGAGAGAACAAGTTCAGTGCTCGCAACCTTTCCTCATAACTAAGGTCCTCCATTCCTTTTATTAGTTTTGTTGCCCTTCTCTGGACTCTCTCCAGTTCCAGCACATCCTTCTTGAGGAGTGGTGCCCAGAACTGGACAGCATACTCCAGGTGGGGCCAGACCAGAGTCTTGTAGAGTGGGAGATTTATCGTTTTATCTCTGGAGTAAATCCCCATTTTAATGCATGTCTATATTCTGTTTATGCTTTGCTTGCAGCAGCTTGGCATTGCATGCCATTGCTGAGCCTGTCATCTAATAGGTCCTTTTCAATCCTAGATTTCCCCAGAAGTTCTCTCCCTAGTGCGTATATTGCATTCATATTTTTGCCACCCAAATTATTTAAATTTTTTCTATATTAAACCTCATTTGCCATGTAGTTGCCCACCCCATCAATTTGTTCAGATTTTCTTGCAAAGTTTCCCTCCAAGAACTTGCATACAATTGGATGTTAGGCTAACTGGTCTGTAATTCCCAGGGATGTATCTTGGCCCTTTTTTAAATATTGGTGCTACATTGGCTTTTCTCCAATCAGCTGATGCCATTCCAGTCAGTAGACTGTTCGTAAAAATTAGGAACCATGGTCTGACAATTACTTAACTGAGTTCCTTAAGGACCCTCAGATGTAAGCCGTGGGTGCAAGCCTTCTGGTCCCGGTCATTTAATAAGGACCGAGCCTCTTTCTGAGATTTGTTGTTTACAAGTTAAAAACTGTTTTTTTTTTGCTAGAAAATTACGTGGAACCCCCAAACATAATTTTTTTTCTAACACCCCAGAGAATAAAATGACGATCGTTGCAACACTATCTGTCGCACCTTTTTTTTTTAAAAATACACTTTTTTTAATAAAAAAATAAGACAACAGTAAAGTTAGCCCAATTTCTTTTATATTGTGAAAGATAATGTTATGCCGAGTAAATGGATACCCAACATGTCATGCTTCAAAACTGCTCGTGGAAGGGCGACAAACTTTTACCCTTAAAAATCTCCATAACCAACGTTTTAAAATTCTACAGGTTGCATGTTCTGAGTTAGAGGAGGTCCAGGGCTAGAATTTTTGCTTTCGCTCTACCGATCGCGGTGATACCTCACATGTGTGGTTTGAACACGGTTTACAAATGTGGGGTACTGCTCACGTATGCGTTCGCTTCTACACGTGAGCTCGGCGGGACGTGGTGCGTTTAAACTTTTTTTGTTTATTATATATTTTACCTTTTATTTTTTATTTTTACTCTGTTCTTTAAAACAAAATTGTGTCACTTTTATTCCTATTACAAGGAATGTAAACATCCCTTGTAATAGAAAAAAGGATGACAGGACCTCTTAAATATGAGATCTGGGGTCAAAAAGACCTCAGATCTCATGTTTACACTAAAATGCAATAGAATTTTTTTTTTTAAATGTCATTTGAAAAAAATAAAAATGTCTCTTTAAGAGCTATGGGCGGAAGCGACGTTTTGACGCCGCTTCCTCCCTGCAATGATATGGAGATGGGTGGGGGCCATCTTTCCCTCACTTGTCTCTGTACCAAGCAGGGAGCAGGATCCAATCCCTTCTGCCGTTACCAACGGTTCCAGTAAGCATCGGAGGGCACCGGAGCATGACGCCGTTGATAAAAGTGATCTCGCTGCAAATCTGCCACAGAGACCACTATTATCGGAAACCGGACCACTCACTGAAGAAGAGGATACCGGAGTTATGGCAACTAGCTACTGCCATAACAAAGATATAACTCTTCAAAGTGCCAACGTATATAGGCGTGAGCTGGTCCGGAAGTGGTTAAAGCGGAGGTTCACCCTAAAAAAATTATCTACCATCCCATCCAGCATACTTGCGTCAGCTACAGTATGCTTCTTTTTTTCTTTTTTTTCCGCTGTACTTACCGTTTAATCGTTGATTTTCTTTTCTTCTTACCGCGGGTGAATAGGCGTTCCTATGAAGGGGCGTAGATTATTGACGTGCAGCTACAGCGCGTCCCGCTTTCCGAAAATAGCCGGACTAGGACTCGGCTCTTCATGGCGCTATACGGCACCTGCGCACAGACTAGGAGCTGACTGCGCAGGCGCCGTATATAGCCTAATCTTAGGTCGGCTATTTTCGGAAAGCGTGACGCGCTGTAGCCACACGTCGATCATCTACGCCCCTTCATAGGAATGCCTATTACCCGCGGGAAGAAGAAAAGAAAATCAACGATTAAACGGTAAGTACAGCAAAAAAAAAAAAAAGCATACTGTAGCTGACGCAAGTATGCTGGATGGGATGGTAGATAATTTTTTTAGGGTGAACCTCCACTTTAATGTTACATTTTTCAAGTCTATTTCTAATTCTGTGCTCTGTTAGCCATGAGGGTGCTTCCTGTTACATGTCATGAGGATAAACATTGCAGTTTTGGTTACTGAAGCCCCCCGATTCCCTTGTGAAGACTGAGGAGAAAAATAAATTCAATACCTTCACCATCCTTAGTAACCAGATTCCCTTCATCATTCTTTATGGGACCAATATGATCTGACCTCTCTTCTTTACTATTTATGTTCCTTTCTTAGTCACCCTAATTACACCCTTACATTTCTTGTTGCATTCTTTGTAAAGTTGAAATGCTGATGGTGATCCCTCAACCTTTTTATTTTTTGAAAGCCTTCTCGTTTGCTTTTATATAAATTTTTGCGTTGGAGTTAAGCCACCAAGGACTTTTATTAGCTCTTCTAAATGTATTTGCCATTGGGATGCACTGGCTAATGCATGCCCATTTTTCCATCGTGTTCTTTGTCCCTAAGATTTTATCCCAATTATTATCTTCTATCAAGGATCATAGTTTAGGGAAGTTGGCTCTTTTGAAATTCAGTGTCTTTGTATTCCCCTTATGTTTCCTATTTGTGTGATTTATACTAAAACTTATTGACCTGTAATCGCTGTTTCCCCGTATTTCCACATCCATGATCAGGTCTGTATTGTTGGTAATCAGTAGATTTGTTTCTAGTTGGTAAATTTACCATCTGACCCAATGAAATTGTCCTGCAAGATATTTAGGAACTGCCAAGTCTTAGGTTAATGTGTGGTTTCTTCCACCCAGTCTATATCTGGATAATTAAAATACCCCATTATAATGACACTTCCTATTCTTGCTGCTAATCCAAATTGTGATAGGAGGTGTACCTCCACCTCTCCCCTCTGGTTAGGGGGCCTATAGCATACTCCCAGAATTACTTTCCCCTTAGTTTCCTCCCTTTGTAGCTCTACCCAAAAGGATTCCACCTCCTCCCTTGCTCCCTTAGTGATATCATCTCTCACATTCACTTTTACATCATTTGTGATATACAGGCATACCCCTCCCATTTTTTACCCTTTTCTTTATATATATTTTATTATTTATCCATGAGCTAAGACTAAGTGATTGGCTATTTATATTTATTATTTTTCACATTTCCTACAACCTTTAACCCCAGTTTTTTGTTGTGGTGTCACCAACCCATCCAATGGGAGGCAGGTTAGGATTGTACCCATGAGAGTGTATATATAAGAGGAAGTAAGTCTCTGTTTGGCATAGCTCTGAAAAAGGGGGTGTGACCTCTGAGATTAGTCAGCCTGCCAACCGAGTGATGCATGGGATTAAGTAATGCTCCATTACCACTGGTCTGTGTTTGGTCTGATACACTGCCTGTTTATCACTTTTGTGAGTACCCAATTGGTATTTGTATTTTAGTTCAATAAAAGCTTATGGTAATGCGCTAGGCATTTGCACTTTCCTGTTTGTTCTTTTTATAGTAAATAAAATATATACAGTCACAGAACAAAGAATCATAGAAATGGAGCCACAGGAGTAACTAGGAATAAACTGAAACAAGAAATAGTGGCAAATAAAGATGTAAAAAGTACAGTAATTAACAGCATCCAATTAAAAATCATCCTTACCTGTCCTTAGTACAAAAACTATAACCTGTCTATCAAAAGTTTCTTCACTTTGCAATGCTTTACTGAATATGCCAGAATAGATCAATGTCTTATAGCATGGATGTTTCCTTTGCTTAGAAGAATGTAACCCACTTTTTTATTTTTATTTTATTGTTTATTTGTATTGCAGGTTCTAGATCAGAGCAGACAATGGTGGCTGGTTGAGAATTCCCAGGGGCACAGGGGTTTTATCCCAAGCAACATACTAGAGAGCACAGATAATGGACAGGTATATAGATGACTAAATGTGTTTTGCTGTATATAACTCAACAAATGAATTTGGTAGTTTGCTACAGAAAACTATATCTATGTTTTGCTACACTACAGTTTCCGGAACAATCAGTAACATCGTTAAAACCAAGTTCAGCTCCAGATGAAGTGTCAGCATGGTTAAAAACTAGGGGATTCTCAAGGATGTAAGTATTGGTATTTACTAACCAGACTTGGCCCAATACATTAATAGTCTTAAAAGAAAGATTCTAGGATACAAGAATGGGAGCTAAATTAGCTGACTTACTAAAGAACTGTTATTCTTTTTTTGTACCCTCAAATTTGTGATTATTTCATTAAAATGGGTAATCGACCAAATGATTAGGCAGAGTAATTGTAACTTGTAGTTTATCAAACAGCTGAAAATGTGTAATTAATACTGCAAAAAACATGCATGGGATGGCAAAAAAACATACATATGCTGCAGAATAATGAAAACTTCACAAATACATGAAAGCTGCACAAAACATGGACTCTTCACAGCATTGTCTCTTTGACCCATTCAGGGTAAAATGGCTGCATAGCTTAGTCTGTGAAACCCTCTAACAACAGAGAATCACTACTTCAGTAACACAATACACAACACAGCTACTTTTGATTATCCTTATAGATAGTGTCTCTCACAGTAAAGTCTAGAGTAGCTCTGGTAACAGATGAACAGCAGACAAAGCCACACCCTACTTCAACAGGAGTACTGTGGAAGCAGTTGGGGAGGAGCTCTTCACATCAGTTGGGTCTCTTGGATAAGCGGCATGCAATTAGGCTCTGGCCCAGCAGCCTGTATGCCAGTTTTGACTGTGGAAGGCCTTTTAACAGGCAATACATGTCTTGCCCCAGCTACCTCTGACTTGTCAGGTTTGACCCCTCTGAGCTGCTGAGGAAGGGAAGCTGGGGAACTTATTGTCCCTGGGAGTGTTCAGGAACCCAGGGAGTTATTGGCAAAGAAGGTAAAGGGACTGCAGCTTGCAAATGAGCATTGTGTGCACATCTCTACAAGTAACTAACCTGGAAAAAACATTTGCATAATGTCAGGATGCTTAATATGCACATGTTTTTTTTGGGGTTAGTAACTCACTAACCGGTGAAGCAGGGATAAGTGTAAAATTAGTAGACCAAGCCTTTTAAAATAAACTTAGCAATGTCAGCTCCCATATTGCAGTCCTAAAATAATCTCTTTGAACAAGTGAAGGAAAGATATTTTGTAAAAATAAGTGTTCAACTTTTCCTAAAATGCTATCACAAGGACATCCTTTAAAGAGGAAGTAAACCCTGATGGGTTTTTCTTCCCCTTTTGCTCCCTGCAAAGCCTGCGAATGAAAAGCATAATGGGCTAGTATGCATTGCATACTAGCCCATTATGTGACACTTACCTGCAAAAGAATCCAGCGATGTCCCCTGTGTAGGCCACCATTAACGGCACAGGCTAGGGAAGAAACGGCACTTAGGGCCAGATTCAGAAAGAGTTAAGCCGGCGTATCAGTAGATACGCCGTCGTAAATCTGAATCTAAGCCGTCGTATCTTTAAGTGTATTCTCAAAATGAGATACACTTAAATCTAGCTAATATACGACAGCCTGCGCCGTCGTATCTTAGCTTTCTACTTAGGCCGGCCGCTAGGGACGTGAACGCTGATTTAAACCTAGAATGCGTAAATCAGAGAGATACGCCTATTCACGAACGTACGCTTGCCTGTCGCAGTAAAGATACGCCGTTTAGTTTGCCCTTGTATAGGGCCACCTACTCGGGCAGGGGATGCCCACAAAAATTTGAGAAGGTATGGAACTGTTGGCTAGATGATAACACCACGGTAAATGATCCAGTAGCAAATGCCTAGATTGATAATATGTCTGCAGTTTGTTAGCTATTGACCCAACTATTTTCATGCTGCACTCTTTTGTCAATACCAATTTGAGCACAGATTACCCTGAAATTACCCTCTCCCCACATTGGGGCTATAGTATAAGTTAGGTTAGGATGTTTAAGATGTGTGTTGTGCCCTGTTGCGGCATGTTGTCACGATAGAGGTACTGCCCCTGCGTGGGCAACTGTTCGGCCCCTGCGTGGGCTAGTTTTGTATGTCAATATAAATTTCAATAAAAAAGATTTTGCAAAAAAAAAAAAGATACGCCGTTTACGTAAGGCGTTTTCAGGCGTAAAGTTAGTCAAACAAAAAGCTGGCCTAGCCAATGTTAAGTATGGACGTCGGTCCCGCGTCAAATTTTGAAATTTTTACGTCGTTTGCGTAAGTCGTCCGTGAATGGGGCTGGACGTAATTTACGTTCACGTCAAAACCAATAAGTCCTTGCGGCGTAATTTGGAGCATGCGCACTGGGATACGTCCACGGACGGCGCATGCGCCGTTCGTAAAAAACGTCATTTACGTGGGGTCACTAATCATTTGCATAAAACACGCCCACCTCTTCCACATTTGAATTAGGCGCGCTAACGCCGGCCCATTTACGCTACGCCGCTGTAACTTAGGACGCAAGTGCTTTGTGTATACAGCACTTGCCTCTCTAACTTGCGGCGGCGTAGCGTAAATGACCTGCGATACGCCGGTACAAAGAAGCGCCGCTCTACCTGAATCCGGCTATTCGTTTTGTTTCTTCCCCGCACATGCGCTGTTAAGATTTTAGGCAGACTACACGTCAAATATCTGCTAAACGGTGCCCGTTTAGGATATATTTCCAGTACCTATAGGTAAGCCTTATTCTAGGATAACCTATAGGTAGAAGTAAAAAAAAAAAGGTTTACAACCACTTTAACACCCTCCTTTAAAATAACCTTCATGTTTCCTATTTTACAGCACTGTCAAGTCCTTAGGAATTCTGAATGGTAGTCAGTTGCTGGAACTGTCCCGTGAGGACCTAAAGCGAGTTTGTCCTGAAGAAGGTGGCCGTGTATTTTCTCAGCTCAATGAAGTTCGATCATCTCTAGGAGTAAGCTGTTCATTAAATATGTGTGCACTAGAAATACATTGTACATATGCTTTACAACAATATTCTATTTTTAATATTGGGAGTAAGACATTATCTGTTTGTTTCTAGTTGGTGAATTTACCATCTGACCCATGAAATTGTCCTGCAAGATATTTAGGAACTGGCAAGTCTTAGGTGAATGTGTGGTTTCTTCCACCCAGTCTATATCTGGATAATTAAAATACCCCATTATAATGACAGTTCCTATTCTTGCTGCTAATCCAAATTGTGATAGGAGGTGTACCTCCACCTCTCCCCTCTGGTTAGGGGGCCTATAGCATACTCCCAGAATTACTTTCCCCTTAGTTTCCTCCCTTTGTAGCTCTACCCAAAAGGATTCCACCTCCTCCCTTGCTCCCTTAGTGATATCATCTCTCACATTCACTTTTACATCATTTGTGATATACAGGCATACCCCTCCCATTTTTTACCCTTTTCTTTATATATTTTTTATTATTTATCCATGAGCTAAGACTAAGTGATTGGCTATTTATATTTATTATTTTTCACATTTCCTACAACCTTTAACCCCAGTTTGTTGTTGTGGTGTCACCAACCCATCCAATGGGAGGCAGGTTAGGATTGTACCCATGAGAGTGTATATATAAGAGGAAGTAAGTCTCTGTTTGGCATAGCTCTGAAAAAGGGGTTGTGACCTCTGAAAAATCCGGTCGAATGCTAAAATATTTCCACCGTTTTCTGAATTCGTTCGTTTTTGACCGAATTTCGAAACATCAGGTCGAAATCGAAAATATTTCGACCGGATTAGAAAACAAATAGTCTGTTTTCCAATAGAATTTTTTTCGAATTCAATTCGAAAATTTTTTTTTTTTTTTTTTCTAATTCAATTCGAATATTTTTATTTTTATTTTTTCGAATTCCGATCGAATTTTGTCCGCGGGTTTTCGATTCGGAATCGAAAACGTTCGTTCGGGTTCGGTAAATCCCTTAATATTGCAATTCGGGAATTCGTATGCATCCGAATAATGAAAAATGTGTCCGATTTTCGATTCGGAACGAAACAAAATGCACATGCCTAAAAAAGGGTTCATTGGGCCCTAACAGGAAAAACAACACCTGGAACCCCCAGGTATTATCATTTAAAAGAACCACTATTGCAAGCAGCACGTGAGAAATCAATACTTGTCTTTCAAGTATTTTCATATATCCTGACATCGCACCCAATGTGATTGTAAAGATGAGATTCACAAAGACTGAAAACTTTAAAACACTACCATCTCCCTACAGATTGGGTTTACCCTTTTGCCTGTGGTTTACCTTCAAGGGCCCCCACAAGTTTGCCGATTTGCTTAGGAGCTCCAAACCTTCTCCACAACACTATGGCTCAGCCAAGAGCATGCTATGCCGAGTGCACCAACATGAGTCTGAGCCCATACTCATTTCTCACTACCTTCAATAGGCTAACTACCTGATGACACAATCCTCTGTTTGCCACCTATCTCATCCTCTTCAGTCAACTTTTTCCACGAATGTCATCACCAGTTGACTTTTCTGCACTTTTTAACTCCTGCATATAAAACATGCCAATGGCAGTTTTTCATTTTTGATGGAACTGCTACTGTCCTGTTTGCACATTGTTAAGGGTAAAAAAACTGTGCTTACTAAAAAAAAAATTATAAATAAAATAAAATAATGTTATGAACCCCTCAACAGCAGCAATAATAAACACAGTAAAAATAATAAGAAAAATTGCACTATGAGTCCAAAGTAGTACTGGAATTTGAGTCCAATAAGAAAGGTTGGTAAGAAGAAAACACAAAGACTTCCTGGGTTCTAAATAAACCTGATGAATTGAATGCTTACCAGAAAGTAAGCCAATATGGCAGATGGCTATAACCCAGCCCAGGTCTTTGGTTAGCACATCAGTACTAATTCCTCCAATGTAGATAGGTTTCAGCAGATTAGAAATTGACTCCACAGGATGCGTAGAAAAAGAAAAAGAGAAAATATCCTGCCAAAAACAGTGACCCTTGTAATGGGATCAATTCTATGGAGTATGGAAGACACAAATACACCCAGTGTTCACAGTAAGTTTAAGTGTGCCACCACTGCATGAAGTGTCTCCTTACCAGACAATGGATATTAGACAGCAATAGGATCAAACCAAGTGGGAGACGTACAAATCCACCGCAATGTGAACCACCACCATACCATGCGCATTAAACTGTATGGGACAACCACGGGTTAAGATGGATTGGTGGATGCAATCTCTCACTGCTGCGACCGTAACCTTTGTGTAACTCGTGGATAGATTAAGTACCCAGGAAAAAATGAAGGACTTATAGTGTAATACCATCAATACTTTTAATATAAAAAGAAGAAATACACTTACTAAAAAACACGATATGGATAGCGTGTAGAAATGAAGCCGGCCGGCTCAATACAAAAAGCTCCCGTCCTGCGAACGTGTTGTGACGTCAGCACATACCCCCTCAGACGCGTTTTGTCATCAAAGACATTTTCAATAAGGGACGGGTAGCGTGCTGACTCACCACAATAAATAGTACCATGCCTCGTTTTGAATTCCGGACATAAATGGATGGCCGCCATTTTAATTAATTGGCAAACCCAATAGTATAGATGAAACTCAAAGTAATAATGCCCATTTGCAATCCAAACAGCGGGAATATGCAAACAAAGAAATAAAGCCTTCGGTCTGAGTTCCGGACATCATCCTCTAATCGCCATTTAAACTATTGGCAAAACCTATTGGATAAATGTAAGTCTCGCCCACATACTCAAAAAACAATAAAAATTTCAAAGTTAAAAACGATTAAATAAGAACTAAAACGAGGACAAAGAAAACATATGTCCACTATATTTGCGGTAGCATATGTATAAAAAGAAAAATAAATAAAAAATTCGAGATCAATAAATATTACCGGCGTGAACCAGTAAGTAGTGTATATGTGAACATTAATGTATGATCTATAACAAAAATAGATCAAGAAATATATGTCTAATAGATATTCTACACATTGTGATGAGTGAAAAAAAAATTCACCCAAAATAATAATAATATGTGAACATTAGTGAATAATCCAATGTAAAAATTCATTAATCAGAGAACTATTGTCTAATTAATAAACCAGAACAACGTGAAGTGACTATATCACCCGAAATAAAAAAGGACCAGTAAGTTATGACCACCAATTGAGGAATAAACAACTCCTCCATGGTGGTCACAAAAAACGGATATCATTATAACCCATAAAGAGTTCATATATATATATATATATATATATATATATATATATATATATATAACTAAAAATAAGTGCTTAATTATGAGTATAAAAAAATAAATAACGTGAATAACCTAGAATAAACTAAACAATATAATAATTAAACTATATAGTGACCAGGTGCAAAAATAATTAGACTTGCTAAGACCAATCTAAAACAAAAAGAAAAAGGAAAAAAAAATTAAATGAAAATTAAAATCATATGCGTGTCTCAGACCGAGTTTACAATAAAGACAACTATGAATAATCGATAAATTCATTAACATCTATGTCAATGTTAAGTCCATGAGGTACAAAAGTCTTGGCCTTAAAAATCCAAGGCATTTCCAACTTGGAAATTTCCCTCACTAGAGAGCTTCCTCTCCAATTGGGACTGAATTGATCAATGCCTAGAAACAGAGTATTTGAAGGGTCTCTATTGTGCACAAGTCGATAGTTTGTGTACAACTATTAAGGGAACACACTCTACATCTTCGACATTGGTAGTAACCCGTTAATTGACAAAAGAAATTAGCTCTAGTGGGAGGGTCGAGAATATTGGGAGACACCCTATTCCTCAAAGAGGGGGCCCCTCTAAAAACAACATGAGGCCTATCAGGCAAAATGCCTTTCAATATTCAATCGTTGTTAACAATGTGCCAATGACGAGACAGCATTTGTTTGATGTTTTTGTGCTGCAGGGAATAGGTGGTTATAAATGGGACCCCATTGGCAAGGTCTCTCAACAAGAAGATCATCTCTATTTAATAATTTAACTGACTCAAGTGTAGTTTCCAAACAGGATTCTGTATAACCCTTTTCCAGAAATCTCTGGGTGAGTAATTGAGCCTGTGATAGAAATTCATCCTGGTTGGAGCAGATCCTTTTAAGTCTTATATACTGAATTTTAGGGACTGGTCCAAGCCAGGGCCTATGATGGCAACTAGTTACAGGTATAAACTAATTTCTATCCATAGACTTGAGATAGGTTGAAGTGGTCAATTTACCACCATCAACCTTAATTTTCAAGTCTATTAATCTCTGATTGGCTCATCTCATATTTTAATTCGATGCCTATTTGATTGTCATTCAGGGAGGTCATGAAGGATTGGAGAGATAAAGAATCACCATCCCACACGAGGAGGATGTCATCTATATATCTGGCCCACAACACCAACTGGGGTATATTATTGGCATAGATGACATCCTCCTCCCACCAGGCCATAAACAAATTGGCCAGGCTGGGGGCATATTTAGCCCCCATGGCCACTCCCCTATCTTGCCTATAGAACTGATTACAAAACCAGAAGTAATTGTGGGTTGCTGCAAACCCTAATAGGTCCATCAAGAATAGGATTTGGTCTGGATGGAGTCCTGAGTCTCGAGTAAGAAAAACTCGAACTGCTTCAAGACCTAAACTATGAGGAATGAAAGTGACGTGACATCAGCTGTTACCAAAAATATGCCCGGCTTAACAGTTATTCCAGATAAGATGTAAATAACATGTTGTGAATCTTTCACAAATGACGTTTGCACATTGGATTGTTACCATACACACATAATATTGCCTTCTTCATCCCTAAACCAATATAAATCCCTACAATCCCACTTTAATCATCCAGCTACCTTTGGGGACACATAGTGGACAGATGGCTAACCACCAGACCCGAACAGCGAACAATTTGGGGTGTTCGCGGAAAATTTGAAAAAGCTGCGGATCACCCTTTAAAAGTCTAAGGGAGAAACCTAAAGTGCTAATTTTAAAGGTTAATATGCAAGTTATTGTCATAAAAAGTGTTTGGGGACCTGGGTTACTGCCCCAGGGGACATGTATCAATGCAAAAAAAGTTTTAAAAACTGACATTTTTTCAGGAGCAGTGATTTTAACCACTTAAGACCCGGACCATTATGCAAGTAAAGGACCTGACCCCTTTTTGCTATTCGGCACTGCGTCGCTTTAACTGACAATTGCGCGGTCGTGCGACGTGGCTCGCAAACAAAATGGGGCGTCCTTTTTTCCCCACAAATTGAGCTATAAACAAAAATACTTTTTGCTATAATAAATATCCCCCAAAAATATATAAAAAAACATTTTCCTCAGTTTAGGCTGATACGTATTCTTCTACATATTTTTGGTAAAACAAATCACAATAAGCGTTTATTGATTGGTTTGCGTAAAAGTTATAGCGTTTACAAAATAGGGGATAGTTTTATGGCATTTTATTAATATTTTTTTTTTTGCTACTAATGGCAGCGATCAGCGATTTTTTTCATGACTGCGACATTATGGCGGACACATCGGACACTTTTGACACATTTTTGGGACCATTGTCATTTTCACAGCGAAAAGTGCTATAAAAATGCACTGATTACTGTGAAAATGACAATGGCAGTGAAAGGGTTAACCACTAGGGGGCGCTAAAGGGATTAAGTGTGTCCTATTGTGTGTTTCTTACTGTAGGGGAGCGTGGCTGGACGGGTGACGTCACTGATCGTTGTTCCCTATGACAGGGAACAGACGATCAGTGACAAGCCACAGAGAAGAATGGGGAAGGTTTGTTTACACTCACCTCTCCCCGCTCCTTAGCTCCTGTGACCCGATCGTGGGACACCGGCGGCGATCGGGTCCGCGGGTCCCGCGGGTGTGGTCACGGAGCTGTGCCCAGCCGTGCCAATCTGCCGACGTATATCGGCGTTAGGTGGTCCTTAAGTGGTTAATAATGCTTAAAGTGAAACAATAAAAGTGAAATATTCCTATAAATTTTGTACCTTGGGGTGTCTATAGTATGGCTGCAAAGTAGCGCATGTTTCCCATGTTTATAACAGTCTCTGCACAAAATGACATTTCTAAACGAAAAAGGTAGTTTAAAACTACTCGCGGCTGTAATGAATTGTCGAGTACCAGCAATACAGATAAAAGTCATTGAAAGTCATTGAAAAAAAAATGCGTGGGGGTCCCCCAAATTCAATTACCAGGCCCTTTGGGTCTGGTATGGATATTAAGGGGGAACCCTGCGCCAAATTTAAAAAAAATGGCGTGGGGTTCCCCCAAAAAATCCATACCAGATCCTTCAGGTCTGGTATGGATTTTAAGGGGAACTCCGTGCCAAAATTAAAAAAATGGCATAGGGTTCCCCCAAAAATCCATACCAGACCCTTATCCAAACACGCAACCTGGCAGGCTGCAGGAAAAGAGGGAGGGGACGAGAGAACCGTACCAGGCCACATTGTACCCCTACCATTTCACAAAAAAATGTCAAAATGTTAACCACTTCCCGACCTCCTCATGTACATATACGTCAGCAGAATGGCACGGACAGGCACATGTACGTACCTGTACGTCCTCTGCTAGACGTGGGTGGGGGGTCCGATCGGGACCCCCCCGGTACATGCGGAGGTCGGGTCCGCTCGGGGAGCGATCCGGGACGACAGCGCGGCTATTTGTTTTTAGCCGCTCCGTCGCGATCGCTCCCCGGAGCTGAAGAACGGGGAGAGCCGTGTGTAAACACGGCTTCCCCGTGCTTCACTGTGGCGGCGCATCGATCGAGTGATCCCTTTTATAGGGAAGACTCGATCGATGGTGTCAGTCCTACAGCCACACCCCCCTACACTAGTAAACACACACACAGTGATCCCTAAATGTTACAGCGCCCCCTGTGTTTAACTCCCAAACTGCAACTGTCATTTTCACAATAAAGAATGCAATTTAAATGCATTTTTTGCTGTGAAAATGAGAATGGTCCCAAAAATTTGTCAAAATTGTCCGAAGTGTCCGCCATAATGTCGCAGTCACGAAAAAAATCGCTGATCGCCGCCATTAGTAGTAAAAAAAAATAAAAAATAAAAAATAAAAAAAAACTATCCCCTGTTTTGTAAACGCTATAAATTTTGCGCAAACCAACCGATAAACGATTATTGCGATTTTTTTACCAAAAATAGGTAGAAGAATACGTATCGGCCTAAACTGAGGAAAAAAAAATGTATATGTGTTTTTGGGGGATATTTATTACAGCAAAAAGTAAAAAATATTGCATTTTTTTCAAAATTGTCGCTCTATTTTTGTTTATAGCGCAAAAAATAAAAACCGCAGAGGTGATCAAATACCACCAAAAGAAAGCTCTATTTGTGGTGAAAAAAGGACGCCAATTTTGTTTGGGAGCCACGTCGCATGACCGCGCAATTGTCTGTTAAAGCGACGCAGTCCCGAACTGTAAAAACCCCTTGGGTCTTTAGGCAGCAATATGGTCCGGGGCTTAAGTGGTTAAAAACGACAGGAGAAGTCCTTTATTAAAAATAAAAAAACAAAAACAAGATTCCAGCGATGTAATCCACTCTCGATCTCCAGTGATGTAATTCCATTCCAGTCCAGCAATGATCTCCAGTGCGGATACGACGCACATGATCCTGCCTCCACTGGAGGCATCCGAAGAATGACGCGCCCCCAGCCTGACAGCTCTTATATAGCTGAGGGCGGGGCCAGAGACGCAAGGAGAATCGCCAGGGTTACCCAGTGACGTGTACGGGTGACCCCGCCCCCTCTGAAGCAACACAGGTTTTCCACTTTTCCTGTGGCCTGCCAGGTTGCGTGCACGGAGTTCCCCTTAAAAAAAATGGCGTGGGGTTCCCCCCAAAAATCAATACCAGACCCTTTAGGTCTGGTATGGATTTTTGGGGGGAACCCCACGCCATTTTTTTTTAATTTAGCGCAGAGTTCCCCATAATATCTATACCAGACCTAAAGGGCCTGGTAATTGAATTTGGGGGAACCCCCACGCATTTTTTTCAATGACTTTCAATGACTTTTATCTGTATTGCTGGGACCCGAGTAGTTTTAAATTACTTTTTTTCCTTTAGAAATGTCATTTTGTGCAGAGACTGTTATAAACATGCGCTACTTTACAGGCATACTATAGACACCCCCAAGGTACAAAATTTAAAGGAATATTTCACTTTTATTGTTTCACTTTAAGCATTATTAAAATCACTGCTCCCGAAAAAAAAATGCTGTTTTTAAAACTTTTTTTTTGCATTGATACATGTCCCCTGGGGCAGGACCCAGGTCCCCAAACACTTTTTATGACAATACCTTGCATATTAATCTTTAAAATTCGCACTTTTGATTTTTCATGTTCATGTCCCATAAACTTTAACGTTGTTCGCGCGTTCGAACAAATTTTTTGCCTGTTCGCATGTTCTGATGCGAACCGAATCGGGGGGTGTTCGGCTCATCCCTATTTACAACCTACACTTTACTCCAGGCTTGGAGAGCCCACAACGTTTTAAGGACTGCCTCTCTCTGAGCCTCTCTTACTTACACCAACTGTGAACTGGATCTGCAATTAAAAGCTTTGCCATCCATCAGCAATTCACACACTCTGCTGTGAGCTCTTCCATTACTTACAGGTAAAATATAGTTTGAATGATTATTATTATCTCATTCACTTCATCCTTATCCAGATATCTGAATGATCTGCACTTAAAAGGTATGGTATCATTCTTGGACTCCCTTTTAAATCTGTGACCTTCCATGCTACCAACATACACCTTTAAGTGGGAAAAAGAACTAGGGACATCTCTGGAAGTGGTAGACTGGTCCCAAATGTCAAGGTGGCAACTATTCCAATGTGGACCATCCAGCTAAAGTGGATGGGATAGCCAATGAAAGGATCTAGGCATACCTGAAAAGTGTAGGCCAACAGCCAGTTTTCAGTAGTGCAAAACACCACAGGGAGCTTGATCTGTAGAGGAAAAGCCATGCTAGATCACACTGGAAAAGGTATGACCTGTCAACTGGAGTGGGATCACCTTGGAACAGATAATAACTTGCTACAGTACACAAGAGAAAGTGATGCAGATTCCCAGGACACAAAGTCTAAGAACCAGCCGGTATTCATAAGGGACACCCTCACAGGGTTGTGTGCTGACCCCAGGTCACAACCCCTGAGTTCATCCTGCTCTAAGCACTACAAACTATGAGTTGAAAAACACAGGAAAGTAGGTCTGGAGCAGATAAGAGAACTGTGGACAACAGCGAAACAGAATAGGAAATGGAAACATAGAGCAGATGGCATAAAAAAATACAATTTTTTTTTTAAATTAATGCCCTTAATGTATTTCAATGTTTCAATCATGTGTCCTGTGAACACATATATAAAAAAAAGTGTTACGCTACAACCAAGTAAGTATCAGTGAAATGTGACAATATTTATTAAATATATAATATATAAACAGATCTAATAGAGTCCGCAAAGAATACAATAATTAGGTCCATTTTACTGTGATAAAGTGCTCCTTTAATTTCTACAATGGGTCTATTTATTCAACAATAACTTAGTCATTACTTGATCCCTAACTGCCAGCTCCAAATGGCCCACTTAACACTGGAGACATTTCCTGGGCTGCCACAGTGATAACCCATCCTACTGGCTCCCCATTGGAAACAGTGCTGGGGGCTCCTGAGTGAGCATGCTCCGAGCATGAAACAGCATCTCTGGCTGTATGAATAGGTATTATCTTTGTGTTGTTAAAGCCCACCTTTGTGCCACATGCTGTATATCCTTATAGTCAGTTTGGGGGTCAAACGACAAAAAAAAAATTCTATGTAATCTGCAGACAAAAAATAAATAAAATGTGTTTTATTTCTATGTTTACCAGTGTTGGTTTTAAAAAAGTTTTACTGTAAATATAATGCATACATACATTTCATTTTATAATGAGTTTAATTTAAGACACTAAAATGATATTTCTGGTAAAATAAGTTTCTTCTAGTGTGACTTTGCGCACTTTTGTCAAATTTTTGACATGCTTTTCATGCTTTATGCGCTTTTTTGTAGGAGAAAGAGACTTGATATTATACACGCATGCATGCGTTTTACATGCATTTTTGGTGCATTCCCACTTAAGTCTATATGTCAGGGCACCAGTCCTGCCCAGCTTAGAATCCCGAATATGCACGGCAGATCAGCGCTATTGCGCTCGCCTGTATCGCGCGCGCATGCGCGGTATGGCCGCGCGCCGCGTGCACGGGCGCGCGCACGGGCTCACTTCGCTCTCGGCCAATCAGAGGCCTGAGCGGTCTATTTAAACCAGCCTCTCCCTCCTGTCAGGTTGCTGGTTTGTCACAGCACCTGAGATTCCTTCTGCTGAAGTTCCTGTTTGTTACCTGGATTACCTGACCTTTGGCTGACGTTTCCCGGATTGCTGCTATCTCCTGCCCTTTGACCTCTGGCCTGAACCTCGGACTTCCTGCTCTCTCCAACCCCTGACCACGAATTGTCTCTCGGACCTGTCTTCACCCCTGCTTCCTGTTTAAAGTGCCTGGAGTACCTGGACTGTCTTTGTTTGATCCTCAGCTGTTCCCAGTGGGCTGCTTCCTACTCAGTTCCTGTTCTACGCATCAAACCTTTACCTCACTGCCGGTACCCGGTGCCTCCCGGAGCTTCCTTCCCCCTGTTCCAACCCCAGGGGGCGGATCGCGCTAGGTCGCAAAGGTGAGCCGCCCTCAGCATCTCGGCCTTGGTAAGTTCACCCGTGTTAGTACAAACCAGCCAGATGTCTGAGACCGACAGGGCGCGCTCACCTTTTGAGACTCTCTTCCAACACGTCTCGGCACTGACCGAAGCAGTACAGAAACTACAAGAGGGGTACCTGCAAATTGATGGCCGCCTCCAGCAATTGACTGTCGCACCTGGACCTTCGGTTCCCCCCGCGGCTCCAGGTACAGGGGCATCCACCTCCCAGTCTCCCACGGGGCCAGCGGTGGTCGTGGCCCACCCGGAACCTCGTGTACCAACACCGGAACGGTTCGCGGGCGACCGTAAGAAGTTTTGGGCTTTCAAAAATGCTTGCTCGCTGTACCTGGCACTGCAACCCAGAACCTTTTGCTCAGATGCCGTGAAGGTGGGCTTCATAATCTCGCTTCTCGCAAATGAACCGCAAGCTTGGGCACACAGCCTGATGGAGCAGAGAAGCCCGATACTGGTCACCATTGACACCTTTTTTGAGCATATGTCTAAGCTGTACGATGACCCTCTGCGTTCAGCCACGGTGGAAGCTACTCTTCATAATTTGAATCAGGGTAGGAGGCCTGTGGAGGACTACACTGCAGAGTTCAGAAAATGGTCTGCTGACACTGGATGGAATGAGGCAGCCCTAAAATATCAATACCGCCAAGGACTTTCGGAGTCCCTTAAGGACGAGTTAGCAAGAACCGATCCCCCTGCCTCATTGGAAGGATTGATTCAGTCAGCCACCCAGCTTGACAGATGCCTACGGGAACGGCGGACTGAACGTTTCCAGGCAACCCGTCCCAACTGGACCCCGCCAAGGTTCTCTCCGGCTCCTTCGCCTCTCTCGGTCCCGCCAACCTCTTCTCTTCCAGACCCTGAGCCCATGCAGCTCAGCTTGGTCCAGGCTCCTCTCACTCCCGAGGAAAGACAGCGTAGGCGCCAATCTAATCTTTGCCTGTACTGTGGCGGAGCGGGCCACTTCCTCCGCACTTGTCCGGTGAGACCCAGTAAGTCAAAACCTCCACCCGCTCTCAGTTACCACATCTCCAACTTACCACAGACTTATGTTGTTCTCTTTCTCTCCCTACAGCTCCCGGAGGGGGCAACCTGTCTGCCGGCCATTGTTGACTCCGGGGCTTGCAGCTGCTTCCTGGATTCTGCCCTGGCCCAGAAGCTGCATGTTCCCTGCCGCCCCAAGGACTTCCACCTGCAAATCCACTTGGCTGACGGCTCCCTTCCTCGTTCCGGACTAGTTACCCAGGAAACCCTTCCTATCTCCCATGGCTACAGGTACACCAACCCTGTATAGACTGGCTCACGAAAGAGATTAAGTTCCCTTCCTGTTATTGCTCCCAGCACTGATTCCTGCCCACCAAAGCCTCTTGCTCTACCTTGACTTCCTCACCAGAAAACCTCCAACACATCCCTTCTGTCTACTTGGAGTTCAAGGACGTCTTTGACAAGCAGCAGGCTGACCACCTTCCCCCGCACCAGCCATACGACTGTCCCATCGACCTTTTGCCCGGTTCCAAGATTCCATTCATTCGTATCTTCCCTTTTTCAGAGACTGGATTAGTAGCCCTCAAGGCTTATATCGACGAGAACCTGGAAAAAAAGTTCATTCACCCTTCTTCTTCCCCAGCCGGGTGTCAGGTCACCCGTAGCCAGGTGACAAGTGCACCCCGTTGGGGACAGGGATGCACCACAGGGTGGTGAATCCTATGGCCGACTACTGCTAGCAGAGACGAAGCGTGAACCTAAGATCACCCAGGGCGCGGAGTCTAAGACCCAGTTTTGTATTCACCAGAGCCTTTGATGGTAAGGATGGTCTTGGCCGCAACTGGGTCCAGGTCGCATCCCCGAGATTCCTCAAGTCACACTCCGCAGGGAGAAAGGGGAAGCAGTCAGCAGGACAAACAGTGGTGATGGGCAAGCCGAGGTCAGGGCAACAGGCAGATAAGGATAACGGTGGGACATGCAAATAGTCGTGGGGCACAGGCAGACAAGGAAGTCGGGAACAAGCCAAAACGGTACACGGAAGATGAACGAAGCACTCTGCAGACAGGAACTAAGCATAGGAACACTGTTGAACAGCCCTGCAGACCTGTAGAGCAACGGTTAATATAGGCTTCCTGGGATGGACTAGGGTGGAGCCATACAGGAAGAGGAAGTGATAAAAAGGGGAACCAGAGCAGGGTCAGCCTCTAATGAACACATGGAGATCAGGTAAGCAGACAGACTTGTTGCATATTCATGACAGTATCCTCCCTCTTAAGGCCCCTGGGAATCCCAGAAGAAACCGCCTCGACAAATGGGGCGCAAAGATCTCAGATGCAGAAATCCAAGACGCCTCCTCAGGACCAAATCCTCTCCAAAGCACAAGGTACTGAAGAATGCCTCCGCAGAGACGAGAATCCAGAACTTGAGTATCCTCATTGACCAGAACCGAAGTAGGGACAGGAGGAGAGGATTTATTGAGGACCAAAGGCCTTTTAGGAATAAGTAAGGGCATGAGAGGGTCAACAGGAATCCAAAGAGGATCAAGCAGACCCTTAAAGATGAACTGGGGATTAAGCACAGGACCATCAGACTGGGCAGAGGTAAGAGGAACCCTGAAGTCAGGTTGGTTAGAAGGTGACAGGGCACAGGAGTCAAGCTGGATAGCAGGGAAACCAGCAGAATGCAGAGAGCCCTGAAAACAAGGTAGAAAACCCCATTTGGCCGAATGAGGCAATCTATCCAAAGGATGGATTGAGCCCCTTAGACAGGTTGCAGGAGGGCCTGAACAAGAAAAGGTAGGAGGCTCACTGGGCATGGGCTGACCTGGCATAGCTGATGCAGAGGCCGATTGAATAGCATAGTCAGGTGTAGTGATTACCCGAATCGCATCACAAGGCGTAGTGACTGCAGAACTCGCAGACAAGTTAGCCTGGCTGTGCGTTTTAGGGACAGTCAACGGTAAACTGGAGTGAATGATCGGCTCAGGTTCACAGACGGGCTCCTCATTCAGAGTGCTACATTGGCTAGAAAGTGCATCAGCCTGACTATTGCAGGACACATTCCGGACACCACTACATGTGGTAGGACGAGCAAAAGATTCTGGAATGGTGGCAACAGGAAGTTTCTCTTTTGGGGCAACCTTGGGTAGGCAAGACGTGGAACAGGAGGGACACCAAGCCAGGATCTGTCCGGTAGTCCAGTCAATGTGAGGAGAATGGAGTCTTAACCAAGGAAGACCCAAAACGATAGGAGCTGAGGTCTTAGGTAGAACAACGAAGGATATCCACTCCTGGTGAAGTGTGCCTACTGACATCTTAACAGGGACTGTCTGGAAGCGAATAGGACCCCCCGGGAGAACAGTGCCATCAATCGCCGAGACCACCAATGGTGTGGTGAGGGGCAAATGGGTAAGTCTCATGGACGATGCGATTTCCCAGTCTATGAAATTGCCAGCCGCTCCGGAATCCAGATATGCCGAGACCGAATGAGAAGAAGCACCAAAATGAAGGGACACAGGAAGAAAAAGACGAGAAGGTGAAGGAGATATTTCTGGATCCAATACTCCACCTTCCAGATGTATTGAACCCGAGCGTTTCTCGGGGCGAAGAGGGCAAGTGTCACAAAAATTACTTTTGCCCCCACAGTATAGACACAGGCCTAGAGTTCTGCGCCTGGCACGTTCCTCAGGGGATAGCCTGGTCCGACCCAGCTGCATGGGTTCCTCAGTTGGCAAGGGATGCTCCACGGGTCGAAGAGAGGGGAGCTCAGGCTGACTAAGGGCCAAGGGATGTTGGCGTCGCTTTTCTAGGGTCCTTTCCTGAAAGCGAATATCGATCTGATTACACAAGGAGATCACTCCGTCCAGATCAGTGGGGATTGTTCTTCCTGCTAGTTCATCCTTCACTCTATCAGATAGGCCATGCAAAAAGGTTGCGACTAAGGCCTCATTGTTCCAGCTCAGTTCAGCTGAGTGAATACGGAACTGAAGAGAATATTGTCCCACTGAACGGGATTCTTGGCGGAGACGTAAAAGGGCGCTGGCTGCTGAAGAGACACGAGCCGGTTCTTCAAAGATATTCCGAAAAAGTTTCAAGAAAACAGGCAGGCTAGAAACCACTGGATCATTCAATTCCCACAGAGGGGCAGCCCAGGCTAAGGCTTCCCCGGAGAGGAGAGAAATGATATAGGCTATCTTGGCCCGATCAGACAAGAAGTACTGGGGCAGGAGCTCAAAATGAATAGTGCATTGGCTAAGGAATCCCCTGCAGGCTTTGGAGTCTCCAGAAAAACGGATTGGAGGTGATAACTTCAGTGAATGCGACTCTGCGACTGGTGCAACAGGTGCAGCTCCTGGTTGTACTTGGGGTTGCGGATTCGGGGTTCCCAGCGAGGTCTGAAGCTGATCAAAGCGGGAAGCCAGATCTTGAAGGAAACGCATCACCTGATCCTGATTAGCTTCGTGCGTCTCGAGTCTGCGAACAATGCACTGTAATGGATCATCTGCGGGGAGCGGCATGTTGGCCGGATTCATGGCTGTTCAAACTGTCAGGTCACCCGTAGCCAGGTGACAAGTGCACCCCGTTGGGGACAGGGATGCACCACAGGGTGGTGAATCCTATGGCCGACTACTGCTAGCAGAGACGAAGCGTGAACCTAAGATCACCCAGGGCGCGGAGTCTAAGACCCAGTTTTGTATTCACCAGAGCCTTTGATGGTAAGGATGGTCTTGGCCGCAACTGGGTCCAGGTCGCATCCCCGAGATTCCTCATGTCACACTCCGCAGGGAGAAAGGGGAAGCAGTCAGCAGGACAAACAGTGGTGATGGGCAAGCCGAGGTCAGGGCAACAGGCAGATAAGGATAACCGTGGGACATGCAAATAGTCAGGGGCACAGGCAGACAAGGAAGTTGGGAACAAGCCAAAACGGCACACGGAAGATGAACAAAGCACTCTGCAAACAGGAACTAGCAACTATACTGCAGACAGGAACTAAGCATAGGAACACTGTTGAACAGCACTGCAGACCTGTAGAGCAACGGTTAATATAGGCTTCCTGGGATGGACTAGGGTGGAGCCATACAGGAAGAGGAAGTGATAAAAAGGGGAACCAGAGCAGGGTCAGCCTCTAATGAACACATGGAGATCAGGTAAGCAGACAGACTTGTTGCATATTCATGACACTGGGGCTGGAATCTTTTTCGTTGAGAAGGACGGCTCCCTCAGGCCTTGCATCGACTTCCGAGAATTAAATAGTTACTATCAAAAACAGATACCCGCTACCTCTCATCCCGGAACTGTTTCAGCGTTTCCGATCAGCCCAAGTCTTCTCCAAACTTGATCTTCGGGGGGCCTACAACCTCATCCGTATCAGGGCTGGGGATGAATGGAAGACCGCTTTCAGATCTAGATTCGGGCACTTTGAATATCTGGTGATGCCCTTTGGCCTCTGCAATGCCCCTGCCACGTTCCAGCACCTGGTCAATGACATCTTCCGCCAATACTTGGATGACTTCCTGGTTGTCTACTTAGATGACATCCTCATCTTCTCGGCATCACTTGAGCTGCACCGGTACCACGTCAAGAAAGTTCTGGCCATTCTCAGGGAACACAAGTTGTACCTCAAGGAGGAAAAATGTGAGTTTGAAAAAACTTCGGTCCAATTCTTGGGGTTCATCATCTCCACCAACGGGATAGCCATGGACCCGCAAAAAGTCAAGGCAGTCCAGGATTGGCCAGCTCCGGTCGATAAAAAGGGGGTACAACGGTTCATCGGCTTTGCCAACTTCTACCGGAGATTCATCGTCGGCTTCTCATCCATCGTGGCTCCTATCACCGAATTGACCCATCAGGGGTACCGTTTCCATTGGCCTCAGGAAGCACAGAAGGCATTTGCAAAACTTAAAGCAGTGTTTTCCTCTGCACCTGTTCTGCGGCACCCAGACCCAACACTGCCCTTCATTCTGGAGGTCGACGCCTCTGAGACTGCCACTGGCGCTATCCTGTCACAGAGACAAGGGCTTAAATCCCTACTACACCCTGTAGCCTATGCATCCTGGAAACTAAGCCCTCCGGAGAAGAACTATGATGTCGGGGACCGGGAGCTGCTTGCCATCAAATTTGCTCTGGAAGAGTGGAGATATCTGCTGGAGGGGGCTCTCCATTCCATTTTAATCTTCACTGACCATAAGAACTTAGAATACCTACGATCTGTCAAACGCCTAAGACCCAGACAAGCCCGTTGGGCCCTTTTTTTTACCCGTTTCAATTTCCACATTACTTCCAGACCTGGCTCGAAGAATGGGAAGGCAGACGCCCTCTCTAGAATGTTCACTGAAACTCCCAGCCCGTCGGAACCTAGTACCGTCCTAACCCCCCAGAACTTTTTTCTAGTCTCTCAAGCGGACTTACTAACCTCCCTTAAAGTGGCTTCCAGACAATGTTCCGGCCAAGTAATGTCTTCTCTGGAAAAACGGGACGACTTACTGTGGTCACGGGGCAAGATCTTTGTACCGGTGGAAACAAGGCAGCTGGTACTGAGCACTTTCCACAATCATAAGTTGGCAGGCCACTTTGGAACACGGAAGACCTCTGAGTTGATCGCCCGTTCCTTCTGGTGGCCGAAGTGGAGGCACGACTACAAGACCTATGTTTCATCATGTACCCGCTGTCAGCGCTACAAAGGGCCAAACACTAAGTCCTGGGGATTACTTAAACCTCTCCCCATCCCGGAGCGCCCGTGGACAGAGGTTTCCATGGACTTTATTGTAGACCTGCCCCCTTCTGAAGGCTTTACCACAATTTTAGTCGTGATCGACCGTTTGTCCAAGTTGGCACACTTCTTGCCCATGATTGGCACACCCTCCATGGCAGATACGGCCAGAATCTTTTTCAAGGAAGTGGTGAGGCTCCATGGGGTAACCAAAAGTATCGTGTCTGATAGAGGTGTTCAGTTCACATCTAAGTTCTAGAAGGAGCTCTGTAAATCGCTGGAAATTAAAATTTGCCTTTCCTCTGCCTACCACCCGCAGACCACGTGGGTAGGTATCACATGGGTAGGTACAGAGCATGATGGGACTGTGAGGCCTATATAGGTCCGATGCAAGGCGCGCATCCGTCATTTCAGCGAGGAGGACCGGCGAGTCAACATCGGGAGAAGAAGAGAAGTGAAGAACATGACGTCACAGCGCGGAAGAAGAACTCACAGCACGGAAGAAGACGTACAGCACGGAAGAAGGGACCGGACTGCGAGACGAAGAACCGGGGTGCGACGAGTCAACAGCGGAGAGCGGCGAGACCCCCCAGATAGCGGAGAAGACCCGTCGGGATAGCGGAAGAAGAAGAGCCCCGCCGAAGACGCCGGAGGAAACCCGCCGGGGGGGTGGGGGCTTTTTTAAAAGCCACCCCCCCCCGGCGGTGAAAGAGAACCAGACGGCGGCCCCCACCCACCCGAAGACGTCAAAGAAGAAGCCCCCCCTGGTAAAAGAGCTAATAAAGAAGACAGGGGGCGGCCTCTGGAGCAGACTAATAAAATATTTTAATACACTGTGTGATTTATTTGTGTTTTTACCACTTTTCTTGCAGGTGAATGGGTAGGGGTACGATGTACCCCATACTCATTCACTTAGGGTGGGGGGCCGGTATCTGGGGGCCCCCTTATTAAAGGGGGCTCCCAGATTCCGATAAGCCTCCCGCCCGCATACCCCGACAACCAACGGCCAGGGTTGTCGGGAAGGGGCCCTGTCCTCATCAACATGGGGACAGGGTGCTCTGAGGTGGGGGGGCCGCAGTGCGCCCCCCTGCCCCAGAGCACCCAACCCCCCCATGTTGAGGGCATGCAGCCTGGTACGGCTCAGGAGGGGGGGGGGCGCTCGCTCGTCCCCACTCCCTTCCTGGCTGGCCGGGTAGCGTGCTTTGGATACGGGTCTGGTATGGATCGTAGGGGGACCCCCTACGCCGTTTTTTTCGGCGTAGGGGGGCTCTCCTTACAACCCATAACAGACCTAAGGGCCCGGTATGCTCCTGAGGGGGGGACCCATGCCGGATTTTTATTTAAAATCCGGCGGGGACTTCCCCCTCAGGATTCATAGCAAACGCCGCACACGTGTAGAATTGGCGGGAATCCAAGTCGGATCTCCCGTCGCTTCTATGACGGCTCTGTCTCCATCGCGGCAAGCCAGCTCGGCGCTGGCTCCCGCGATGGGGCTCGTAGGTGCTCAATCTCGCCGAGAAAGAGAGCGAGATTGACACAAAATCGGGTTCACCTACTGTAGCCTCTATTCAGCAAAACTTCCGGAAGCACCAGGAGGTGATGCAGCAGGCCCAAGAAAATTCCAAAAGATTATATGACAAGGGGAAGAAGGAGTGTCCGGCCTTTGAAGTCGGGGAGAAGGTCTGGTTATCTTCTACTAACCTCAAATTGCCAATCCCTTCACGGAAGTTGAGCCCAGATTCATCGGCCCATTCAGAATTAAGCGGAAAATTAACCCCGTGGCCTTTGAACTGGCATTGCCAGAATCCTACAGGATCCATCCTGTCTTCCATGTCTCCTTGCTCAAACCTGTCATATCGGATCCCTTCCTCGGGAAAGAAGAACTTCCTCCTCCTCCAGTGGAGCTCGAAGGGGAAAAGGAATTCGAGGTGGAGTCCATCCTGGGTTGTAGAAAAAGAGGGAGGCAACTCCAGTATCTAAGTGGAAAGGATACCCTCCAGAAGACAACTCTTGGGAACCTTCCAGAAATTTGCATGCCCCCGTTTAATCCGAGCCTTCCGGAGTTGATGGACAGTTTGGGCGTCCGGAGTTCGCCCCTTGGGAGGGCACTGTCAGGGCACCAGTCCTGCCCAGCTTAGAATCCTGCATATGCGTGGCAGATCAGCGCTATTGCGCTCGCCTGTATCACGCGCACATGCACGGTATGGCCACGCGCCACATGCACAGGCGCGCACGGGCTCGCTCCGCTCTCGGCCAATCAGAGGCCTGAGGGGGTCTATTTAAACCAGCCTCTCCCTCCTGTCAGGTTGCTGGTTTGTCACAGCACCTGAGATTCCTTCTGCTGAAGTTCCTGTTTGTTACCTGGATTACCTGACCTTTGGCTGACGTTTCCCGGATTGCTGCTATCTCCTGCCCTTTGACCTCTGGCCTGAACCTCTGACTTCCTGCTCTCTCCAACCCCTGACCACGGCTTGTCTCTCGGACCTGTCTTCAGCCCTGCTTCCTGTTTAAAGTGCCTGGAGTACCTGGACTGTCTTTGTTTGATCCTCAGCTGTTCCCAGTGGGCTGCTTCCTACTCAGTTCCTGTTCTACGCATAAAACCTTCACCTCACTGCCGGTACCGTTGCCTCCCGGCTCTTCCTTCCCCCTGTTCCAACCCCAGGGGGCGGATCGCAAAGGTGAGCCACCCTCAGCATCTCGGCCTTGGTAAGTTCACCCGTGATACTATAGGGCAAAAATGGTGCTGCACTGCACCAAAAAAAGCACATGCACCTTTTCAAAAAATGCAGTGCAGTGCAGCTTAACAACAAAGGCAGAAGAAAATGCACTAGTGGCACTGGTGTGAATGGGGGCTTAGCTGCTCCTGTAGGCAAGACCTGATATGTGTCAGTTACATATTGTTTAAAAGAAAATAATATGTGTGCATGTACACTATATTGTCAAAAGTATTGTAACACCTTCCTTTACACGCACATGAACTTTAATGGCATCCCAGTCATATTCAGTAGGGTTCAGTATTCAGCCTACCCTTTTGCAGCTATAAAAGCTTCAACTCATCTGGAAAGGCTGTCCACAAGGTTTAGGAGTGTGTCTATGGGAATGTTTGACCATTCTTCCAAAAGCACATTTGTGAGGTCAGGCACTTATGTAGGACAAGAAGGCCTGGCTCGCAGTCTCTGCTTTAATTCATCCCAAAGGTGTTCTGTCTGGTTGAGGTCCGGACTATGTGCAGGCCAGTAAAGTTCCTCCACCCCAAACTCACTCCACACAATATTGCTAAAAATATAAGGCCACCCTTATAAATCATTTGGTGGAAGGGGGGTTATGGTGTGGAGTTGTTCTTTAGGTGTTGGGCTTGGCCCCTTAGATCCAGTGAATGGAACTCTTGAGGCGTCAGCATACCAACAAATGTTGGACAATTTCATGCTCCCAAATTTGTGGGAACAGTTTAGCCCTTTCCTGTTCCAACATGACTGTGCACCAGTGCACAAAGCAAGGTCCATAAAGACATGGATGAGGGAGTTTGGGGTGGAGGAACTTGACTGGCCTGCACAGAGTCAGGACCTCAACCTGTAAGAACACCTCTGAGATGAATTAGAGCAGAGACTGTGAGCCAAGCCTTCTCGTCCACATCAGTGCCTGACCTCACAAATGCGCTTCTGGAAAAATGGCCAAACATTCCCATAGACACACTCCTAAACCTTGTAGACAGCCTTTCCAGAAGAGTTGAAGCTGTTATAGCTGCAAAGGGTGGGCCAACTCAATATTGAAATCTACGGACTAAGACTAGGATGCCATTAATCTTCACGTGCGTGTAAAGGCAGGTGTCCCAATACTTTTGATAATATATTGTATATACATATATTGCAATCAATCATTAACCTCTTTTCTCTTTTGCTTTTTTCAGATATAAGTACTTCAACCAGGAATTTAGGACCTGATATTTCCAATGGAAGATACTTTTAAGACCTAAAGCAATATATTCATCTTACTAATTAATACTGAAATTGTTGTGATGTGCTGTTGTTTATCAGTATATTGAACTCAAACAGTTGCACATACGTATAGAAATACGTGAATGGAAACCACAAAAATCAGTATGTGTAATCACCTGGATACAAAAATGCAGCATAAAGAAAAAAAAATTAAAAACGTTTTTTTTATGAGTCTTTATTACATCTGAAAATCTAAGTATACCTTATGAGGGTTGTTGACCTAATTAACATATTTGAACATTAGATCTTAAGTGCCTAGAGATAAAGGTAATATCATTGACATGGTCTATTTATTTCCATGATCATTTACAAAATTGCAATTTCTCATTTTGTTACCATACCATTACAAGTAACTCTGCTTTAAACCCATGAAATTAGAATTCTGTATTCTAAATCAGGTGCTGGTGTTCGATTTGCAATTGACATGTGTGGTGCCATTACGGCAAGATCAAGCCTTGAGTCCTTGTTGTTCACAATGAGCCGATTGCTACCCTAGTGATCAAACAGACGCGTAGTCAGTAAACAAACCAAGGGTCAGTAACAAGTGGTTGCAGGTTGGGATCAGGCAGAAGCGTAGTCAAGGAACAAACCAAAGGTCCTTAACAAGTGTTAGAACAAATATGGATGGCAACAGGGAATACAAGAGTAAGATATTGGTTGGAGAGAGCACAATAATCTGGCAAACAGATTAAGTAATTAAGTCCAGTGATGTATAAGCAAGAAAATATGATTTTTTTAATACAGCTTACCTGTAAAATCCTTTTTTTGGAAATACATCACGGGACACAGAGCTCCCGCCACTCTTCGGAGTTAAACGTGGGACACTTATTGCTTTGCTGCAAAACTGAGGTACTCTCCATTTAGGAGGTGTTATATAGGGGAGGAAATCAATTCTAATTGGGTTAACCAGTGTCCAATCACCTATGGTGATCTGCAATGTCTATCAGCATCCTTCCTGTAACATTCCTGAGCCTTCCTTAAAGTCTTGATCAATTGCTCCTGAATAGGGATGAGCCGAACACCCCCCGGTTCGGTTTGCATCCAGAACTTGCGAACGGACCGAAAGTTTGTCAAACTTTCGAACACCGTTAAAGTCTATGGGACTCGGACGTGAGAAGTCAAAAGGGCAAATTTTAAAGCCTAATATGCAAGCTATTGTCATAAAAAGGGTTTGAGGACCCGGGTCCTGCCCCAGGGGACATGTATCAATGCAAAAAAAAGTTTTAAAAACGTCAGTTTTTTCGGGAGCAGTGATTTTAATGATGATTAAAGTAAAAAAATAAAAGTGGAGTATTACATATAAAATATTAACAAGATGGTACAGAACACCAACGGTATTACACCGAATATACCCAGAAACGTCAGAGGTCTGTTGGAGATGCCTGGAAGCGGAAGGGACATATTTGGTGGGAGTGTAGAAAAATACAGGAATACTGGCAAATGGTAATAGAAATAATTGATAAAATTACAGGATTTAATCTGGTGAATAGACCATCGGCGTTTCTACTATTAGACATTCCAATGACAATGGAAAAATATCAAAACTCGTTGATAAGACACCTTATCATAGCTGCAAGAGCGTGTATCCCAGCTTTGTGGAAGCAGGAGATACCTCCATCAAGAGCACAATGGCTCGCAAAAGTGGCAGAGATCCAACAAATGGAGAACCTAACAATGACATTGAAAGATCAGGATAAGAGATACCAATCGATTTGGGCCCCCGTATGAGAGGTATAGGGAAGGGGTTGGGGAGGGGGAGCGGGGAATAGCCAGTGGGTGCCTTTTTTTTTTTTTTTTTCCTTTTTTCTTTTTTGGGAAGGGGTGGGGGAGGGTAGGGCTGTAAGAGACAGAAAGAAATAGAGGAAAATGAGAAGTATTACTAAACCAGGATGGAAGTGGGAGGGGGGATGGTAGGGTTTTTTCCTGCCATCACTCTAATAATTCTATGATATAGTTTAAGTAAGTAGTTGAACTACAATGTTTAATCCTGTAAAGTAATTCTTGAAATAAACAAAGAATTTATAAAAAAAAAAAAAATATCATACCTGGGCGGCCAGCTGCCGAAAAAAAGAACAAGCGTGCCCCACGGCCACATGCTGATGAGGATGCACCGTGTCCACGACCAGCACTGTTGTCTCTAGACACAGAGCCTGCTTGCCCTCTTTTATTGGCCTGTGAGTGTCTGGCTCTCCTTGTTGGCCTTCCAGACATACTTTATTTGATGTATTGGAATAGGTTCATAAGGAATGGCCTGCAGTGAGATGTAGCTGCACAAAGCTGGGATGTGTATATACAGGGCTTTTTTTCAGGGGGAACTTGGGGGAACTCAGTTCCACCACCTCTGGCTCAGACCCTTTGGTGCCTGCTCACCACAATCACTTGTAAACATAGAAGTCTGGTTTCTGTGTTTACAAGTGACAGCTCTGCACTCTGTGTGTAACCCCCCTGAACTCTGCACTGGTATTTAATGCCCCTTTAAGACCTGTCTACTGTTTTTGAAATCTGAACGGGGTCGTGGTTGAGTTCCTGCACCTATTTTCTAAGAAAAAAAGCTCTGTGTATATATATATACTGATTATACTGCAGCTAACTGAATCAACTGCCTGCCTGTAGTATATTAGGAAGAGAATAACAGGAATTGTCTGCAGTGCCCAGTATACAGTACACTGACTTAATATACTGCAGCTAGCTGAATCAACTGTCTGCCTGTAGTAGTATTATGAAGAGAACAACAGGACTTGTCTGCAGTGAGTTTTAGCTGCACCCTGTGCCCAGTATACAGTACACTGACTTAACCACTTAAGACCAAAATGCAGCTAAAGGACCTTGCCCCTTTTTGCGATTCGGCACTGCGTCGCTTTAACTGACAATTGCGCGGTTGTGCGACGTGGCTCCCAAACAAAATTGGTGTCCTTTTTTTCCCACAAATAGAGCTTTCTTTTGGTGGTATTTGATCACCTCGGTGGTTTTTATTTTTTGCACTATAAACAAAAATAAAAAAAATAAATAAAATAAAGCGACAATTTTGAAAATAATTCAATATTTTTTACCTTTTGCTATAATAAATATCCCCCAAAAATATATAAAAAATATTTTTTTCCTCAGTTTAGGCCAATACCTATTCTTCTACCTATTTTTGGTAAAAAAAATCGCAATAAGCGTTTATCGGTTGGTTTGCGCAAAATGTATAGTGTTTACAAAATAGGGGATAGTTTTATTGCATTTTTATAAAAAAATATTTTTTACTACTAATGGCGGCGATCAGCGTTTTTTTTCGTGACTACGACATTATGGAGGACACTTCGGCCAATTTTGACACATTTTTGGGACCATTGTCATTTTCATAGCAAAAAATGCATTTAAAATGCATTGTTTATTGTGAAAATGACAGTTGCAGTTTGGGAGTTAACCACAAGGGAGCGCTGATGGGGTTATGTGTGACCTGAAGTGTGTTTACAACTGTAGGGGGGTGTGGCTGTAGGTGTGACATCATCGATTGTGTCCCCCTATAAAAGGGATGACACGATTGATGCTGCCGCCACAGTGAAGAACGGGGAAGCCGCGTTTACACACGGCTCTCCCCGTTCTTTAGCTCTGGGGACCGATCGCGGGACTCCAGCGACGATCGGGTTCGCGAGTCCCGCGGTCATGGTCACAGAGCTTCGGACCGGGTCGCAGGAGCGCGCCCGCGACCATTATATACGTCGACCATTCTGCCGACGTATATCGGCGTGAAGGGGTCCTTAAGTGGTTAATATACTGCAGCTAGCTAAATCAACTGGTTGCCTGTAGTATTATTAGGAAGAGAACAACAGGAAGTGTCTGCAGTGAGTTTTATCTGCACACTGTGCCCAGTACACAATACACTGACTTAAAATACTGCAGATAGCTGAATCAACTGCCTGCCTGTAATATTATTATGAAGAGAACAACAGGAATTGTCTGCAGTGAGTTTTAGCTGCACACTGTGCCCAGTATACAGTACACTGACTTAATATACTGCAGCTAGCGGAATCAACTGCCTGCCTGTAGTATTATTAGAAAGAGAATAACGGGAATTTTCTGCAGTGATTTTTAGCTGCACACTGTGCCCAGTATACAGTACACTGACTTAAAGCGGTAGTTCACCCTCTCGTACTTGATGTTACCATCGAGACAGGCATTGTAGCGCGAGCTACAGTATGCCTGTCCCGATTTTTTTAACCCCGTACTCACCTCGTAGTCGTCCATCGTAGATTTCGGCTCCCGCGGGGAATGGGCGTGCCTATGGAGAGGGAGGATGATTGACGGCCGGCCCTGGCACGTCACTCTCCCCGAAGACAGCCGGAGTAGGTCTCGGCTCTTCACGGCGCGTGCGCACAGGCTATGCGCACGCGTCGTGAAGACCAAGCCTATTTCGGCTATTTCCGGAGAAGCGTGACGCGCCAGAGCCGGCCGTCAATCATCCTCCGTCTCCAGAGGCACGCCCATTCCCCGGTATCTTCGATGGACGACTACAAGGTGAGTATGGGGGGAAAAAATTCGGGACAGGCATACTGTAGCTCGCGCTACAATGCCTGATTTAAAGGTAAAAGAAAAAAAAATATTTTTTTTCCCGTCGATAGGGTGAACCCCCGCTTTAATATACTGCAGTTAGCTGAAACAACTGGCTGCCTGTAGTATTATTAGGAAGAGAATAACAGGAACGCTCTGCAGTGAGTTTTAGCTTCACACTGTGCCCAGTATACAGTACACTGACTTAATATACTGCAGCTAGCTGAATCAACTGCCTGCCTGCCTGTAGTATTATTATGAAGATAACAACAGGAATTGTCTGCAGTGAGTTTTAGCTGCACACTGTGCCCAGTATACAGTGCACTGACTTAATATACTGCAGCTAGCTGAATCAACTGGCTGCCTGTAGTATTATTAGGAAGAGCACAACAGGAATTGTCTGAAGTGAGTTTTTTTTAAATCAAAAACAACGTTTATTGAGCATAAAAATAAAATACTAAGACACACGGATGAGAAGTGCAACAGGCACTACACATACGAATCAATCCAGTTTACATACATGGTAGCATGACATGATCAGAAAATGAGACATGTATATAGTAAAAAAAACTGTGGGATATCAGGGACAATACAGGACCAAAGAGGGGGAAAGGAGGCTCCCAGAGGGGGGACGAAGGGTCACAAATGAGAAGCCCGTCTAACCCTCTGCATCACATGTGGTGGTGTCCTTCATCCATCTGTCCCAAATTTTATGGTATTTAGCAGGGTAGCCCCTGTGGATATAGAGTACCTTTTTATAGGGTAGAGTAATATTGACTGTTCTGATCCATTGTTGCAATGTGGGGGGGGGGGTCCCCCTCATCCATGTCCTGCCGATCTGCAACCTGGCAAGAAATAACGTTTCTTGCAGAAATGTATTTAAATATTTCTCTCCCTCAGGGAGCGAGAGGAGCCCCAAAACATACTGACGGGGGCAGAGGGACAGGGGGGAGCCCATGCGGTCATGGAGGAACCGGACCACCTGGGTCCAAAATCCTTGTATGGATGGGAAGGACCACAGCAGGTGGAAAAAGGAAGCGTTAGGGTGGCTGCAACTTCCAACTTAGGTCATCTGGCTGTATTAAGAGGAAAGTAAAACTTCAGAAATATTATATTAATGCCTGTAAAGTGGGGAGTGTTTCCCGTGTTTATAACTGCCCCTGCACAAAATGACATTTCTAAAGGAATAAAAGTAATTTAAAACTGCTTGCGGCTTTAATGTAATGTCTGGTCCCGGCAATATTGATGAAAATCATTGAGAAACGGCAAATTAAAAAAAGGAAAGGCGTGGGTCCCCCAGGCCCTATATACGCTGAACAGCAGTATACAGGCGCCGTGAAAGATAGGTAACGTCCATGTCCATGTCTGCTGGACCATGAGTCAGCAGTAATATGCACCTTACCGGTGACCGCCCTGTCCAGCGAGGCCAAGACATTGTCTTCCACATGCCGGTAGAGAGCCGGAATCGTCTTCCGTGAAAAAAAAGTGGCGTTTGGGAACCTGCCATTGAGGTACCGCACATTCCACAAATTCACGGAAGGAGTCTACCAACTGAAAAGGCAGCAGGTGAAGTGCTAGCAATTTAGCCAAGCTAGCATTCAACCGCTGGGCATGTGGATGGCTGGGAGCGAATTTCTTTTGCGGGTGTAGCAACTGGGGCAGGGAAATTTGCCTGCTACAATCGGACGTTGGTGTACCGATAGCAGATTGCCTGCAAGTACTTGGCAGTGACATACTTAATTCTACATCTTCATTCCCCTCAGTGCAGGTTTCTGATAGGACTGAAGGTATAGTGGGGTTGGAGATCCCAGCTGATGAGGAGCAAGGAGAGGTCCGCCTTTTTCTTTGGTGTGGGTCTTTTAAGTAAGCTTGCCAATGGACTGCATGGAACTTCGACACATGTCTGGTCAAGCATGTGGTGCCCAATCGGCTGGTGTTTTGGCCACGCTTGATATGCTTCAGACATATGTTGCACATAGCAACGGTTCAATCTGCTGCACACATATCAAAAAAGTCCCACACCAAAGAACTTTTGGAAAAACGCATGGAGTCAGCAGCGACCTGCACATGCAGAGCTCTGCGGTGTGATGCAGTCGGTTGGCTGCCCATAAAGGGGTTGTGAAGGTTTGTTTTTATTTTCTAAATAGGTTTCTTTAAGCTAGTGCATTGTTGGTTCACTTACCTTTTCCTTCGATTTCCCTTCTAAATGTTTTTTTTTTTCCTTTGTCTGAATTTCTCACTTCCTGTTTCTCCTCAGTAAACTTGCCCCATCATCCGAGCTTACTGAACAGCTTACTGAGGAGGAACAGGAAGTGAGAAATTCAGACAAAGAAAAAAACATTTAGAAGGGAAATCGAAGGAAAAGGTAAGTGAACCAACAATGCACTAGCTTAATGGAAGAGCATCCTGTCCTCGTTGGAGATGTGCCTCCTCCTCCTCTCTACTATAAGGCACCCATGTAGAGTCAGTGACCTCATCATCCCCTCCCTCCTTGTCACTGGAGCAAACCTGGCAGTATGCTGCAGCTGGGGGAACATGACTGCCAGTTTGTTGTCCTTCTTGGGCACCCCCTCTCTCTGGGCTCACGTTACTGCCTTCCTCAAGCTGGGTACCATCATCGGAGCCTTCAAAACGCTGCACATCCTCCTGCAGCATATACCCGACACTGTGGTCGAACAGTTCGGGGGACTCCTCCGTGCATGATGGTGGGGCTAGGGAAGGGATAACCTCGAGTCTATGGAATAGGCCACTTTGGCACCTGCATTGGCAGCCAAGGTAGCCTGGGTGAAAGAGGATGAGGAGGATGAGGACGGCTTGGTCATCCACTCTACCAACTCTTCTGCATGTTGTGGCTCAACGCGGCCAGCTGCCAAAAAAAATAACAAGCGTGCCCCACGGCCACATGCTGATGAGGATGCACCGTGTCCACGACCAGCACTGTTGTCTCTAGACACAGAGCCTGCTTGCCCCCTTTTATTGGCCTGTGAGTGTCTGGCTCTCCTTGTTGGCCTTCCAGACATACTTTATTTGATGTATTGGAATAGGTTCATAAGGAATGGCCTGCAGTGAGATGTAGCTGCACAAAGCTGGGATGTATATATATATATATATATATATATATATATATATATACTGATTATACTGCAGCTAACTGAATCAACTGCCTGCCTGTAGTATATTAGGAAGAGAATAACAGGAATTGTCTGCAGTGAGGTATAGCTGCACACTGTGCCCACTATACAGTACACTGACTTAATATACTGCAGCTAGCTGAATCAACTGTCTGCCTGTAGTAGTGATATGAAGAGAACAACAGGACTTGTATGCAGTGAGGTATAGCTGCACACTGTGCCCAGTATACAGTGCACTGACTTAACCACTTAAGACCCGGACCAAAATGCAGCTAAAGGACCTTGCCCCTTTTTGCGATTCAGCACTGCGTCACTTTAACTGACAATTGCGCGGTTGTGCGACGTGGCTCCCAAACAAAATTGGTGTCCTTTTTTCCCCACAAATAGAGCTTTCTTTTGGTGGTATTTGATCACCTCTTCGGTTTTTATTTTTTGCGCTATAAACAAAAATAAAGCAACAATTTTGAAAAAAATACAATATTTTTTACCTTTTGCTATAATAAATATCCCCCAAAAATATATAAAAATAAATGTTTTCCTCAGTTTAGGCCGATACCTATTCTTCTACCTATTTTTGGTAAAAAAAAATTGCAATAAGCGTTTATCGGTTGGTTTGCGCAAAATGTATAGTGTTTACAAAATACGGGATAGTTTTATTGCATTTTTATAAAAAAAAATGTTTACTACTAATGGCGGCGATCAGCGCTTTTTTTCGTGACTGCGACATTATGGCGGACACTTCGGACAATTTTGACACATTTTTGGGACCATTGTAATTTTCACAGCAAAAAATGCATTTAAAATGCATTGTTTATTGTGAAAATGACAGTTGCAGTTTGGGAGTTAACCACAAGGGGGCGCTGATGGGGTTATGTGTGACCTGAAGTGTGTTTACAACTGTAGGGGGGTGTGGCTGTAGGTGTGACATCATCGATTGTGTTCCCCTATAAAAGGGATGACATGATCGATGCTGTTTACACACGGCTCTCCCCGTTTTTCAGCTCTGGGGACCGATCGCGGGACTCCAGCGGCGATCGGGTCCGCGAGTCCCGCGGTCATGGTCACAGAGCTTCGGACCGGGTCGCGGGAGCGCGCCACGGGCGCATGCCCGCGATCCCATTCTGCCATTCTGCCGACGTATATCGGCGTGAAGGGGTCCTTAAGTGGTTAATATACTGCAGCTAGCTAAATCAACTGGTTGCCTGTAGTATTATTAGGAAGAGAACAACAGGAAGTATCTGCAGTGAGTTTTAGCTGCACACTGTGCCCAGTACACAATACACTGACTTAATATACTGCAGCTAGCGGAATCAACTGCCTGCCTGTAGTATTATTAGAAAGAGAACAACGGGAATTTTCTGCAGTGATTTTTAGCTGCACACTGTGCCCAGTATACAGTACACTGACTTAATATACTGCAGCTAGCTGAATCAACTGGCTGCCTGTAGTATTATTAGGAAGAGCACAACAGGAATTGTCTGCAGTGAGGTTTTTTTTTTATCAAAAACAACGTTTATTGAGCATAAAAATAAAATATTAAGGGCTCTTTCACACGTGCGGACCGTTTTTTAGATCAGTTTTTTATCATCAGTTGATCAGTTTTTCATCCGTTTTACATCCGTTTTTTCATCAGTTGTCATCCATTTTTCATCAGTTGTCATCTGTTTTTCATCCGTTTTCATCCGTTTTTCATCCGTTTTCATCCGTTTTTCATCTGTTTTCATCCGTTTCCCATCCGTTTTTCATCCGTTTTTTTTTTTTTTTAGAACTTTATTTAATCAGCTTTTCATGAATTTTCCCATGATTCTTTGTTTTCCCCAGTGTGCATTGTGCTTTCTATCTTGCTTTGTGGTTACAGCAGGCTTTGTGCTTCCTGATAGCTTGCTGTACTGTAGTGCTTATTATAATGGATGTGGGGAGATATTATGAGCATGTGACATCATTTGTCATGCTATACTATATGAGGAGACATACAAGCAGGACCAGGAAGATGTCTGGAGGAGACGCAGGCACTGGACACATCCCATGCTGCTCAAGAGGCCAACTGATGGGTTTTTTGCTCTACACTACGCAGATTTGTGACGTTTCCCTCAAAAAAAAATTTTTTTTACAAGAATGACTGTTCCAACCTTTCAATTTTTGTTGGAAAAGTTGCATCCCCGTTTAGACAGGATGAACACAGATATGAGACGTTCTGTGCCTCCAGAGGAGCGACTTCTCCTTACCCTCAGGTAAGCCAGCCAGCCAGCCTTTCTGCTTGATTAAAGCGGAGGTTCACCCAAAAATCCACTTTTTGACATTAGCTCCAGCATACTGCTAACGTCTGCAGTATGCTGTTTTTTTTGTACATATCGTTATATGAGCCCTTGTTATGCGGCTCCGAGCAGGGAATCCTGCGGGGAATGGGTGTTTCTAAGCGAAGAGGAGTTGATTGACGGCTGCTAAGGCGCGTCACGCCTTCCGAAAATACCCGAAGTGACAGTTGTGCGTTTACGGCGCCTGCTGTGTAGAGCTGACTGCGCAGGCGCCGTAAACACCCGAGTGTGACTTCGGGTATTTTCGGAAGGCGTGACGCGCTTTAGCAGCCCGTCAATCAACTCCTCTTAGCTTAGGAACGCCTATACCCGGAAGTAATCCCCCGCTCGGAGCCGGATAACAAGGGCTCGTATAACGATAAGTACAAAAAAAAAACAGCATACTTCAGATGTTAGCAGTATGCTGGAGGGATGTAGCTAATGTCAGAAAGTTTATTTTTGGGTGAACCCCCGCTTTAAGGCCAGTGTAATGTTGGATTCCTTTCATAATTCCTTCTACTCTTCCTAGGTTTCTGGCATCTGGAGTATCCTACACGTCCCTAAGCCATTTTTTTTTGTTGGGAACCTCAACAATTTCAGGAATTGTACATGACACCTGTCAAGCTATATGGGAGGAGCTTCGGTCTACTGCAATGCCTGTTCCTGATACATGCATGTGGCAGGAAATTGCAAAAGCTTTCTGGAAGAAAACTCAATTTCCTAATTGTGTTGGAGCCCTGGATGGGAAACACGTCCGAATTCAGATGCCACCTGGATCTGGCTCTCAATTTTACAATTACAAAAAATACTTCTCCATTGTGCTATGTAGCTTGTAGCTGATGAGGCATTTGGACTTTCACAGCATCTTTTAAGGCCTTATGCCAGGCACAATTTAACAACCCCCAACAAAAAAATGCAATTATCGGTTGAGTCGTGCAAGGCGCCTTATTGAATGCACCTTTGGCATTTTGAGCAGCAAGTGGCGCATATTTCACACTACAATACAACTGAGCGTGGAGAATGCCCAACTAGCAATACAAGCATGCTGTGTCCTCCATAATATAATCCGTGAGAAAGAAGGGATTACTGTTGAGGAAGAGGACGAGATCAACTTACCTTCTGTACGCTTTTCCGGACTGCGACCCAACAATTCAGTTCTTCTCATGCGTGATCATTTCACAAATTTTTTTTATGTCCCCTGAAGGAGAGGTTCCGTGGCAGTATCAGCATGTGTAAAAACACTCACGAGGCACTGTATTATGTGCACCTTGCTATGAACCATTTTTGACCCCTTGATGCTAACCTGCATGATCTTTGTTGTCCCACTGAAAATGATAATGCAATACTTTTAAAAAAATATTACTTTATCTCGTTAGTATAGCAGTCTGGTGACTTCTATCAGTGTATGTTTAAAGCTGAGGCCTCGTACACACGACAGAGAAACTCGACGTGCTTGGCACGTCGAGTTCCTCATCGAGTTCTGGGATGAAGCCGCCGAGGAGCTCGGCGGGACGCCTTCTCCCATAGAACAACGAGAAAATAGAGAACATGTTCTCTATTTTCTCGTCGAGCTCCCCGGCGGCTCCATCGAGCCAAAACTGTACAGACGACAGAGTTTCTCGGCAGAATCCGGGTTTTGACCGAGTTTCTCGGTGAATTCTGCCGAGAAACTCTGTCGTGTGTACGGGGCCTGAGAGTTTCCATTCTCCTAGTGTCATCATCACTGACCCTAGGACCATCACATTCTTTTGTATCAGTTGCATTTGGTTTATATAGAGTACAATAAAAAAATTACTATTTCAGGCAGTCAATATCCTTTATTTGTATGTCATTAAGGTGACCGCAACATACAGAACACAAAATAGAGTACAAAATGGAGGATAAACATCCAAAAAGCAGAGGAGAAATGGGAGTTTTATAAAATTTGAAAACGGGGCAACTGGAACTGGGGATTCAAAAGGGACAACTTAAAATTGTGATCACTGAAGTTGTTGATAAAAAGGTCTGGGGGAAGTGGAATAGGGATAGGGATTATAAGATTGGGATGAAGTGGCCTGGGAAGTGGAGGAGTCATGGGTGGGTTCTTGCGGTGGGGGAACTAAATTTTGGGCAGTGGTGGCTGGGGCACGGTGGTGATGGGGGATAAAGGCTTGGTGGTACTGTGGATAAACATGTGGTGGTTGGGGAGCTTGCTCCAGTTGGTATGGGCGTTGGAGAGGGCTATTAAATACTGGCATGGGTTCACCAGCCAGAGCAGCTCTAACACACGCCCCAGTAAAGTTCCCAATTGCCAGATGCACCTCCATTTTTCTTGCATCGGGTATTTTTTGGAGGTAGTAGAGGTTACTGCGCAGAAAATTTGCATCCTCGTTGGTAGGATCTAAAAAAGGATCCTTTCTGTCAGTCTCAGCCCTACGCATTCCCTTCATCTCCTCCATGAATGCAATCATGGCTCCATCCATATCTGGTTTCTTCTTGCTGTGCCGTTTGCCTTTAGATGCAGGCACAGAACGTATCTGAGGGGTGAAACATTTATTAGTACATTTAATTTAGTCAAGATTTCAACAGGAGTCATTGGATATAGGATACTTACGGGCACACGTGGTGTGTTTTGGGTGGCTGGAGAACGGTTAGCAGCAGGGCTTGCCTGGGTCTCTGCTACTCCCATATCCCCCTCAGGCTCCTGACTATGGTATAACAGATGTGCAATTAAACCGTATTATTACCCCTACTACCCAAAACCAACCTTCTTCCCATTAAATGGAGACCACACCAGTTGTTGGGTAAAATAATAGGCCGTAGCAGCCTTATTTTTATTAAAGATAATAATTTAACAATTTTAACGTAAACAACACACCTGTCCTATAACTAACTGACGTTGGTCTCTGCAGGCGAAAGCCTGTAACTGTAACACTATAAATATATATAAACATATATATACACAAACTCAAACCCTGTATATATATAAACATATATATACAATTAACTCCTCAATTGCACTGCGGTCTCTCGTGCCCTTCTGTCAGGCCTCAAGCCGATGCGTGCTCAGAGACCCTCCCGACCGCAGTGCACCATACCGTTCCCTCCAGGTAACCTCCGTTATCTGGGCACCATTCTTTTTCCTGTCACCGACAGGTCTTAACTCCCTTATTTTCCGGCTCCTCCTTCACCCGCAGAGACCAAAACCACGCTGCCACGACAACCTCGCTGAACCTATGGATGAAACAAAACACAAACCAACATACACAACACAACACTGACGTACAACATGACCTACATGACCACAAGATATGAAAAACAAGGGAGGGTGGGTGGGAACTTTTCAGCTCACTGTGCTTGCCCAGGGGGGGGGGAACAGCCCCTTTTATGACCTCCTCTCCTCCCCCTCAACCCCTCACAGCCAATGGTTAAATTTTCACTGATAACCCAGTCATGGGGGCCCTACTCTGAGTCACTGTGCTCCTGGATCCGGGCCTGCTTGATGTTCATCCTTTGCATCCATCTCCTCTTCTTCTGTACCTGAGATGTTGCTGGCAGTACTGTAAAATATTCGTTGATAGATGGATAAATGATCAATACAGAATAGTTATTACAATACATAGATCTATGTGTATGATTACTGTTGTGGTAAACCCTACAGACCACTTTTACCTACAATTACGCCTAGATTAAAAGGCTTATCTGTAGGTGCAAGAAATATCTCCTAAACCTACAAGGTTTAGGAGATATTTGCAGAAAATACGTAGTCAACGGTGCCTGACTCGTGCCATTTTTGAAGGCGATCGTGTCGTGACTGGTGACTCCCACACGCATGACATCATCACGGCTAGGGCCAATCACAGACCTGGAGCCGCAATACCCACAAGTCACACAAGGAGTGATCGCGGCGATAAAGGAGGGGAAAGAAGACCATGTGGGGGCTTCGATCTCAGGTAAGTAATTCTTAATGAGCTAGTATGCTCTGCATACTAGCTCATTAGGCCTTTGTCTTGTAGGGTTTGTTTTTTTGGGGAAAAATTTACTTCCAATTTGGAGTTTACTAGGCCAACTAATTTAATATACGGGATAACCAATTTATTTAGTTACCTTCTTACGTCCATAACATTTCTCAAGAAATCCAGCATTTCATAGAAAGGGCCATGCTTTTTCTTGGATGCTCCAGCTCCACTTCTGCAGTCAACGTCCTCCTTCAGGTCCCGCCTGAAACGATCGCGAAGTGACCGCCATCTTGTGGTGATTTGCTCTCCTGCAAAGGAACAGTAGACACAATGAACTGATAGAACTACAAAATATACGTATACTTTTTGAAACACATATTTGGAATACAGTTGTGTCCTGGCAGGTGATGTGTCAAGTTACGTGGACAGTGACGTGGCCAGTGGACAGTCCAGAACTTGTGGCAGGTGACGTGGCCAGTGGACAGTCCACAACTTGTGGCAGGTGACATGGCAGATGACGTGGCAGGTGATGTGGCAAGTTATGTTGACAGTGACGTGGCCAGTGGACAGTCCACAACTTGTGGCAGGTGACGTGGCCAGTGGACAGTCCACAACTTGTGGCAGGTGACGTGGCAGATGACGTGGCAGGTGACGTGGCAAGTTACGTGGACAGTGACGTGGCCAGTGGACAGTCCACAACTTGTGGCAGGTGACGTGGCCAGTGGACAGTCCACAACTTGTGGCAGGTGATGTGGCAGGTGACATGGCAGGTGACATGGCCAGTGGACAGTCCACAACTTGTGGCATGGCAGGTGACGTGGCAAATGACGTGGCAGGTGACGTGGCAAGTTACGTGGACAGTGACGTGGCCAGTGGACAGTCCACATCTTGTGGCAGGTGACGTGGCAGGTGACGTGGCCAGTGGACAGTCCACAACTTGTGGCAGGTGACGTGGGAGGTGTCGTGGCCAGTGGACAGTCCACAACTTGTGGCAGGTGACGTGGCAAGTTACGTGGACAGTGGCGTGGCCAGTGGCCAGTCCACAACTTGTGGCAGGTGACGTGGCCAGTGGACAGTCCACAACTTGTGGCAGGTGACGTGGCCAGTGGACAGTCCACAACTTGTGGCAGGTGACGTGGCCAGTGGACAGTCCACAACTTGTAGCAGGTGACGTGGCAGGTGACGTGGCCAGTGGACAGTCCACAACTTGTGGCAGGTGACGTGGCAGTTGACGTGGCCAGTGGACAGTCCACAACTTGTGGCAGGTGACGTGGCAGGTGACATGGCTAGTGGACAGTCCACAACTTGTGGCAGGTGACGTGGTAGATGACGTGGCAGGTGACGTGGCAAGTTACGTGGACAGTGACGTGGCCAGTGGACAGTCCACAACTTGTGGCAGGTGACGTGGCAGGTGACGTGGCCAGTCCACAAGTTGTGGCAGGTGACGTGGCCAGTGGACAGTCCACAACTTGTGGTAGATGATGTGGCAGGTGACGTGGCAAGTTATGTGGACAGTGACGTGGCCAGTGGACAGTCCACAACTTGTGGCAGGTGACGTGGCAGGTGACGTGGCCAGTGGACAGTCCACAACTTGTGGCAGGTGACGTGGCCAGTGGACAGTCCACAACTTGTGGCAGGTGACGTGGCAGGTGATGTGGCTAGTGGACAGTCCACAACTTGTGGCAGGTGACGTGGCAGATGACGTGGCAGGTGACGTGGCCAGTGGACAGTCCACAACTTGTGACAGGTGACGTGGCAGGTGACGTGGCCAGTGGACAGTCCACAACTTGTGGCAGGTGACGTGGCAAGTTACGTGGACAGTGGACAGTCCACAACTTGTGGCAGGCATATGGATGCTGACATATGGATGGACTACAGGTTTTATCATGCCAACCCACCCCCATCCCACATACTGCTTACCACGTACCCTGCGCCTCTTGGTGCTGAGTGTCAGCCATTCTGGTGTCACCGCCTCATATACTTCTTCCCATTTGAGACTGCAGATGTGTTTGTCGCTATACTCTGCACATCTCTTGTCCCACAATGCAGGCCGATCATGCACCAGCTGTATGAGGTGCTCCTGTGACACGTCTTTTGCCATTGTTGGGGGTTTTATCTCCAGTTCTTCTCTATATTTTCTTCTCACCAGGCACTAGCCAGCATGTGCTTAATAAACACTTCCTGGGTCAAAGGGTATTGCAATGTATGCATATAGCATGCATATTATTAAAGTTTGTTGAATTCTGTCATTTTTTTAATATTTTGAGAAAAAAACGGATGTTAGCAGATCAGATGTTAAACCGATCGTCCGCTAACATCTGTTTTTCGTCCGTTACGTTTTTTTGACGGAAGAAAAATAGGGTTTTCTTCCGTTCAAAAAAAGGAGCTTGACGGAGACGGATGTAAACGGACGTTAGCGGATAGTCATCCGCTAACATCCGCTATCCCATAGGAAAGCATTGTAGTCCGTTTTTCATCCGTAAAGTGCCTCCACTATTGTCCTATGTGGTGCCCCTGTTAGCATCAATCCACCGGAATTCCCCCTCCCTCCAGTCCACAGTTCGCAAGATGTTGTAACTGCGAGGCTAGAAAGTATGTTTTCGGATGTGGGACTGCCATTCCCCCCTCTTTAGCTGGTAATTGCATGGTCTGGAGACAAATCCTGGCTTGTCCCTTCTTCCAGATTAACTCTCTGAAGAGGGATTCTATCCTTTTGAACCATTTTTGATCTATCCAAACTGGGGAGTTCTGGAGGATATAGAGTAACTGGGGCAACCATATCATCTTTATTAGATTACATCGCCCCGCTATGGATAGTGGTAGTCTACACCAGGCGTCTCTTTTATGTTCCCATTTGGATAAAAGAGGAATTAAGTTATTTTGGACAAAGCTATTGATGTCCCTCGTGATCCAAATCCCGAGATATTTCAATATAACTACTACTTTTAACTGAGGGATTCCAGGAGGTATCTGGGCGCCAAGAGGATCAATTGGCAATAGTGCTGACTTTTCCCAGTTAATGACCAACCTGGAGCATAGCCCAAACTCGCCCACTGTTTTGATCACATTTTTTAACGAGGTTTCGACGTCTCCCAGAAAGAAGAGGACATTGTCCGCAAACAGTGCAATCTTGTCCTCTATAGTCCATCTGTGGAACCCCTGTACATCTTTAGTATTTCTAATTTTGATAGCTAATGGTTCCATCGCCAGGGCAAACAAAAGGGGGGAAAGGGGACAGCCCTGACGCTTTCCTCTCTCTAGTTGAAAAATTTCTGAAAATTCATTGTTAATTTTAATTTTTGCTCTTGGTTGATTGTATAACAGCTTCACCCAACTCATAAACCTGGGGCCAAACCCGAATTTCTCTAGGGCCTTCCATAGGTAGTCCCATTCCAGGCTATCAAAAGCCTTGGCAGCATCCAGGGCTAAAACGGCTCTAGAGCCCACTCCCTCTGTAGGAATTTGCATGTTCAGGAACACTCTCCTGATGTTGGTACTGGTTGACCTATTGGGGATGAAGCCAGATTGGTCAGGATGTATAAGCGATTGGATATACCGGTTAAGACGAGTTGCTAACACTTTGGCCAAGATCTTGGCGTCAGTACATAGAAGCGAGATATGACTATACGATGAAGCCTCAGTTGGATCCCTCCCCTCCTTATGTAAGACAATAATAGTGGCTTCTGTCATAGAGGTGGGAAGTATTTCGTGAGTCAATGCCCAATTTAATGTCTTCAGGAGTTCTGGTAGCAGGGTATCCCCGTATCTTTTATAGATCTCTACGGGCATCCCATCTGGGCCTGGGGACTTTTGAGTTGACATCCCTGCCACTGCCTGTTTTAATTCTCCTAGGGTGATTGGCGCCTCCATGTCAATGTTATCTTCCTCCGAGAGGGTCGGGACGGACAATCCCTGGAAAAAATTTCCGGTCCTTCAGTCCCCTCCCTTCTCTTGGAGCTATAAAGAGATACAAAAAATTCTCTAAAAGTATTTAATATCACGGTTTTATCGGAGGAAATTTCGCCGCTTGATAACTTAACTGCTGTAACAGTGGAGGGGGGGGGGAATTGGTTCTAATAATCAGAGATAGTAGACGCCCCACTCGCTCTCCCTCTCCAAACTGATTCTGTTTCTGGAATATTCGTTTTCCCTCTGTTCTTTTTAATATAGTCATTTTGTATATTTGTTGTTTTTCTAACCACTCTTTTAAACTGTGAGAGGTTGGGGCTTCAATGTATCTCTTCTCTGCCTGTAGCAACTGGTTCCTTATCTCACTCTCTCCCTCCTTAAGGTATTGAGTTACCTTAATGTGGCGTATGGGTGCAGATAGAGAACAAAGCAGTGAGCGAAGGTCCAGGCAGTGAATAAAAGGTTTTCCAATGCTTTATTTCAGGCCAAACACGGCCAACATCAACATCAAGTGGGAAGAGCAGGTTGATGAAGGAAAGAGAGAACCTTGCAGTGTCAATCCCGGATATTAATTGAGCAGTACCTGCTCAATAGAGCACCAAATATTATTCGTCGCCACTCTATTTGGAGTGGGTAAAGTGCCCCCGGACAGACCCCTCTACAAGCCTGGCAGCCAAAGTGTCTCTTAGGATTTTGCTGGGAGGAACAGATCTCTCTCACAGACCTGGCTCTAGGGCCTCTGCCACAGGCCAATTACTTTAGGTGAACTAGACGGATAAATGGAGCGAATCCTCCCAGTAAGTTTTAGCATAGGTCACCGGATGACAGCAAAACGTACCTGTCAGCATTCCAGTCACCAGATCCCTGATTGGTTCGTTCAAACCCTGTTGGACAACCTGCCTCCGGGTTCTCCTCAAGCCGACCCCCCAATCGAACGGCACCCAGCCTGGGATCCTTTCAATAGAACTGGGGACCCAGTAAGTCACTGGAGTCCCCCTTTACCTCCGGATGAGGGTTTGTGTAGACTACAGTTCTGGCCTGGTGGGCCTCGCTGGCGGGGTCCATGGATGCGCGCACCCTGAAGGTGGATGCCGCACCTGGAACCGGGACCCCGCAAAACTTGCTTAGCACATGACACCTGCCATAGATATACCCCTTCCCAGCATGCCTTGCGAGGGAGAAACTTCTCTGATTGGCTGCTGGGGAAAGTTGCTCTGCCGGAACCCCTCTGGTGCCAACTGCTGGCCAGAGATGGTATTGCATCCCTGGAGCACAGACTGACCCAGTGGACGTTTCTGGAGTGACAGAAGTCCCAATTTTAACACATTTTGAATGGGAGCAAAGTAACTCTCCCATTCCCCACTAACTTTAGCGTAGTGCCCATACTAAAAGTAAAGGGGGCTCTACATGTAAATAGCAGTGGCATTCATATGTAAATAGCTGAGGCCTGTGGCATTCATATGTAAATAGCTGAGGCCTGTGGCATTCATATGTTTAATAGCTGAGGCCTGTGGCATTCATCTGTAAATAAAGGCAGCATTCATATGTATATCATGCCCCTCTGCAGTGAAGAGATGATGTGCTGTAACCTCTAGCAACCAATCAGTGAGCAGTATTACTGTACAGTAATCTCTAGCAATCAACCAACAAGAAGTGGGGCGGGGCTATGAGCTCTAAGCCGTGATTAGAGAAAGTAATCATCACGTTGTCCAATCAGGGCTCTGACAGTGCTAATTGGCCTATGTGCATTCTCTTGTGCTTAATTAAACTGCTATTGTAGACTGCAGTGTGTCTGTCAGCTGTGCATTATTCATACAAAAATGCTATATAAATGAATCTGCAGCGCCACCCCAGAAGGAGCCGCTTGAGTATATTTGGTTCTGTACTCTACCTCTCAACCCCAGGAACAGCCTCAACCCCTCTGGCACATCTAGATAGCAACGTCACTGCAAACGCGGTACTAAATAGACATAGGCGGTATTTAACCAGAAGTTTGTTTTTACTGAACACTCTCTTTAGCACAGAGTAAAACAGTGACAATACTGTGACTGTCAAATGTAACCCAGATAGATCAAATGCATCTTATTGGCTAAAAGTTTTAAACCATATAATTGTGCTACTCCCGTGGATCCCCTAAGGCAGATAACCCCGTAAGCAGAGACCACCACATAAAGTGAAAAATTGCAATATGACGAATAACACTTCAATAGATTAATCACCAACTTCTATTTAAGTTTGGCCCTATGGGTCAAGGCAGGAGAAGGGCAGAGGAATAACCCTTTTATGTCAGACCTCTTCATTCTGTACCTTAATACCACAGCCCCAAAGAACCAATCACACACAATATCTGGTTCAGTACATCAACATAACCCTTAAGTTTTTAATTCCGCTCTTATAGTAACTAGAGTCCTGGGTGTAAGTAGGGCCTTTTTGGCACCAACAGTCCCAAGCAGCTGAGGGGAAATGGGTTGTAGTCTTTTTGAAAGAAGAAGACCATATGTCTTTAGCTAGCTTAGTGTTGGTGCACTTGATGTTCTGTTGGCAGGGGTGATGCAAAGTGTGCTGACAGTATCCAGGTAAGCAAGGCAGATTCTACAACTGCACAGTAGGGTATAAGGCAGTGGTGGCCCATCACCGCCCTCCCTATCCATGTGTCCGGCCCCCTCATCTACAGTTTTTTTTTTCCTAATAGGCTTTAAAAAAGGGTAGGTGGGCCCACCACCCAGTAATGTGACTGTTGTGTCACAATAGCACATTCTTATTTTCTATTTTTACACTGATTATCCTCCTGGCCAATCAGGAAGCAGGTCTGAGACCTGTTTCCCGATTGGCCAGGGAAGAGACACAGCAGGAGGGAAGCACTGCCTGTGCCATAGATGAACACTAAAACCACCTGTTGGTCACCACGCACGCCGGCTGATCCCGGCACCCGACTAGCACCCGACTAATCTGATCCACCCCAGGATAACGAGCGGATAGCTTTCACACAGCCGAGCGAGGTTCCCCAGTGAGGACATTTTTGTCACGCACGCAGTCCCAGTGCCGGGCAGGCACTTACCAAGTAAGAGGCCAATTAGCTGATGTTTTTTAAGTGTATTTTAATAAAACAGTATTATACTATGAGATCCCCTTTTGTTTTTCCTGCGGTTTGAACACATCGTTTTGTACCAGTGGACTCCCTGTTGCAGCTTATGCCATACAGTGTGCAGGCACTCATCCTGCTCAGCGTGCATGACCCACTTTTCTAAGGGGTCCATACGTAAGGGTAAGCGCATAAGTTATCCAGAGCACTTCGGGTGAAACTAGATGGTGAAGGCGTTCTCCTTATCTGCTGTGAATTTAACCTCTTGCATCCATCCACATGAACTTTTCTTTTTATGAACTTTTTCACATGGTCACATCACATTTGTGATAATCTGTGTTATTGCATTTAAAAAAAAAATTGATGTAATTTGCTATTATCTGGGCGAGTTTTTTCCTGTAATTTTGATGTGTTGAAACTTAATTCTAACCAATTTTTTTTTTATAATTGTTTATATAATTGCACAATAGCAGTACCTTCCTATATTGTATTGTTTGTTTCACCTACCAGGTGAATCTCATTCACTAGGTTAACACATTGTGTGCAGTTGGTTCACATGTTGAACCATAGTGCCCTCATCCACAGTTCACCCCTGTAAACGGAGGAGCAGCTTTTTATTTGTATATTTTGAATATACCATCCTCCCTTTTGGGGGGGTTGTATATAGATTGCACTATATTTAAATATATAATTTCTGGCGCGGAAAAACACTTTCTATCAGGTCCCATTTACAGCTAATGCAGCTCTATCTGAAGGTGGATCACCACATCGGTTAATCTTTTGTAGCCCCCCCTTACTTTCAGTATGGGCACTACGCTAAAGTTAGTGGGGAATGGGAGAGTTATTTTGCTCCCATTCACAATTTGCTAAAGCAGACAATTAGAGGAGCTTTTCCCTCACGGGGCATGCTGGGGGAGGGTATATCTGTGACAGATGTCATGTGCTAGGCAAGTTTCGCAGGGTCCATGTGCGGTTCCAGGTGCGGCATCCACCTTCAGGGTGCGCGCATCCATGGACCCCGCCATCGCGGCCCATCAGGCCAGAATTGCAGGCTACACAAACCCTCATCCAGAGGTAAAAGGGGACTCCAGTGACTTACTGGGTCCCCGGTTCTATTGAAAGGATCCCAGGCTGGGTGCCGTTCGATTGGGGGGTCGGCTTGAGGGGAACCCAGAGGCAGGTTGTCCAACAGGGCTTGAACGAACCAATCGGGGATCTGGTGACTGGAATGCTGACAGGTACGCTTTGCTGTCATCTGGTGACCTATTCTAAAATCTACTGGGAGAGATCTGTTCCTCCCAGCAATTCAAAGTGACACCTCGGCTGCCAGGCTTATGAGAGGGGTCTTCACCCACTCAGAAAGAGTGGCGACGAATCGCAAGTTTATACTACTGAGAGCAGGACTGCTCGGTTCATATCCAGGCCTGATATCGCAAGGTTTTCCCTTTCTCCTCATTAACCTTTTCTTCCTATTTGAAGTTGATGTTGGCCGTGTTCACTGTCTGGACCTTCGCTCACTGCTTTGTTCTCCAACTGCACCCATACGCCACATTAAGGTAATTCAATATGCCGATCCCAAAAACAAATCAGCGGCTCCTGCGGGGGTAGCGCTACACTTTGTTATCCTGTGACACTTTGCGAAGATACCCCTTTCCATTCTATGGATTACAAATATTACTTCACAAAAGTCTGAGTACGCAAACACAGGATTTAAAGGGCCCCAACACTCTAAGACTCTGTGTGTGTTTGTGTGAATAGAATTCCCACTGGACAGTGGTTAGCTAGAACCTACAAGATCTAGATAGGATCTTATTGTCAATAACATCACGTTTGGAAAATTGTTGAACATTATTTTTGTATTGTATTGTACAGTGTCGTTCACCACTCGCTCAGTGCATTTCAGGCAAGGCCGCCCACTGGCGGTTAAAGTGATTGAACACCAATCCTGTTTTCATTTACTGAGCAGTTGTATTATATCATTGCATTTAATATTGGTATTCTGATAATCAGTTTATCTCTTTTCTAATAAATTCTAATAAAGCCCAGCTAAGTTTAAACTGTGTTATGGTGTTACGTGGATCCAGGTGAGGGTGAGCCACCACTGGTGTGGGACAGAAGACCTGTATATTACAGCGGCCCTTGTTATGATGCCCTGTACTGCAGAAGTGATAATGCCGCGTACATGCGACCGTTTTTAATGTCATGGAAAAAAACAATGTTTTTCTCTAAATAGACATACACACGATCGTGAAAAAAAAATGCTTAATATGATTAAGCACAAGATGTTTGTGTGAAACGCATCTACGTGACCTCGTGTTGGTGTCTTTGGTGTTATCACTTTGAATAATAAAAGGCAATCGGAATTCCTGGATGTGCAGCCATTTCTTTTCTTACAAGTTTCCCATGGAGGCGGGCCGGGGGTGGCAGATATTCCACCTCAGGTTACCATCATACACCTGGAGCAGCGGCTCTTTTTCTTTGTATAATAATAAGGCTTCCCTTTAGTTACAGTAAATATCTCGTAAACAAGCATGGTTTAGGAGATATTTACTTTAGTAGTGCCGGTGATGTCACTGGCCCATGCACACTGCTCTCTCAGTGGATGGCATGCCATCCCTAGAGAGAGCCTTGCCGCGATTGCGAGTGCTGTACGCATGCATGGGAGTGACGCCATTGTGGTTCAGCCAACAGTGGCCTGAACCCTGAAGGAAGACCGGGTGAAGATGGAAGCCCTGTCAGCGATAACAACATGACGCTGGAGGGCTTACTTTTTAAGTAAATCTTTCATAATGTGCTAGTATGCAATGCATGTTAGCACATTATGGTATTCATTTGCAGGGAAAAGATCTTTTGTTTTGTTTTTAGGTTTACTACCGCTTTAATAAGTTATCAGGTCCTAAACAGTAAAAGCATTTGATTTCTTCACTGATTAACATTCTTTTGAGTTGTCAAAGCAACCTTGCAACTAGGCAACAATCCTTTATGAATAGAGAATGCCTGTGTTTTAGCCAGATGGGATGAAAGGTCAGAATTGTCTGTAATTTTTTTGCTGTGTAGAAACTAGAAAAGCAGCAGTGAGAAGTAGGTCACCTCTAAGCTAACGTGGAATTGGTAACTGAAGAAATGTGCTCATTAAAGGCATTAAGTATTAAAAGTTAAATATTAAAAAGTGTTTTAAAGTGGTTGTAAACCCACATTTTTTACTTTTTCCTACAGGTAAACCTATAATAAGGCTTACCTGTAGGTATAAAGAATATCTCCTAAACTTGTACGGTTTAGGAGATATTCCCCTCGCAATGCGCCGCTGATTGCAGCGGCGCATGGGCAGGGGGGATCCTCGGCTGAAGGGCCGGCCCCGCCGACCCATGCCGGATTGAAATCTCTTGCGCGTGAAGTCATCGCCGCTCCAGCCAATCACAGCGCTGGAGCGGCGATACCCGGAAGACACGCTCAGCTCGGCGTGGACCAGGTAAGTTTCCTACCTCGTTTCGAGGTAAGTATTTCATAATGAGCTAATATGCGGTGCATACTAGCTCATTATGGCTTTTGCCTTGCAGGGTTAAAAAAAAAAAAATTATATGCAGGTTTACAACCGCTTTAAATGATCTGTGTAGTGATTGTGTAAATATATTTTCTTTGTTATGTTCTAGACCAGGGGTGTCAAACTCAATTTTATCTTGGGCTGCATCAGCATTATGATTGCCCTCAAAAGGGCCAGTTGTAATTGTAATTAGATGTCCAGCACATCCCCTCCCCTTTACATTAGATGTCAAGAGCCAACCCAACATCAGAAGTTGAGTCCCCCACTCTCCCTTACATCACAGTGCACCCCCCCCTTCTTTATACTGCTGCTGGGAAGAAGCTGGATGCATTACTTAAAAGCAGAAAGTAAGGGTCTGGATTAGGACTGGAGGAGGGCTGGAGCTCTCCAGCAGCTGCAGGAGATGGTGCGAGGGCCACATGAAATGGCCGGGAGGGCCGTATTCGGCCCGCGGGCCTTGTGTTCTAGACAGGTATAAGAGAACCTGGCCAAATTTCGTTTCTAGCCGCTCCCCGGAGCTGAAGAACGGGGAGTGCCGTATGTAAACACGGCTTCCCCGTGTTTCACTGTGGCAGCTGCATCGATCGTGTCATCCCTTTTATAGGGAGACAGGATCGATGATGTCAGACCTACAGCCACACCCCCCTACAGTTGTAAACACACACTAGGTGAAGCATAACTCCTTCAGCGCCCCCTGTGGTTAACTCCCAAACTGCAACTGTCATTTTCACAATAAACAATGCAATTTAAATGCATTTTTTGCTGTGAAAATGACAATGGTCCCAAAAATGTGTCAAAATTGTCCGAAGTGTCCGCCATAATGTCGCAGTCACAAAAAAAATCACTGATCGCCGCCATTAGTAGTAAAAAAAAAAAAAATGCAATAAAACTATCCCCTATTTTGTAAACGCTATAAATTTTGCGCAAACCAACCGATAAACGCTTATTGCGATTTTTTTTACCAAAAATAGGTAGAAGAATACGTATTGGCCTAAACTGAGGAAATTTTTTTTTATATATATGTTTTTGGGGGGATATTTATTATAGCAAAAAGTAAAAAATATTGCATTTTTTTCAAAATTTACGCTCTATTTTTGTTTATAGCGCAAAAAAATAAAAACCGCAGAGTTGATCAAATACCACCAACCGTGCAATTGTCTGTTAAAGCAACGCAGTGCCGAATCGCAAAACCTGGCCTGGGCATTTAGCTGCCTAAAGGTCCGGGGCTTAATTGGTTAAGTGTCCAGCCGTGCAGTCGCGTGCGCGCCGGCGCCCTTGTGACCCGGTCCGAAGCTCCGTGACTGCGCCCGTGGGACCAGATCGCCGCCGGTGTCCCGCGATCGGTCACTGGAGCTGAAGAACGGGGAGAGGTGTGTGTAAACACACCTTCCCCTGTTCTTCATTGTGGCAATGTCAGTGATCGTCTGTTCCCTGATAGGGGTGAGCCGAACACCCCCCATGTTTGGTTCGCACCAGAACCTGCGAACACACCAAACGTTCGTGTGAACTTTAGAACCCCCGTTATGGGACTCGAACGTTTGAAATCTAAAGTGCTAATTTTAAAGGCTAATATGCAAGTTATTGTCCTAAAAAGTGTTTGGGGACCTGGGTTCTGCCCCAGGGGATATGTATCAATGCAAAAAAAAGTTTTAAAAACTGCAGTTTTTACGGGAGCAGTGATTTTAATAATGCTTAAAGTGAAACAATAAAAGTGAAATATTCCTTTAAATTTCGTACCTAGGGGGGGGGTGTAAAGTAAGCATGTGAAATAGCGCATGTTTCCCGTACTTAGAACTGTCTCTGCACAAAGTGTCATTTCTGAAAGAAAAAAAGTCATTTAAAACTGACTTGCGGCTATAATGAATTGTCGGCTCCCGGCAATTCAAAGAGAATTTATTCATAAAAAAAAAAAGCGGGGGGTCCCCCCAAATTCAATTACCAGGCCCTTTAGGTCTGGTATAGATATTAAGGGGAACCCTGCGGTCAATTTAAAAAAAAAATGATGTGGAGTTCCCTCAAAAATCCACACCAGACCCCTTATCCGAGCACGTAACCTGGCCGGCCGCAGAAAAGAGGGGGGGACAGAGCGCGCCCCCCCTCCTGAACCGTACCAGGCCACATGCCCTCAACATGGGGAAGATGTCCCCATGTTGATGGGGACAAGGGCCTCATCCCCACAACCCTTGCCCGGTGGTTGTGGGGGTCTGCGGGCGCAGGGCTTATCAGAATCTGGAAGACCCCTTTAACAAAGGGGACCCCCAGATTCCAGAGGGAGACTGCAGCACGGAGGGGGACACACGGATGGAGATGGCAGCACGGAGGGGGACACACTGATGGAGATGGCAACACGGAGGGGGACACACTGATGGAGATGGCAGCACGGAGAGACACACACAGATGGAGATGGCAGCATGGAGGGGGACACACTGATGGAGATGGCAGCACGGAGGGCGACACACGGATGGAGATGGGAGCACAGAGGGGGACACACTGATGAAGATGGCAGCACGGAGGGAGAGAGCAGCATGGAGGGGGACATGGAGGGAGGGAGACAGCAGCAAAACGGAGGGGGGCTGGAGGAGGATACGGGACAGTTAGCAGTGATCGTGTGTGAGGAATTTTTTTTTAATGTATTTTTGGGGGATATTTATTATAGCAAAAAGTAAAAAATATTGCATTTTTTTTTCAAAATAGTCACTCTATTTTTGTTTATAGCGCAAAAAATAAAAACCGCGGAGGTGATCAAATACCACCAAAAGAAAGCTCTATTTGTGGGAAAAATGGGCGCCAATTTTGTTTTGGAGCCACGTCGCACGACCGCGCAATTGTCAGTTAAAGCGACGCAGTGCCGAATCGCAAAAAGGGGCAAGGTCCTTAACCTGCATAATGGTCCGGGTCTTAAGTGGTTAGAAATACTGTTCACCATGGAATAGGTCTTTTTATCCTGCTTACCCACTTCAGCTCTGGAAGGTTTGCCCCCTTCTGGCAAGCCATTTTTTTGCAATACAGCACTGCGTTACTTTAACTGATAATTGTGTAGTCATGCGACACCCTGTACCCAAATAAAATTGATGTCCTTTTTCCCACAAATAGAGCTTTCTTTTAGTGGTATTTGATTGATTAACCTCTGTGGTTTTTATTTTTTGGCCCTCCAGCTGTTGCGGAACTACATATCCCATGAGGCATTGTAAAACTCTGGTATTTACAGACATGATTAGGCATGATGAGAATTGGAGTTCCTGAACAACTGGAGGGCCATAGTTTGGAGACCCCTGGTTTAGGCCAATATGTATTCTGCTACATGTATTTGGTAAAAAAAAAATCCTAATAAGCATACACATACTCCTCGTTTAATGACTGTTTAACGACCGCTTGGACTTACAACCAGCTCTCCCCACCAATGCAGAACGTTATGGCATCAGCCTCATTCTCACTCCCGTTCTGCTGTTTTACAGGTATGTATTCTACTGTACTTGGTTATCCTCAATGCCCCTTCCAGCGTTCTTTATACTGTACTGTTTTATGTCTTTATGTACAGTAATGTAATGTGTGCTTGTACTGTACAGGCAGGGCCGTCTTTAAGGCAGGGAAAAAGGGGAAGCTGCCCTGGGCCCCATCATTGTTGTGAGGCCCAAAGCAGCTGCCTCATACTTGCCAACTATCCCAGTTTATATTCACTTGTCCCTTGAAGATTTAGTCCCAAGCTGTGTCTGAATAACCCAGTGTGACGTTACTGTTAGGCTGGGTTCACACTACGGTTTTCCCGTCCGTCAGCCGCATACGATTTATATTAAAAACCGTATGCGGCTGAAACGGACGGGAACGTATGGAACTGCACATATGTGCGTTTTCCATTGACATTAATGTTAAAGGAAAACGTATGCGGTTGCCATACTGTTTTAAAAACGACCGCAAAACCGTGGTTGAACACGGTTTTGCGTACGTTTAAAAAACGTTTTGCCAGCAAATCGTACGCACCCGGATGCATCTGAGTGCATACAATTTGCAATGCATTGTCTATCTATACGTTTTCCCGTCCGTGCCCGTACGTTTTCAATACTGAAATCGTATGCGGCTGACGGACGGGAAAACCGTAGTGTGAACCCAGCCTTACTAATGCTGCCCAGCTCTTTACATGTAAACAACCTGCATTGTTATGTAAATAGCGGCAGCATTGATATGTAAATACCTGTAGCAATGGAGTCGTAGCATTGATATGGTAATAGACACAGCATTCATATGTATATAATGCCCCCCTGAGGTCAAATTCACCATCACTTCTGCTGAATGCTGCCCACTGGGGAGGTAAAGGCACATGCATGAAAGTCCTGCCTACAACTGTGGTAATTAAGCCTAACAACAGCCTGTTCTGAAAAAGGTAAGCAAATTGGAAGTGGAACCCTTTTTTTAAATAACATGCACCATGAATTTTGGTGCATGTGAATACGCACATCTCAGCAGATACGTGAGGGTATCATTAACAATTAATGGCACTGCTGTGTATCTGTTAAAGGGCAGCATGTTTCTGTGGTGTCAGGAAAGCAATTTTACATGCGTTCCCGACATGCACAAATGTGAACGCAGGCTAAATGTCTCAGTTACGGTGGTGGTCAGTGTAAATCTTCTCATTACATTGGTGCTTGGTGAACAATCCTTTCATTCACACTAGTGGCCAGTGTGAAGGCCCCCCTTAGATTGGTGATTACTGTGAATGCTCCTGTTACATTTGTGGTCAGTGAAAAACCCAATTATATGGGTGGCCAGTGTAGAAACTCCTCCTTTATAATGGTAATCGGTAAAAAAAAACTTGCATTTGTGGTCAGTTTCAAATCCTTCCTTACATTGGTGGTCCATGTAGAAGCCCCCATTAAATTGGTGGGGAGTGTAAATCCCCCTTTCATTGGTGGCCAGCTAAGAAACCCCCCTTTATTGGTTGTTGATGTAAAATCCCCCATTACATTGGTTGTCAGTGTAAATTCTTCATTACATTAGTGGTGAGTGTAAATCTTCCTTTCCATTGGTGGTCATTGTAAATCCCCCTAACTTTGGTGGTTGGTAAGGATGTGCCGAACACCCCCCGGTTCGCACCAGAACTTGCGAACAGGCAAAAAATTTGTTCGAACACGCAAACACCGTTAAAGTCTATGGGACACGAACATGACAAATCAAAAGTGCTAATTTTCAAGGCTTATATGCATGGTATTGTCATAAAAAGTGTTTGGGGACCTGGGTCAATGAAAAAAAACAGCCGTTTTTTCGGGAGCAGTGATTTTAATAATGCTTAAAGTTAAACAATAAAAGTGAAATATTCTTTTAAATTTCGTACCTATGCAGTGTCTATAGTATGCCTGTAAAGTGGTGCATTTTTCCTGTGTTTAGAACAGTCCCTACACGAGACCCACCTCACACACGACACAAACGTGAAATTGTATTCCGCGGATTTTCCTACTTAGTACTATGCTGATTCCACAACAAGGAGAGTGAGGGGAGTGGCTATCGGATTTGCCAAAGCTATGAGGTTCAATTTGGAAGATATGATGAATGACCTGGAAGGCAGATACATCTTCCTGAAGGGCAAACTATGCGAAACGACATGCACGTTAGTAAATATATATTTCCCCAATCAGAACCCCATTAAATTCTTACACAAGGTCTTAACGAAATTAATGGACTTTAAGATAGGATATGTTATATTAATGGGAGATATGAATTACTGTATGGACCTTGGGGTGGACAGTACTTCCCATGCACAGGAGACAAATAATGCTCAGTTAAAAAAAATTAAACAGAACATGCATGTGTGCCAAATAATGGACATATGGAGGGTATTACACACTAAAGTACGAGACTACACATTTTACTCTCCTGTGCATGGGACATATTCTAGATTAGACTATATTCTGGTAGACCACAGGGTCCTGGATAATGTTATTGAATCTAATATAGACATCTCCACTTTATCCGACCATGCCCCCTTAAGAATGAAAATACACCTCGACTCATTATCCGAAAACTAAAGGCAAATACGAAGGATGAAATCAACAATGCTTTAAAATAATCGGCCCCGGGAAAAAGCCCTGGACCTGATGGGTTCACAACTTTTTACCTAAAAAAGTACAAAGAAATTCTGATGCCAAGGATGTCTTGGTATATAAATGGATTGGGGGTAGAGTATGATATGAGTAGGGAGACCCTACTGGCATCAATAACAGTAATCCTGAAGGAGAGGAAGGACGGCATGCTATGTTCCAGTTACAGACCGATATCGCTCCTTAATGTGGATACTAAATGATATGCTAAAATTCTTGCAGGATGGGTGAAAGGCATGATGACCACACTGGTCCATCCGGACCAGGTGGGATTCATCCCCGGAAGAGACGGAAGGGACAACGTTTTTTTCAGGAAAAGCAGGCAGAGTCATGTTAGTTCTTCCTTTTGTTCCCTGGTGATTTGTTTTTTATTTTTTTGCTCTCCTTTTTTCTTTTCCTTCTATTCCTTTCCCTCCCTGACTTGATTTATTAATTTACAGTTATGTCTTCTGCGCTTAGACACTGCCCTGACGGGTCAGTATTTGGCGCATTATAAATCTATTAAATCAATCAATCAATCAACGGGGTGAGAACATTGCTTCTCCTCCAGCAAATGAAAAAAAAGGGGTCTCCTGGTCTATACCTGTTGATAGATGCTGAAAAATCATTCGATAGGGTAGACTGGGGGCTCATGACAAAAAAACGTTGGAAATAATGGGTGTTGGCCCAAGAATGATTCAGTGGATCAAAGTACTGTACCATCGCCCGACTGCAAATATAAAAGTAAATGGCGTGCCGTCCTCCCACTTCAAGATGAAAAGCGGGACAAGACTGGGGTTCCCCCTCTCTCCCCTTTTATTTGTACTTGCTCTTGAACCTCTTTTGGCAACAATTCAAAATGATCCTGATATAAGTGGTATTAGGGCAGGTGAGGAGGAACATAAGTTGGCAGCCTTCACCGACAATGTGTTGTTTTATATCACAAATCCGAGGATTACAATGCCTAACTTATTAAAAGTATTAAAACAATACAGTGACTTGGCCAATTTTAAAATAAACTTGACTAAGTCCGAGATTTTGAACATTAATTTAAGTAATCAGGAAGCAGTTGATTTACAGAATGAATTCCCATTCCCTTGGAAAAAAGAGTTAAAGTACTTAGGAAAAAAACTAGCAAATACGATGAATATAATATATAAAATTAATTACATACCCTTACTGGATGAAATTAAAAATGAAATAAAGAGAGTAATATACAGACTCCTATCATGGATAGGGAGGATTAGTACTGTGAAGATGGTATTATTACCAAAGATTGTATATAAGTTCCAAATGTTACCCATGGCACTGTCACAATCCTATTTCAGCACATTAACAAGCATTATAAGGAGATTTATTTGGCGAAATAAGAAACCAAGAATTTCATTAGCGGTACTTAACCACTAGAAAGCCGCGCTATAGACGATAGACGTCCACAATGCGGCTCTCAAGTGCCGGGTGGACGTCCCAGGACGTCCTGTTGTTTACATTCCCTGTGCGCGCCGCTGCGGGCGCGCAGCAGGGAAACACTGTGCCCAGCGCATGGCTGCGAAGCCGTTGCGCGTGCCTGGCGGCCGCGATGTCCGCCAAGTACCCACGATCGGCGGTGACAGCAGGGATGTGGAGCTCTGTGTGTAAACACAGAGCTCCACGTCCTGTCAGGGAGAGAGGAGACCGATCTGTGTCCCTTGTACATAGGGACACAGCCTCGGTCACCTACCCCAGTCAATCCCCTCCCCCCACACAGTTAGAACACACCCAGGATACACATTTAACCCCTTCCTCACCCCCTAGTGTTAACGCCTTCACTGCCAGTCACATTTATACAGTAATTAGTGCATTTTTATAGCACTGATCGCTGTATAAATGTGAATGGTCCCAAAATTGTGTCAAAAGTGTCCGATACGTCCGCCGCATTATCGCAGGCCTGACAAAAAAATCGCAGATTGCCGCCATTACTAGTAAAAAATAAATAAAAAATAATCATAAATCTATTACCCTATTTTGTAGGCTCTATAACTTTTGCGCAAACCAATCAATATACGCTTATTGCGATTTTTTTTAACAAAAATATTTAGAAGAATACGTATCGGCCTAAACCGAGGGAAATTTTTTTTTTTTTTTTTTTTTTAAATTGTGATATTATTATAACATAAAGTAAAAAATATTGTGGTTTTTTTTTTCAAAATTTTCTGTCTTTTTTTGTTTATAGCGCAAAAAATTTAAATCGCAGAGATGATCAAATACCACCAAAAGAAAGCTCTATTTGTGGGGAAAAAAATGTATAAAAATATAATTTGGGTACAGTGTTGTATGACCGCGCAATTGTCATTCAAAATGCTTCAGCGCTGAAAGCTGAAAATTGGTCTGGGCACAAAGGGGGTTTAAGTGCCCAGTAATGAAGTGGTTAAACAAGGGAAAAAACAAGGCGGGTTAGCGGTACCAGACATTAAAGAATATTATAAGGCTGTGGTGAAATCTAGAGTAGTGGAATGGACTAGAGGTCAAAGTGAAAAAAGGTGGGTGAAATTAGAGAACACAATGAGTGAGTTACATTTAAGAAATATAGGGCCAGATTCACAAAAGAGATACGACGGCGTATCTCCTGATACGCCGTCGTATCTCTGTTTTAGGGCCTTTCTAACTATGCGACTGATTCATAGAATCAGTTACACATAGTTAGCCCTAAGATCCGACAGGTGCAATTGAATTACACTGTCGGATCTTAGGATGCAATACCTCGGCCGCCGCTGGGGGCAGTTTGCGTCGTAAACCAGCGTCGGGTATGCAAATTAGTAGTTACGGCGATCCACGATGGTTTTTCGCGTTCGTTACGTCGCTGCTAGTCTAGTTTCCCGTCGCAAAGTTAGTCGTCGTTTTAGCTGCCCTAACTTTACACAGCCCATGTTAAAGTATGGCCGTCGTTCCCGCGTCAAATTTCAAATTTTTTTTTTCTTGCGTAAGACGTCCGGGAATACGAAAGTACGCTACGCACGTCGCCGTTCGAAAAAATGACGTCACTTCGCACAAAGCACGGCGGGAATTTCAAAACCGAGCATGCGCAGTTTAAATGGCACACGCCCCTTTGAATTACGCGGGCTTACGCCGGAGGCCGCCGGCGTAAGTTTTCACGCAAGTGCTTTGTGAATCAGGCCCTTGCGATGAAAACTTGCGGCGGTGTAACGTATCTACGATACATTACGCCGCCGCGATTCTACGTGAATCTGGCCCATAGTTTGGAACCCCCCACAATTTAGAAAATTAGGCGACAATACACATGCACTGACATTAAACGCACTAAAGATTTGGGACGTTACTCAAAAAAAAAGTAATGGGAGATTTAATTCACCTTTAATTTTATTGAAAGATAATGATTATTTTCCACCCGGTAAAAAAGCATTAGGAGAAAATTGGATAAAAAGTGAGGACGTACATTAAGAGACATAATTAGTAGAGGTAAAATTTCACGAGTTGAAACACAAACCGGAATTTAGATTAATAAATGAATGGCGGTATCTCCAATTTTCACACACAAATGTGAACGCAGGTTAAATGTCTCAGTTTCGGTGGTGGTCAGTGTAAATCTTCTCATTACATTGGTGCTTGGTGTACAATCCTTTCATTCACACTAGTGGCCAGTGTGAAGGCCCCCCTTACATTGGTGGTCAGTGTAAATCCCTCCTTACATTGGCGGTTACTGTAAATGCTCCAATTACATTTGTGGTCAGTAGTGATGGACGAACATCTGACGGGACGGTTCGCGAACGCTAACCGCGAACTTTCGCAAATGTCCGCGAACCGCAAGTTTGCGGCGGGCCCCATTGACTTTAATGGCAGGCGAATATTAAAAACCTGCAGGTCATATTTGCAGCCACAAAATACTTACTAGCTGTGCACAAATAGTCCCACAACATGGACACTGACCTACCAGAAGTATTTAGTGAAAAACCGGATACATAAGTAAGTGCTGGCCTTTACAGGCCCCAAAAATTAGCCGACAGGCGTTCACCTGACAGTAAACAACTTTGTATTCTGTGGCTGGAGGTACATTTAGCTATTCACCGGATACAGAAGTAAGTGCTGGCCAGTACAGGCCCCAAAAATTAGCCCACAGGCGTTCATCTGACAGCAAACAACTTTGCATTCCGTGGCTGGTGGTACAATAGGCATTCACCGGATACAGAAGTAAGTGCTGCCCATTACATGCCCCAAAAATTAGCCCACGGCCACAGGCATTCACCTGACAGCAAACAACTTTGTATTCTGTGGCTGACAGCAAACAACTTTTCTGTGGCTGGTGGTACAATAAGCATTCACCGGATACAGTGTCGGCCATTACAGGCCCCAAAAATTAGCCGACAGGCGTTCAACTGACAGCAAACAACTTTGTACTCTGTGGTTGGAGGTACATTAAGCTATTTACCGGATACAGAAGTAAGTGCCGGCCAGTACAGGCCCAAAAAATTAGCCGACAGGCGTTCACCTGACAGCAAACAACTTTGTATTCCGTGGCTGGTGGTACAATAGGCATTCACCGGATACAGAAGTAAGTGCCGGCCAGTACAGGCCCCAAAAATTAGCCGACAGGCGTTCACCTGACAGCAAACCACTTTGTATTCCATGGCTGGTGGTACAATAGGCAATCACCAGATACAGAAGTAAGATCTGCCCATAAGGCCTCGTACACACGAGTTCCAGCGGACAAATCCGGTCGTCTGTACGGCCTAGCGTATATTTATCCGCGGAGATTCGTTCGGCCGATCGATTTCAAGCGGATAGAAATTTCTTAGCATGCTAAGAAATCTATCGGCTTGAATCGTGTCCAGTGGATTGATCCGGTCGTCTGTACAGACTCACCGGATCAATCCGTCCGCTCCCCTCCCTCGCATGCGTCGTAATGATTCGACGCATGCGTGGAAGTACTTACCTTCCAGCGTCGCACACGTCGCCTCGTCATCGTCGCGGCGACGGCGCGACACGTCACCGCGGATGTATTCCGCGCGGATTTTGATCCGATGGTGTGTACAAGCCATCGGATCAAAATCCGGAGGAGGAATCCAGCGGAGATCCCCTCGTCTGTACGAGGCCTTACATGCCCCAAAAATTAGCCCACGACCACAGGCGTTCACCTGACAGAAACAACCTTGTATTCTGTGGCTGGTGGTACATTAGGCATTCACCGGATATGGAAGTAAGTGCCGGCCAGTACAGGCCCAAAAAATTATCCCACAGGCGTTCACCTGAATTTGAATGAAACATGGTCTACTGGTCACATGTGTTGAATTCCTCCAAGATCCATGCTTCATTCATTTTTATAAATGTGAAGTAGTCAACACTGTTGTGAGCTAGGTGAGTGCGCTTATCGGTCATGACCCCCCCCCCCCCCGCTGCGCTGAACGTCCTTTCGGACAGGACACTGGATGAGGGGCAAGCCAACAGTTCCATTGCAAATTATGCCAGCTCTGGTCAGAGGTCAAGCCTGCCCACTCAGTAGTCCAGGGGTTCATCACTTCTCAGTGCGTCCACATCGGCCGTTAACCCGATGTAGTCGGACACCTGTCGGCCTAGGCGTTCCCTGATGCTGAATCCGGAGGACAGCTGTTGATGGGTCAGCTGAAAGAATGATCTCATATCATTAGTGAACAAGACATCTTCAAACCGCTCTCTTCTTGCAGGAACTGTTGGATTGGTACCCGAAACTGTTTCTCTGTGAGTGGAAATTCCTCTGCCAACGCACGCAAAAGCAGAATGCAGCATTTCTCGAAGCAAGGCCTGGAAGTGCTACATTCTGATAGCCCTCTGTGATGGTGGTAACATTTCTGCCATGTTTTGTTTGTACTGGGGGGTCTAAGTACGTTGCCACCCAGTACTTGTCCTTGCCCTTTATGCTTTTTATATGGGGAGCCCTCTTAAAACACTGGAGCATGAAGGCCCCCATTTGGACTAAACTGGAAGAGCTGTACTGGCCTGGCTCCTGCTCATCATCCAGGATAATGTCGTCCTCGTTCTCCTCCCCCCATCCACGGACAACACCAGGGATCCCAGAAAGGTTTAAAGCATGCTCTTCTTGCTCCACCTCCTCCGCCCCGGCACCATCCTCCTCTGACTCCTCTTCAGACTCTCGTAGTTGACTTGTCTCAGGTGGAGTAGCCCCCCCTGGGAATTCATCCAGCATTGTGACTTCCTCATCTTCCTGCTCCTGCTCCTCGACGACTTGATCAATGACACGACGCAATGCACGCAAAAGAAGGCGTAAGGTACGATGTCACTGATGGCGCCCTGGCTGCGACTGACCAGTTTGGTGATCTCATCAAATGGCCACAGAAGTCTGCATGAGTCGCGCATTAGCAGCCACTGGCGCAGTGAAAAAAAAACAAGCTCCCAGAACCTGTCCTGCCGCAGAGTTCGTACAGGTAGTCGTTAATTGCACGTTTCTGCTGGAGCAGCCTATCAAGCATATACGATGTTGAGTTCCATGGCGTCGGGAAGTCACAAATAAGATGTCTGATGGGCAGGTTGTGTCGCCGCTGAATGTCAGCAAGGCGAGCCATGGCCGTTTAAGATCTTCTGAAATGGGCTGAGATTTTCCTGGCCTGCCGCAAGACGTCCTGGACTCCAGGGTATTTGGCAACGAATCGCTGCACGACCATGGCACATGTGTAATTTTGCCCTCAGAAGGTTCACCCAGTGGGCAGTGAAAGTTATATACCTTCCCTGCCCGTGTTTGCTAGACCAAGGTGTCTGTGGTCAGATGTATCTTGGCACTGACACTGTGTGCCAGAGATACATTCACTTGATGCTGAACATGGCCATATATCTCTGGGATGCTCTTCTGTGAAAAATATTTCCTTCCTGGGACCTTCCATTGTGGTGTTCCAATGGCCACAAATTTTCGAAAGGCCTCCGACTCCACCAGTTTATATGGTAGTAGTTGCCTGGCTATCAGTTCTGACAAGACAGCGGTCAACCGTTGGGCAAGAGGGTTATCCAGCGTCATCGTTTTTTTTTACGATCGAACATTTGGGCCTGCCTTTTTGCAGAAAAACGTGAGGACGGCAAGGTGGTGTGGAGAACAATTGTGAGCATAGAGGAGAAGGAGAAGAGGCTGGACGGTGAGAGCCTGGAGTGTGGCTTTGTGGGTTCTGATGGCGTTGCTCCCACTGGGCTCAGTGATGGGAGGCCAGGTGCCTTCTTAAGGCGATCGTCCCTAGGTGAGTGTTGGGCTTACCGCGACTTATGCATTGACTGCAAAGGCTGCAGATGGCAACACTATTGTCTGCAGCGGACACGTTAAAAAAAGTCCACACTGCGGAGCCATGGGCTGGCGTCTTGGGAGCGCCAGATGTGACCGTACATGGATTCTGCAGTACCCAAATACACTTTTATGAAAGTATATTTTTAGATAACACCCCGCTTCAATCTGTCGTTTTGGGGGGCCGCTGGTTTATCGCTAGTAATGGACGAACATCCAACGGGACGGTTCGCGAACGCTAACCGCGAACTTCGCAAATGTCTGCGAACCGCAAGTTTGCGGCGGGCCCCATTGACTTTAATGGCAGTCGAATATTAAAAACCTGCAGGTCATATTTGCAGCCACAAAATACTTACTAGCTGTGCACAAATAGTCCCACAACATGGACACTGACCTACCAGAAGTATTAAGTGAAAAACCAGATACATAAGTAAATGCCGGCCATTACAAGCCCCAAAAATTAGCCGACAGGCGTTCACCTGACAGCAATCAACTTTGTATTCTGTGGCTGGAGGTACATTAAGCTATTCACCGGATACAGAAGTAAGTGTCGGCCATTACAGGCCCCAAAAATTAGCCCATGGCGACAGGCGTTCACCTGACAGCAAACAACCTTGTATTCTGTGGCTGGTGGTACAATAGGCATTGTAACAGCACTGGTGAACGGAGTGAACCACAACTGCGGCTAGCAAGGAATTCAATGCGATTCTCTATGCGACAACTCAGTATTAGGCCCCAGGCGTCAATCCTCGCAACAGGAATTTGGGGGATCTATACATCATCTCTGTGTCACATAAAGAAAGGTGTTAAGCTACTAAGTGTGGACGCATTACAACATGCGACCAAGGCTTAGCGTTTAAAATTAGTTCAAGGTCAATATCTCAATACACCACTACATGCAGGTGATTATCAGTAAGGGACCCCAGGCGTCACTCCTAGCAACAGGAGTTTGGGGGTTCTCTACATCATATCAACCTTAGCATGTAGAGATGTATTTAGGCCACTAGGGGAGATGCTATGAAATAGCATCAACCCTTAGCATAGAAAAGTTAGAGCGAACATGTTCAACAATTAGGACAAGGCCTATAAGTATTTGATACTTCTGTCAAGCACGTAGTAAATTGTATTTGTAGTAACAAGTATTAATTGCATACGAGAGCCATTACAGGCCCCAAAAATTTGCCCGCGGCCACAGGCATTCACTGGACAGCAAATAACTTTGTATTCTGTGGCTGGTGGTACATTAGGCATTCACCGGATACAGAAGTAAGTGTCGGCCATTACAGGCCTCAAAAATTAGCCCACGGCCACAGGTGTTCACCTGACAGCAAACAACCTTGTATTCTGTGGCTGGTGGTACATTAGGCATTCACCGGATACAGAAAAAAGTGTCGGCCAGTACAGGCCCAAAAAATTAGCCCACAGGTAGAGATGGCCTGCCGGTTCGACCGGCGGTCGTTTTCGCAGCGAACTTTGCGTGTTCACGGTCCACCAAACCGGCAGACATCTGGCGATGTTCGCGATGGTCCGCAATGTTACATGGGTAAGAATTTTGACCTGTGACACATCCATCAGGTGGTGCAGGACAGCCAATTGAGACATTTCAGCATATGGACATACCCCCTACCTTATAAATAGACCTGGTCTGGCGGCCATCTTACATTCTGCTTTTTGTCAGTGTAGGGAGAGGGTGCTGTTTGGAGCAGGGACAGGCTGTATTCTATCCAATAGCTATCTAAAAGGTCCACAAAAGTCCTTTTAAGGACTGGCATAGGTGTGCTACTTGCTGTGCAGTATATAGATGTCTAATACATTCATATACTTTTTGTCAGTGTAGGGAGAGGTTGGCGTTTCCAGCAGGGACAGACTTTAGCGACACAAATCGCTACCTAACAGGTCCACAAAAGTCCTTTCAAGCACTGGTATAGGTGTGCTACTTGCTGTGCAGTACATGATAGTGTGTAATACATTCATATACTTTTTGTCAGTGTAGGGAGAGGTTGGCGTTTCCAGCAGGGACAGAATTTAGCGACACAAATCGCTACCTAACAGGTCCACAAAAGTCCTTTCAAGCACTGGTATAGGTGTGCTACCTGCTCTGCAGTACATGATAGTGTGTAATACATTTATATACTTTTTGTCAGTGTAGGGAGAGGTTGGCGTTTCCAGCAGGGACAGACTTTAGCGACACAAATCGCTACCTAACAGGTCCACAAAAGTCCTTTCAAGCACTGGTATAGGTGTGCTACTTGCTCTGCAGTATATAGGTGTAATATACACTTAAAATATACTTTCAAATATAGAAAGCATATTGTAGTGGATTTGTATTGTGCAGCATTGTGACTGGCGGTGTATTGGTTACTGCTGATTTTTTGCCTCTTTCACTGCGTTACCTCTGCTACACACATTAAAAAAAAATCCTGAAAAAAAAAAGTTCATAACTGGTGCGATTTTGTTATATACCTTCTTTCACATATACTGTGCTTCTCTAGAGACTTTTGCTGTCACAGGGTCATTTAAAAAATGACAGGCAGAGGAAGAGGCAGGCCCTTCCGCAGGGGTGGTAGGGAAAGGGCAGGAGCACCAGGCCGGAGCCAAAGTGGGAAGTGGCACAATGTTCGTTCGATTACGTCAAAGGACGCACCAGACTTGGTTGAGTGGCTTGCCACCAACACCACCACCACCACAATATAACCTCCGCTTGATTCACAGGAATTATTTTCCGATCCATCAGAAGACATTTCAGATGCGCAGCCATTCTTGGCATTGGATCAGGAAGAGGAGGTAGCAACAGCCAGCACTCAGCAGTCTGACGACAGTACTCAGATCAGCCCAAGGAGGTTGGTGCCCGCTGTTGCTGCCTGCTCCGAGATCTCTACTGTTAGTGATGGGGAAGGTGAAGTCGATGATGATGTGTCTACAGACGTCACGTGGGTGCCCACAAGAGAGGAAGAGGAGGGGAGTTCAGAGGGAGAGATGGAACAGCAGATAGGGAGGAGAAGCAGGAAGGACAAACCAGACTCCTAATGTATCAGGAGCGAGCCACCAACCATCTGGTGCTCCCAGGAGGCCGGCCCATGGTTCCGTAGTGTGGGCTTTTTTTAACGTGTTCGCTGCAGACAATAGTGTTGCCATCTGCAGCCTTTGCAGTCAACGCATAAGTCGCGGTAAGCCCAACACTCACCTAGGGACGACCGCCTTAAGAAGGCACCTGACCCCCCATCACCGAGCCAAGTGGGACCATCAGAACCCACAAAGCCACACTCCAGGCTCTCACCGTCCAGCCTCTTCTCCTTCTCCTTCCCCTCTATGCTCACAATTGTCCTCCACTCCACCTTCCATCGTGCCTTCCTCAAGTTTTTCTGCAAAAAGGCAGGCTTCCGTGGCCCAAATGTTCGATCGTAAAAAAAACGATGACACCGGATAACCCTCTTGTCCAACGGTTGACCGCTGGCTTGTCGGAACTGATAGCCCGCCAACTATTGCCATATAAACTGGTGGAGGCGGAGGCCTTTCAAAAATTTGTGGCCATTGGAACACCACAATGGAAGGTCCCAGAAAGGAAATATTTTTCACAGAAGGGCATCCCAGAGCTATATGGCCATGTTCAGCGGCAAGTGAATGTATCTCTGGCACACAGTGTCGGTGCCAAGATACATCAGACCACAGACACGTGGTCTAGCAAACAGGTATATAACAGGTATATAACTTTCACTGCCCACTGGGTGAACCTTGACGGTCGTCAAGCATGTAACCCGTGGCACCCATGTAGATTTGGTTTTACCGCCATGGATTCCATGCAGGCCTGCCTCTTCTTCTCCTCCTCCTACTCCATCCTCCCTCTCCTCCTCTGCTGACTCCTCATTTTCCGATGCTACCATCTCTTCCGCTGCGCCGCCCAAGATCCCCAGAACCTATTCGACATGCCAGGTGAAACGTTGCCATGCTGTGCTGCCTCTGTTGTGCCTAGAAGACAAGAGCTACACTGGCCCTGCACTCCTTTCAGCTTTGCGTTCACAGGCAGATCAGTGGCTAACACCGCTCAATTTGACAGTTGGTTAAGTGGTGTGCGACAACGGTGCCAATCTGCTGAGCGTGCTGAAACAGGGCAAAATTACACACGTTCCATGCATGGCACGTTCCATGCACATCCTGAACTTGGTCGGGCAGCGATTCGTTGCCAAAAACCCTGGGCTCCATGACGTCTTGCGGCAGGCCAGGAAAATCTCGGCCCATTTCAGAAGATCTTACACAGCCATGGCTCATCTTGCTGACATTCAGCGGCGACACAACCTGCCCATCAGACCTGCCCATCAGACTGCCCGACGCTATGGAACTCAACATTATATATGCTTGATAGGCTGCTCCAGCAGAAACGTGCAATTAACGACTACCTGCACAAATTCTGCGGCAGGACAGGTTCTGTGGAGCTTGTTTTTTTTGCACCGCACCAGTGGCTGCTCATGCGCGACTCTTGAAGACTTCTGCGGCCATTTGATGAGATCACCAAACTGGTCACTCGCAGCCAGGGCGCCATCAGTGGCATCGTACCTTACGCCTTCTTTCTGGAGCATGCATTGCATTGTGTCATTGATCAAGCAATCAAGGAGCAGGAGCAGGAAGATTAGGAAGTCGCAATGCTGGATGAATTCCCAGGGGGGGCTACTCCACCTGAGACAAGTCAACAACGGGAGCCTGAAGAGAAGTCAGAGGAGGATGGTGCCGGGACGGAGGAGGAGAAGCAAGAAGAGCATGCTTTAAACCTTTCTGGGATCCCTGGTGTTGTCCGTGGATGGGGGGAGGAGAACGAGGACGACATTATCCTGGATGATGAGCAGGAGCCAGGCCAGTACAGCGCTTCCAGTTTAGTGCAAATGGGGGCCTTCATGCTCCAGTGTTTTAAGAGGGACCCCCGTATAAAAAGCATAAAGGGCAAGGACCAATACTGGGTGGCTACGTACTTAGACCCCCGGTACAAACATAACATGGCGGAAATGTTATCACCATCACAGAGGGCTATCAGAATGCAGCACTTCCAGGCCTTGCTTCAAGAAATTCTGCATTCTGCTTTTGCGTCCGCAGGCAGAGGAATTACCACTCACAGAGAAACAGTTTCAGGTACCAATCCAACAGCGCCTGCAAGAAGAGGGCGGTTTGAAGATGTCTTGGTCACTAATGATATGAGCTCATTCTTTCAGCCGACCCATCAACAGCTGTCCTCCGGATCCAGCATCAGGGAACGCCTAGACCGACAGGTGTCCGACTACATCAGGTTAATGGCCGATGTGGATGCACTGAGAAGTGATGAACCCCTGGATTACTGGGTGGGCAGGCTTGACCTCTGGCCAGAGCTTGCACAATTTTCAATGGAACTGTTGGCTTGCCCCTCATCCAGTGTCCTGTCCGAAATGACGTTCAGCGCAGCAGGGGGGTTGTGACCGATAAGCGCACTCGCCTAGCTCAAAACATTGTTGACTACCTCACATTTATAAAAATGAATGAAGCATGGATCTCGGAGGAATTCAACACATGTGACCAGTAGACCATGTTTCATTCAAATTCAGGTGAACGCCTGTGGGCTAATTTTTGGGGCCTGTAATGGCCGACACTTACTTCTGTATCCGGTGAATAGCTTAATGTACCTCCAGCCACAGAATACAAAGTTGTTTGCTGTCAGGTGAACGTAGATTTACGTTTTTTTATTTACTTTCCATTCATCAGTTTACTTTCATTTCTGTCCCTTAATTTTGCTCCCCGTCCAATCCTGTGTCTTTATTTTTCATTCCACCTATCCCCTGCTTGCCCCGTCTTGTCCCCTCCCCATCTTCTTATTACAAGTTTAGCTCCACATTTCTCCTCCACCAGCTTGAGAAAGGAGTGCGGCAGCCGCGTCATACGCTGCCTGTACACTCGGAAACGCGTTGCATCCCCGGTGACGTCATAACCCCTCGCCTGCCAGTTCACCTGCGCTTTAAACATCACCTGAGATCCCCCCACCGCAGCCGGCTCCATCTAAACAGCAGTGAGAAGACACCGATCTCCCCCCACTCCACAGCGCTCCTGCGAGGACCAGTGAAAGGACGGACCGGATGAGACCCACTTCTCCCTATCTTGGGATTGTTACATGCCTGCTACACACCACAAAAATGTAAGTGGCTTTTATCTGTGTACCTAATAAATTGTGTTTAAACTTTTGCACCCAGAGGCGCCTCTTCCCTTCTTGTTTTTGGCTTTGGCCAATTATGCCTCAGGGGATTTAGTACACGCCCCACACTATATAAGGCCACCTGGAAGTCGGCCTTGTGTAGTGTGTTGCGGAGTTGGTGAAAGACAGACAGAGAGACAGAGAGAGACAGTGTCAGTTCAATTGAGTTAGATAGAGAAGGCAGGCAGGTGAGTCAGTTTGCTGCAGTTACAGTGTGTAGAGGATATATATGCATCCCAGGTGTTGTATTTATATTTATACACTGTATTCAGTTTAGCTAGATCCGTATTAGTATTTTGTTTTAGTGTCCTTTACACAGTGTGCACCAAAAGCTTACCTGAATACAATTGCTGGTGGTGTTCTCATACAAATACAGGCAGGAACCTCCAGTATCCAGTTTTAGTGTCCTTTGCACAGTGTGCACCTAAAGCTTACCTGAATACAATTGCTGGTGTTCTCATACAAATACAGGCAGAGACCTACAATATACAGTTTTAGTGTCCTTTGCACAGTGTGCACCTAAAGCTTACCTGAATACAATTGCCGGTGTTCTCATACAAATACAGGCAGGGACCTCCAGTATCCAGTTTTAGTGTCCTTTGCACAGTGTGCACCTAAAGCTTATCTGAATACAATTGCTGGTGTTCTCATACAATTACAGGCAGGGACCTACAGTATTCATTTTTATTGTCCTTTGCACAGTGTGCACCTAAATCTTACCTGAATACAACTGCTGGTGTTCTCATACTAATACCACAGGTAGGGATCTGCAAGTATTTTCACTTGGTGTACTGTGTCCTCTGCACAGTGTGCACCTAAAGCTACCTGACTACAATTGCTGGTGTTCTCATACAAATACCACGGGCAGGGATCTGCAAGTATTTTCACTTGGTGTACTGTGTCCTCTGTGCAGTGTGCACTTAAAGCTACATGACTACAATTGCTGGTGTTCACATACTAATACCACAGGCAGGGATCTACAAGTATTTTCACCTAGTTTACTGTGTCCTCTGCACAGTGTGCACCTAAAGCTACCTGACTACAATTGCTGGTGTTCTCATACTAATACCACAGGCAGGGAGCTGCAAGTATTTTCACTTAGTGTACTGTGTCCTTTGCACAGTGTGCAACTAAAGCTAACTGAAGACAATTGCTGGTGTTCTCTTAATAATAATACTACAGGCAGGCAGTTGATTCTGCTAGCTGCAGTATAATCAGGATTTATATACATCCCAGCTTTGTGCAGCTACATCTCCCTGCAGGCCATTAGTAGGTCTGGAAGGACAACAAGGAGAGGCAGAGAGTCACAGGCCAATAAAAGAGGGCAAGCAGGCCCGTGGCCGTGGGACACGCTCGTCCTTTTTTTCGGCAGCTGGCCGTGTTGAGCCACAACATGCCGAAGACTTGGTAGAGTGGATGACCAAGCTGTTCTTATCCTCCTCATCCTCTCTCACCCAGGCTCAGGGTACTTTGTCTGGCAAAGCAGCTGCCAACGCGGCCTCTTCCCTCTGCTCAATGGCATCAGTCACTTCTTCCCTAGCCCCACCATGTCCTCCTGAGGAGTCCCCCGAACTGTTTGACCACAGTGTTGCAGTGCTGCAGTCGGATGCACAGCGTTTTGAAGGCTCCGATGATTGTACCCAGCTAGAGGTAGGCAGTAACGTGAGCCCAGAGAGAGGGGGTGCCCAAGAAGGACAGCAATCTGGCAGTCATGTTCCCCCAGCTGCAGCATACTGCCAGGTTTGCTACAGTGATGAGAAGGGAGGGGATGATGAGGTCACTGACTCCACGCGGGTGCCTGATAGCAGAGAGGAGGAGAAGGCACATCTCCAACGAGGCAGGATGCCCTCCAGGGGCCAGCTTAAGGGCAGCACACCGACTGCATTACACTGCAGAGCTCCGCATGTGCAGGGCGCTGCTGTCTCTCCACGTTATTCCAAAAGTTCTTTGGTGTGGGCCTTTTTTGAGATGAGTGCATCAGATCGCACCGCTGCTATTTGCAACATATGTCGCAAGCGTATCTCGCGTGGCCAAAACATCAACCGCTTGGGCATCACATGCTTGACCAGACATATAGCGACCTGCTATGCAGTTTGTTGACAGGCGTACCTAAAAGACCCACACCAAAGAACAAAGCGGACCTCTCCTTGCTCTTTATCAGCTGGGATCTCCAAACCCACTATACCTTCATTTCTCTCTGAAGCCTGCACTGATAGGATTGAAGGTGTAGAATTAGGTGTGTCACATCCGAGTACTTGCGGGCAATCTGCTATCGGTACACCGACGTCAGATTGTACTAGGCAAATTTCCCTGCCCCAGCTGCTGCATCGCCGAAAGAAGTTCGCTCCCAGCCATCCACATGCCCAGCAGTTGAATGCTAGCTTGGCTAAATTAGTAGCACTTCAACTGCTGCCTTCAACTGTTGCCTTGTCAGTTTGTGGAATGTGCGGTACCTCAGTGACAGGTTCCCACGGAAGGCGATTCTGGCTCTCTACCAGCATGTGGAAGGCAATGTCCATGCCTCGCTGGACAGGGTGGTCAGCGGTAAGGTACCGCTGACTCATGGTCCAGCAGGCATGGACAGGGACGTTTCCTATCTTTCACGGCACATTGGGAGACAGTAGTGTTGGAGGTTGTACCGCGACCACTCCTCCAAAATGCTACTACTGGTGATTGTGACACACCTCTCCTCCACCCCCTCCTCTTCTTCTTCCTCTGTGGCCTCTTCTGTGCTGATTTGTCCTTGGAACCAGCGGTTCTTCATAGGCGTTCAAGGGGCATATGCAGGTACGCAGGCAAAAAGATGTCATGTGGTGCTTGAGCTGGTGTGCTTGGGGGACAGGAGCCACACTGGGGCAGAGGTTCTGTCAGCTCTGCAGGGGCAGGCTCAGAGGTGGGTGACGCCACAACAGCTTAAGCCAGGAATGGTGGTTTGCGACAATGGCACCAACCTCCTCTCCGCCCTCCTACAGGGACAACTGACTCATGTGCCCTGTTTTGCTTACGTCCTTAACTTGGTGGTGCAGCGGTTCTTGGGCAGGTACCTGGGCTTACAGGATGTCCTAAAGCAGGCCAGGAAATTCTGTGTGCATTTCCGACGGTCAAATAATGCCATTGCTCGGCTGACTGACTTCCAAAAGGAATACAACCTGCCCAAGAACCGCCTAATCTGTGACATGCCCACCAGGTGGAACTCTACGTTGGCCATGCTGCAGTGGCTGCACACGCAGCAGAGGGCCATCAATGAGCATCTGTGCCAATATGGCACCAGGACAGGGTCAGGGGAGCTTGGGTTTTTTCCCCCATGCCAGTGGGCCATGATCAGGGATGCATGCACTGTCCTGTCACCATTTAAGGAGGCCACGAGGATGGTGAGCAGTGACAGTGCATGCATCAGTGACACTGTCCCTCTTATCCACCTGTTGGAGCACACGCTGCATGAAATAATGGACAGGGCACTTGAGGCAGAACAGAGGGAGGAAGAGGAGGACTTCCTTACCTCTCAAGGCTCCCTTTATCCAGATAGTGTTCCTGTTTGCCCGCCTATAACACAGGAAGAGGACGAGGAGGAGGATTGTGTCAGCATGGAGGTGGAGCCTAGCACTCAGCATCAGCAGCAGTCTTAAGGGATCAATTACAGTCCCAAGAAACCCATGGACTTGTACGTGGCTGGGACAAGGTGGCTGCGGATCATGTCGTTCTCAGTGACCCAGAGGACTCCGCACCAAATGCCTCAGCAAACCTACGCTGCGTGGGCTCCCTGATTCTGCAAAGCCTGTGGAAGGATCCTTGTATTTGTGCTATCAAGGAGAAGGATCATTACTGGCTGTCAACCCTCCTTGATCCACGTTACAAGGGTAAGGTTGCAGACCTTATCTTGCCAGCGCAGAGGGAGTAGAGGATGAAACATCTTTGGGAGGCCTTGCAGAAAGGTTTGTGCAACGCGTTCCAGAGACTGGGAGGTTACAAAATCATGGTCCTGGACAACGTGTTGCTGAGGCTTCGGTCAGTCAAAGAAAGAGCATTGGAGAAGGTGGCCGTCTGACCGATGCGTTCAGACATTTTTTAGTCTGCAGCCTCAAGGTATAACTGGTTCCAGCAACCATCGCCAGCATCTGTTTTACATGGTGCGGGAATACCCAGGGGCAAGATCAGACTTGGACACCTTTCCCACCAAAAATCCTCTGGGTTACTGGGTCTTGAGGATGGATCACTGGCCAGAGCTTGCACAGTATGCAATTGAGCTACTGGCCTGTCCTGCACCTGGCGTTCTTTTTTGGAACGCACATTCATTGCTGCTGGAGGCTTTGTAACCGATCACAGGGTGCGCCTATCCATGACTCGGTCGATCGACTGACCTTCATAAAAATGAATCAGTCTTGGGTCACCACCAGCTACCAAGCACCTGATGCTGATGTAACCGAATATTTTTTTTTGGAAATGTCAGATCCCTTCAAGACTGCTTATGCTGATGCTCAGTGACTATCCTGTTATGCTGAGTGACTATCCTCGTCCTCCTCAATGATCATGCTGACAGCTTGTAAGAATATTTTTGGTTCTGGACACCTCCACCAGTGGCTAAGGCCCAATTTTTCTGCCCCTGTTTAACAGGGGCGTGTAATTAAAATTTTTGATGCAATACTTTGCAGCATGGCTCATTCCTGCGCTCCAACTAGAGTATCTGTGAGGGGTTGCAGTGTTGTGACACCAGTGCCTAAGGCCCAATTTTCTGCCCCTGTTTAATAGGGGCGTGTAATTACAATTTTTGATGCAATACTTTGCAGCAGGGCTCATTCCTGCGCTTCAACTAGAGTATCTGTGAGGGGTTGCAGTGTTGTGGCTCCAGCACCAGTGCCTAAGGCCCAATTTTTCTGCCCCTGTTTAACAGGGGCATGTAATTACAATTTTTAATGCAATACTTTGCAGCAGGGCTCATTCCTGCGCTCCAACGAAAGTATCTGTGAGGGGTTGCTGTATTGTGGAACCAGTGCCTAAGGCCCAAATTTTGGGGCATGTAATTACAATTCTTGATCTTATATTTCACAGCAGGGCCCATTCCTGTGCCCACCAAGAGTAACTGTGAGGGCTTACAGTGTTGTGGCACCAGCACCACCACCACCACCAACAACAAAGGCCCAATTTTTCTGCCCCTGTTCAACTGGGGCATGTAATCACAATTCTCGATCTAATATTTAACAGCAGGGCCCATTTCTGCACCCACCAAGAGTAACTGTGCACCACCACCACCAAAGGCAACATTTTTCTACCACTGTTCAACAATGGCATGTAATTACAATTTTTGATATACTAGTTCACAACAGGGCGTTCCAGCGCCCACCAAGACTTACTGTGAGGGCTTACAGTGTTGTGGCAACACCAACACCTAAGGTCCAAATTTCTGCAGAGTATATTTCCTGACAGACTCCATGGCAGCCTACGTGTGGGTTAATCCCGCCTCTCATACCTCATAGGACCCTACTCCCATAAATCTTTGCTTCTAGCCAGAGACCGTGTTCCTTTTTTTGTCCTCCTCCTAGGACCAAGATGTATTTTGTTACCTTATAAAGATTCTATGGATATTCAGTCTGGCGCACGGATTGATGGTTCAATCTTATGGAATTCCAGCAGTCCCAGCTATTAGCAGGGTGGATTCGGGCAGTTTTTATGGTGCCATGAAGAGCTTATTACCCTGGCCATTGGCAGGCAAGCGGCAACTTGGGCCAAACGTCCTAGCTATTAGCAGGAGGCCCCCCCCCCCCTGATTTACATACGCCCAGATCGTGCAGTGATCGTATATTCCCATGTCCCAGGCTGAATCAGGATCAGGATGGTATCGTATGAGATTCATTATATATATACTTATTTGCTTGGCAGCAGTTTTTGTTTGTTCTCTGTCTGTACCTGTCCGCGCTGTGTATCTCCTCTATGGCGGCTGGGACGCATCTGCGTTCCACTCGGCCGCGTCTTCCGGGCTGCCTGCAGTGTTGTGAACCTAGCCTGGGATCGAGGCTTGGTTTCACACTTGCTCAGTTCCGGATTGGATGGCCTTTCGCGCATGCGTGCGGACTCCGTTAGGCGACGTCGGCTCCGTCGTACGTACGCCAGGGGGCGCGGTGACGTCATCGGCGGCGCCAGGTTTAAATAGCTGTCAGATTCAGCTATTGCCTGGGATGCCCTGCGGGATCGTGAGCAGCCTCCCGGTGTCTGTAGCTGTGTCTGGCAAAGTAGGAAACGGTATCACTCCTCCCTCTGCTGCTGCTCTACCTGGTTGTTTTCCTTGGGTAAATTGTGGTTTGATTTTTCAGCTACCATATCTGTACAATGGATGTTTCACCGCCCCCCGGTGGCCAACCCTTGCTCTGCAGGTAGGAATCTTTTTCCTACTGCTTGTATTGGTTGCCCTTCTGTTTTTTTCCTTCAATCATTGATGTTCTGTCCTTGTGTATCTTGTCTTTTTTAGCCCTTCTAAGTCTGAAACTAGGCATTCAGCACGTGAAGAAAATGATAACGCTAAATCTAAACATCATTCCTCTTCAAGCTCTAGACGACCGAGATCGTCTTCTCGACATCATAGTAGAGAGTCCAGATCTGCACACCACTCCCGTGGCCGTTCCAGTCACTCTAAAAGCAGAGTGTGACGGTATCGGTATGATATCCCCATCAACGTTCCCTTCTTCCCATAACGAAAATCACCCCAATATTCCACGAGGAGGGATATCCCTGGAATCGCCCAGAAAGCCACACATGAGACCAGCTTACTGCTTGAACAACACAGAGTTTTAATCGTAAGAAACCAGAGCTTATATGTGGTTACAACTGTTACAATGACAAATCTCCGCCCCCCCTCACACAGTGGGGGGTCTTCAATACAGCTCCTTTGAAATAAAGATATTTCTTTGAACTACTCAGTATCTAGCCGGTTCGGCACCGCATATAGAGAGATAATTATCACAAGGAAGCAATCAGCATAATTAACATGAGCCACTTATCTAATCACAGTAACCAGTAAACACAGGGCTAGAACAATTAACATTTGAAACAGGGCTGGCTGCAGAAGAGTAAATACAATTAACAGCCTTAAACAAGCAGGGAGGATTAAACTGAAGCATATAGGTAAAAAGTCCATCACACAGAGTTTGCTGGGGGTGCAAGTCTCAGATTCCGGAAGGGAGATCTCTCTGTGAACCATGTTATGCCCGGGCCATGAGGGAGAGGGGTGAGGAAGGTCTTCAAGTGGAGGCTATAGTCAGAAAGGTGGTCCAGGAGTCCCTAAACAAATCTGACCCCATAACTACAGTTGTCCCTCCAACTGACCCCGCACCAATTCCCATACAAATGGATACTGAAGTTCCGGGGCCCTCTACACTCTATCGCTCCGCAAGTGAATCCTCCTTGTGCGAAGTAGAAGATTCTAACAATACTTCTGGTTTTGATTTTTCTTTAGTCCCAAATCTAGTAAAGGCAGTAAAAGACGCATTAAAGTGGGAAGAGCCTGTTGAGGCTCCTTCTAAACAGAGAAAATACTTCAAACACCTCAAGAAGGAACGGCCAAATTTTCCTTTTCTGGAAGAACTTGGGGGAATCTTTTCAGAGGAATGGACTGGGGTGGAAAGGAAAAATTCTTTACTTTCCAAGGTGTCAAAAATTTATCCTTTCAAAAGTGAGGATGTGAAACATCTAGAATCTGCCCCTCTGGTTGACGCAGCTCTAATGAGGCTAGTGAAACACGTCACACTCCCTTTGGAAGATTCCGTCTTGTTCAAAGACGGGTTGGAAAGGAAGATAGATACTGACCTAAAACGGATATATATCACAGCAGGAATGACTTGAAAACCAGCTCTGGCCCTCGCAGCGTTGTCTAAAGCTATGGAAACTTGGTCAGATGAGATTGATTCCTCCCTATCAAACATCTCTGAAGATTTAGCAGGAAGCATGCAGCTTCATGAACTGAAAATGGCATCGGTTTTTTTGGGGGAGGCTTCCCTTGATATTATACGCCTGGTGGCTCGTGTCATGCTCTCCTCTGTGACAGCCAAATGGGCCTTGTGGCTCCGTCCTTGGCTAGCTGATCCTGCCTCTAAGCAGGCTTGGTGCCGTATTCCCTTTCAGGGTTCTTCCCTGTTTAGGAATAAGCTTGATAGTGCCATTTCCCGGGCCACGGGTGGTAAGTCGGGATTCCTTCCCCAAGATCGTCGCCTTCTGGGTCCGAGAAGATTTCAACCTAAACGTAATCAGGATCGTGCAAGAGAGGCTCGTAGCTACAGACCTGGCCGCGATTTCAGGCGGAATTGGAGAAGAAACCAACCGTCGGGGCAGAAGCCCTCTAAAGTAGCTTCTTCTGGGGGTCGTGAAGCCCCTAAATCCTTTTGATACAGAATTGGCTCAGACAGTTCAAGTCGGGGCCAGATTACTCCAGTTCCGACATGTCTGGGCAGCCTCGGTAAAGGATTACTGGACGGTCAAAACAATTTCTTCAGGTCATTCATGGACGTTCATAGAACCACCCAGGCTTCAGTTTGTACCCACAGTCCTACCCTCCTTGGAGGAGAAGAAACAAATTCTTCTTTCATACACAAATTCTCTAATAACTCAGGGTGCCGCCATACAAGTTCCAGCGTCCGAAAGGTTCCAGGGGATGTATTCACCCCTGTTCATGGTCCAAAAGAAGTCTGGCTCTTGGAGACCAGTAATAGATCTCACGTACCTAAATACCTTCATAAAAAAGGAAAGGTTCAAGATGGAGTCATTGCTCACAATACGTCAGACGGTTCAACCAGGCGATTGGCTAGTCTCTATAGACCTAAAAGATGCATACTTTCATGTTCCAATTGCAGCAGAGTTCCAGAAGTATCTCCGGTTTGCGGTAAACAATATTCATCTCCAGTTTACATGTCTCCCGTTCGGGCTTACAACATCGCCTCGAGTATTTTCAAAGCTCTTACTGGCTGTGGTCGCCTTGATCAGAACCAAGGGAATCCGTCTACACCACTATCTGGACGATCTGCTATTACTCTCCCAATCCAAGGGACAGATACTGCTACACCAGTCTCAAGTCATTTCTAAGTAGGTGTATATACAATAATGCGCAAACCAAATAATAGTGTGAATCAGGCTGCCAACATACCATATGGATGTAAGGTGAAAAAAATTGCGAAAAAATGTAGCGCCCAACAAATATATAAAAACCCTAAAAAGGGAAAAGTTACTGTGTAACCTGAGGGCGAATGACTTATGGACCAAGTCTTGCACCCCTTGATACACGATAGTGAAACATATAAGGTGAAAATCCGAACATTGGGAGCTACAGCTCCCAATGTAATAGATGCTCCTATGTGACGAAATTGCAGACACAACTGTGCTCAAAACAGTCAGCAAGCAAGTGCACATATGTGAATATCTGTGGTATAAACCACCATTCGTGTGTTGATAAAAATATATAAAATAAACCAAACAAAGTGATATATATGACCAAACTGGATGTTTGTGGTATAGAGACAAAGAGTTAGTTATAAACTACCCTGACACATTTCTACCCTGACGGAGTTCGGTTGGCTTCTGAACTTAGAAAAGAGTCATCTAGAGCCTACACAAACCCTGACCTTTCTCGGAGCTCAATTCAATACGATAGAGAGCACAATCTCCTTACCACCGGAGAAAATTCCTATTATCCGAGACAGGATTCACCTTGCATTGTCTTCTCCTCTCCTCAGAGCCTCACAGTGCCTAAAAATAATAGGCACCATGGTATCTACAACCCCCATGATGAAATGGGCACAGTGGAAGATGCGTCCCTTTCAGAAGGGTTTTTTCCAACAATGGGATCCAAAGGCCCGAGATCATTTCATTCGGATAACTCCATGCATGCGGGAAAGTCTCCCTTGGTGGCTCTTACGGAAAAATCTTCTCAACTGTCATTCGATAGCCCCCGTTTCATGGATCACAATTACAACGGATGCCAGCAACAGAGGCTGGGGGGCACTCTGCCTGAAGGAGGTGGCACAAGGGAAGTGGGTCTTTCCGTCTCAAAAGGTAGTTTCCAATGTCCTGGAACTTCGAGCAGCCTTCCATGCTCTACAGGCCTTCTCTCACTTGATCAAGGGATCCTCAGTCCTCCTGAGACTGGACAACACGTCAGCAGTGTCTTATATCAAAAGACAGGGGGGCACCCGCAGTCTTTCTCTACTGAAAGAAGTAGACCCGATCATGTCATGGGCTCAAACACATTTAATGAACCTGACAGCAGTATATCTTCCCGGAGTTCAAAACTCTCAGGCGGATTTTCTTTCAAGGAAGTCGCTCGACAACAACGAATGGTCTCTCCACAGCGAAGTCTTCAACTGGATTCTATCTCTAGGGATTGCCCCAGAAGTAGATCTATTCGCATCCCCGTGCAACTTCAAACTAGAGAAGTACTACACGAGAGGTCGTTGCCCTCAAGCCTTCGGAGTGGACGCCCTGACAGACCAGTGGAGGTTTCAGAAAGCATACGCCTTTCCCCCGACACCTGTCATTCTCCGCTTCCTGTCGAGACTCAGATGGGAGAAGGTCAAAATAGTAGCGATAATCCCATACTGGCCCAACAGGCCATGGTTTCCGTTACTGGCACAACTGAGTTTCCGGGATCCAGTTCAGCTTCCATCCAGACCAGATCTTCTACTACAAGGAATAACTCCTCACCCTTGTCCAACACATCTACATCTAATGGCTTGGTTTTTGAGAGGGCAAGGTTGGAAGCATTAGGATGCCCAAGTAAAGCCGTTCCAACCTTGTTAAATGCCAGAAGACCAAGTACCAACAAGGTTTATCAGAAGATATGGTCCAAATTCTCAGACTTCATTGCCTCTGTGAATGGTTCTCTTAATGATCCCCAAATTCAGGATGTACTGGGGTTCCTCCAGACAGGTCTTGACCTACCCCTGTCTGTCAGCTCCTTGAGAGTCCAGATTTCAGCCATCTCCGCCTTCACAGGCATATCCTGGGCCAGGCACTCACTTGTCAGGCAATTTTTTAAAGGTGCTGTGAGACTTAGACCTCAAAGAAGACCAAGGTTTTCCAAGTGGGATCTTCCTACGGTTCTGGATTTTTTCTCAGAAGGTCATCATGAGAATCATTTGTCAATCAAGGATCTCTCTCTCAAAGTTGCCTTCCTTGTTGCCATTACGTCAGCTAAGAGAGTATCTGAAATTGGTTCTCTAGGTTCCAAAGAACCGTTTCTCACCTTCTTCCCGGATCGGGTCGTGTTAATTCCTATGTTGGGTTCTAACCCAAAAGTAACATCTGTCTTTCACGAGAATCAGGAGATCGTCCTTCCAACCTTTCGTTCATCTGAGGACTCTAGTGTTCATCCTTTGAATGTTGGAGAAGTTCTGAAACAATACCTTGAAGCTACTATTTCTTTCCGGCAATCAGATCATCTACTTGTCACCTTTCAAGGGAAAAATAAAGGAATGCGTGCTTCCTCCAGGACTATTGCTAGGTGGATCGTCCAAGCCATCCAAATGGCCTACAGAGCAAAGGGGTTGGCTCCTCCAGAAGTGGTGACTGCACACTCCACTCGGAGCATCTCCACATCGTGGGCGACTGCCCGTCACGTTTCCCCGGAAATAATTTGTAAAGCAGCCGCGTGGTCGTCCTTGAATACATTTATGACGCATTATTGCGTGGAACCGGCCTCCTTATCGTCGGTTAATTTTGGTTTGCACGTTTTATCTGTGGACAATGTCAAATAAATCTTTTTTTCATTAACTAGCATTTGCCCACCCGGGTGTGTATGGCTAGTCATTTCCCACACGTAGGCTGCCATGGAGTCTGTCAGGAAAAGGGAAAATTTATATCAAATACTTACCGTAATTTTCCTTTCCTGATGGACTCCATGGCAGCAGGAGTTCCCTCCCTTGCTGGAGTAGGCTATATTACGGAACACGGTCTCTGGCTAGAAGCAAAGATTTATGGGAGTAGGGTCCTATGAGGTATGAGAGGCGGGATTAACCCACACGTAGGCTGCCATGGAGTCCATCAGGAAAGGAAAATTACGGTAAGTATTTGATATAAATTTTCCCTTTTGGCAGGCCCCTACTTTCAAACATCCAACTTACAAATGACTCCTACTTGCAAATGAAAGGAGACAACCGGAAGTGAAAGGAAATCTACCCCTAGGAAGGTAAATTCTCTCCTGTAAGAGGTGTTTCCTCTCCACTGATGCTTTATCACCAATCCTTGTTTCACAAAAAAAAAAAACATTTTCAAAAAATTGGGACAGAAAGTGAGGTGAAATCTTCTGAACAGATGCACAGACAGCAAAACAAATGTTACAGGGATGATAACCCTTCCCTGTGTTTTCCAAAAAGCTTAAAAATAGATTTTTTTTGCTGAAGCTACACTTTAAAAATGTACCAGTTCAAAATTACAAACAGATTCTACTTAACAACAAACCTACTGTCCCTGTCTTGTTTGCACTGCCTGTATACTGCTGTTCAGAGTATATAGGGGCCCCACGCCTTTCCTTTTTTTTCACAAGAAAACGCCTTTCCTTTTTTTAAGTTGGGTGCAGGGTTCCCTTTAATATCCATACAAGACCCAAAGGGGCTGGCAATGGGCTGGGGGGGAAGGGTACCCATGACATTTTTCTCAATGATTTTCATCCATATTGGGTCTGTAACCAGACATTACATTAAAGCCGCAAGCAGTTTTAAATGACCTTTTCCCATATAAATGTCATTTTGTGCAGTTCTAAACACTGGAAACACGTGCCACTTCAAAGGCATACTATAGACACCCAGCAGGTACAATATTTAAAGGAATATACATTTTTTTCACTTTAAGCATCATTAAAATCACTGCTCCCAAAAATAAATACATTTTTTTAAAACTTTTTTTGCATTGATACATGTTCCCTGGGGCAGGACCCGGGTCCCCAAACCCTTTTTAGGACAATAACTTGCATATTAGCCTTTAAAATTAGCACTTTTGATTTTGAACGTTCGAGTCCCATATACTTCAATGGAGTTCTAAAGTTTGCACGAATGTTCGGTCCGTTCGAAGGTTCTGATTGGAACTGAACCGGGGGGTGTTCGACTCATCCCTACTTAAGAATATAAAAATACTACTTATGGACTCAACCAGATATTGAAAAGATATGTATTTATGCAATAGCCTAGATAGCAAAAGCACTGTATAAATTCATTTTATTGTACACAAATATATTCTTAAAAATGATTTCTAAAAGAACCTCCACTGAACTACTTACTACACATGACCATGTGCATACTGTATATATAGATTGAACCCAAAGTATTAGACGTTGCAAGAATAAACCCTTGTACATGTATTGTAATGTCCAAGCAGCAAAAATATTGAAAAAAAATATTGAAAAAAAATGTGTCTATATGAGGAACCGATATTGTTGGATCAAATACTGTACAACACATACCAGCCGTACCTGGGAGGCAGCTGGTAGATTCGGCCAAAACCAGCCTTCTGTCCTTCAATTCTCTCAAATCGGATGACCTGATGACTTAACCATGGAAGCAAGCATCGATAAGTATACTGACTCTTGAACAAATGCATGGAAGCCCAGGACTATTTTTGTTTGGTGATGCCCAGTCTTTGAGTCCCAAGGGGACTGACTATCTCTCAGTGGGATGTTTAAACTACATGGGGACACCTGAGACTCTGCGGGTCCTGATGGATATGTGGTTAATTACAATAGGCGTGTGAGGGAAGTATAGAAGATGGCCCGGATTCACAGAGAGCGGGCGCACATTACGCCTCCGTAGCACAAATAATATACGCTATGCCGACGCAGCGCAGAAAGGCAAGCATGGTATTCACAAAGCCAATGCTCCCAAAACTGCGCTGGTTTCGAAGGCGTAAGTCGGCGTAGGTGGAAGTGGGCGTGAGCCATGCAAATGAGGCGTGACCCCATGCAAATGATGGTCCGAGAGCCAGACAAGTATGTTTAACGAACTGCCCATGCGTCGTGCCGTGGACGCATCCCCCTGCGCATGCTCACAACCACGTCGGAACAACTGCCTAAGATACGCCGGATCACTGCCTACGCCATGAACGTATCCTACGCTCAGCCAGACTCACGTCCAACGTAAAATACGCCGGCTTGTATTCCTTGGTGCAGACCTTTGCATGTCTGCTGCTGGGTTACACCTCCTTTATGGGGCTTAGCTTTACGCCGGACGTACAACTTGCACGCACCAGTCGTAGCCTGCGTCGGGGACACTTACGTTCCTGAATCGCCGTATTTTCCTCATTTGTATATTTGAATGGCTGATCAATGGGAGCGCCACCATGCGTCCAGCCTAAATATGCGCCCACGCTACGCCGGCGTAGGCAAGTTACGTCGGCTGGATGAAGCCTATTTTTAGGCGTATCTTAGTTTGTGGGTCCGGCGTACAGATACGACGACGCATATTTGCACTTACGTGGCGTATCTTGAGATACGTCGGCAAAAGTGCTTTGTGAATCTGGGCCGATATCTATCCTATTGCCGCATACACACGGTCGTTTTTTTGTGATGAAAAAAAACGTAATTTTTTCTCATGAAAAAAAACGACGTTTTTCAGACTTCATTTTAAAAAACAACGTTGCCTACACACCATCGTTTTTTTCAAAATGCTCTAGCAAAGCGTGGTTACGTTCAGCACTCTGTTCCATTCAAGCTTGCGTCATAACTTGCTTCTGAGCATGGGCGGGTTTAAAAACGTCATTTTAAACATCGTTTTAGCCCACACACAAAAAACGACGTTTTGAAAAACGACATCAAAAATTTAAGCATGTTCGAATTTTTTTTTGGCATTTTTCAGAAGACATAAAACAACGTTTTCCCCACACACGGTCATTTTAAATGACGTTTTTAAAAATGACGTTTTTTTTAATCACAAAAAACGACCGTGTGTACGCGGCATTAGAGTCCTCCTCTGGACCTCGCCTCAACATTAACCTTTACGAAGGCTTTGCATGTGCAATCACTGTGCTCACATCAGGAACTTTGATATACCATCATCCAACGTATATATGCATGAACAAGCCTTTCAATATAACATGTGAGGGAGGTTGTATGACTTCACAACCCTCCCCTGGATTCGTCTACTGCTTATTAGCCATCAAACTATGTATGTGTTACCACACTTCTGCTTATTTGCCGTCTATATGCAATTAAGATCTATTGTTTACACTAAGGACCAACAACTTCCTGGAAACAAACTTCATTATTACCACAGTGTGCAAGGGAGGTGGTATGTCTGCATATCCTCTCCCCTTATTTAGTGGGCCCTCTAGACTAAGGTGACCAGATTTTTAAAATGAAATCTGGGGACATATTTTTTCTTTACTAGTAATGGCAACAATCAGCGACTCTCTGCCCGTCGCCGCCCGCCTCACAGCCTCTCAAGTCTTACTCTCTGGGCCCTGGCTACTACTGGATGGGGAGCAGAGGAAGATCACTCTGCCAGGGAAGGCAAGGAGATAGGCAGGTGGCTGGCCAGGATTTGAGCCAAGGCAGAAGAACATGTGAACGAAGCTGAATGGGCATGTGCCCGGAACTGAAGAAAAATTCCCTCCGCTCCTACCAGCACATGATCATCAGAAAGGGGCACAGACAGGGCTCAAGTCCTGCGGGAACGCATGGGAACGGAGTTCCTGCACTTTTTTCACAACAGGAACGCAGTTCCCTTTGCAGGACTAGAGAAGCTGAGAACAGCCGAGCCGATCCTTCACTAAGCGGTGATGCCCAGCTCGAGTCACTGTCAGGGGCAGGCGAACCTTAGTAATCCTTTATGTTACTGGCCGCTTCCTGTATATGGATTCATCGGGTAGTGTGCGGGTATTCCGTCACTTCCTCGATGCAGCAATGTCTCCTGGGAACAATGCCAAAAAGCTCCCAGGAGACATTGCGGCATCGAGGAAGTGACGGAATACCCGCACACTACCCGATGAGTCCATATACAGGAAGTGGCCAGTAACATAAATGATCACTAAGGTACAGTGGATGGAAAAAAAAAAAAAACGTGCGGTTTAGTAATTATGCATATGAGCGTATCATTTTTTTTTTTTGGTGGGGGACTGGATCTTGGGTGGGAGTTCCCACACTTTTTTCCCCAGGACTTGACCCCTGGGCACAGATAATGGAAAAAATACACCCCCCTAAGCTAAAGCACGGCGGAGCGGGGGTGTGTAATTCTAATTTTTTTATTTTAATTCTGCACTGACTGTCTTTGAAATTCCCCTGCCCCTTATTAAGTCCAATCTGGGGACAAAACCAGGGACAGACTTGGTCCAGGGACAGTGTCCTCAATCAGGGGACTGTCCCCTGAAACTATGGGTTTCTGGTCACCCTACTCTAGACCACACTACAACACTCTCATGCATCTATGGTGACTTTCAAAGTTCATGTACTTACAGTATACAGTACAGACCAAAAGTTTGGACACACCTTCTCATTCAAAGAGTTTTCTTTATTTTCATGACTATGAAAATTGTAGATTCACACTGAAGGCATCAAAACTTTGAATTAACACATGTGGAATTATACATAACAAAAAAGTGTGAAACAACTGAAAATATATTTCATATTCTAGGTTCTTCAAAGTAGCCACCTTTTGCAGCAGACACATCTCTAGAACTGTTAAAAGGAGACTGTGTGAATCAGGCATTCATGGTAGAATATCTGCTAGGAAACCACTGCAAAAGGTGGCTACTTTGAGGAACCTAGAATATGAAATATATTTTCAGTTGTTTCACACTTTTTTGTTATGTATAATTCCACATGTGTTAATTCATAGTTTTGATGCCTTCAGTGTGAATCTACAATTTTCATAGTCATGAAAATAATGAAAACTCTTTGAATGAGAAGGTGTGTCTAAACTTTTGGTCTGTACTGTATATCGCTATATGGACATGGGTCTCTATATAGACACTGTGGGCTAGATTCAAGTAGCCCGCCGCAAGTTTGTGCGGGCGTATCGTATGTTATTTACGCTACGCCGCCGCAACTTACACGGGCAAGTGCAGTATTCACAAAGCACTTGCTCCGTAAGTTGCGGCGGCGTAGCGTAAATCAGCCGGCGTAAGCACGCCGAATTCAAATTTGCTAGAGGTGGGCGTGTTTTATGCAAATAAAACATGACCCTACCTAAACGACGTCTTTAACGAACGGCGCATGCGCCGTTCGTGAAAGAATCCCAGTGCGCATGCTCGAAATTCCGCCGCAAATCGTCAATGCTTTCGACGTGGACGTAATTTACGCAAAGCCCTATTCGCGAACGACTTACGCAAACGACGTAAAAAATTCAAAATTTGACGCGGGAACTACGTCCATACTTAACATTGCGTACGCCTCATAGAAGCAGGAGCAACGTTACGCCGGAAAAGCCTTACGCAAACGACGTAAAAAAATTCCGCCGGGCGCACGTACGTTTGTGAATCGGCGTATCTAGGTCATTTGCATATTCTACGCCGAAAACGACAGAAGCGCCACCTAGCGGCCAGCGTAAATATGCACCCTAAGATACGACGGCGTAAGAAACTTACGCCAGTCGGATCTTAGGCTAATTTTGGCGTACCCATGATAAACATGGTCAGTTTACAGGCAGGATCAACCAGGTATTTTACATTATACAAAAGGTACAAATCACACAGAACAAGCACTGTGCTGTTATTCATGCTTTAAAGGAACAGGATAATTTTATTTTTAGGGTTACAACAGCTTTAACTTTGAAGTACGCACATAATGCTTCAGGGCCATCACACTCTCCATCAAAAAAGTCCTTACTTCTCACAAACAGACTCTGCCTCCTTTTTGTTTTACCCTGTCTCTCCGAAAGAGCATAGCCAGAAATATTAACCACTTGCCCACTGGGCACGTATACCCCCTTCCTAACCAGGCCAATTTATAGCTTTCAGTGCTCTCACCACACAAATAGAGCTTTCTTTTGGTGGTATTTAATCACCACTGAGGTTTTTTTTTTTTGCTTTATAAATAAAAAAAAGACCGAAAAAATAAAAATTAAAAAATAAATTTAGTTTCTGTTATAATATTTTGCAAATTAGTAATTTTTCTTCAGAAATTTTGGCCAAAAGTTATACTGCTACATATCTTTGGTAAAAATAACCCAAATCAGTGTATATTATTTGGTATTTGTGAAGGTTATAGAATCTACAAGCTATGGTGCCAATCATTGAAAAATGATCACACCTGATGTACTAATAATGGCATATCTCTTTTCTTGAGACACTAACAAGCCAGGGCAGTACAAATACCCCCCAAATTATCCCTTTTTGGAAATAAGACATTCCAAGGTATTTAGTAAGAGACATGGTGAGTTTTTTGAAGTTGTAACCTTTTCGTACAATTCTTTGCAAAATTAAGTTTTTTTTTCCATAAAAATTTCACATTAACAGGTTATTTCTCACATGACATATGCATACTTGCAACTACACCCCAACACATTCTGCTACTCCTCCTGAGTATGGTTATGCCTCATGTGTGTTTTTAACAGCCTTGCCACATACAGAGGCCCAACATGCAGGGAGCACCATCAGGTGTTCTAGAGCAGAGGTCTTCAAACTACGGCCCTCCAGTTGTTTAGGAACTACAATTCCCATCATGCCTAGTCATGTCTGTGAATGTCAGAGTTTTACAAAGCCTCATGGGATGTGTAGTTTCGCAACAGCTGGAGGGCCGTAGTTTGAGGATCCCTGTTCTAGAGACATAAATTACACATCTATATTCTTGACTACCTATTACACTTTTGAAGGCCCTGGAGCACCAGGACAATGGAAACACCCACAAAATTACCCCATTTGGGAAAGCAAACACCCAACACATAATCTAGGAGGCATAATGAGTCTTTTGAATACGTAGTTTTTTTCCACAAGTTTTTGGAAAATGTGGAAAGAAAATGGAAACGCATTTTATTTTTTTTACACAAAGTTGTCAAATGATAAGATATTTCTAACACATAGCATTTACATAGCAAAAATTACACCCCAAAATACACAAAATTGTCATATTAACAGGCTTTTCCTCTCACATACTTGCAACTACACCCCAACACATTCTGCTACTCCTCCTATGGTAATACCACGTGTGAGACTTTAACACAGCTTGGCTACATACAGAAACCCAACATGCAGCACCGGCAGGTGTTCTAGGGACATACATACATACATACAATTCAAATTTCCTGACTACCTATTACACTTCTGTGATGCACTGTAGTTGCACTGATGAGCACTGTAGTGGCACTGTGATGGTCGGATGAGCACTGATATGGCACAGATGAGGCACAAATGGACACTTTTGTGAGGCACTGTAGGGCACTGATAAGCACTGTAGTGGCATGGACGAGCACTGATGTGGCATTAATGTGGCATTAATGTGGCATGCATGAGCACTGATGAGGCATGGATAAGGCACAGAAGGGCACTGTGGCATGGATGAGCACAAATTAGGCACAGATGGACACTTTTGTGAGGCACTGTAGTGGCACGGATAAGCACTGATGAGGCATGGATGGGCACCGATCAGCAGTGGTGAGGCATGGATAAGCATGGATCAACAGTGAAAGCATGAATCAGCACCGTGGACACAAATCTAGTCCACTCACGCTGCTGCACCGGTTCTCTTCTCCCATCACATGTTGTATAGATTGGTGTGAGCGGAACCGGACATGGCGCTGGTTTGTTGACAAGTGATCACTCTGTCATTGGACGGAGCGATCACGTGGTAAAAGGCTGTTGTCATTGGCCCTTTACCCACCGATCCGAGATGCGATCTCGGACACTTCCGGGTGTGAAACCCGGGGGGAATACGGGAAGCACAAGTTTTGGAGGACGTCAATGTACGCCCTCCCAGAACTAACCCGCCATGCTGTAGCCATCATTCAGCTATGTCACGGTCGGCAAGTGGGAAATAGCATGACTGTGTGAAGAATGAAGCCAAGATTTAGCAATAACAGTTAAATCATAGTTCTCTTCATGCATCAAAGCTTTGAATTCTCCTATTTTGTTTGGCAGACTTCTGGCACTAGTGAACAAACACTTATTGTCGCATTTTGCACTTGTCTTTTGCATATCCTTTTTTTGTAGTACAAATAGTATTAGAAATGTCAATGGTTTTTGTAACATGTGAAACTCCTTATCACCTGCCATAGTCCTCCCCCCATCATTAGTGCCTGACACATTATATACCAACACCCCCTTTCATAGTTTAACCACTTCAATACAGGGCATTTATACACCCTTCCTGCCCAGACCAATTTTCAGCTTTCAGCGCTCTCACACTTTGAATGACAATTACTCAGTCATGCTACATTGTATCCAAACTACATTTTTATAATTTTGTTCTCACAAACAGAGCTTTCTTTTGGTGGTATTTAATCACTGCTGCAATATAAGCAAAAAAAAAGAGAGAAAAATTCTAAAAAATTTCAAATAAATAATTATTCTTCATAAATTTGTGCCAACATTTTTACTGCTACATATCTTTAGTAAAAATAACCCAAATTAGTGTATATTATTTGGTCTTTGGGAACATTATAGAGTCTACAAGCTATGGTGCAAATCATTGAAAATTGATCATATCTGATCACACCTGATGTACTGACAGCCGTTCTCATTTCTTGAGACCCTAACAAGCCAGGAAAGTACAAATACCCCCGAAATGACCCCTTTTTGTAGAGTAGACATTCCAAGGTATTTAGTAAGAGGCCTGGTAAATTTTTTGAAGTTGTAATTTTTTCCCACAATTCTTGGGAAAATTAAGATTTATTTTTACACAAAATTGTCATAATAACAAGATAGTTCTCTTGCACAGCACATGCATACTTACAATGACACCCTGAAATACATTCTGCTGCTCCTCTTGAGTATGGCGATACCACATGTGTGAGACTTTTACACAGCCTGGCCACATACAGAGGCTCAACATGTAAGTAGCATTTCCATGTGTTCCAGAAGCAGAAATTACACATCTCATTACAACCTATCACACTTTTGAAGGCCCTGGAGCACCAGGACAATAGAAACGCCCATAAAATGACCCAATTTTGAAAAGCCAATACCCCAACGTATAATCTATGAGGCATAATGAGTCTTTTAAACGGTTCATTTTTTCCCCGAAGTTTTGGGAAAATGTGGAAAAAAATTAAAACACATTTTTTCTTTACACAAAGTTGTCCTTTTATAAGATATTTCTAATGCACAGCATGTATCTAGCATAAATGACATGCCAAAATACATTCTGCTATTTCTCCTGACTGTGTCGATACCACATGTGTGAGACTTTTTACATAGCCCGGCCACATACAGTGGTCCAACATCCAAGTAGCACCTCCAGGCGTTCTAGGAGCATAAATTACACACACAAATTCCTGCCAACCAAACACATTGTTGAAGGCCCTTCATATTTCTAACCCATAGCATGTACTGTACATACCAATTACAAACCAAAATACATTCTTCTGAGCAAACAGTAAACAAAAGATTACCTGCAGTTTTAGTAGTGCAGTGGTCCACAGAGGAGAGCATCGGTCCAGGTAGCAGGGAGGGATGTGGTCAGCAGCAGCGAAAGGATCTTCCATGCAGCAGGCAGGAATGCTGTCCATAATACAGGCAGCAGGCAGAGATACGGTTAGTGCAGCCAAAGTATTGGTCCAGGCAGCAGGCAGCAATTCAGAACACTATTCTGGAGCCCCTCACATATGTGAAACCCCTGTGTAGCAGGGTGAAAGATCAGTCCAAGGGGCAGGCAAAAACATGGTCAACAAGCCAAGGTCAGTGCAGGTAAAAGGCAGAAATAGACGGTAGGTAGAGGCATAGTCTATACAGTCCAGGGTCAGCAGGGAAATAATCAGCACAGAAATTGAAACCAGGAAAATGGCAGTCTATTAGAAATTTGGGCTAATAGTTTGAGAGTGTGATATTGTTTGAAGCATTCTCCGATGCATAGGCCAGGTTGGGAGGGACATTGGGGACAATTGAAACTGGTGTCTTTCCTAACTTCTCTTTTGCTGCACACCCGTAATTTTTTTGGCGTCTTCTTCCGGTTGTTGATGGTTGAATATTGTCAGGAAAATGGCGCTCATGCGGTCTGCGGACACAATCGGAGCGAATGCTTTCTGGGGGGGAGCCTTGCTGATAGATCAGGGCAGTGACAATATTTTTGATAAATCTGATAAAGGGGTTCGGTATTTCTGTTGATTTTTGATAAGTGACGTATGCATTATAAATGCCCAAATGGAAGAAGTATATTGCAACTTTTTTTTACCAGAAGAGGGACTTTCGTGTTGAAAGATAGGGCTGCAGCAAGGGAGCTGCGGTGGCTCAACGCGATTGGCACTGCGCTGACAAGCCATTCACCTCTGCAGCTAGGGGTTCGGATCCTGGTCTTGGCTACATGTAAATTTGAGTTTGGTGGTCTCAGCCCGGCTCCCGGTGGGTGTGCTATACGAGGTAAGCCTGCGCTTAGTACGCCCACCCCCTCCCACAAAAACCACCACACTTACACGCACTTGAAATTGGGTTAACATGCACGCACTTTGACCACGCAGTCTCTAAAAAGAGAGGCGAAGGACTAACGGGGCTGGTTGAGCCTCTCACTCCCTTATAGGGAGTCCCTCTGCCCCGTTGGGCTTCAAAGCGGAGCAGGTAGGGTGGGCTATGTGGGAGGACCCCTTCACACACCCACCATTGCCATCCGGGGCATGGAGAAAGGTGGCAGATTGCCTCTGGGAGAGGCCTGCCTACTCCCAACTCTTGCAGTCCGGCTCCTCTCTCGAGTACACGCACAAAATACACTTAAAAAAAAAGATAGGGCTGCAGCATTTGATCTTTAAAATCTACCCCTCCATGAACATATTGTATTCGTTGATACAACAAGGCTTTTGAACGGTACTGCGTCTTCTTTGAAGTTCCACCGAGGTGTCATTGTGGATAGTGGACATGATGTAAACATCTTTCTTATCCCTCCACTTCACAGCCAACACTTCCTCATCCATCAGGCTTGCTGATTCCCCCCTTTGTAGCCTTGTGGTGACTGTGGGAAGCCTTTCCTGTTTTTTCTTGCAATATCACAGGTCAAATTTTTCTTCAGGAATTGGTGGCGAAAAAGGGGCAAACTGGTGTAGTAGTTGTCCATGTAATTGTGATACCCCTTTTGGAGGAGTGGGAATGCGAACTCCCATACAATTTTCCCGCTTATTCCCATGTACGTTGGACACTCAGGGGGCTGGAGCTGTGAGTCTTTGCTTTCGTACACACGAAAGGCATTCACATATCCGGAGGAGCTTTCACAGAGCTTGTTGAGCTTCAAGCTGTACCTCGCTCTCCTACTGGGAATATACTGCTTGATTCCTAGCTGGCCTGTGAAATGGACCAGGGCTTCGTCCACAGAGATGTTCTGGTCAGGGAGGTAAAGTTCAGGAAACCTCATATTAAAAAAAAAAATCAATTAGGGGGCGAATATTATACAATTTATCAAACTTTGGATGATTTCGGGGGGAGGGGTAAGCCCCATGTTGGGCGTAAGGCCTAAAAAAAATCTAAGCTCCTCCACTGTTAGGTGTCTCCATTTAAAAGGGCGGGCATAGAATGAGTTGGGGTTGTTTTGTATGTAATGAAGGGCAAAAAGTTTTTTTTTGGTCCATGATGCTTTGAATTGACTCACCAGGGAAAAATAAATAAAAAAACGATTTCAGAGAAAACTTCGGTGTTGGCCTGCACACCTGGCTGTGCTGTGAAAGGGGGGATTGTGGCTGATCCTGTGCTAGAAGGCAGCTACAATAGGTTGGCCAAAGCATCTGAAGATGGGTTTGGGCCCTACTTCTTTGGCGTGGAATTCCAGAGCTTGTACTGGGCCTCTCCTCCTGGGGTCTAGTGCCGTTGGCATTTGCTGATTGGCCATTGGGGTGTCTGGCACTGCTGGTAGCTGCCTGGAGTTCAGACCGTCTTCTTTTTGGACGGACTACTTCCTCCTCCGATTCAGATGTACTGCCTTCGGGGGGGGGGGGGGTCGTATTGTGAACCAGAATAGGAACTGGAATCAGAACTGTACTGGGACGGTGAGAGCTCCCTGCTGCTCTCATCGGTCAGGGTTAGCCTTTGGTATGCCTCTTCTGGACATGGTGGCTGTATGACAGGGCTGCACAACAAGGACTAATGGGCTGTACGTCAGCTAGAAATTGGCTGCACATCAGGCACTGCTGGGCTCACGGGACAGGTACTCAGATGGGGTGACAGATACACAGACAAGGTGACAGGTATTCCTGATCAGGGTGACAGGTACTCCTGATGGGGGTGACAGGTACTCAGGTAGTCCTGATGGGGTGACAGGTACTCCTGATGGGGGTGATAGGTACTCTTAATTCGAGGGGAATCTGGGCACAGTAGTGATATTAGGTAACACTGTAACTTACTGTTCCGATTTCTCCTTCTCACTGGATCGGCGTGTGAGGAGGAGAACCCAGCAACAGTCGTTACAGTCTGCTTTGTTTACACTTGTGACCGGCTGTGATTGGACACATCTGGTCACGTGGTAAAGAGCCAATTTCATTAGCTCTTTACCCTAATGGGGCTGGGCTTTGTCCAAGGGACGAGCCTCGTCCCAAATTACTGCGCTGTGAGCACGCCAAAACTATTCAAAAGGACCAGCTGTGATTGAATACAGCCGGTCACGTAGTAAAGAGCCAATTTTATTGGCTCTTTACCCTGATTGGGGATGGCCTCGTCCCCGATCGAGGCTTTGTAGCGAGAATCTTAACAGAAAAAAAAAATATAGCTGGCAAAATTGTATTTATCTTTTCACAGCAGAGCAGAACAAGGGTATTCCGCCTTCTAAAAAGGGAGACAATTTGGTTCCACTACCTCATGTGCAATGCCTGGTGAGCCTTTAGAACACAGCACTTAGCATAGGAAGTCTCTGCAAACCTCCATGTAATCCATGGAAAAAGGCTGGTTCCAAGGAAGTTGGCTAAAACATAGTTTTATTATAGCATGTGAACAACAGTTACCTCCCTGGCGGTATGATTCTGTCTGGAATTACGTACCAAAAGCGGTACAATTTTTTTCATGGAAATTTGGTGATATGTATTATAGGCCTGCAATTCTTAGTAATTACTTACTTAAACCTGACCAAAACAAGACTCTAGTAGACATTCCAGATGTGATAAATTTGAAACACAAACACATGAATTATAATTAATCAATAATATAATTTTATTCAATAAAGCAATGAAAAATAAAGAAATTAGTCAAAGAAAGATATTCAATACACATCCAAAGTGTGAAACAGTTTGAAACAGGGAACTAGACAAAGTCCGACATTGCAATCTGGGCAATAGTACCTTGATTCTTTTCTGACTTTTTTCCCATTTTCATCCCTCTTGGAGCAGCAAACGACGCACATCCTGGTAGGCGCTAACTTTCGTGCGGTTGGCGGTACAAATTCCACAAAATGACGACCTGTCAGGCGCTCTGGATTCCCAACATCAACAGAGCGTCGTCCGGGTCTGTTAGCAGACACTGATGGCGTCGGGTGATTGATAAAGATCTGCTCAGCCACCTTCCATATAAAGTCAGAATGAACAAGAGGTATGTTCGTATTTTCTTTATAAAGGATATAGGCGTTCCAAAGACATTGTTCAAGGAGATGCCTAAAAATCTTTTTATAGTACTTCTTTTGTTGTTTTCGCATCGCCGGGTAAAATGTCATCGCCTGATCGGCTCGGTCGACACCTCCCATTGTGTGATTATAGTCGATCACGACTTGCGGTTTCAGCACATCTTTTCCGTATTTTGTGCGGACCATGGTAGTGGAGGTGCTGTGCACGGTGCTCATGAGACACACGTTCTTTTTGTCTCGCCAGCGCATTGCCATCATTTTGCCCTTTTGAAAGGCAACCATCTCTCCTTTTTTTAATTTTTTCTTGCCAAACGTAGATGGCATGTCACGCCGGTTTGGCCTCACGGTACCATACCCATCCGTTTTATTGAGAAGCAAAACCTCATAAAGTTCCGGTGACGTGTAAAAATTGTCTGTTGTCACGCAGTATCCCTGGTTCAGCAATGGGTCCAGCAGTGACAGGACAGACGATGTGGCCATCCCATAGCGGTTGTACCTGGGATTGAATTTGGTACCTTTCCCGGTGTAAATTACCGAATTCCATATATAGCCGATGGATGATTCACATAGCATATAAAATTTTATGCCAAAGCGCGCTCTTTTGGACGCAATAAATTGGATCCAACTCAGGCGTCCCTTGTAGGCCATCAGACTTTCGTCCACACTTACATCCCTTTCTGGCACATAGGTCCGCTGAAAGTTGGCAACAATCATCTGGCACACCTCCCAGATTTTTTTCAGCTTTGGCGCAGGATGTGTGGCCTCGTCAAATTCTTCGTTGTTGGCGAAGTGCAGGTTTTTCATAATTAGTGAAAAGCGATACTCGGACATCACAGTGCCAAAAAACGGAGTGGCCAGCATCTTATTGGTGGTCCAGTACCATTTCTGGAGCGGTTTGCCCACCACCCCCTGAAGGATGATGAGTCCCAGAAAATTCCAAATGTCCTCCTCAGTGACCGGTTCCCATTTTCTGGATCTGGAAAATCTGCCACGCAGCGTAGCAGATTGCTGATCGTGGTAGCGATTGGTCTCCGTCACAATTTGTAAAATGACCTCCTCAGATAGAAAGAGTTTCAGATACGCCAGAGGGTTGTCGGCCTCCACATCTACCTTCATCCCAGGAGATCCAGTAAATCGGAACCTCGGGGGCACTGTCTGGTCCGCATCGCTGTCTATAGGGCACCAAGTGCGCACATCACTCAGGTCAGGTGCGGGATCATCGGCGGCGTCACTTTCTGGATCAGTGTCAGTGTCAGATCCAGATGATAAATCTCCCCACGATTCACTGTCGCTCTGATCTGCGAGCAACTCCGTGTCGCTACCGCTATCGCTCAGCTGGTCCAAAAGCGCATTTGGAGGACAGCGCTTTTTTGATGCCATTTTTTATATGGTTTTATATGGTTTTATATGTCAGAAATTGCAATGGCAAGGGGCAATGAAAGGGCACTGTGTCAGTTTTCAAAGTGATACAGTGTAATCCTCTCAGATTACATTGTATCACCACCTTTTTATGTGTTTGTGTTGGTGCATATATTTGAATTTCCCTCCTAGTTCCGCTCCCATGCACCATTGCGGTGCAGGGAACGGAACCAGGAAGTCAGATGAGCGATGGACGGCACGGTGGGGGTCTCGGCGGCGATCACAGCAATGATAGATCATCGCTGGATCGCCTGGAGAAGGTACGGAACCCCGCTGCGCTCTCTGCACATCCACCCCGAGCGTGACTCGGGGATACCGATCCCAGCATAAAAAACCAACCCCGAGTCACGCTCGGGTTTACCGCTAAGGCGGTTAAAAATTAGGCTGTGAGACATGATTAAAAGGCCCAATGTCTTTTTTGACTGTTGTTCACATGATATAATAAAACAATGTTTTAGCCAACTTCCATGGAACCAGCCTTTTTTAAATAGATTACATTGAGTTTTGCAGAGACTTCCCAGGCTAAGTGCTGTGTTCTTGAGGCTCACCAGGCATTGCACAGAAGGTAGTAGCTCGGATGCACCTGTTCCAACCTTCCTTCTAGGACACTTTTCCCTGAAAATAAGCCTTAGGCCTCGTACACACGACAGAGTTTCTCGGCAGAATTCACCGAGAAACTCGGTCAAACCCGGATTCTGCCGAGAAACTCTGTCGTCTGTACACTTTTGGCCCGATGGAGCCGCCGAGGAACTCGTCGAGAAAATAGAGAACATGTTCTCTATTTTCTCGTTGTTCTATGGGAGAAGGCGGCCCGCCGAGCTCCTCGGCGGCTTCATCCCTGAATTCGACGAGGAACTCGACGTGTTTGGCACGTCGAGTTCCTCGACCGTGTGTACGGGGCCTTACTGTGATTTTCAGAGAGGGCTGCAATATAAGCCCTACCCCGTAAATAAGCCCTAGCTGGAAATGGTTGTGTTGTGTGGTCTAGACTGTGTATGTTTCTGTGGTAAATACCTTTGTTGCGGTGCTGCTCAGCTGATCCCTCGCTGCTCTCCCCCTCTTCTGCCAGCTTTCGGGCCCCCTCCCTCTGCAGTGCTCAGAGCGGGAAAAGATCGATCAGGCGGGTCATAGAAGTGCTGAGCGGTGCTCAGCTGATCCCCTGCTGCTCTCCTTCTGCCAGCCGTCAGCAGGGAATCTCAGGCCCCCCTCCCTCTGCAGTGCTCGGAGCATGGAAGACCGATCAGGCGGGCCACGCAGAGGAAGGCACTGTAGGAAGGTATGGTGCACACTTTACATTGTACAGGGCTGTAATGCAGTGCATTTTTGAGTTTACAGGCACTTTTAACTCCATCCACTCACCACTGGGGATTTTTGACAGGCAGGGAAAAGGATGGGGAGAGAAGAGCACATGACAAGCCCTACCCCAAAATTATATAAGACCCAGGCTTATTTTTGGGGAAGCACAGTAGAAAGAAAAAAAAATGGGAGGCATGTTGGGAGTAAAAAGGGGTTATACTGGGCTGGCACACATTGTTTTGTTTGACATGCCCAATCCTCCTATAAGCAGCAGTATAACTTGACAGTCCCACAATGAACATATATATTTTAGCTTTGGAAATAGGCCAGGGTAAAAACTTGTGTCAATCTATTTTTGCTCTTTAGGCTTTGTCGGGGACATTTATGTCCACTTCATAGCTACATAGTAAGATAGAGAAAAGACACCAGTCCATCCAGTTCAACCCATGTGGGTTTGGGTGATTAGATAATACCATTTCCCATTAAGCTGTGTTCGCAAAAATGCCAATCTAAGAATTTTTGGAATCAACACTTCCTGCTGACACCATTGATTGTGGAAGGGAGTTCCACATCCGTATCACTCTGACAGGAAAGAACTACCTACAGTTTAAGGTTAAACCCCTTCTTCCCCAATTTCATTAAGTGGCCGTGTGTCCTCTTAGGTTCCCTGAAACTGAATATTTTTTTTCCCTACGCTAGAATCACCATTGACGTATTTGTATATTGTGATCATATCTCTCCTCAAGTGTCCCTTCTCCAGGGAGAATACGTTTTTTTTTTTTTTTTTACAAGCAATAAGGTGTTTTATTAAGAAAAAAAAAAAACAAGGATATACAGAGCACAGTGATACATCACAAGCAGGCATTGTAAGCATGACAGAAGAACAAACCAGCGGACAATGCATACAGTCAATATGATACACACTGTGAGTGTAAAAAATATTGCGCAAACTAAAATATAATATGGATAGGCAGCCAACACACAAAATGTATTTGTGAAAGAATGTCAAAATATAAAGTGTAGCGCCAATGACTCAGCTCTACTCGGGATGCCCCAAATGGAGTAAGACACTCCTGAAAGGAATGAAAAAACAACGTGTATCCACACAGTGATAGTGGGATAATGTATAGTATCACAAATGTGAAATATCAATCACAAATATAAAAATGAGAATATTAAATAAACCTGTAAATTGAACAAAGTGCATTACACAAATTCAACCCAACACCATATTGTACATAAATCAATCTGTGTTGTTATGTGTCCATAGAGATCAATCCGGCAATCAAAAAGGTGTTTGATAGCAAAAAGAGGAGGTAGCAACTCTCCCAATTTGGCATATGAACCAGACACCCAGCATCAACATAAATTAATATGTGGAAGAATCTCTATATTCCTCTGTAACAGTCTGCATAGAAACAAAAGATGTAAAGTCCGTCCCCCTATCAGTGGTGATATACAAGTATAAACTCTTTCTACTCGTATGGACTTGAAGAGATGAATATCTTCAGCAACTCATTCCAATCACTTTAGGGAAGGTAGTAAATGGATACTCTTACCAGATTCCAATGACCCACTGCTCATCATACGATGGGTGGGTCTCCAATGCTTGTATGGGCCGATTGCCCTCTCTGGTTATCCTTGCGGTGGTATCCTTCCAAGACTATTTCAAAGCCTATGTGACATCAGGACGGTTGCTGGTGGGAGATTATACTCACAGTCCAGGAGGGTTCGGATGTTTCCAAGGGTGATTGGAAAATCGTGATACAGCCAATAATTGTACACCCCAGTAGAAGTCCAATTGCGACGAAACCGGTAGGGTATACAGGTCACATTGCCACCATCTGCTAAAACTCTGTGGATTCCTTCAGCCTTTCACAGGGCATTGAAGCTTTATTTTTTGCTGCATGTTTTTTTGGTTGGATTGTTTTCTCCTTTTTTTTGGATTCACTACTGAATTTTATTGCCAATTTTATTCAAAGTGTTGATCTTTGTAGTGACACTAGTTTGATGTTTTTTATTAAATCACAACTTTGTTACACTATGAGGAGCTTTTTCTTTTTTCCTCACATACCTTGGTATGATCAATTATTGGCTGTATCACGATTTTCCAATCACCCTTGGAAACATCCGAACCCTCCTGGACTGTGAGTATAATCTCCCACCAGCAACCGTCCTGATGTCACATAGGCTTTGAAATAGTCTTGGAAGGATACCACCGCAAGGATAACCAGAGAGGGCAATCGGCCCATACAAGCATTGGAGACCCACCCATCGTATGATGAGCAGTGGGTCATTGGAATCTGGTAAGCGTATCCATTTACTACCTTCCCTAAAGTGATTGGAATGAGTTGCTGAAGATATTCATCTCTTCAAGTCCATACGAGTGGAAAGAGTTTATACTTGTATATCACCACTGATAGGGGGACGGACTTTACATCTTTTGTTTCTATGCAGACTGTTACAGAGAGTTGCTACCTCCTCTTTTTGCTATCAAACACCTGTTTGATTGCCGGATTGATCTCTATGGACACATAACAACACAGATTGATTTATGTACAATATGGTGTTGGGTTGAATTTGTGTAATGCACTTTGTTCAATTTACAGGTTTATTTAATATTCTCATTTTTATATTTGTGATTGATATTTCACATTTGTGATACTATACATTATCCCACTATCACTGTGTGGATACACGTTGTTTTTTCATTCCTTTCAGGAGTGTCTTACTCCATTAGAGGCATCCCGAGTAGAGCTGAGTCATTGGCGCTACACTTTATATTTTTACATTTTTAATATGATACACACAGTGTTATAGCACAAAGTAATGTGAGACAAATAAAATAGAATAGAAAAATCCCATGTAGCAATCTTTCGGGGGAAGTGAGGTTGCCCCACCAGACCAAGCGCAAGAATACATAAGAGCCAGGCCCAACTGGAGTGAGGCTAAAAAGGGCCACACACACAGATAATAAAAATAAAATAAAAATAAATAAGAGGGGCCATGAGCAGACAATAAAGGGCAATACTAGTAGGATCAGACCCTTGGCTCAGAACATGTTGCCGCATCCTTTAACCAGACATCCCAAATTTTCCTGTATTTAGCAGGGCAGCCCCGGTGTACATAGACCTCCTTTTTGTATGGTAAGACAGCGTTAACTGCCGAGACCCATTCCTAAAGCAACGGAGGTTCAGCCCGAAGCCACCTCCTTGCTATAAGCAGATTAGCCACATAGAGTGATTCCTGGAGGAATATCTTGTGATATTTATCTGAGTCAGGGTCTGGAAACACCCCGAGCAAACACTGCTTGGGGCACAATGTCAGGGGAGACCCCATCTTGCCATGAATAAACCTCACAATCTGGGTCCAGTAATCCTGTATCACCGGGCACGACCACAGTAGATGGTGAAAGGTGCTGGATGGACTGTCACACCTCGGGCACAGTGGGTTATAGTCGGGTTTGTATTTAACTAAACGAATAGGGGTTAGGTATGAGCGATGTAGAATGTATAGATGCTTTAGGCGGTCCGATAACCTGGTCGAAACCTTCTTGCAAGCGTCCAGGGCGTACTCCCATTCGTCATCCTCCAGCTCCCCCACATCCCCCGACCAACGATCTTTAAGTTTGTATGCTGTGACTACAGCTCCAGGGAGAAGAAGTTTAATGCTTGTAGTGGTTCCTTATAACGGAGGACTGGTGACCAGGCCATGACAGCATACTCAAAAGGGGGCTGCACTAGAGTTTTGTACACTGGTAGAATTATAGTTTTGTCTCTTGAGTAAATATGCTTAACTCATGCCAATACTCTGCTTGTTTTGTTTGCTGCAGCTTGCCATTGTTGAGCCTGTTATCTAATAAGACCTCAAGATCTTGTTCCATCATGGATTCCCTCAGTGCCCCCCCCCCCCAGCAAGTAATTTGCACATACATTTTAAGTCCCCAAGTGCACTAATTTACATTTTTCAACATTAAACCTCATTTGCCATATAGTTGGCGAACCCTTTATTTTATTGAGGCCTTCTTGTAAAGATTCCACATCCTGCTAGGAAGTTATGCCCTGCTTAGCTTTGTATCATCAGCAAACACTGCAAATTAGCCATTTCTGCCAACCTCTATAGCATTTATGAATAAATTAACCAGAACTGGTCCCAGGCCAGAGCCTTGGGGCACCCAACTTACCACTATAGACCATTCTGAGTAGAAACTAATTTATCACCACACTTTTGGATGCACCCCTTTAACCAGTTTTTGTATCCAGGTACATACCCAAAGGTCCATGCCAACAGATTTCAGTTTTCTTTAAAACTGGGGAACTGATGAATGCTTTTGCAAAATCCAGATACACCACAGGCCTTCCTTTATCTAGATGGTAGCTCACTTGCCCGCAGCATGTTAACAGATTGGTCTGGCAAAATAGATCTTTCATAAACCTATGCCGATTACTGATGTTTTCATCAGCAAATTCTTGGAAACAGTCCCTTATTATCCCCTCCAAAAGTTTACACACTATCAATGTTAGACCAACTGTAGTTCCCAGGTATATATATATATATCTCTGCCCTTTTTTAAATATTGGTACCACATTGGCTTTTTGCCAATCAGCTTGTACCATTCGGGTCACCAAGCTGTACTTAAAAATTTGGAATAATGGTCTGGCTATTACCTAGCCAAGTCCTGGCCCTGGTCATTCATTTGCATTAAAACATTTTTTTTTTTCCTTTTCAAATATTTTTTATTGTATTTTTCATAGATACACAATAAGGCACGAATAAAGGTCATAACAATGTAACAGAATCTTCATCATACTTTGTGTTCATCACTGTGTCTGGGAAGGCCACAAATTATCATTCAACTCAGAAATAACAACATAGGGCCTCAGTCCAGCAGGAGAAAGGTCAAAAGCTTAAACAAGTAGCTAACAATCCCTGTTTACCCCAACGGGATCATGCTGTAAACAAGGGATTATGGCTTAACCTCTTGACCACCGCCCCATGTCAAAAAGACGTCCTCCTTTTTAAAGTTGAATATCTCGATAACGGCAGCAGCTGCTGCCACAACCGAGACATTCATCTTTTCAGGGGGCGGTGGTGTACACGATAACGGCGGTCTCCGCGGCGGATTCGCAGCGAGATCGCCGTTATCGGTGGCGGGAGAGGGGCCCCCCCCCTCCCGCCGCTCTCCCGCGCCCTCCGCCGCTTACCGGAGCCGTCGGTAGCGGCGGAGGGGATCGGATGTGTCCGGCAGCTGAGCGGGGACGGGACTGAAGGAGAAATCTCCTTCACCCGTCCTCATAGCTCTGCTGGGCGGAAGTGACGTCAAAACGTCAGTCCCGCCCAGCCTCTTAACCACTTCCCGCCCGGCCTATGGCCGATTTACGTCCGGGAAGTGGTTATGAAATCCTGACAGGACGTTCTAGAACGTCCTGCAGGATTTCATGCCTCGCGCGCCCGTGGGGGCGCGCATCGCGGCGATCGGTGATGCGGGGTGTCAGTCTGACACCCTGCATCTCCGATCTCGGTAAAGAGCCTCCGGCGGAGACTCTTTACCACGTGATCAGCCATGTCCAACCACGGCTGATCACGATGTAAACAGGAAGAGCCGTCGATGGCTCTTCCTCACTCGCGTCTGACAGACGCGAGTAGAGGATAGCCGATCGGCGGCTCTCCTGACAGGGGGGGTTAGCGCTGATTGTTTATCAGCGCAGCCCCCCCTCGGATCGCCACACTGGACCACCAGGGATGCCCACCCTGGAGCACCAGGGTGGGCAAAAAAAAAAAAATGACAGAAAAAAAAAAAAAAAAATGACAGAAAAAAAAAAAAAAAAAAGCATAAAGAAAAAAAAAAAGATGCCAGTCAGTGCCCACAAATGGGGACTGACTGGCAACCTGGCAAAAATCAGTGCTGCCACCCCAGTGTCCATCAGCGCCACCCCAGTGTCCATCAGCGCCACCCCAGTGTCCATCAGCGCCACCCCAGTGTCCATCAGTGCCACCCCACAGTGCCCATCCATGCCCAGTGCCCACCTATCAGTGCCCATCTGTGCCACCCATAAGTATCCATCAGTGCCGCCCATGAGTGCCCATCTGTGCCGCCTATGAGTGCCCAGTGCCGCCCATGAGTGCCCATCAGTGCCGCCTATGTGTGCCCATCAGTGCCGCCTATGTGTGCCCATCAGTGCCGACTATGTGTGCCCATCAGTGCCGCCTATGTGTGCCCATCAGTGCCGCCTATGTGTGCCCATCAGTGTCGCATACCAGCGCCGCCAATCAGTGCCACCTCATCTGTGCCCGTCAGTACTACCTCATCGATGTCCATCAGTGCCATCTCATCGGTGCCCATTAGTGCCGCCATATCAGTGCCCGTAATTGAAAGAGAAAACGTATTTACAAAAAAATTAACAGAAAAAAATAAAAACGTAATTTTTTTTCCAAATTTTCAGCCTTTTTTTAGTTGTTGCGCAAAAAAAAAAATCGCAGAGGTGATCGAATACCACCAAAAGAAAGCTCTATTTGTGGGGAAAAAAGGACGCCAATTTTGTTTGGGTACAGTGTAGCATGACCGCGCAATTGCCATTCAAAGTGCGACAGTGCTGAAAGCTGAAAATTGGCTTGGGCGGGAAGCTGCGTAAGTACCTGGTATGGAAGTGGTTAAAGAAACATTTTTTTTTTTGTCATTTGAAAAAATGACATTTTTTTTATTTTTTTTTTATTTTTGCATTTAAGTCTAATTATGAGATCTGAGGTCTTTTTGACCCCAGATCTCATATTTAAGAGGACCTGTCATGCTTTTTTCTATTACAAGGGATGTTTACATTCCTTGTAATAGGAATAAAAGTGATCAATTTTTTTTTTTTTTTTTTTTCAGTGTAAAAAATTATAAAACTAAATAAAAATAAATAAGAAAACCAAAAAAAAATTTTTTAAAGCGCCCCGTCCCGACGAGCTCGCGCGCAGAAGCAAACGCATACGCGAGTAGCGCCCGCATATGAAAACGGTATTCAAACCACACAAGTGAGGTATCGCCGCGATCGTTAGAGTGAGAGCAATAATTCTAGCCCTAGACCTACTCTGCAACTCAAAAAATGCAACCTGTAGAATTTTTTAAACGTCGCCTATCGAGATTTTTAAGGGTAAAAGTTTGACGCCATGCCACGAGCGGGCGCAATTTTTAAGCGTGACATGTTGGGTATCATTTTACTCGGCGTAACATTATCTTTCACAATATATAAAAAAATTGGGCAAAATGTATTGTTGTCTTATTTTTTAATTCAAAAAAGTGATTTTTATCCAAAAAAAGTGCGCTTGTAAGACCGCTGCGCAAATACGGTGTGACAAAAAGTATTGCAATGACTGCCATTTTATTCCCTAGGATGTCTGCTAAAAAAAAATATATAATGTTTGGGGGTTCTGATTAATTTTCTAGCAAAAAAATTGTGATTTTCACATGAAGGAGAGAAGTGCCAGAATTTACCTGGTGGGCAAGTGGTTAATATCTCAATTTATACAATAAAAATAAAGGGGTATCAGGGGAAGGAAGGGGGGGGGGGTAAGAAGGAAGTTGACTTATACCTTCGGTTTGGTTTAGGAGTGTAGTCAATCAGGAGCACCAGTAGAACTGCTAAAAGTTCTTCAGGGAATTTGAGGCCCTAGGGTGGGTAATCCATTCATTCCAGTTTTTAAGGAATTTACTTAAGGTTCCTTTCTTGTGAGCCAACATTAGCTCATAATGTGCCTGAGTGTTGAGTCTCTGAATAACATCAGATAAGTTGGGTGCTGTGGTAGATTTCCACAGTTTCGTTATGGTGAGTCTTGCTGCCGTAAGGCAGTTGGCGACTATAGTTCTAAATTGAGGAGGGTAGACATCTAGATTAATACCTAATAGGGCCAATTCAGGTGTGAGTATTTTTAAATTACCAGTGAAGGATGCTATAAAAGAGGATACGTTTTTCCAGAAGCTAGATAGGGTTTTACAATCCCAAAGAGTATGTAGCAAATTACCAACGTGAGATTCACACCTCCAGCATATGGGGGAGGAGTTGGGGAATATCTTGGACAATCTATAGGGGGTTAAGTACCAACGGTTTAGTATTTTCTGGGCGTTCTCCCAATGTTCTACACATGAAGAGGAGGAACTGTTAATATGAATGGCTTTTTGCCAAGCTTCCCACGTAAAGGTTTGGGATAGCGCTTTCTCCCATTTAATCATGTTTAAGGTTTTGGTTTGAAGTGGGAAGGATGAGAGTAGTTTATATATATATATAGGATAAGCCTCTCTTCCCATACATCTTGTAGGAAGTAAAAAAACTCCCACAATGTCCTAGGGATTTCTACACTTCTTTTTGGATTAAAGTTTTTATTGAATGGTTTATCTTCGAGTTTTTTGGTTATTTTAAACATGTTATCGGGTGGTAGGTGGTCAAAGAAATTGATACCTTGTTTGGACCAGGGAGTAGTATTAATTCTCACTTTACAGTAATCTATTACTCCTAGCGGTATTGGCATACGGACGGGATCACAAGTCGGCTGTAATTTAGTTAGAGCAAATTGCATTAAAGTTTTTTTAAGTCTTTTTCAGACACTGGTTTCAGTCAGCTACAAGAGTACATTTCAGTCATGTGTCACTAAAATCACAGTCTTTATTATTATACCCCTTATTTTCTCCTAGTACAAAATGCATTCTTCTCAGTGGTAACCAACTTCCACTGATCTTTTATGGGGCGAATATGCTCTGACTGTTTTTTTTTCCACTTTTCTCCACTATGTGTCTCTTGTGGTCTATTTTAGCTGTCCTGATTGCATCCTTAAATTTTTATTGCATTCCTTATAGTGTTGGAATGACAATAACCCCTTGGCCTTCACCAGAACAGATTTTCCCATTGGAAGATTTACCCTCACCTTTGTTCTGATGAAAAAAAAAATGTTTTTTGATTTTCGATCACTGTTTGTTAGTGACAAAAAGAGAGGCTAAATATATTCAGTAGGGCGGCAAACCACAATAAAAACGTGAAAGGTTGTATGTATGTATATATAGTAGCAGAGTGTCCGGGAAAAGTCTTGTTCGGAGTTTATATGTCTCCCAGGCTCCTCTCAGGGATCTCTGATCCATGGTCCAGTTCGGGACCTCGGGTCTTGGTCCTCTTCCCCCAGGCTAATTTAAGCTCACCTTAGCAGACAGCCTTTGCTCTCTGCCTGGGAAACACTGACAACACTGGTCTGTGAGAGCAAAAAGGTTGGTAAAAATCCATTAAGCAGTTTATGTAGAACCTGACAAGCTGTAGGTTTTCTCAGCCTGGTAGCTATGGCCTATATATATATATATTGGGCCAGATTCAGAGAGATACGACGGTGTATCTCCTGATACACCGTTGTATCTCCTGATACACCGTCGTATCTCCTGATACACTGTCGTATCTCAGAGTTAGGCCGGTCGTATCTATGCGACTGATTCATAGAATCAGTTACGCATAGATATGCCTAAGATCCGACAGGTGTAACTGTGTTACACCGTCGGATCTTAACTGCAATTTAAAAATGGCCGCTGGGGGCGTTCTCGCTGATTTACGCAGAGAATATGTAAATCAGCGAGATACGCCAATTCACGAACGTACCCGTCGCAGTGTTTTTACGACGTTTACGGAAGGGTTTTCCAGGCGCATAGTTACCCCTGCTTCTATGAGGCGCAGCCAATGTTAAGTATGGCCGTCGTTCCCGCGTCAAAATTTGAATTTTTTACGGTTTGCGTAAGTCGTTCGCGAATACGGATGGACGTCATTTACGTAAGCGTCTAAACCAATGACGTCGTTGTGACGTCATTTGGAGCAATGCACGCTGGGAAAATTTCCGGACGGCGCATTCCCTATTCGATTGGCGCGGGAACGTGCCTGATTTGAATAGCACACTCCCCCTAGCCGCAGTTTTTGAATTCCGCAAGAGGAATTACGATCTGCCAAGTTTGGAGGTGTTTTGTGAATTACCCACTTGCCTCTAAAACTTGCGGCGGCGGATCTTAAATCAGATAGATTACGCGGATCTAAAGATCCGCTGATCTATCTGAATCTGGCCCACTGTGTAGTTAGTACCGAGACACGGCTAGGTTTTTGTTTGGCTATTTTTGTTCTATTTGTTTTTCTGAAACGCTGTTCAGCACCTGTATATATCACCAATAAACACTGCACTTTGTCACTACCTCACTGGATTTGGTATCTGTGCCTGAAAGACCGCTCATCCCAGGGAGCTTTGTACCGCCTACCTGTCCCCCAGGTTATATATGGTGGAGGCTGCGACCTGCTGTAGTAAGTTACTACTTAAAAGGCCAGTACCTAAAGTGACAAAACATGGAGGAAATCCTCAAACAATTGGCGTTATCCAACACTGCACAACAGCAAGCCAACTCTATCACACAGGAGCAAACCAAGGCGCTGTGTCAACAGCTTGGTGCTGTACAGGAGAAATCGCAGAGGACGTTTGAACAGCTAGCCACTGCTGCAAAAGCAGATAGGAAAACCCTGACTGAGGTTGTGGAGACGTTAGCCAGTGGTCACCTGCTAAAATTTATGATATTGGAGACAAGCCCTCAGCCATCCATGTGCTTCGCTTTCTTTCTAAGATGACTGCAGATGATGATCCAGAGGTCTTTCTGCTAACAATTGAATGGACCGCAGAGAGGGAAGGTTGGCTTAAAAACCCAGTGGGCAGGACTGGTCGCCCTCTTACTTTCTGGAGAATCGCAGGTCTACTATGATCTGGAGTCGGCAGAAGCGGGAGACTATGAGGTCAAGAGGGAAATCCTGGCATGACTCTGTGTCACCTTGTCCGTGTGAGCACAGCGGTTCCACAGCTGGTTCTTCTAAGATGAGAGGCCCCCCAAGATAGCAGATGTTTGATCTAATCCACCTAGTGGGGAAATGGCTACAGCCAGAGTCCCTGTCTGTGCAACAAATAGTGGAGCATGTGGTCATGGACCGATTCCTCAGGTCACTGCCAATTCCCCTGCAGAAGGAGGTGAGTCAAGGAAACAACTTGGTGGCGCTCATTGAGAGATACTTTGCTGCAGAGAGCCTGGTCACCACTTGTACAGCTTCACAGACTTTCTATCCAAAGCCACGGTCTCCATAGGCAACAAGTAAGACTGTTCCAGGGGAAGTTGGTGGTAAGCATAGCAAGGACATAGGGAGGAGGATTTCTGGTGCCAGGACTGAAGTGTGTCATCCCAAACAAGTGAAGCCACTGCCTATCAGCAAATCAAACTGGGGCAACATCACCTGTTTTCATTGCCAGAAACTGGGACATGTTGCAGCAAACTGTCCATTGACAGATGAACCCATGCAGTGTGATGTATTCCTTAGAAGGCAGTCTATGTTTTCTGCCATTTCATGTGCTGCAGCGCCAAATGAAGGGAAACACATGTGCCAAATGACTGTTAATAATAAGCCTATTATGGCCTTGCTGGACTCTGGAAGTCTAGTGAGTTTGGTTAAAGCTGAGATGAAATTTTCATGAAAAAAAAAAGTTGCGGTCTTATGTGTACATGGGGATACCCGGAAGTATCCTATAGTCACTGTTCACTTTTTTTTTGTTTACAAACTTTTTTATTTGGTACAAAATGGTGGTACAAAAAGCAAAATGGCATACAAAAAAAAGAGTACACATAAGAAAATGTCCAGGAGTCAAAAAATAGACAATAGTAAACTATACAAATCTTATGTAACATTAATAAAACATAGTTCTAAAGAGTAGAGAATTAAGATGAGGGTCAAAAAGTAGATATAAAACCATAAGTGTTATTAGGATAAACAGATCAGCAAAAGGAATTATGCGATTTAGATGGGATTAAAGAAAGTAGCAGAATGTTCAAACCATGGGTCCCATTTTTTATTATATATAGATCGAATTTTGAACAATGTGATAGATTTTTTCCATAAGGTTTATATTGTTAATTCTCGTTTTCAATTGATCTAATGGAACTGTGGGGGATTTCCAGTGAAAAGCAAACAGCCAGTGGATCGCAACACAGATTGTGTGGATTAGTCTCATGTGCTGTATGGGGAGGCCTATAATAGGGGAGAACAGAAGACAGTTCTGAACTGTCAGTTTGACATTGTAGTTTGAAATCTTAGAGGCAAATTTCTCAAGTTGTTTCCATATATATGTGATTCTATCACAGTCCCAGAAAGTGTGTGAGAATGAACCAATGGAGTTGCAGTTTCTGAAGCATAGTTGTGAAACGGTCGGAAATATTACATGTAGTTTAACTGGGGTATAGTACCATCTGGTGAATAGTTTCAGTGCAGTTTCCTTAATAGCAATTGATCTAGTGCATTTGTGAAGGTTGTTGATAGATTCTTCCCAGTCATCTGGGGAATAAGAGAAGGATATCTCCTGTTCCCATTTCTGCATGTAAGAAAGTTTTGGAGAATCTGTGTTATTAATGAGATTGTGGTACACCTCAGAAATAAAGCCACGTTTTCTAGGGGATTTCAGACAAAGTTTTTCAAAAAAGGAAGGTGGGTTTGTGTCTGTAGTCTGAAAGTATGTGTTAAAGAAGTGTCTAATCTGTAGAAAGTTGTGAAATTCTGTGTTGGGAATTTGATATTTAGATTTCAACGAGGAGAAGGGAATGAAGTTATTGTTTTCTAGAAAGTTGAATAGGGAAGTCTGATTATTACTGATCCACCAAGAAAAGTCTCCCAAGCCCTTGGTGTATTGATGAAATTTCGGGTCACCAATGAAGGATGCATGTGGGGGAGATTTAGTGATGAGATGGTATTTTCCACTGTATAATTTCCATAATTGGTATGATTGTGACACTATATGGTTAAGGGATTCTATAGCATGATTAGGAATTTTATTTCCCCAAAGGATGCCGGAAATAGAATAGGGAAGGATCGAATCTCTCTCGAATGCTACCCATGGGAGATTAGGGTTGGAAATGTGCCATTGTGCCATTTGAGACCATCTGGCGGCTAGGTAGTATAGCCAAAAATCCGGGAGGCCCAAACCCCCATCCCTATGGGATTTAAATAAAACAGACCTGGAAAGACGAGGGTGTGAGTCTGCCCAAATGTATTTATGAATATCAGACTGGAATTTTGTAATCAGAATTTTGTTGATTCTAATTGGAAGTGCTCGAAACATGTAAAGAAGTTTTGGCAATATTATCATTTTTACCGCTGTGATTCTACCAGGGAATGAGATGTTGAAGGGTTTCCACATTCTAAGAGTTGATCTCAGTTTCAGCAATAGCGAAGTATAATTCTTGGAAGCTATATCTTTAATATTGGGGGTAAGAAAGATGCCTAGATATGGGAGTGACTCCATTGACCATGAAAAGTTAAAAGAGGACCGCAATGATTCTAATTGAGCTGAAGGGATATTTATAGACATCCCTATAGACTTGGATACATTAACTGAGAGACCTGATAGTGACGAAAATATATTAAACAAAAAACAAATAGAATCAAGCGCTCACTAAAAAGAAATGAAGGAGATGGGAATATACGTATGGGAAATGGAATAGTATAAAGGTGAAGCTTTAGAGAAAGACTGAGGAATTAGGGAATAATTGATTGGTTATATTAAAAACAATTATTAAAAATGATAATGTCCTTAGGATATTTGTGATAAGAGTTCAGTCCATGGGGTAATTCACGGAACGATAGCACAAAAGTTTGTTGATTAAGTATATACTCTTTTGCTTGGAGGGCTGCCAGCTGTCAAGAAGAAGCAATTCTGGAGAAAACATAAAAAAGAACAAAAAGCGGCGCCCTCTAAGCGTAGTATGTAGTTTAATAAGGCAGACAAGCAACAGTAAATCATATGAGGGGTTACTCACAAAAGTAGAGGGAACACAGGTGTTTATATACTGGTTTCATCTGAGGATAAAGTCCGGAAAGTGTAGACTCTGCTGGGAAGATCTTTAATGCAGGCTCCAGGCAGCGTGATGGTAGATCCACACGATGATGGCCGTGGGGGGTGTCTCTGGGGGGATCCCCGGATGATATCACAGCAGTAGTACTGGGGGAGACAGAGACGCCACGTTCGGCGTGGTGGAACGCAGCCGTGGAGCGCAAAGCAGTCGTACGTCACTTCCGGGTGAAGCCTCAGGGTGATGCGCGCGTTCGAGACATGCGTGTCTCTTCGTCAGGCTCTATGATAGAGCCTGACGAAGAGACACGCATGTCTCGAACGCGCGCATCACCCTGAGGCTTCACCCGGAAGTGACGTACGACTGCTTTGCACTCCACGGCTGCGTTCCACCACGCCGAACGTGGCGTCTCTGTCTCCCCCAGTACTACTGCTGTGATATCATCCGGGGATCCCCCCAGAGACACCCCCCACGGCCATCATCGTGTGGATCTACCATCACGCTGCCTGGAGCCTGCATTAAAGATCTTCCCAGCAGAGTCTACACTTTCCGGACTTTATCCTCAGATGAAACCAGTATATAAACACCTGTGTTCCCTCTACTTTTGTGAGTAACCCCTCATATGATTTACTGTTGCTTGTCTGCCTTATTAAACTACATACTACGCTTAGAGGGCGCCGCTTTTTGTTCTTTTTTACGAAAATATATTAAGTGTTTGTAAGAGGTTGGGAAGAGCAATATTCGGTTGGGTGAGGAATAAAAGCATGTCGTCCGCATACATACTTAACTTATATGTACCATTTTTTGTGGAATAGCCCTTAATGTCTGTGTGACTAAGAATTGCTGTAGCCAAGGGTTCTATCGCCAGCGCAAATAATAGCGGGGACATAGGGCATCCCTGTCGTGTCCCCCTGCCAAGTTTAAAGAATTCAGAGTTGCAGCCCGGGAGTCTTATTCTGGTGGCTGGATTATGATAAAGAGCATGGAAGGCATGTACAAACTCACCTTGAAAGCCATATTTTTTCAAGACTATGTCTAAAAAGGTCCAGGAAACACTATCAAAAGCCTTGTTAATATCAAGGCTTAACATTAAGAGTGGTTGAGAGTGTATATTTGCATCCTGAATGATGTTTGTAACTAACCGAATGTTATCCGTGATTTGTCTACCTTGGATAAAACCAGATTGATATGGGGAAATTAGAGTGGGGATTATAGCAGATAGTCGGTTTGCTAAGAGTCTACTAAAAATTTTAAGATCATTGTTAATGACTGAGATGGGTCTATAATTCTGGGGCAGTGTGTGGTCCTTGTTCGGTTTTGGAATGAGGGACATATTTGCAAGTAACATTTCCTCTGGGAATTGGTCTCCTTTCAGTATATTGTTGAATAGTTTGGAGAGGTGTGGTATAAGGAATTGGTGATATTGTTTATAATATAAGGAGGAGGAACCATCGGGGCCAGGGGCAGAGTTCTTTTTGAGTGATTTAATTATTTGAAGTAATTCCTCCTCCGTACAGGGTGCATTTAGTGATTCTATATTAGTTTTAGTTAATTTGGGGAAGGGGAGATTATCCAACCAATTAATGGAGGAGAGAGGGATTGAAGAGTTTGGCGCTGAAAGGAGGTCCGAATAAAAGTTTTTAAAGATAGAAAGAATCTCTTGTGGGTGAGTGATTAGTTGGTTTGAGCTATTTTTAAGTTTATAAACGTGTGTGGGTTTAATTGTTTGATTGAGTTTCCTGGCGAACATTGTAGAATAAGAGTTACTAGATAAGAAAAATTTTGCCTTAGACCACCGAAGAGCTTTTTCTGCTCTAAAAGTGAGAAGAGAGTCCAGCTCTGTGCGTTTTTGTGATATCAATTTAAGGGTATCTGGGTCGTGTGAACGTGTATGGTCTTTATATAAGTTTTGGAGATCTTTTGTAAGGGAGTGAATCTTTTCCCATTTACTTCTATTACATTGTGCAGCTCGCTTAATAAGGTGACCCCTCACTACTGCTTTGTGTGCCATCCACAGAGTGGAGGGAGAGATATCAGGGTTTGAGTTTAATATGAAATAATCCTTAATTTCAGATGCTATTTCTTGTTGATGAACAGGGTCCGAAAGTAAAGATTCATTTAATCTCCATGAGTAAGGGGTAGGGGTAAGGCCTATGAATTCTGTACTAAGAGTGACAATTTGGTGGTCCGACCAGGAACAAGGGTGTATTGCGGCATCATGTGTGTTAGCTAGAATAATAGGGGTACAGAATATGTGGTCAATGCGAGAGTATGAGTCATGTGGGTGAGAGTAGAATGTATATTCACGTGCACCTATGTTTAAAGCTCTCCAAGAGTCTATTAGCTGTAGATCGTTTAAATGTGTAATGGTTGTTTTAGATAGTGTTTTAGAACTCAAGTTTTGTTTGCTACGATCTAGATTCGGTTGCATGACCGAGTTAAAGTCACCACCTACTATGATATGTGAAGAGTGGAGTTGTTGCAATTTGTTAAAAAATTGGGTGAAAAATTAGGTCTGTGCATCATTAGGTGCATAAACATTAGCTACAGTAAGCTCTCTACCTGATAGGGTGCCTTTAATTATGATGAACCTACTTTCATGGTCTTTATAAACTTGCTGGATTTCGAATGGAAAAGAATGGTGAAAAAAAATTGCCACTCCCTTGGTTTTGGAGGAGGATGTGGTGTAAAAGGATTGATTATATGCTTTGTGAAAGAAGGTAGGATGAGCATCCTTCATAAAGTGTGTTTCCTGCAACATAACAATCTTGGCTTTCAACTTATTATACTGCAAGAACGCCTTCTTTCTTTTGTTTGGGGAATTAAATCCCTGCACATTATGAGAGATTAATGTAATAGCCATAAACCATAGAGAGTGTCATAAGAATTCAACAGGAAGTGAGGTAACTGAGGAACTGTAAGTTTAGGGGGGGGGCAGGGAGCCAGGGGTCTTGATCTGTTTAATGACCTATTATTAATCCAGACTGTAAGGAAACCTGAGACAAGTATAACTTCAACAAATAAAAAAACTTTTGCAAAGAGTGTACCATATTTACCATCTCTATCAGAGATTACATCTAATGTACCATTAAATATGTTTAACCAAACATAGAAATGTAGGAAAAAAAAGGGGTTGAAAGAAATTTTTTTCTTCAACCGACAGTGAAGCAACAATAGACCAGTTGGTCTGAAACTCAGTGATGTCGACATACAACTGCGAATAACCAACACTGTAACCAATGTTAAATTAAGTAAAATGAAAAACCATAGTAATTCGCAGTTCAGACGAGAAAGGGCAACCCTCATATTAAAGAGAGCAGTCCTGACTGAGTGGGGGAAAATCATAGCGACACGGGGCGGGGAGCCACAAAAAATTTACATTAGAAAAAATACCTGTGACGATCATTGCTGAGACAACCAAACAGATTACCGCCAAAAAAAAAAAAAAAGAAAAAAAAACATATATAAACTATCTTAGACACAGACTCTAAGTCCAAAAATTGTGCAGTGGAACCCATAACTGAATTACGCAAGTCATATTAAGTGCAAAAAATTCTATAAGAGAGACCACATTAGATGAGGTAGGTGTAATTATCTATTATGTTAAACCAGAAAAACTATCTGGTAAATGTATAAGGCCCACAGAGGGCAGATAAAAAAAAATATATGTATATATACATATACATACACAATTAAGCCTGAGGCGAGTTAGGCAATATTTGCCCATGAAAGGAGCTACAGGAGAATTACAAACATTACTATATCTGTTGATGACCATCAGTGTGTAGGAGTCAGCTAGCCAATATATCTTGCATAGCAAAAAATGGTCAGCATATGGAAATCCTGAAAAAGGGTAAGACATACCAGCATATGGCAGTAGATGGCAGTGTTACCACATAACTGACAACCTCTTAACAAATATGTATGATAACACTATATCATCTACACCAGCCGTCACTAAATGGCGGCCCGCGGTCCGAGTCCGGCCCGGGTGGCGCTTCTGCCTGGACCGCCATTATCATTTTAAATTTCAGCGTTGGTTTGCTGGGGCCGCGGGTTTCCCCAGCAACCAGTGACGCTGAGAGCGGAGAAGACAAGCAGTCACGGGCCGCGAGGTAGGGGCGTGACGTCACGTGCGTGCCCCGCCCCCTGCTGCATGCGGGTCCACTCCTGGCTCTCCTTGCGAGATTGGGGCGTGACGTCACGCGCGCGCCCCGCCCCCCTGCTGCTCGCATTTCCCGGGCTCTCCTTATCGCGCAGCATGCAAGGTATGTGACAAGTTAATTAGTTGTCACGAATGGGCAGATTTGTTTGTAATTGTGCTGTCATTAATGGTCACGCTGATGGGCACCTTTTTTTTATGTTAAGGGGCACTCTGATGGACGAATTTTATTTTAAGGGGCATGCTGATGGGTATATTTTTAATGTGCACACTGATGAGCATATTTTGTTAAGGGGCACACTGATGGACACATTTTGTTGTGCCCATCAGAGTGCCCCTTAACATAAAATATACCCATCAGCGTACCCCTTAAAATAAAATGTGCCCATCAGAGTGCCCATTAACAAAAAATGTTCCCATCAGCATTTCCCTTAACATAAAATAAGGGTCACGCTGATGGGCACCTTTTATGTTAATGGGCACTCTGATGGGCACATTTTATTTTAAGGGGTATGCTGATGGGTATATTTTATGTTAAGGGGCACTCTGATGGGCACAACAAAATGTGTCCATCAGTGTGCCCCTTAACAAAATATGCTTATCAGTGTGCACATTAAAAATATACCCATCAGCATGCCCCTTAAAATAAAATGTGCCCCTCAGAGTACCCCTTAACATAAAAGGTGCCCATCAGCGTGACCCTTATTTTATGTTAAGGGGCATGCTGATGGGAACATTTATTGTTAAGGAGCACTCTGATTGGCATATTTTATTTTAAGAGCAACACTGATGGGCCCTTTTTGTATTAAGGAGCACTCTGATGGGCAGATTTTATGTTAAGGGGCACATTTTCTTGTGCCCATCAGAGTGCCCCTTCATATAAAATGTGCCCATCAGGATGTCCCTTAACATAAAACTTGTCCATTAGAGTGTCCCTTAACATAAAATGTGCCCATCAGTATGACCCTTATTTTATGTTAAGGGGCACGCTGATGGGCACATTTTATGTTAAGGGGGACTCTGATGGGGACAGCTGATGTAAAGAGGGACTCTGATGGGAATGCCTGATGTAAATGAGCGCTGTGATGGGGACCCCTAATGTAAAGGGGTGCTGTGATGGGGACCTCTGATTTAAAGGAGTGCTGTGATATGGACACCTGATGTAAAGGAGCTCTGTGATGGGGACCCCTGATGTAAAGGGGCACTGTGATGGGGACCCCTGATTTAAAGGAGTGCTGTGATAGGGACACCTAATGTAAAGGGGCACTGTGATGGGGACACCTGATGTAAAGGGGCACTGTGATGGGGACACCTGATGTAAAGGGGTGCTGTGATGGGGACACCTGATGTAAAGGGGTGCTGTGATGGGGACACCCGATGTAAAGGGGCACTGTGATGGAGACACCTGATGTAAAGGGGCACTGTGATGGGGACACCTGGTGTAAAGGAGTGCTGTGATGGGGACCCCTGATGTAAAGGGGTACTGTGATGGGGTCCCCTGATTTAAAGGAGTGCTGTGATAGGGACACCTGATGTAAAGAGGTGCTGTGATGGGGACCCCTGATTTAAAGGAGTGCTGTGATGGGGACACCTGATGTAAAGGGGAACTGTGATATGGACACCTGATGTAAAGGAGCTCTGTGATGGGGACCCCTGATGTAAAGGGGCACTGTGATGGGGACACCTAATGTAAAGGGGCACTGTGATGGGGACACCTGATGTAAAGGGGTGCTGTGATGGGGACACCTGATGTAAAGGGGTGCTGTGATGGGGACACCTGGTGTAAAGGGGCACTGTGATGGGGACACCTAATGTAAAGGGGCACTGTGATGGGGACACCTAATGTAAAGGGGCACTGTGATGGGGACACCTAATGTAAAGGGGCACTGTGATGGGGACACCTGGTGTAAAGGGGCACTGTGATGGGGACACCTGGTGTAAAGGGGCACTGTGATGGGGACACCTGGTGTAAAGGGGCACTGTGATGGGGACACCTGATGTAAAGGGGCACTGTGATGGGGATCCCTGATTTAAAGGGATGCTGTGATGGGGACACCTGATGTAAAGAGGTGCTGTGATGGGGACCCCTGATTTAAAGGAGTGCTGTGATAGGGACACCTGATGTAAAGAGGTGCTGTGATGGGGACCCCTGATTTAAAGGAGTGCTGTGATAGGGACACCTGATGTAAAGAGGTGCTGTGATGGGGACCCCTGATTTAAAGGAGTGCTGTGATAGGGACACCTGATGTAAAGAGGTGCTGTGATGGGGACCCCTGATTTAAAGGAGTGCTGTGATGGGGACCCCTGATGTAAAGGGGCACTGTGATGGGGTCCCCTGATTTAAAGGGATGCTGTGATGGGGACACCTGATGTAAAGAGGTGCTGTGATGGGGACCCCTGATTTAAAGGAGTGCTGTGATGGGGACCCCTGATTTAAAGGAGTGCTGTGATAGGGACACCTGATGTAAAGAGGTGCTGTGATGGGGACCCCTGATGTAAAGGGGCACTGTGATGGGGTCCCCTGATTTAAAGGGATGCTGTGATGGGGACCCCTGATTTAAAGGAGTGCTGTGATGGGGACACCTGATGTAAAGGGGTGCTGTGATGGGGACACCTGATGTAAAGGGGCGCTGTGATGGGGGCACCTGATATAAAGGGGCGCTGTGATGGGGAAAAATGGGGACTTGAGATTCGGACCTCGGCCCAAAGAAAATTTTAGTGACCGGACCTCCTTGAATTTTAATTCAAGACCCCTGATCTACACCATTACATGTACTATGATATTGTAATAACTTGAAGTAGCATGAGGGCAAAATTGAAAAATAAACTAAATGAAACCTCATAATAGAAACCCAGAATACTTATTTAAATATGTACTTAACTTAGGGTTAAAGTGAGCAGCAAAAAGCTATATCAATATGAAAAAAAAGAAAAAAAACAGAGTCAAAACCTGAGACCAATTGTTAGGTAAACCTGAGGAAAAAAGGATTAAATGGGTGAACCAAGGAAAAGGGTAGTTATTTCAGGCGCCATGGATCGGCGTCAGGTCTGAATCTGCGACGGTCTCCTCTGATTACTGGTGTGTTCCAGATAGGTGCTGGGCGAGGCGTGGATGGGGTGCACGGGAGATTGCTAGGATCCATCAGTCCCAACTTGAGTAAAATATCCTGTCCTTCTGGGATGGTGGTGGCGATGTAAGTGGTTCCGTTGTAAGGGACAATCAGCTTAAAAGGGAACCCCCATCTGTATCTGATCCTGGCAGTGTAAAGCACTGATGTGATCTCCTTCATTCTTCTGCGTCTGTCCAGCGTTGCTTGGGATATGTCAGGATAGATTTGCAGCTGGACTCCCTCCAAAGTGATATTTCTCATGCCTCTAGCAGCGCGCATGATCTCCTCCTTCACCAGAAAGTCTTTCATACATAGCACTATATCTCTGGGTGGTTTGTCAGGAGAGGGTTTAGCTCTCAATGCACGGTGAATACGATCGCAGACAAAAGCCTGGGGACTATGATCTGGCAACAGGAGCTGGAAAAGCTTAATGGAGTAAGGTACCAGGTCTGTGATGGTTTCTGGGACCCCTCTAATTCTCAGGTTAGACCTTCTGTTTCTGTCGTCCAGGTCCTGGACATGTGCCTGCAGCTGTGTAAAACCAGATGAGAGGGATTCATGTTCCCTGGAGAGGTCATTAAAAGCAATGGAGAGTTCATCATGCTTGTTTTCTAACAGGTCTGTACGAGACCCCAGTGAGGCTATTTCCTGGGACAATGTGCTTGTGGACTTCTGGATCTCTGTCTGGAATTTGTCAAGGAGCTTAGTGCAAATAGCTTCTAGGCTAATGTCCAGGTCTGCCTTAGTAAGTGGGGTGTACTCACTGTTTGTTGCAGAGTTCATTTCCAGAGGTGCCTGTGGAAGTTCTTGTGCAGAGGAGGAGGGGGGAGGGGAAAGCATGGTTCCAGCACCATGCTTAGCCATCTTGCCACGCTGCTGTGATCTGAGGAGATAATGAGTGAGGGTTTTCTGGCTGCTCCAGCGTCTCCTCTTCCCTGAATTCGGCATGCACAGGTGCTAGTGTGCAGGGGTGTCAATAAAAATAGCTTTTGGCAGTATGAATAGCCCTGATGTGTGGCTGAGAGCCCTGTGAAGACTGGAGCTCTCTCTAAGTGTGACTGCTCCGTCCCATGTCTCCTGCTTCCCTGGTCACTGTTCACTTTAAAACTGACTTGTGTACCAAGTGGGGCACAAGTCCGACCGGATGGGTCAGTGTACCCAAGGACATCATTGGTAGGAACTTCCCTACATTTTGGGAACTGTGGGATCGTCCTGACTCGGTCAGAGTAACTGACTCTTGGCCAGCACCAACAATGCAGGTTCAAGAGACTCCTCTCAGGGTTCCCTGGGTTTTCCTTTCTCAATTATGGCAGGAGAACTGAAGGAGCCTGAGGAAGTCCCCACAACCAGTAAAGGTGGACAGCCGCCTGCTGACTCTGAGGCTACATTGGCATTTGCTGACCTTAATGTGCACAAGGAAAATTTTGGTACCAAGCAGAGAAAAGACCCTGCCCTTGCTAGGGCCTGGGAAAAATGTTATTAACGATACACCTGCCAAACCAGGGAACAGGTCTTGGTTTTCCTTATTTCAGCAGAAATAAGAATTTACTGTATCAGGTCTATAAAAAGAATGATGGAAATGGTTGAACAGTTAGTGGTCCCTAAGCCAGACAGGTGGTGTTGGAACTTGCTCAAAGGCACTTGCTAGGAGGCCATTTAGGGGTTAAAAAAAACAGTGCAAAGGGTGTTGCACAGGTCTTACTGGCCCGACATACAGAAAGATATTGCACATTATTGTCAATCCTGTCCTTTGTCAGATATCAGCCCCACTTCTGAAGTTCTTTAGTGCCCTTGCCCATTATTGAAGTGCCCTTTGGGAGAATTGCCATGGACCTTGTGGGTCCACTCCCCCAAATCTGCCCAGGGTCATCAGCACATCCTTGTGATCATGTATTATGCTACCTGTAACCGCAAGGCAGTTCCCTTACACACTGCATCTGCCGAGAACTTTGCCAAAGAGCTGTTCAGTCGTGTTGGAATACCTAAGGATGTCCTTACAGACCAGGGCACCCCATTTATGTTACAATAAACTTGGGAGCTGTGCAAGTTATTTAAGGTGACGCAGTTGCAAACCTCGGTGTACCACCCTCAAACTGATGGCTTAGTGGAACGCTTCAATAAAACATTAAAACGCATGTTAAAAAGGTTCCCAACTGCATGTTTTCTCACCTGGTGACAGGGTCCTGGTGTTAGTTCCCACTGTTGAGAGCAAGTTCCTGTCACTTGGAGGTTGTAACGATTTCAGGAAGCTTCAGGCAGTGACAAGGCACGCTATCTGACCACTTTGGACTTGGTAAATACCCCTGAACTGGTAGTGCCAAAGAGAAGACTGCATTTGTAACACGGGAGGGTTCCTTTCAATTTATAAAAAAATGCCCCCCCCCATGCTGTTAAAGCCAGCGACTGTAAAGCAGGATGCAGTAAAGGAACTTGAGACAGACAGTCCTCCCGTATTGGCAGTTACCAGGGTACATCAGCCACCAGGCGCACCAAGGCTGCAGAGGCCAATCTGGAGCAATTAGAATAATCGGTATCCCCTTGGCCTCCACTGTGCGGAGCAGCGGAGGAAGCAACTTCAATATGGGGGGCATAAAGTAGCTGATACAGACCCCAAGGGGCCACCAACACATCTGCCCAGGGATCTCTGGACCTGGCCACGAACCTCAACACCTTGCAGTTGAGGCCAGGAGATCCACGTCCAGTGTGCCCCACCTCCTGCAAAGGCGTTGCAACACCTCCGGATGCAATGACCATTCCCCCTGGTCCAGCATCTGACAACTCAGGTAGTCTGCCTGCCAGTTTTCTACGGCCGGCATGTTTCTTTCCACCCACCGTAGGATGTAAGCGACCTCGGATGCTGTAACCAAGCTCCGTGTTCCCCATGATGGTTAGCATAAGCCACCGTCGTGGCGTTGTCCGACTGAATACTGATTGGGCGATCTTGCAACCTCCTCGACCACGAGGCGAGGCATAGCCTGATTGCCCAAAGTTCTAGGACATTGATCGGACTGGATTCTTCTAGAGTCCAGCAACTCTGGGTCAACTGGACCCCCAGACGCCCCACCAACCCGTGAGGCTGGCGTCCATCACAATTGCTGTCCCGTGGAAGGGAAGAAACGACCTCCCGGACCGAAGAGCCAGGGATCTCGGCCACCAATTCAGATAGACTGACTAGGTGGCTTGCTTGAAACCCGACAATCCAGAGACATTGGAGATTTGTTCCATTTGGACAGGATCTCCCTCTGCAATACACGTGTGGAACTGGGCATACGGTACTGCCTCGAAGGAGGCTACCATCAGACCCAGGACTCGCATGCAAAAACAGAGACGACCATTTGCGGGATGCCAACAGCTTCACTGCAGACTAAAGAGTCTGCATTTTTCCAGGGGAAGAAAGACTCTCACCTCCGAGGAGTTCAGCATCAATCCTAGGTCCTCCAAACGCTGAGCCGGCACCAGGACCAACTTCTGAATGTTTAACACCCACCCAAATTCTTGGAGGGTCTGGCTGGCTATAGACACATCCACCTCTAATTCTGAGCCAGAAGCTGCTCTCAGAATATTATCTAAGTAGCCCACGATGGCAATGCCTTGCTGTCTCAGCAAAGCTAGAATCGGTGCAAGCACCTTGGTGAAAACTCTTGGTGCTGACGCTAGTCCAAAAGTAAGGGCCACAAACTGATAGTGGTCCTCCTTTAATCGCAAAGCACAGAAACCTCTGGTGACTTGCGCAAATTGGGACATGCAAGTATGCATCCTTGATGTCCAAGGACGCCAGAAAGTTCCCCGGATGGAGTGCAGCCACCACCGGATGGATTCCATGCAGAACTTCCTCACTCTCACAAAGGCATTTAGGGCATTGAGGTCCAAAATTGGACGGACCCCGTCCTTCAGAACCACAAACAGATTCAAATAAAATCCCTGAAACCTCGTCCTGCGGAACGGGTAAAATTACCTACGAAGTCGCCCCACCCATGAGTCGGGCGGGGGCAAGACTTCATGCAGTGGCGGGTTTGGATGCCGGCTTGTTCAGCTTACGCACCCAGGGACGTTTCTATCCCCCAGCTGAGCCTGTCGGCCTGGGAGGGTTTACCCGCGGGGCCACGACTGACGAAAAGACCCGGCTTACGGCGCGGCTCCTTCCCCTTGGTGTAAGGAGGGAGGAGAGTGCTTACCCCCAGTGACATCCTTGATAATTTCATCCAGCGAGGTACCAAAAAGCCTCCCACCCTTGAAGGGTAAATCTGCCAGGGCTTTTTTGGATGCTTGGTCAGCAGACCAGCATTTCAGCCAAATCAGGCGGCGCAAAACAACCGCCGAAACAGATGCTCTGGATATCAAGGGGGCTGCATCCAGCGTAGCATCACAGACATATACAAGGCCCTGGACCAACAGGTCAGCCAGTCAAATAAATTTGGGAGGGAGTTGGTGCTCCTCCGCACAGTCTGGTGCAAAAATCTTTGCCCATTCAGTGAGTGTCTGAGACACCAAGGTTGCAGCCACAATAGGCCTGCAATGCAGACCCCAGCATGGTAAACATGGAGCGGGTCAGCGCCTCGGACCTCCTATCAGTATGGTCTTTGAAGGCAGAGGTCCCTTCTATAGGAAGAGAAGTCATCTTATTTAACCGGGGTGGGTCAACTACCGGAGGAGCCCATTTTTTTTTTTAAAAGGCTGTCCTCAAAAGGGTAACGGACCGCCAGGCACTGAGGAACTACAAAGGACTTCTGCAGCTTTTCCCATTCCTTATCAATGAACTTGTCAAAAAAAAAAGGACAAAGGAAAAACCTTCACAGAGCGGTCCAACTTGTAGGACCCAAAAAAGACTGAGACCTTAGTGGATGCCTTAGCTGCACTATCCAGCTTAAGGGAGTCCCTTACAGCACTGATAAGCGCACCAAGAAGTGGCCTGACCTATACTGACCCAAGCGAGGAGTCTTCCTCACAAGGAAGGTCCTGGTCCACATCCTCCGACAACCCAGAACCGGGAGCCTGGGTCTGAGTCAGAGCATTCCCTAGGGCAGGGATATGCAATTAGCGGACCTCCAGATGTTGCAAAACTACAAATCCCATCATGCCTCTGCGTGTCATGCTCGTGGCTGTCAGAGCCTTGCTATGCCTCATGGGATTTGTAGTTCTGCAACAGCTGGAGGTCAGCTAATTGCATATCCCCGCCCTAGGAGATGGCGGGGGGAGGGGGCGCTTTTTACCCCCCTTACGTCCGCACACCGCTTCCACCCTGGCAACAAATGATTCCAAGACTGCTGACAAAGTGTCCATGGGAACCGCAGGAGCACCAGCTGCAACCTCTGGCAGGTTTGGGGGAAGAAGAACCAGATACTGACTCCATAACACAGACAGCTCTCAGGGACCTATTCAAGACCTGAAAAAAGCCCACCCTCGTTGCTGCGCTGACTGGGGTGTTACCCAGGGGACTCACCAACCCAGCAAGAGACTGTTCAGCGCCAATGCCCGCCCTCTGTACACAGCGTGTGCTGTGAGGAAAAAGCTGTGAGGTAAAAATCTGAGGCGATATGTGCTGTGCGCTGTGTAAAAGCCGGCACTAGAGGCGAAAAACACTCACAAAAATGGCCACTGGACGCCTCAGATAACAGGGCACGGCCACAGTAAAATGGCCGACCGTAATAGCAAGCTGCACCATAGCGTGACCACAAAAAAATGGCCACCAATGGGAATTTTCAATGCAAACTACAAAAAAATGGCGCCGGCAAAGTGGCGGTGAAACGCCACGATGTGGATTAGAAGGCCTAATGGGGCCTCCCAGAGGCAAAGCACACGACCCACAGAAAAATACGGGACCAGACAACCCACAGTCCCCTGGTGGGAAAAGGAGCCCCCCCCCCCCCCCCCACAGGTCCACCCCGGTAGCAGCAGTAGAGGGAAATATGACAGAGCAGGGAAAGGGAGGATAAGAGGACCCTCTAAACCCAGGAATGCCCAGCCATACCAACCCGCCGAGGCTGGAAGGACCCGCTGGCGCATTCCTGACAGGCATACAACCGCGTTGGAGTAGCTGTCGGCCCGGTCCACTGAGTGAGACAACACCACAGCCAAGTCATGTGTGGACCCTGGAGCAAAAAGCCCACCGGCCACCCCAGGAGTCATGGGGTATGTCGTGACAGACCCAGGCCTTAGCTACAGTGTGCTCACGCTCGCTGGCCGGACTGAGGAGACTACAATCTGGATCTATATATCCAGCCTGTCACTCAGCCAGCAGTTGATAGAAGATTCTCAAATAAAGAAAAAAATTTAAATAAAAAAACAAAAAACATCTCCTCAGGGTGCTGGGCCCAAAGAGAGCCATACGTCCTTCTCCTTTGCTAGGCAGAAAAAAAAAACTGAGGCTGCATGCTGCAGGGAGGAGGGTTATGTTCGGAGGGGCTGTTCAACTGTTAAAGTAACATGTACTTAATTATCTAACATGTTCTGCCTAGTCCTCTCCTGTGAACAGGAACATGACCTACTTGTCAAGACTTGAGAAGGCCGTGTCCGTCCATGGACGATAAGAGAAAGAATGTTTAGCCATAAAAGTGGGCCGTCGACGCACCAAGGTACAATTTGTTAGGGCACCAGTTTGAGTTCATAAAGGACCATGCTCCCCTGAAATGGATGGCACAAAAAGGAGACCAACAGACGGGTGAACCAGTGGTTTTTCGCTCTACAAGATTACTCCTTCACTGTAAAAATACAGGCCAGGTGTTGGGAAAGGGGGTATCTACATTCCCCATATCGTGTTCACTCCTGTTATGCCACAGGTGTTCCAACCCTGGGGTTGAAACGGAGGGGGGGGGGGGGATATGTAGCAGAGTGTCCCAGAGAGCCAGAAAGTCCTGTTCAGGGTTTATACGTCTCCCAGACTCCTCAAACATCTCTGATCCATGGTCCAGTCTGGGTCTTGGTCCTCTTCCCCCCCAGGCTAATTTAAGCACCTGAGCAGCCTTTACTCTCTTCCTGAGATGCGGTATCTGTCCCTAAAAGACCACTAATTCCAGGGAGCTTTGTACCACCTACCTGTCCCCCAGGTTACACACACACACACTTAAAGGATGTATTAAAAAAACACTACACATTTATAAAAGCATAGCAGTATGCTTTACAAACCTGCACTGCCTTCTGCTGGGCTTTGGGAGTCTGAAGCCAGATAAAATGCATGGGGGGGGGATGTAATTTTTGTCCTTCACTGATGTGCGCCAATGACCCTGCATTGATGGGGCAGCACTGATGGGCGACACTGATTGGCAGTACTGGTGGGCACTGTTGAGATGGAACTACTAATCAGGGCACTGACAAATCAGTGTACACCTACGTCCCTTTAAGAAGAAGCCGGTTATCGGCTCTTCTCCTCTTGCTGTCAGCATGAGGAAAGGAGTGCCGATAATCGGATTCTGTTTACATCCATGATCAGCTGTAATTGGACACAGCTGATCATGTGGTAAAGAGGCACTTATTGGCTCTTTACCTCAATCTGATTAGCAGTGTCCTCCGGATCACAGAGTGCGCTGCCCATGCCCCACAGTCACGGGAGGCTGTCATAGGACGGTCCCCCACAACTAGCGGACCGTGCTGTAGCCATCATTTGGCTAAAGCGTGGTTGGCAATTGGTTAATCTATGCTTAAGCATAGAGAACTCAGTAAGGCACCACAGGCTCCACACAACGGCCCACTTTTTTTTTTTTGAGTGAGAACAACTTCACCTCACAACATGTGAAATACTGCAGAGTATAAAAAGGGGAGAAGAGAGATATCCACTATGCACTATAAACTAACATTTATGTTTTATTGTTCCGTACAAGTGTGGAAAAATATGGGATATTAATGTGAGGTTAACTCACCAACTAATCAAACAATGTTAATTGTAGTCTTGGAAAAAAAAAGAAAAGAAAAGGAGAACAGTGTTAGCAAGAAGCAAAAATGACACAAGCTAGGAGTGAAGAAACATACAATTGTAGCAAGATTCTCCTTAAAGATAGACAAGCATGTCCATTACATTATTTTTTGTTGGACCAAAATGCTATTCGGTTATTAATTGGGGTCTTCATGAAGCGTGGCGATTTCATATATGCAGCAATAGCTGGCAAAGCCTGCAAAAAAATATAAAAAAATAAGTTGCATTAGAACAGAGTATATCCATACAAAAATAAACAGTAACAATACTCCTGTAAAGCGTAAATAATATTTTTACAAGCCCCTTAGCCAACCAATTCCTGGATTAGTGAATAGCAACTCAATGAACATTCATTTACATGTTTCTAGATTAGACCTTAAATGTACTATTGTTGTAAGTGCCGTGAACTGTTATTGAAGGTAAGAAATTACTAGTAAAAAAAGAAAAGAAACACACACACACACACACACACACACACACACACACACACCTTTAAACTAGGCAAAAACAGAAGAAAAGATTTTTGTACTCACCGTAAAATACTTCTCTGAAGTTCATGGACGGACACGGCAGCATAATCGTGACAGTAGGTATTAGCCTTCTATCAGGAAAGGACTAGGCAGAAACATGTTAATATGTTAAAACATCAAAACTGTACAGTAACGCAGAGGTCACTATGGGTACAACCCCTCTCTTTGCATGCAGTAGCTCAGTTCGTCAAAAAGCAGTGCAAAAAAAAAAAAAAGAGGGGTGAGAACAGCAACCAAACTTCACCCCAAAAACAACCAGAGCTCCTCAACTAAGGAGTTGCAACCTTAAACAACCGCCTGCAAAACCTTGCGGCCGAAGCAAGCATCTGAAGATACACTCACGGACGACCAGTTCGCCGCCTTACACACCTGGGAGACAGACTATGTCGGAAAGCCCTTGCTGAATGCGCCGTGACAGGAAGGGAATTGCCCACCCTGTTAGGGCATAAGCCTGAATCACAATCTGTCTGATCCACCGAAAAACAGCAGCCGGTGAGACCACCAGGCCCTTCTGTGGGCCAACCACCAAGACAGACAGGGGGTCAGACCTCCGAAGCAGAGCCGTAGCAGACAGATACTCCCGCAGAGCTCGCACCAAGCCCAAGGAAAGCAAGCAACCTCTTGGGATGCGACGGCCGAGGACACAAGGATGAAAGCACAATGTTCTCATTTGAATAAAAGAGGACTATCCGAAAAGATGACTTCTGTTCCCTCAACATGGTGGACATCACTGAAACCGAAAGGCCTCAGTCCCTTAGTATCCGACTGTCAGCCATGTCGTGAAGGCCAGTGACCATAAGCAGGATAAAATGTATGACCTTGCGATAGAAGGTCCTCTCGCATTGGCAGTCTCCAAAGAACATCTGCCACCAGGTGTACCAAGGCAGCGTACCAGGGATGCCGAGTCTAAACACATCCGGGTGTAGCGACCATAGTCCAGCATCCGACGACTCAGGGAGTCCGCCTGCCAGTTTTCTATGCCCGGACTGTAGGCGGGCAATAGAGCCAGCACATTCCGCTCTGCCCACTGCAGGATGTGAGCGACAGCATGCTGCAGCCGAGCGACTTGTTCCTCCTCGATGGGTGACATATGCCACCGCCGTGGCGTTGTCCAACTGGATCCTGACTGGACCTTCGCACAGCCTCTGTGACCATGTGGAGGGGCACCGTCTGATCGCCCCAAGGAGCACACCGATCGGCAGGCGGGATTCTTCCTGCGTCCAGCGACCTCGTGTCGACTGTATGCCCAAACTTCCTCCCAACCGGTCGGGCTGGCATCCGTCGAGATTACCGTCCAGTAAAAAAAAAAAAAAACACACAACGACTTTGGCTAGCCGGCACACCCGGATTTAATAATGCAGGGACACAAGGTACCGTCTCGAAGGTGGCTACCATGAAACCCAGGACTCGCATGCAAAAACGCAGTGACCACCGATTGCGTGACACCCAGCGCTTTACTGCAGCCTGTAGAGTCTGCAACTTGCGAAGGGAGAAAAAAAAAACTCTTGCCACCGAGGAGTCCAGAATCGAGCCCAGGCATTGAGTTGGCACCAACTTCTGGAGGTTCAGTACCCAGCAAAACTCCCGAAGAGTCTGACTGGTGATCTCCACATCCTCCCCCAATTCTGAGGCGGAAGCTGCTCTCAGGCGGAGATAGACCAAATAGCCCAAGATTGCGATCTCTTGCTGCCTCAGCAAGGCCAGGGTCGGGCGAGCATCTTGGAGAAACGCCTGGTGCCAACGCCAGGCCAAACAGGAGAGCTACCATTTTGTAGTGCTCATCCCAGACTGCAAGCGCAGAAACCTGATGCCTGGCGCATATGGGGACTGCAATAAATGCGTCCCTGTTGTCCAGGGATGGTAGAAAAAAAAAGTGTGGAGTGCAGCGACCACAGAGTTCTATCCTGAACCTTTGTGCTTTCACAAAGCTGTTGAGGGTCATGAATTCCCGGAACGGACCGACCCCTCCCTTCTTTGGGACTACAAACAGATTGGAGTAGAACTCCTGATGAAGGTTGGAGGGAAAAAAAAAAATCTGTTTGGTGGACAAGAGAGAAACTCCATCTTGTACTTCGATGCCACCACTTCACAGACCCACTGGTCGAAAGTAGGGGGGTCCACCGAGCTGCGAGAAACGGATACTTTAGTTCCTCAGCAGGCACCCTGTCGGCCTAGGAATGCTTACCTGCGGGCCCGGTGGACGAAAAAAAAAAAATCCTTGCGAGCGGAAAAGAGGGCTCTGGCCTACGGCGTGGCTCCTTACCTTTTTGAATTGTGGGAGCACCGTGCTCTCACCCCAAACGACATTTTTAATAAGGTCATCCAGCGAAGCTCCAAAAGCCTCTAAACCTGGAAGAGAAAATCCGCCAGAGCCTTCTTGGGACGCCTGGTCCGCAGACCAGCATTTCAGTGAAATCATGCGGCGTAGCCCCACCACAGATACTGATGGTTCTGGACACCCAGGGAGCTGTATCTAAGGCCGCATTGCAGATATACTTAAGGTCATGCACCAACTGGTCCGCTATCATGCAGACCGGGGAAGCCTGCTGCTATTCAAATCACGGTGCAGCAAATCTTTGCCCATTAATAGGGAGCCAGGCCCTTCTCCCATGCTAGGCAGAAAAAAACAGAGCTGCTGCATGCAGGGAGAGGGGTTGTACCCAGAGGGACCGCCCACCTAGGCGGTACTGTACAGTTTTGATGTTGTTTTAACATAATTAACATGTTTCTGCCTAGTCCTCTCCCGATAGAAGGCTAATACCTACTGTCAAGATTATGCTGCTGTGTCCGTCCATGAAGGAAAGAAATTTTGTTTTCAAGCTTTGAAGAGATTTGACAGTGGTTAAAATCTGTCAATCATTGCCACCCATGTCCTGGGTGGGGGTTCACTTCCTATGCCAGCATCACCTAAGGTACTGTTGGGAGCAGAATTTTCCTTTTGTCCTCTCTGGAGTGCATCTTCCATATATATGCAGTACTGTGCAAAAGTCCTAGGCAGGTCTGAATAAATGCTGTAAATTAGGAATTCTTTCAGAAATAGAAGTGTTAGATTATTTTTATCAATAAAAAAAATTAAATTAACAGAAGAAAAGTCCAAATCAAATGTTTAATGACCACCCTTTGTCTCCAAAACATCATCAATTCTTCTAGGTACACTTGCAGTTTTTGCAGGAATTCAGCAGGTGGGTTGTTCCAAACATCTTTGAGAACTAACCACAGATCTTCTGTGGATGTAGGCTGCCACAAATCCTTCATGTAATCCCAGACAGACTTGATGTTGAGATCCGGGCTCGGTGGGAACCAAACCACCATCACTTTCATGACTCCTTTCCATGGACGATAATTCTTAATGATATTGGCTGCATGTTTGGGGTCGCTGTCCTGCTGCAAAACAAATTTGGGGAAATTGCACACCCCCCTGATATTATGGCATGATGAATAAGTATCTGCCTGCATTTTCTCAGCATTGAGGACACCATTGATCCTGACCAAAATTGTAAACTCTAGTTGCAGACATGCAGCTCTAAACTTGCATGGAACCTCCACAATGCAATAGTACTGCTCTCGAGCCCTTCACGAACAAACTGATTTTTTGCTACAGCCAATATTTGACTCATTAGTCCAGAGCTCACGCTGCCATTTTCTGCACCCCAGTTCCTTTTTTTCATGCATTCTTGAGTCACCTAGTTTTATCTCCATGTCCAATGCATGAAAACATAACTGGGGAGCAGAAAAATGGCAGCAGATGCCTGGTGGAGGTTCCTTACAAGTTTGGGGCTGCATTTTTACAAATCAGGATCAAATGGAGGCCATCCTGCAAATCAGGATGGTCAAGATCAATGGTGAGACATACAGGAAGATACTCATCAATGGTGACATACATCAGGGAAGCGTACGATTGGCTGCAAATGTATTCTGCAGCAGGACAAAGAACCCAAACATGCAGCCAATGGCATTAAGAACTCTATAGTGTAAAGAACAAGGAGTCCTGGAAGTGATGGTTGGGCACCCACAGAGCCCTGACCTCATCAAGTCTGTCTGAGATTACATGTAAAAAGACAGAAAGATTTTAGACAGCCTACCAGATCTGTGGTTAGTTCGCCAAGATGTTTAGAACAAGCTACCAGTTCCTTCAAAAACTGTGCAAGTGTTCTCTAAAATAATTGATTCTGTTTTGAACACGAAATATGGATTTGATTTGGATTTTTCTTTGTTTTATAGAAAAAAACAAAAAAGAAACAAACAAAAAAAAAAATGTAAATTAACACTTATATTTAAAAAAAAAAAAAAACACACACACTCCTAATTTACAGCATTTTTTCACACCTGACTTTTGCATAGCACTGTATTTATACAGTATGTTTTGTTAAGCTTCACTTATAAAATGTTGGATGTGTTATAAATTGTACTCAGTATATAGACAGCTGAGGGGGTTCTACTGGCATAACCAGTACAGAAAAGTCCAAACAATGCAGGAAATACACAGTATACCCTACAACCGCTCTATCCAATAATTTTTTTTTTTTTTTTTTAAATGACCCCTTATGTGAAAAGCAGCTGTGATTCAATATTTATTATATCACCCTATACAACCAGCACTAAAATATAAATATGTGCCTCAAATCATTCACAATGTATAAAAGTTCACAATCTCTGTGCTTTATTCACCACCACACTTGTTCGTGGCACCGGCCCTCATATGAGGATAAGCCCAGGTTATCAAACCAATTCTGTGGATTTCAGAACGTGTTTGCTGTGAATAGTTTAGTGTGTGTGCTGATATAAATGTTACAGGAGGTTTCGTGAATTAAAACTGGAGCACCAGCCAAAACTTTCTAGTTTTAGTTGGCATAGGAAAAGTTTTACAGGGGTCTGCAACCTCAGCTCTCCAGCCGTTTTGAAACTACAAGTCCCATGACACACTGCAAGACCCGATAATCACAGATAATCAAGCTCGTGGGGCGCTTTAAAAAAAAAAAAAAAAAAAAAATTCTCTTATCTTTACAATATTAATATTTTTTTTTTTACATTTTGATCACTTTTATTGCTGTAAACATCCCTTGTGACAGTAATAGGTGGTGACAGGTACTCTTTATGGAGGGATCGGGAGTCTAAAAGACCCCCGATCCCTCCTTTGCACTTCAAAGTATTCAGATCCCTGAAAACGGCGATTCTGAATACTGTGTACTTTTTTTAATCTGGCGCCATTGGCAGCCGAGAAACCCAGAAGTGACACCATGACGTTGCTTCCGTGTTTACATTGCGGAGACTGAATCAAAGCCATTTACGGCTTAGTTTCAGTCTGCGCCTGGACACTGGAGGCGCCGGATCGAGGATCGGGTCTCCCGGTGGGATGGGAGACCCGGTCGGAGCTCCTCCAGCATAACAACCGAGCAGCTTTTAGCCGCATCAGTTATGTCTGGATAGCCAATCGCCGGCTCTAAACAGTACCAGGATGATGCCTGCAGCTGCAGGCATCATCCCGGTATAACCCCCGAAAGCCGAGGGCCCAGATATGCGTATGCTCGGCGTGAAAGGGTTAATAATTGATTGGGGATATCTTGCAGATTTTAATAGCAATTAAAATAAGCATTTAATAGCATTGTACCTTCAGATCTTTTATTGATTTCAGCTCTTGTGGTTTTACTCACATTTTGATCAATATTTATAGTTCCAGAGACTCAAAGTATATGCAACTCCCTCAGATGCCAGTGATGTACCACAAACTGGTGGCCAATGATTGGTCCTGTTAACACAACACTAGAAAATCCAGTGACTACAGATCAGTCTCACCTCAAACCGAGATAGGAAGTCCTGCAAGTTAGAATAATTTTGCAGGCAGTTGGGGTCCAACATCCTGTGTTGATCTAGGACATCATACATCAGAAAGTCTGCAAATGTGAGCTTGGGAGGAAAGAAAAAAAAAAAAAAGGAAGAAGTTGAGATATAATTATACACTAGCAGGAAATAGGATTTTTTGTACTCGCCGTAAAAATCCTTTTCTCAGAGTCCATGGACGGACACAGCTCCTTAAATCTTGACAAGTGGGTTATGTTCCCTGTTTACAGGAGAGGACTAGGCAGAAACATGTTTGTTAATGTAACATGTATTTAATTATCTGAGTTAAACAGCCCAACCCAGGGGGCGGTCCCTCCAGACATTACCCTCCTCACTGCAGCATCAGTTCGTAACAAGCAGTACAAACCTAAACAGGAGGAGTGGGCGCTGTGTCCGTCCATGGACTCGGAGAAAAAGATTTTACAGAGAGTACAAAAAATAAATAAATCCTATTTTCTCTTATCGTCCATGGATGGACACAGCTCCTTAAATCTTGACAAGTGGGACATCCCCAAGCAGTGTCAAAAATGAGGGGTGGGAAATATATCAGTAAAACCAATTTTAACTTCACCCCAAAACAAACAGAGCTCCTCAACGGGACCTGTGTGCGCCGTAGGATACAGCACTAGGGGTCAGGACTACTCCAAGATGGCCGCCGAGCGTTCAGAACGTGGCCACAGGAAAATGGCCAACCGCAAGGTAAGCTGCGCCATAGTGCGGCTATGACAAAATGCCAGGCAAAGTGAGTTTTCAATGCAATTGAAAAACATCCCAAAAAATTGCGCCGGCCAAATGCCGCGTTTAAACAGGAAAAGCCTCCTAGGGCTTTTTAAATATGAAAAAAAAACCCTCACAGGAAAGCCCCATACAAAAAAGAAAAACACAGGCCAGATAACAGTTCCCTCAGGAATGCCCCCCCCCCCCCCCCCCGACAACGGCAATGTTAGCAATGCAGCAAGGGAAAAGGAGCAGGGAAGGGAGGAGAAGAGGACCCCGAACCCCAGCCATATTAACCCACCGGAGCGGGAGGGACTGTACTTACCCTTCCGAGTGAGGACTCGCTGACACATTCCTGACAGAACTACAACCGCAATGGAGGTAGCGGTCGGCCCGGTCCACTGTGAGTGAGACAACACCACAACCCAGTCATATGTGGACCTCGGAGCAACCCCCCCCCGGCCACCCCAGGAGTCATGGGTTATAGCGTGGCAGACCCAGCCTCTTTGCAAAGGTGTGCCCACGCTTGCTGGTCGGACTGAGTAGACTACAAGGATCTATATTATCCAGCCTGTCTCTCAGCCAACAGTTGGAAGAAGAATCTTCAAGAAAAAAGTAAAATAAAGGGAGCCATACGTCCTTCTCCTTGCTAGGCAGAACGAAACTGAGGCTGCATGCTGCAGTGAGGAGGGTTATGTCTGGAGGGACCGCCCCCTGGGCGGGGCTGTTCAACTCTGTTAATGTAACATGTATTTAATTATCCAACATGTTTCTGCCTAGTCCTCTCCTGTAAACAGGGAACATAACCCACTTGTCAAGATTTAAGGAGCTGTGTCCGTCCATGGACGATAAGAGAAACATAGGTTTCTGAAAATAAAGAATGACTACAGACCGCTGTATTAACTACTTTAAAATTGAAATACTGCAGAACATTTACCTTGTCCCCAGCAAACCAGTGTCTGTCCCCTAGAAATTTAGAAAATCTTCCCAGTGCAACTGGTAGTTTTTCAAGGTATGGGCCTTTCAGGCCTTCCTGGAAAACAGTGAATAAATTCAAAAGTATTAGAGAAAGACATACAATCAGATACTACACATAGCCATGCACATAATATCCTATACCATCTCATATTCACAAAACAAGTGGCAGATGGTTAAATACAGCATTTATAAGGTTACCCATGTCCTGTGGCTGTCATATCGGGTATCTGGAACTAGCATATATGCATAAGAGAAAATTGAAGAGGTACAACAAATAGAAAATCATATGGACATATCTACAGCACTCCAGCTTTAGAGCAAATTGTGTATGTATGCCAAAACAAACCAGAACCTTAAAACCATATGATGACCAGGAGGCCCATTTTCTTTCAAATACCGGCATAGTGTCCATAATCGTGTGGTGGATTTGTTCCAAAAGACAAATTGCATCCATGAGTTTTTAAACTTTGTCCCAGAGGACTAATGGCAAGTGCCAATGTAGCGCTATTGCCCAGTGTACTGTACTGAATAGTGTGTGGGCAAGTTACTGAGCTGGGGGGGCAGCCTTTGGGAGTTCTGCGAAAAAGTGGCACATCTGATAAGTCAGCGTATGGTGAATCCCAGCGGTCTGAGCAACCTTGGTAGCCATCTTCTGCCATAAGGGCTAAAGAACTCTACAGCTCCAAAATATGTAGAGATGTGTGCCTCTATCGGGCACCCTCTAAAGCTATTCCCCAGGACCAAGGGGCAAAATCTATTCACATCTGATGGTACTCTACACCTTCTAGACTGAAGTTTTACCACCGTCTCTTTTACTGCCATAGATTTTGTACATTTGTGCATATTTGAGACCATATCTAACCAATCCTCAGGGGCCATCGCTAGACCCATTTCAGCTTCCCAATTGAGCATTGTTGGCAATTTTATGGGGAGGATTCGTTCATTTAGATATTGATACATGGTTGAGATAGTGCCCTCATCTCTGGAGGAGAACCTACACATGTGTTCAAAAGTATTGGTGGTATTTGTCACTCCCCTGTGGTAGTGAGAGTGGAATAGAAGGGTCTAATCTGTAAATATTTATAGAACTCTGTTCTAGGTAGGGCATATTTTTCTTGCAGAAAGGTGAAAGGCAAAAAAAATAAATAAAAAAAATAGGATTTTTGTACTCACCGTAAAATCCATTTCTCTGAGTTCATGGACGGACACAGCAGCCTTTGACCTTAGGGTATTATATCCTTCCTTCCAGGAGAGACTAGGCAGAAAACAGCACTTTAAGTGTTAAACACTTTCCTCAGTACAGCTCCTCCCAGGGGGCGTGGTCCCTTGGGTATAACCCACTCTGACTCGGCAGCTCCAGTTCGTAACAAGCAGCACAAACAAAATGAGGGGTGGGTGCTGTGTCCATCCATAAACTTAGAGGAACTCCAACCTTAAACTGCCGCCTGTAACACGTTGCGGCCGAAGGAGGCATCCGAAGATGCACTCACATCCACCTTTAACATTTTGAGAAGGTGTGGATTGACGACCAGGTCGCTGCCTTACACACCTGTAACAGACGCTTGATGACGGAAAGCCCAAGGAGGCACCGATCGCCCTGGTCGAATGTGCCGAACCTGTCTGATCCACCTAGAAATGGTGGCCGAGGAGACCGCCAGACCTTTTTTAGGACCAGACACCAACACAAACAGTGAGTCCGACTTCCGGAACGGAGCTGTAGCAGATAAGTACACCCGTAGGGCCCGAACCACATCCAGGGAATGCAAAGTGGCCTCCTTCGGGTTTTCCGGCCGAGGACATAAGGATGGCAACACAATGTCCTCATTAATGTGAAAAGCCGAAACGACCTTCGGGAGAAAAGACGGCTGCGGCCGCAGCACCACCTTATCCTTGTGGATGACCAAGTAGGGAGCCTTGCAGGACAAGGCCGCCAGTTCAGACACCCAACTGACTGAGGTAATCGCTACCAGAAAAACCACCTTCTGTGATAGAGTCAACAAAGGGATCTTTCAAATGTCCTCAAAGGGAGAGTCTTGAAGCACCAAGAGGACTAAATTCAGGTCCCATGGATGCAGTGGAGGATGCACAGGAGGGGCCACATGCAGGACCCCCTGCACAAACGTGCACACCAGGGAGTGCGCCACCAAGGGTCACTGAAAGTAAACAGCTAGAGCCAAAATCTGACTCTTAACCGTACTTAAGGCGAGAGCCTGATCCACTCCACGCTGTAAGAACAGCAGAATCTGGGACACCACATATGTACAGGGGTGCCATTTCATCTCTTCACAGAGATGTAGGCCTTCCACGTACGATGGTAAATCTTTCGTGAAGTAGACTTCCGTTCACGCAGAATGGTAGAAATCACCGAGCCTGACAGGCCACGGTCCTTCAGTACCTGGCTCTCAACAGCCACGCCGTTAAAGCCAGCGATTGTAAAGCAGGGTGGAAGATCGGACCCTGCGTCAGAAGATCTTCTCTCAGGGGTAGATGCCAAGGGACGTCTGCCACCAGACGCACCAGGTCCGCGTACCAGGAGCGGCGCGGCCAATCCGGGGCGATCAGGATTGTTGGAATCCCCTCGGCTTCCACTCTGCGCAGCAGGCGAAGAAGAAGCTTCAGAGGAGGGAAGGCGTAGATTAGGCGATAGTGACCCCAAGGTGCCACCAACGCTTCTGACGTGTCCGCCCACGGGTCCTTTGACCTGGCCACAAACCGTGACACCTTCCGATTGAGACGGGACGCCAGGAGGTCCACGTCTGGAGTGCCACACTTTCGGCACAGACTCTGAAACACCTCCGGGTGAAGTGACCACTCTCCTTGGTCTAGTGTTTGGCGACTTAGGTAGTCGGCTTGGCAATTCTGTACTCCCGGAATGTACACGGCCGACAGAGCCGTAACGGACCTTTCGGCCCACCGAAGGATGTGCGTGACCTCCATCGCTGCAGCTGAGCTCAGTGTGCCTCCCTGATGATTGACGTACGCCATGGCGTTGTCGGACTGGATCCTGACCGGACGGTCCTGCAGATCCAGGGACCACCTGGCAAGGCACAACTTGATTGCTCGGAGCTCCAGTACATAGATTGGAAGGCGGGACTCCTGAGTTCAGCATCCCTGGGCTGACTGGGCGCCCCAAAAAAAAAAAACAGAGGCTGGCATCCGTCGTGACCACTGTCCAATGGCACGGCAGAAACGACTTCCCGGTCCGAAGTACCGGAGACGTCAGCCACCACACCAGGGAGGACTTGACCAGTTGACATCGAGACAGAATTTCCTTCTGTAGCACTCGGGTGTGGAATTGGGCATACGAGACTCCCTCGAAAGAGGCCACCATCAGACCCAGAACCCTCATGCAGAATCAAAGAGATGACCACTTCTGGGCCGACAAACGCTGCACTGCAGATTGTCGTGTCTGAAGTTTCTCCGTTGGGAGAGAGAAAAAAAAAAAAAAAAAACTCTTGCCTCCGAGGAATCCAGGACTAGCCCCAGGTATTCCAGCTGCTGAGACGGTACCAACACTGACTTCTGGATATTCAGAAGCCAGCTGAACTCTGAGAGTCTGACACGTGATAGACACATCCTCTTCTAAGGCCTCGTACACACAGACGGACAGTCCGCTGAAAACGGTCCGCCGGACCATTTTCAGCGGACATGTCCGCCCGGAGATTTCTGTCTGATGGTTGTACACACCATCAGACAGAAATCCGCGCGTAAACAATACGCGGGGACGTGGCCGTGCCGTCGCCGCGGCGACGTGCGCGGCCCTGGAAGTTCAAAGCTTCCACGCATGCGTCGAATCAGTATGACGCATGCGAGGGATGGCGGCCGATCGGACATGTACGGTGAGTCTGTACAGACGACCGAACATGTCCGACGGACAGGCTTCCAGCGGACATGTTTCTTAGCATGCCAAGAAACATTTGCCTGCTGGAAAACGGTCGGCTGGACAAATGTCCGCTGGAAACCTGTCCGGTCGGCCGTACACACGGACCGTGGACCAGTTTCAGCAGACATGTTCGGTCGCGTGTACGGGGCCTAACTCTGAGCTTGAGGAAGCTCTCAGGAGAAGGTCGTCCAGGTATCCGATAGCGATCCCGCGCTGCCTCAGCAGGGCTAGAATCGGGGCGAGCGCCTTGGTGAAGACCCGTGGTGCCGAGGCCAGGCCGAAACGGGAGGGCCACAAATTGAAAGTGGTCCTCTCCGTTCGTAAAGCACAGAAATCTCTGGTGCTTTGTGCATATGGGAACATGTAGGTATGCGTCCATGATGTCCAAGGACGCCATAAAGTCCCCCTGATGGAGCGCTGCCACTACCGAGCGAATCGACTCCATCCTGAATTTTTGCACTTTGACAAAAAACAATTGAGGGCCTTGAAGTCCAGGATTGGACAGACCCCTTCCTTCTTGGGGACTACAAACAGATTGGAGTAAAACCCCTGAAACCGTTCCATCGAGGGAACCGGCACAATCACTCCCCTGACCAGTAGATCCTGGACAGCCCCTGACCAATCCTTCCGGCGATCCGGAGGAAGCTGGAGGTTGGAAGGAAAAAATCTGTTTGGTGGACAAGAGAAACTCTTGTACCCTGAGGAAACCACGTCGCAAACCCAGCGGTCAGAAAGAAGAGACCTCCACCGAGCCGCGAATTCACAAAGCCGGTCCCCCACCCGAGACATGGGCGGGAGCAGAACTTCATGCGGAAGCAGGTTTGTCCGCAGGCTTGCGGTACCATGTGCGCTTCTGCCCTGCAGCGGGAGTCTTAGTACCTTGAAAACTTGTTCCTGCCGCACTGGGCCGGCGAAAAAACGCTTGGGGTAGTAAAGGAGGGCCCTTGCTTACGGCGAGGCTCCTTGCCCTTCCCAGACTGTTGGAGCAGTGTGCTCTTGCCACCTGTGGCATCCTTTATGATGTCATCCAGGGATGCCCCAAAAAGCATTATCTGACATGACAAAACCAGAGCCAGATGCAATAGCAGGGCCCGATTCTGTGTCAGACATCCCCAGAAGCAGGCGCAGGGAGGGGGCGCTTTTTACCCCCCTTCTGGCCACTTGTCGCTTCAATCCTGGCGAGAAACGCCTCAAGGACTGCCGTCATCGCCTCTACAGAGGCAGCAGGGGCACTAAGGGTCAACTCAGGCATGGTTGGGGTAGAAGCCTCTTCCTCAAAGGGAGCGTCTTCCATGTTGACCCACTGCAAGGCAGACACCCACCGGTCACCCTCCCGGCTGCAAAAACAGAGCAGGGGGCCCTCCAACTCCAACAACAAAAAAAACAACAGCACCTCACAGTACACGGTCCCCGGTAGTGACAGAAAACCCAGGAGGGCCCTCCCCCTTACAGCCGCCACCCAGCATAGGGAAGGAGGGAGAGGAAGGGAGAGAGGAAAGCAGGGTGGACCCTCATTCAACCTCCCCAGGGAAGCACCAGCCATACCACCTTGCAAGGGGCCACTACTTACCCGTCCTGCGACACCGGCTGGAGGCATTCCGGACAGAACCAACGTCCGCTAAACAGCATGGCTGTCGGCCAGACACACTGACAAAGCCATAGAGACCGGGCATATGTGTGCCCTGGAACATGTAGTTTGCTGGCCACCCCTGGAGCAACGGGGCATGTCGTGGACGACCCAGAGCTGAGCGCCGGGCACATGCTCGAGGGCCGAGCATGGGGGGACTACAAGGATCGAGATCAAGCCTGTCACCCAGTCGGCAGTTGATAGAATCTCATAATTCAAAAATGCAGGAAAAAAAAAAAAAAAAAAAAAAAATCGCAAAAAATTGGACTCCAGAAGGCCATGTCTACTCCTGATGCTAGGCAGAAAAAAAAACCCTGGAGCTGCCGAGTCAGAGAGTGGGTTATACCCGAGGGACCACACCCCCTGGGAGGAGCTGTACTGAGGAAAGTGTTTAACACTTAAAGTGCTGTTTTCTGCCTAGTCTCTCCTGGAAGGAAGGATATAATACCCTAAGGTCAAAGGCTGCTGTGTCCGTCCATGAACGAAAGAAAAAAGGGGGTTCTTGGGTCAGGGCATCTAGAGTGGTTAAGCCATGCTGTGTCCAGTGGGAGAAATCTTGGATAGAGTGGAATGTTGAAGGGAATCTAGGGTCGGCTACAAATGAGGCTAAGCGAGTATGACAATTCATATAGAGACCAACGATTGGCCCACTACTCCATTCAATGGTGTCAGATCTTTGGGTCCAATTTGGTCTAACCAAAGGAGACCTGGGGAGGCAATATGGGTCCACCGAGGCCCATTCAAACTGGAGCCATGGCATGTCCCCGGGGGGGCGTGCCACGGAGCCAATTGCACCAATCTGGTAGAAGCATAGTAAAGCCTGGAATAAATTCAAATTTAACCAGATGTGGCTGTAATAATTAGCAGTCAGACCAGCCATGTCAATAAGCTGCACAAGTTATTTTGGCATTTTACCTCATGATAAAAATTATCCATTATATTTAGTTTTTTTCCTAAATATTGCATAGGTTTGCAGCACTTTTTTCATATGATTTAGTTATTTGGCCATTAACAGGCTATATATAATTTCTCATACACTGGTATCCTCATGGAGTGCCATCTATATGCATCTTCACAAGTTTTTCATGGTGTTAATTTGAGTGAGATTTATAGTGGAGAGCAGGAAAATTACGGAAGTGTAAAACAAAAAATTATATTGGGTTAGTTAACGTTTGCACTGGACATCAAACAATTGCTATGAAAAAAAAAAAAGCAAAATATTTGATTTACCTGTAAAAGCCATTTCTTGGAGTACATCATGGGTTACATAGTGTTGTCACCCAATAACAAACTGCCTGACTTAAGGAACTTCGTAGCAAGATCTTCAAGAATTAAAAGTGGTTGTAAACCCCCCCCCCCAAAAAAAAAAAAAAACACACACCCCACACACACATGCAAGACAAAAAAGGCATAATGAGCTAGTATGCATTACATACTAGCTCATTACGAAATGCGTACCTTAGATCGAAGCCCCCGCAGCAGTCCCGGAACACCGCTGTGGCTCGGCAACATGTCTCCTGAAGTTATTTACAGGTATCGCGGGATCCGGCGCTGTGATTGCCCGGAGCCGCGATGACGTTAAGGGCCCTTTCACACGTGCGGACCGTATGTCCGCATTTTCATCCGTCCGTTGCGGATGAAAACGGGACATACATTGGTCCCTATGTGATTACGGGTGTCAGCGGATGACCATCCGCTGACACCCGCAATCGTCCGCCTCCGCAAAGATCCGCATTTGCGGACAGGAAGAAAATCATATTTTTCTTCCGTCTGCCGGATCGGATGAACACGGACATATCGTCCGTGTTCATCCGATCCCCCATAGGGGAGAGCGGAGGAAAGACAGGGTGGTCCCTTCACAGTGTGCGGGGACCGCCCTGTCAGCTGCCAGCTCAGCTGGGATTTTACGGAGGATCCCCGCTGAGCTTTTGCGGACACACGGAGTGGATCATTACCCGTGTGAAAGGGCCCTAAGGGCACAGCAGCTGTAGAAATGGCACAAGCGAGCCCGTTTCTTCAGTGTACATGTGACGATGATGTTGGCACATGCCGATACAGTGAATATCTCCTAAACGGTGCAAGATTAGGAGATATTCACGGTATCTACAGGTAAACCATATTATAGGCTTACCTGTAGATAAAAAAGTGGTGTGTAAGGGTTTACCAACCACTTCAATAAATTACACAAATATTTAAAACGATAAAATGGCTTTTGAAGTTTACATTAACATGTTAAAATGTTTGTGATTTTGGGTTTAAATATACTCCAAGTAATATTAAAAAAAAAAACAGATCACCTGTAAAATGTTTATGAAAAATGTACTGTAAACATACAATATACCACAGATAATCTAAAAGCGGAGTTCCACCCAAAAATGGAACTTCCGTGTTTCAGAACCCCCCCCCCGGTGTCACATTTGGCACCTTTCAGGGGGGGGGGGGGGCGAGCAGATACCTGTGTAATACAGGTATTTGCTTCCACTTCTGGGGATAGATACCAGAGCCACCCACGGATATCTATGCCACTTCCTTTGTCTCCCCCCCCTGCTGTCTTCTGGGAGACAGAGGTCCCAGAAGACAGCAGGGACCAGTGGAGTGGGATAGCGCAGTAGGGAACCAGGAAGTGAAGCTACACTTCCCGATTCCCTTACCAAAGATGGTAGCTGCAGCACACAAGAGCCGAGTGATAGATCGGCTTCGGGTGCCGACATCAGACGCCCTGACAAGGTAAGTGTCCTTATTTTAAAAGTCAGCAGCTGCAGCATTTGTAGCTGCTGACTTAAGAAAAAAAAAAAAAAAAGTCGGCGGACCTCCGCTTTAAAGGCCAAGTTCACCCCCCCAATTCCAGCTCCCCTATGTACCAACATAGCATTAAATGTACTTTTGCAAAGATAAAACTGCTTTCCATTAATTCAATACAGGCTTGCCTCACTCTTCATAGCAGTTTAAAACACACTGCTCGATTACTCCTGCCTTACCAGCTGATCTCATTAGCACACACCCAGGGGCGGACTGACAACTCATGGGGCCCCTGGGCAACAGGAAATTATGGGGACACAAATTATATATATTACACATACACACACAATGAAAAAGGAACTGGAGAGGCGGGGCAGGTATAATCTTGGGATGAAAAAAAAAAAAAAAAAAAGTTTACATACTGTCCCTGGTTTTACTGAGGCTGGCAACCCTGATGGGGGCCCCCTAGTGGCATGGGACCCTCAGACAATGGCCGAGTGGTCAGTCCGTCCCTGCACACACCCTGTATCATCTACCCTGGTCAACTCCTTCCTGTGTCATGACCTGAAGTCTGCCCAGGAAGTAAGGCAGAAGTAATAGAGCGGTGTGTTTAAACAGCTATGAAGAATGAGGCAAGCCTGTGTAGAATTAATGTAAAGTGGTTTTATTTTTGCAAAAGTACATTATTGCTATATTTTTTACATTGGGGAGCTGGAATTTAGGAAAAAAAATACAAAATTTAGTAAACTGAAAATATACTTTTTGAAAAAATGAATACCGCATGCATTATGCATTCCTGAATTGACCATAAAGGCTTTAGCACCGTTCTCAGATAAACCTTATTTCAGTTAATGAATAGAGAATAGATTTATTGCCGACAAGCTTTAGCAGCGTCCTCAGAAAAACCTTATCATTTCAGTTAATGAATAGAGAATAGATTTTTTGCTGAAAAGCTTTAGCAGCGTCCTCAGATAAACCTTACAGCTTTAGGTCAATGATTGTCTGGGGTAAAACATTTGACTGACATCTACATGCAAGTTGATCTGGATGGACTGGTGTCTTAATTCAACCTTACCAACTAACCTAACTGTAGCAAGCAGTTATCAGATTGCTAAAGTCAGTTCAGGGTGGTTTCAGCTTGGTTGCTATGAGTTTCTGCATTTTGCACATTACCATGTTATCTGTCTTTCAAATTATGCCGATCAAAATAGTCTAAAGGCGGCCATGCGTGGATGGAAATTCAGCTGGTTCAGAAGGGACCCGACAAATTTTGATCATGCATGAGCAGTCTGGTTGTACAGAAGTCGATCTACTGTTAGACTTCTGTACAACCAGCCTGTCAGGTTTTTCCTCAAACGATCAGTCCTATAGGCTATAGCTGGGAGCACTGATCCTTGTATTCCTCACGGCAGGGAAGTCTCCCCACTGGCAGAATACAATTACTCAGTGGGAGAGATTCCCACATCAACAAGTGTGGGAATGGGGTTATAGGCCCTTTTCAACCCACTGGTAAAAAAAAAAAAAAAAATTAAATATAAAATGTATAATCCAAAAATGATTAGAACACATCTTTCTCCGATCACCTTCCAGGACGACACACCTGAGATGAGGGCTCCTCCCTACAGGAAACACAATCAATTAACAGTTTGTTATAAGTCCCCACCCTTCCCCTTGCTCCTCAGTATTGATTGTGTTTCTCCCGAACACAGCGACAAATGTTTTTTAACCTGGAGACGGTGAGGTCTAAAGGTACCCCTGTTGAGACAGGTTCTAGGGAGGCCGGGGAGGGCTGAACTAACCTGTAGGCTTGGTCCAACTCACAGGTCGCCCCCAGGCGTGCACCATCGATCTGAGCTGCGGTGAGGAAGCCATCGATGTAGTGCCAAGAAACGCCGCCACGGAACTGCTCTCTCCTTCCCGGGGGGGTTGCCGCTATTAGGAGCATTGCGCTCCAAGCCTCACTCTGAGTAACAGGAACAGCGTCACCGGAGAGTGGGGGGTTCCTCACAGCGCAACCCGGAAGGGACGCAACAGCGTGGAGCAGTGGAAGTGGTCGGCTTGCGGATAGCCCTGACGGAGGTACCGACAGCCAGGACCCAGTCAACCTCCTCATGGAAGAGGATGGGAAGACGAGCGCGACTGCAGGCAGATCCAGGTTGGGGGGGGTGGGGGGGGTCGGTGAGTGCAAAGCACCGTTGGAAAGGAGGGAGTGAGAGTTCCTGTTCAGGATACAGCCGGTCCCTGGTTGCCTTCCTCGCCCCGCTCTCTTTTCTCCCCAGTACAAACCCAGCAGTCTCAGAGTGGGAAGGAGTAATGTTGCATTCTTTTATGTCTTCTGTCTTACAGAATCCCCCGGCGGAGCCCAGGAGGCGTCAATTCAGTCTCCTGCCGCAACAGGGCATAGTTCCTCTAGGAAATGTGGGAACTGTAAAGATAAACTCCCTAAATCCCACTCAAAATCTTTCTGCTATAAATGTATAAATAACTTAGCTGGGAAAGAGGCGGCTGCAATGATGAAAAGTTTTCTTGCGTCCATGCAGACCGAAATGCTAGCAACTGGTAAAGCTTTCCGTGAAGCAGCTGGTCAGGCAGTACAGAGTCCTGACACAGAGAAAATTGTCCCTAGGGAAGGCACATCCTCCCAAGAAAGTTTATTTGCAGGGGGACCCAGTGCCCTTTTTCCACCTTCACAGATGCTTCCCCTAGGTCAGATGGAGGAAGAGGAAAGTGACATAGCGAGCCAGGTCAGATCTAGACACAGCTCAGAGGGAGAGGAAGATAGAGACTCCCTTAGCCAGTCCCAAGAGGATATGAGACTAAGGAGACACCTCTTTGCTGCGGAAGACCTTGACAGTCTCCACCAGGCAATTTATGCCACAGAGGAGATCCCGGAAACCCCTAAGGCAACCTCAGCACAGGATAAGGTCTATAGGGGGGTTGAGTGATACTCAAGACAGGGTATTCCCTCTCCACCAATCCCTTAAAGAGTTAGTCTTACAGGAATGGAGGGAACCTGAAAGGAGACTGATCAGACAAAAGACTTGGAAGAGAAATTATCCCTTCCACCAGTCGGATGAGGAGATTTTCTTTAAACTCCCTAGACTAGATGCGGGCTTGTCGCAAGTCACCAAACTGTCTGATCTCTCCTTTGAGGAAGCGGGCAGTATCAAGGATCTGGTGGACCGCAGAGCAGAATCCCTCCTTAGAAAAGCTTGGGAGGCTAATACAGCAGCCATGGCTCCAGCCTTAGCAGCAACCTGTGTAGCTAGGAACACGGATCTATGGGTGGAGAAGCTTACTGAGCACATGGCTCAGGATACTGACTCAGAAGAGGTCATGGGGTCCCTATCAATGATAAGGAAGGCTGTTGCCTACTTGGCGGATGCAGCAATGGAGTCCGCAAAGGCCTCAGCTAAAACGGCAGCTTTAATCAATTCAGCAAGGAGAGCTGTTTGGATTAAAGCCTGGGAAGGAGATGTTACATCTAAAAAAGGGAAGCTATGTGGTCTTCCCTTCCAAGGTTCGTTATTGTTTGGCAAAGGCCTAGATGATGTCCTAGCTAGGTCATCAGAAAAGGTAAAAAGTTTCCAGTAAAACCCAAGAAAGAGGGTTTCAGGAAAACTTTGAGGCCCCCCTGGGCAAGCTAAGCAGAGAACCAAAAAGGAACCCAACAAACGTTGGATTTATGGTAAGGGGAATAGAACGAACAACTTGCTCTTCCCCTCTCCAAAAACCGGCGATAAACAACCCAAGTGACGCCAAGGTCAGAGTGGGGGGGGCAGCTGTCCCAGTTTGCACCACAGTGGAAAAAGATTTCAGACAGCATCTACATCTGCAAAATAATAAGAGAAGGTTATCGTCTAGAATTTCTGGCAATACCCCCCCATGATCACTCTCACACATCCTCCCAGGGATGCCCTAAAAAGGGCTGCCCTCCTGGAGGGTATCCAGGAGTTGGCCGAACAAGTAGTAGTACCAGTGCCAAAAGAACAACAGTACCAGGGATTCTATTCCCATGTATTTGTAGTCCGCAAACCAATCAGGAAAATACCGCCTGATAGTAAATATGAGAAACCTGAACAAGTTTCTGGAATACAAAAGATTTACTATGGAAAGTATCTACTCGCTAAGAAGGAACCTCATGAAGGAAGCCTTCATGACGGCTCTAGACCTCAAGATGCCTACCTACACGTGCCAATTCACGTGGATCATCAGGCATATCTGAGGTTCGCAGTAGTGGTTGGAGGAGAAATCCTCCACTGGCAGTTCAGAGCACTACCGTTTGGTCTAACATCCAGCCCAAGGATCTTCACAAAGATCCTAGCGGAGGCAGTAGCCTTTCTGCACCTTCAGGGTGTATCCCTTATACCGTACCTGGACGATCTACTGATCTCCGACAGTCAGCTTCCCAAGTCCTGTTGAATACCAACAAAGCAGTATCTGTCTTAAAAAGTCTGGGTTGGATAATCAATGTAGAGAAATCCTCCCTCAAACCAGAACAGGTAAAGACCTTTTTGGGCTACATAGTAGACACCAGGCAGCAGAGGCTCTTCTTGCCAGAGGACAAAGTGGCGAAATTAGCCTCAGCAGCAGGGAATCCGATAAAAACCACCAGGCTCTCCAGAAGGACTATACTGAGAAACCTAGGTTTAATGTCGGCAAGTATACCGGCAGTAGTCTGGTCACAACTGCACGCCAGGACACTTAATTTCTTCTTCCTGTCCTCCTGGGACAGAAAGAGGGAGTCCCTGGATCAAGAGATACTGCTCACCCCTCAGATTCATCTCTAGAGTGGTGGACAATTCACCAAAACCTAATAAAGGGTCGTCCATGGGCTCAGTGGAACCCGTTAAAGGTGACCACAGATGCCAGTACATGGGGGTGGGGTGCCCACCTAGAAAAGAAAAAAGCTCAAGGAAAGTGGAACAGCTCACTGGCTCGCAGGTCATCCAATTACAGGGAGCTCAGAGCGGTGGGGGAGGCCCTAAAAGCTTTTCAGGAAGACATCAAGGGCAGAGAAGTTCAAGTAAGCTCCGACAATGCCGCAGTCGTAGCCTACTTGAATCACCAGGGGGTACCAGGTCCAGTCCCCTATTAGAACTATCCAAGGAAATCCTGGATTGGGCAGAAGGGTAAATTCTCCCCATTTTTTGCCATACATATAAAGGGGACAAACAATATAGAAGCAGACTTCCTCAGTCGTCAACTGATAAGACAGGGGGAATGGGAACTGAACCCCAAGGTATTTCATGTCCTGGTTCAGCACTTCGGAAATCCGGAAATAGACCCGTTTGCCAATCGGCAAAACAGAAAAGTAAACAGATATTTCTCGATTTCCCTAGAGCTAAAGTCAGAAGGTCTGGATGCACTGAGCCAGACTTGGCATTACAGGCTGGCATACGCCTTCCCACCCTTGGCACAGATTCCGCGGGTCCTTCAGAAACTCAGCAGGTCCCCTGGCCAGATTCTTCTGATAGCCCTGTGGTGGCCAAGGAGAGCGTGGTTCGCAAGTCTACAAACCATGGCGGTAGTGGAACCACTGAAACTCCCGAACAGGGTAGATCTCAGGCAGGGGCCAGTACTTTACCCAAGGCCAGAATTTTTCCAGCTAACGGCCTGGTTAGTGAGCGCCAGATCCTGAAACGTAAAGGCTGCTCAGAGAAGGTGATAAGTACCCTCCTTCTGAGTAGGAAACCAGTGACTAGGAAGATCTATTCAAAAATCTGGAAGACTTTCTATTCCTGGAGTAAAGAAAGACAGGTGACTTCAACGTCTATCCCAGTTATCCTGGACTTCCTCCAGGACGGGGCAGACTTGGGGTTAAAAGTCAGTACCCTTCGGGTCCAGATAGCAGCCCTCTCAGTCTATCTTGATCGAAGATTAGCAAAAGATGATCTTATTAAGCGTTTTCTGCTAGCTAGAGAAAGAGTTTCTCCAATCCAAAGTAGTTGTCCACCTTGGGACTTAACTAGGGTGTTAGAGACGTTATCTATTCACCCATAGAAAAAGTTCCCTTTAAATTCCTAACTTTAAAGTTAGCTTTTTTGTTAGCCATTACTACAGCTAGGAGGGTAGGGGATCTGCAGGCGCTGTCCATGAAAGAACCCTTCCTGCGGGTACAGCCAGATAGGATCACTCTCAGGGCAGATCCCCTATACCTACCAAAAGTAGCATCCTTATTTCATAGGACGCAAGACATAATATTGCCGTCCTTTTGTACTAAACCAAAGAACGAGAAAGAAAAGAAATGTCATTGTTTAGATGTAAGAAGGTGCCTTCTTACTTATCTGGAGAGAACAGAGTTTTAGGAGATCCAATCACCTTTTAGTTCTGTATGCTGGGCCCAGGAAGGGACTGCAGGCATCAAAAGCCTCAGTCTCAAGATGGATAAGAGAAGCTATCTCAGAGGCTTATGTGTGTGCTGGGGTCCCAGCTCCAGCTAATATCAAGGCTCATTCAACCAGATCCTTAGCAACTTCCTGGGCCGAGAAAGCAGGGGCCTCCTGGGAACAAATCCGCAGCGTGGCTACCTGGTCCAGTCATCATACATTCCTGAAGCACTATCGTGTGGAAATGTTGTCACAGCAAGACTTGGCTTTTCGGTCGGAAGGTCCTACAAGCTGTGGTCCCACCCTGAAGGTAGGCCTGTGGTTACTTGATTATCCTCTCAGGTGTGCCGTCCTGGAAGGCGATAGGAGAAAACCCTACGTTAGACTTACCGGTAACAGTATTTCTACGAACTTTCCAGGACAGCAGGCCTACTACCCACCCTATGTGAAGGGAAAGACAAGCTAAACGCTAGGTGGTAAGTACCTATACAGACCAATGTCCCTTGTGAACCAGTTCAGGATTACTTTAATACATACTGAGGAGCAAGGGGAAGGGTGGGGACTTATAACTAGGGTTGTCCCGATACCAATACTAGTATCGGTATCGGGACCGATACAGAGCATTTGCGCGAGTACTTGTACTTGCGCAAATGCTCCTGATGCCTTTGCCGATACTTTTTTTTTTTTTTATTATTCTAGATTGGCCGGAGGAGTCAGTGGCTTGGGAGGGCGGGAGAGTGTGGGCGGAGTTTAGCTGGAGAGGGGGCGGGCAGCAGTGACTAACTATGGGGTGAGGATGTCAGGCCGGCGCCCGTTCTCCACGACTGTAGAGGACTTGTGCGGCGTTGAGGACAGCATGGCGGCGGCAGGGAGGCGGCAGCAGCAGCCGCTGTAACAGTGACACACTGGGGGCTTTGCGTCGGCACACCCGGGACCCAGCCGCGGCTCTGATAGGTCTTGGCTGTGACTGCCTCACAGCCGATCAGACCGAAGCCGCCGCCTCCGTGCACGGCACACTGACTGATCATCTGAGGTGTCTGCATCGTACACTTTCCCCGGCTGATCACATGTTGAGTTATTACCTGCAGTTAGGGACAAACGTGTGCCCCTGGAAGCCTGTATTGTAAGGGGGGGTGCCTGTATTGTAAGGGGGGTGGTGCCTGTATTGTAAGGGGGGTGGTGCCTGTATTGTAAGGGGGGGTGGTGCCTGTATTGTAAGGGGGGGTGGTGCCTGTATTGTAAGGGGGGGTGGTGCCTGTATTGTAAGGGGGGGTCTGTGTAATGTAAAGGGGTGCAGTGATGCAGGGTGCTGTGTAATGTAAAGGGGTGCAGTGATGCAGGGTGCTGTGTAATGTAAAGGGGTATTAGAGGTGCAGTTGCAGAGTCTGGCTGGAAAGGGCGGGCACAGTTGGTGGACGGAGTCGGCGTTAGGAGAGCGAGTCCTCACCTGCAGTTAAACTTGGTAAGCTGGCAGGGGTGTAGGGCGCAGCTGCATCAGGATCGGTGACACATTCAGTTGCTGTCAGCGGCTGAACGTCCCTACGCTCATCTTGGTACACCCAGCCTAAGCAGTGTTTTTTACAGCATTTCAGTGCCAGCCACCTGTCAGTGCAATCAGTGCCCCTATCAGTGCCCACAAGTGCCACCTTCCAGTGCCACCTATTAGTGCCAGTCACCAGTCAGTGCCACCTATCAGTGCCAGCCACTTATCAGTATCACCTGTCAGTCCACATCTGTCAAGCTGCCACATGTCATTGAAAAAAAAATTTGGTATCGCTGAGTACTTGGAAAAAAGTATCGGTACTTGTGCTCGGTCTTAAAAAGTGGTATCGGGACAACCCTACTTATAACAAACTGTCAATTGATTGTGTTTCCTGTAGGGAGGAGCCCTCATCTCAGGTGTGCCGTCCTGGAAGGTTCGTAGAAATACCGGTATGTCTAACGTAGGTTTTTCCTAGGAAACTGCATGTGGGTTTAATATGAGAATTATATTGTAAATTTGTCTAAGGCCAAAAATTGTGTGTGTCCCTTGTGCACAAGTTATTTAGCTGAAAAATTGTTTCTGTACATTTCACCTACAAATTGTGAGTTGTAGGTAATAGCCACAAGTCCCATTCGGAAATCCATTGCTTGGTTTTCAATGAGCGACACATTGTTCTTTTCACTTTCTGATTCTCCAGCTGAAAAAAAAAAAAAGTTCTACAAAATTAAGTTCATGCAATAATTCACATATTAATTAATAGCATTCTAGAAGCAACTGCATTTTGCATATTATGTTTTACACACTGCTATATTTATGGTTTAAGTCACCCACACAAGTTACAGAAAAAAAACAGACAAGATTTGAATGGTCTGTGGCTGGCTTTAGGCTCTGCAGTATAGTGGCTAGAGAGTGATCCCCAGGGTAGCCCCATTGTCTTGTCCCTACAACCCATGTGAAAATAGGGTTTTTGGCTTACCAATGAAATCCACTTGAAAATAATAATCAAACACTGTGGGGAAAAAAAATAAATAAAAAAGGAAATATGCAGGCACATTCTCTAGATCACCCCCCTCCTATTATCAGCTAGACTTGGTTTTGCGACAAGCAATAGCTATATCTTAGGGATAGAGGAGATCAACCCGAGTTCTGCATTATACTTAGAGAAACAGATTTTACTGGCAAATAAAAAAAAAACAATAAAAAAAAAAAAAAACTTGGTCATACAGTACGGGACACAGGGTCTTTAGTCTTGACAAAAAGAACATCCTGAGCAGTACAACAACCATCAACGAGCCCAAGTAACAAGGGGTCAAGAAGGCCTCAAAAAGAACCTAGAGAGCTGTCTGTAGCCCGTTATGCCCAAATCAAAAGGGAATCAAAAGAGGCTTGTACATCCACCTGGTAGAATTTAAAGCGGTGGTTCACCCACAACAACATTTTAGCATTAAATTAAGCATAGTAGCGCGAGCTACAGTATGCCTTTATTTATTTTTTTGCCCCGTACTCACTGTGCAATCCTAGAGTAAAGATTCCGACTCCTTGCGGGGAATGGGCGTTCCTATCCAGAGGGAAGATGATTGACGGCCGGCTATGGCACGTCACGCTCCCCGAAGATAGCCGGAGTAGGTCTCGGCTCTTCACGGCGCTGGCGCACAGACTATGCGCAGGCGCCGTGAAGAGCCAAGTCCTATTTCGGCTATTTCCGGAGAAGCGTGATGCGCCAGACCCGGCCGTCAATCATCTTCCCTCTGGATAGGAACGCCCATTCCCCGCGGGGAGTCGGAATCTTCACTATAGGATTGCACAGCGAGTACAGGGCAAAAAAAATAAATAAAGGCATACTGTAGCTCGCGCTACTATGCTTAATTTAATGCTAGAATTTTTTTATTTATTTTTTTTAATAGGGTGAACCCCCTCTTTACAGTGGTTGTAAAGCCTTAACATTTTTTACCTTAATACATTCCCGGCTTTAAGGTATAAATGTTTAGGCGTCTGCATCTCCCCCCACCCTTTTTTTACTTACCTGAACCCTCATTCGATCAAGCACTGTGCATGTCTGCACCTCTTCTGCTCCCCCTCACTTTATCACTGGGACCCAAAAAGAGGAGGTACGCAGCTAGGGTGCAGCCTTGAAAATCTCCGAGACCCTGATGCTGAAAAGCCCATGAAGCACTCACAGATCTGATAGAGCGTGCCTTAACAGGGAAGGGAGGAACCCCATGCTTCAGACCAAAAGCTCAAATGACTTGTATAATCCACCTAGCAATGGTGGCATGAGAAGTAGGGAGCCTCCTGCAAGAAACAGGAGAACAGAGGGCATCCAATTTCTTAAAACAGGCTGTAGTTGAAAGATTAAACAGTCTGTACTATGTCAAGGCAGTTCACAGAAATTATCTTGGGAAGTTTTGAAGCAGGACATGGTTGGTGGAAGGATGAAACTACCTTGAAGAACGAGGCTCTAGGGCTTGGGACTTCCTTGTGCAAAGGATCTTTACAGGCCACTAGCTCAGAAACCATGAGCAAAAAGGTGATAGCAATGAGAAAGCCACCTTGCTGGCAAGGTCAGATAAAGGAATATCCCTAAAATGTTTGAAGGGTAGCTTCTGAAGAGTCAAAAGAATCAGGTCAAAGTACTATGGAGACACACAGGTGTAGAGATGCATGTAAAACAACTTGTACAAAGGCCTTAACCACTTGACCTCCAGAAGATTTACGGCACTGTGTTAATTTAACGGACAATTGCATGGCTGTGCAACACTGTACCCAAATAAAATATGTATTTTTTCCCCCCACAGATAGAGCTTTCTTTTGGTGGCATTTGATCACCTCTGCGTTTATTTTTGCGCTATAAACAAAAATCATAATCATAAGTTTAGGCCAATATGTATTCGGCTACATATTGTTGGTAAAAAATTAAATCCCAATAGGCATATATTGATTGATTTATTTATAGCATTTACAAACTCAGGGATATATTTATGAAATGTATGCATTTTTTTTTTACTAGTAATTGCAGAGATTACTGACTTAAAGTGGGACTGCGATACTGGAGCAAACGAAAACAGACACTGACCCTTTTTGGGGACCAGTGACACCAATATAAGTGATCAGTGCTAAAAATATGCACTCACTGTACTAATGACACTGATTGAATAGGGGGTTAACATCAGGGGCGATCAAAGGGTTAACTGTGTGCCTAACAATGTGTTTTCTCACTGTGGGGGCGGTGCTTTTACTATGGAAAGGCATTGAAAGCAGGAACATGAATCGATGCCTTGCCTACTGACAGAATGGCATCTGCCCAACGATCGGCAGGTACCAGTGGATATAGCCAGTGGTACCCACAGATCAGCTCCCGTCGTGTCAAATCACAGTGGCAAGCGGGTCGCTGGCGGCACACATGGGCACCCCCAGACCCGAAAGTGCAGGATCACATATTAGGTACGCGATCCGGTGCAGGAGAGCCGCCCTGCCATCGTATATGTACAGTCAACGGTTGGCAAGCAGTTAATAAAAGGGATAAGAGGCCAATGGCTAAAAGAGAATGGCCAAGGTTGAAATCGTTCCTGAAAATACTCGAAGCCAGATGCCGATCCAGACAAAACTGGAGAAAGGAAATGGATCATGGAATGACATTTTCTTGCCTTCCACCAAGCTAAACCATGGAAATTGGCTCTGGGAAGTCAATTTCCTAGAATTCAAGCGCATTGGGATGACTGAATCTGACAGGCTCCCGTATTAGGACCTGGGCGTCATCAGCCATGCTGTGACTGAGCCAGAGACTGAGAAGCAAGATGGTGCAATAGCCCATAGAACAGATGATCCAGACAATCCGATGAGCCCATAGAGAGTGTACCAGGAGTCTAAAAAAAAACAACCACTAGTATGATCCAAAAGACCTCAACTAGATAGAAAAGTCCTGTATTCAGTCTCCAGTCACCAAGATGCTGCTGCGCTCCTGATAATCCACTGGGTGGTGGACATGTACCTATTGGAAAAGACAGAACAAGAGAGTGCACATCTGCCTAGGGCCCCTTTCACACTGGGGCGGGAGGCGCGGTGTAAGTATAGCGGCGCTATGTCGGATTTGCCGCAGGATTCGGCCGCTAGCGGTGCGGCATTAACCCCTGCTAGCGGCCGATAAAGGTTTAATACCGCCCGCAATGCGCCTCTGCAGAGGCGCATTGCGGGCGGTTTCCCATTGTTCTAAATGGGAAGGAGCGGTATACACGCCGCTCCAAAGATGCTGCTGGCAGGAGATTTTTTTCTCTCCCGCCAGCGCATCGCCTCAGTGTGAAAGCCCCCGGGCTTTCACATTGAGTATGCAGTGCAGGAGTTTCAGGCGGTATAGCAGCGCTATTTTTAGCGATGTACCGCCTGAAAAACTCCTCAGTGTGAAAGGGGTCTTAGTGTAATAACGTTTTTTCAGACAGGAATGAAAACACTTACAGCTGAAAAAAAGATGAGAAAACGGCATGTGCATTTGTGTGTAAATCCTCCTCTCCTGGGCTGACCCTGTAAGATGTAGAGGTTTCACGTCTGGTGTTTGTGTGGCCCATCAGCCAGGGTAAGACCAACAGACGTATTCAATAGTTATATGCAGTATGTCCACGTATAGAATTACTCTTAGTGGTTTAGAACATCTTGTTAATAAGCATGTGGAGACACTATAAACCTATCAGATATTTTTATTAAAATGCCCATCGTTAAGCTTGCCATGTTCTCTTTGGACAATTCAGTGCAATGAGAATCACCAAAATTTCCTCAGTCTTGATCCTGTGGAGCAGATGAGAGAATATAGAGCGATGGAAAGGCATATATTGGACTGAACGGATCCCTCAGCATCAAAGCACTCAATGTTCTACCTAAGAGGATCAAATCTGCTTCCATTTGCATGGCACATGTTCTGGTGCCTCCTTATTGGAGGATGTAGACCATGGTCATGGCATTGTGTAACTGGAGCCTCATTAGGCACCTACACTATTGAGGGGCCCAGCGTTGAAATCACCCTCAGTTCTTGGATGCTGATAGGAAGAGGACGGAAGAAGGACTTCATCCAGTGACCAAGTTCCCCTGTACCGAGAAAACATTAAGGACTACTTCCCAGCGACATCCCATCGCAAGAACTATACAGGTTTCTGGAGGAAAGGGCTTTCCTGACTCCAGCACTAGGCTGATTGATTACTTCCACAGGCTGAAGATTCAACCAAGCTCTGCACTGCCTACAAGTTAACGGGGAGAGGAGGGACTGATCATTCAGCAGGAGATCACCCAACCATGTGAAGCCTTTGAGCAGAGCTAGAACTGGGACAAGCACCTTGGTAAAAAGAAAACAAGGGAACTATGGACAGGCCAAAAGGGAAGGGTGATAAATTAGTAATGTTGATCACTCACCACAAAAGACAGTGTTGATGGGGAGAAATTATGGGAATTTGCAAGCAAGCATCTTAAATCTACTGAATCCATAAGGTTTCCAGGAAGAAGGACATGGCTGACCTGCCAGCTTGCATGTGAAACTTCTGAATCAGGAGATTTAGATGCCTCCCATCTTGTTTGGGAATCGTAAACAGGTTTGAGTAGAAGCCTTGAAAGCTTTCCTTTTGGTACAGGAATACCTTGAAACAGAAGTTGATGAATGGCAGTAAGAAAATCCACCTGTCTTAGCAGGAGAGGGACCATTTTAAAACCCATGAAGTGGGGAGGAAGCAGGTTTTGAAATCCCCAAAGTGACATTCTGGACCATCTTTTTATGAAAGAATATTCCTGACTTAGATTGGAAACTGGAGGTCTAAAAAGGGATGAAAATCTTTCCCAACCTCAGGAGTAGTAGTTCTACTTATAGAAGCATGAGCCTTTGTTTTCTGGAGGAGAGTATTTTTAACCCCTGTGATCTCCTTGTGGAGAGTCCAAATAGGAGCTCCGCTATTCACTGACCAGTATTTAGGCAAAGCATCTTGAGCATGTGGATGGAGAGAAGACTCATCCTGGAATATGGTGAAGATTTTCTGTGAAGCCATTTACACAGTAGCATAAGGTCACTTGTAAGGGGTCTAGTTGACTATGGACTGAAGCATTTTTTAGGATGGGGCTAGGATTCCGGGGCAGGCCCTTAGTCCAAACCTCTTTTCTGTAAGGGCCATCCAAGCTATACACTACCAAGCCATATCTGCCTTCCGGGTCCTTAATGGCCACAGCCTAGGCACCCCAGGAAAATGTTAAACGATACTTACCAACCTATGCAAAGGGCTCAAGTGGCCTCTCCAAGCAATGCATTTCCTTGCTCACAAAATTCCCTCACTGAATGATACTTCACCTTTTAATTCCAACTCCCCTGACAACACAGATAATCAGAATAGAAGTCTGGCAGACAGAACAGTCATCTATGACTGTAAAGGGGACCAAGTGTGGTGGTTTCATACTCAGAGTTCCTTTTACAGTCATAGATGACTGTTCTGTCCCCCAGACTTCTATTCCGATTATCTGTTGTAAAAACATGTAAAGTTTGTCATTTACATAAGACAATCATATGTGGAGTGCAGGCTCCATCTAGTGTTCTTTTTTTGGTATTGCTGCAGTTGCTCTGTGTATTTGATTACTGTATGTGTAGTTAAAGGGTCACTAAAGGAATTTTTTTTTTGCTGAAATGACTGTTTACAGGGTATAGAGACATAAAAGTTAACCGATTCCTTTTAAAAATGATTACAAATAGATAAAAAAAAAAATCAATCATATAATGTGCCTGTAGGTTAGTTTCACTTTTAAACTGTTTTCATGTTCCTGTGAACTAGAGAGACACACAGAACAAAAACAAATCCAGGGCAGTGTTTTGTTTTTAAAATTAATCCGATTGGTTCTGTTAAGTTTTAGACACACAGTAATGGCAGCTTAGACCTACAGTGAAAAGCTCCCAGTACTATGGTTATAAGGAAAAAGACAACCAGGAAGTGTGGAGATCAGAGCAGAATTACAGCCACTTCAAAGCAAAAACAGCAATAAGGACATGAAACCAGTACTGCAGTAAGGTAAAGGAAGCTATTTAGCTAAAAAAAAATTCCTTTAGTGATCCTTTAAGGAAGTTGTTAGTAAGCATTGAATTCTGGGTAGAATCTTCACAGGCAGTGAACCAGCCACCATTCTTTGAGAAGACACTGCAGGAAGCAAGACATGTCTTGCTCAATCTATCGCCATCACCCCTTAGAGAACTTTAAAGTTTTTATTATCTCATCCTGTATTGCAGATCGTTGTTTCTGTAATGTATGCAATATTGTACTTATTGAGGTCCATTTCTGTCATTTTGTAATTTCACCTGGCTTGTTCTAATAAAACTGAGATCAAAGAAATATGGTATCTGAAGTTTATAGGATAAGAAGATTTAGCCATCTGACCTATAGACAGAATGACAGACCGACCCAAAAGGCTGCTCAACACTGATCTCCAAATCCTCACCCTGATTCTCCACCTTCAACAAATACTTTATTTGGACTAAGTGGGCTTCATGCCCTCCAAATAAATCAAAGATGTGCGAGGTCAGGCACTGATGTTGGAGGAGAAGGCCCGGCTCGCAGTCTCCACTTTAATTCAGCTCAAAAGGTGTTCCATCGGGTTGAGGACAGGACTCTGTGCAGGCCAGTCAAGTTCCTCTACCTCAAACTCGCTCATTCATGTCTTTATGGACCTTGCTTTATGCACTGGTCCAAATCATTTGGTGTAGGGGGGACGATTATGGTGTGGGGTTGTTTTTCAGGGGTTGGGCTTGGCCCCTTAGTTCCAGTGAACGGAACTCTTAAGTTGTCAGCATACTAAGACATTTTGGACAATATCATGCCTCCCACTTTGTGGGAAGTTTGGGGATGGACCCTTCCTATTCCAACATGACTGCACGCCAGTGCACAAAGAACAATAAAGACATGGATGAGCGAGTTTGAGGTGGAGGAACATAAATGGCATGCACTTCAACTCGATTGAACACCTTTGGGCTGAATTAAAGCGGAGACTGTGAGCCAGGTCTTCTCATTCAACATCAGTGCCTGACCTCACAAATGTGCTTCTGCAAGAATGGTCAAACATTCCCATAGACCAGTGTTTCTCAATTCCAGTCCTCAGGCCCCCCCCCCCCCCCCCCCCCCCAACAGGTCAGGTTTTCAGGATTTCCCTCAGATGAAAAGGCTGTGGTGATTACCAAGGCAGTGAAACTGATCAAATCACCTGTGCAAAATAATGGAAATCCTGAAAACCTGACCTGTTGGGGGGGCCTGAGGACTGGAATTGAGAAACACTGCCATAGACACACTACACTCCTAAACCTTGTGGACAGCCTTCCCAGATGAGTTGAAGCCGTTATAGCTGCAAAGTGTGGGCCAACTGAACACTACGGACTAAGACTGGGATGCGATTAAAGTTCATGTGCGTGTAAAGGCAGGCGTCCCAATACTTTTGGCAACAGTGTAGCTAGTCAGGTAAAAAAAAAAAAAAAACACTGGAGATATCCCAATGCCTGTTCCACTTCCTAGACCAGTGGGAGAGAAACTACAAAGAACTCAACATCTGATACTTACCCAATCCATGCTTGCGAGAAATGTAGCGCAGAATTGTGTTACTCTGTGTAAGCTTAATATCCCCATCTATAAGGTACGGCAGCTGTAAAACAGAATGATTTTACAAGTTACAATCAGCCTGCATTGTAAAATTATTTCCCTGTATGTTAGTTTTTTGGTGCTGGACATTTGGGTATAGAGCCTTGGTTGCAAAATTTAAATGTAAAAATGTAGCCATTTCTCCAAACTATTGCCTACATTCAACACATGCCGTATTCTTAGAGTCACTGCGTATGAGATCATTGCAATTTGTTTTTCATAAAATACTTTGTACTTCAGCTCATCCTTTTTAGTCACTTCCTGTCTGTGCACTAAGGTACTGCATATTATTGCACTGCCCCAGCTTCCTGCAAAAGTGAACTGCACCCACCCAATGTGTTAGCATGGCTGCTTGAAGTTTCCATCAGAAGAGAAAGCGGCAGGATGATGACACAGGAGCATAACTGGGTGAGAGTTGTCACCCCATAACAGGAAGTGACTGCATATAAGGGCATTCTTGGTATAATCACCAGGTATTTTAATGAAAGGCTTCATGTACACTACAGCTCTTAAATTTCAGTTGGCACCCCCCCCCCCTCGAGCATCTAAACTCAACTCCATAAAAGCCTGTGTGTCCATGTACACAAGCTTTTAGGATCATTAGGAGCTGCTGCGGTTGTCCTGAACGTGGAAGAATCGCGTTCAAGATAGGAACGTTTTGACCGCCGGCCACAAAACATTTTCCCCACAGCTGGTGGTCAAAGTAGGCTATACAGTATGTACATGAAGCCTAAAGCTACAGATTTAATAAAAAATAAAAAAAAAAAAGTCTTCAAATGACAATACAGCGTTAAAGATGATCGGGTTAAAACCAATCACTATCTCTCTAAACAACAATTTTAACCCCAGAAATAAATCTACCCAATCAACTGATGCTTAAAAGGGTTAGTAAAGGTTCCCCCTCTTTTTTTTTAAACATGTCATACTTACCTCCACTGAGCAGTTTTGCACAGAGTGGCCCCGATCCTTGTCTTCTGGGGTCCCTCGGCTCCTCCCTGCAAGAGCTAACCCCCATTTTGTGAAGCGCTCTCCCAAGGGGGTTCGCTTGCGGGCGCGCTCCCGTGATACAGTCGGCGGTCATAGCTGCTGACTGCATCACTTGACCCCGCCCCCCGGTGGGCCACATCATTGATTTGATTGACAGCTGCGGGAGCCAACGGCTGCGCTGCTATTATCCAATGATGGAGCTGAGAAGCCAGCGCGTTCACGACGCAGAACTTTCGATGGCTCAGGTAAGTAAACTGGGGGGGGGCTGGTAAGCATCGGATGTTTTTTCGTCTTAATGCATAGGATGCATTAAGATGAAAAAACTCAAAGCTTTACAACCCCTTTAAGTAAGCCTGTCATACATCCAGGTAGGACAAACCTATACTGTACCAACAGAGGGGAAGAGGAGTGAGAACTGCATGTCAGAATGATCCGTACATCTAATCCCTCTCTTACAAATAGCAAAAAAAATGATCATTGGTGTCAGTGGGAAACCTAAGACCCCATACATTTTTGGCAAATCTGAAGGAAAGAATCTGACAATTGGATAGTGCAGGGTTTGACAAATTTTCTTGGAATCTAGGAGCCAGCTAAAAAAGTTAGGAGCCGGAAAACGCACCCCGTACCGACGAGCTTGCGCGCAGAAGCGAACACATACGTGAGCAGCGCCCGCATATGTAAACGGTGTTCAAACCACACATGTGAGGCATCGCCGTAATTGATAGAGCGAGAGCAATAATTCTAGCCCTAGATCTCCTCTAACTCAAAACATGCAACCTGTAGATTTTTTTTTAAACATCGCCTATGAAGATTTTAAAGGGTAAAAGTTTGTCGGCATTCCACGAGCGGACGCAATTTTGAAGCGTGACATGTTGGGTATGAATTTTCTCGGCGTAACATTATCTTTCATAATATTTAAAAAAAATGGGGATAACTTTACTGTTGTCTTATCTTTTAACCACTTAACAACCGCCTTACGTACAGTAACGGCGGCACTTTAAAGATGGATATCTCGGTAACGGCAGCAGCTGCTGCCACAAGCAACGTATCTATCTTTAGTGCCAACGGTCCTGTAAACGATAACGGCGGTCTCCTCGGCGGATTCGCCGTTATCGGTGGCGGGAGAGGGCCCCCCCCGCCGCTCTCCCGCGCCCTCACCGGAGCCGTCGGTAGCGGCGGAGGCGATCGGGTCCGTTCGGCACCTGTGTGGGGATGCGACTGAGGGAAAAAAATCGCCCCCACCTGTCCCCATATCTCTGCTGGGCGGAAGTGACGTCAAAACGTCAGTCCCGCCCAGCGTCTTAAAGCAACATTTTTTTTTTCTGTCATTTGAAAAAATGACAGTTTAATTTTTTTTTTCTTTTTTTGCATTTAAGCCTAAATATGAGATCTGAGGTCTTTTTGACCCCAGATCTCATATTTAAGAGGACCTGTCATGCTTTTTTCTATTACAAGGGATGTTTACATTCCTTGTAATAGGAATAAAAGTGATTTTTTTTTTTATTTCAGTGTAAAAAAATTATACAAATAAATAAAAATAAATAAGAAAACAAACATTTTTTTTTTTAAAAACGCCCCGTCCCGACGAGCTCGCGCACAGAAGCGAACGCATACGCGAGTAACGCCCGCATATGAAAACGATGTTCAAACCACACAAGTGAGGTATCGCCGCGATCGTTAGAGCGAGAGCAATAATTCGAGCCCTAGACCTACTCTGTAGCTCAAAAAATGCAACCTGTAGAATTTTTTAAACGTCGCCTATCGAGATTTTTAAGGGTAAAAGTTTGACGCCATGCCACGAGCGGGCGCAATTTTTAAGCGTGTCATGTTGGGTATCATTTTACTCGGCATAACATCTTTCACAATATATAAAAAAATTGGGCAAAAATTATTGTTCTTATTTTTTAATAAAAAAAAATGATTTTTTCCCAAAAAAAGTGCGCTTGTAAGACCGCTGCGCAAATACGGTGTGACAAAAAGTATTGCAATGACTGCCATTTTATTCCCTAGGATGTCTGCTAAAAAAAAAAAATATATAATGTTTGGGGGTTCTGATTAATTTTCTAGCAAAAAAATTTTGATTTTTACATGAAGGAGAGAAGTGCCAAAATAGGCCCGGTTGTCAAGTGGTTAATAAAAAAAAGTAATTTTTTCCCCAAAAAAGTGCACTTGTAAGACAAATACGGCGTGACAGAAAGTATTGCAACGATCGCAATTTTATTCTCTAGGGTGTTAGGATAAAAAATATATATATAATGTTTGGGGGTTCTAATTAGAGGGAAGAAGATGGCAGTGAAAATAGTGAAAAATGGTGAAAAATGACATTAGAATTGCTGTTTAACTTGTAATGCCTAACTTGTAATACCAACGGCTCACCACCAGATGGCGCACCTTCCAAGCAAAGTCGCCAGGACACCATTTCTAGTCGCCATGGCTACCGGGATTTGTCGAGCCCTGGGATAGTGTGTATCCAGCTTTAGAGGCAGAAACTGCACAATGAATTCCTAACCACCTCTGGGTTGTTCCACTGAACCCTGGTTGGGAAAGGCTGCTCTAAACTATTGGGCCAACACTTGCTTCTTTGCACATCCATACCATGTCCTGCATCAAATATTCTGCACAAAAAAGGTCAGTACTGTGAACTTCAACTTTCACTTCACTCTTTTTGAAAAAAAATGCTCAATCAATCATGTATATTCTTCTATAATGCCCACAACCCCCTTTCCTCTACTTGCAATGTTACTTACATTTGGAAAATCCAAACCAAGCTTTTCCTTCTCATCCAGCCACTGACTCTTATCATAGTTTGGTGCTGTGAAAACAAATATTTGTTATTACATGAATTTTATCATTTGTGCATGTCTAGAGTAGTTTCCTATACCAATGCATTAAAAGCTAAATACCAGGAATTAAGCTGCTTTGTAAAAAAAAAAAAAAAAAAAAAAAAAAAAAAAAAACACCACACACATTAGGGCACACTAGGATTTAAGTCCTGTGAGGTGCATGACACCTCCTGGGCTTATGGGAACAGAGATGCCGCACACCACCAGGTCATCAGATAAAAAGAAATGCGAAAGGCCCAAGGCCATTGACTGATGCGTTTCATCCCACCCACCAACCTCTATTATTTATATCTGAAGACTTGATAGCACTCTCGGAAGACAGTTGTCTCTGTATTTTGATAGCCCCGACACTTATTCTTCTGAGCTATGCCTCTTGAACAGGATGTAGCAGATGCTATGCCGCCCCTCCCCTCCAGCCCAATCACAGAAGCCCTGGTATAATGTGAATACATTTACAAAATGCTAAGGCAGCAGCCTGCTGTGTGCATTTATTTTCTCTCAGATCGCTGGAGTGTCTCCAACAGAGCAATAAACCAGTCATATGTAAATACTAGAAATAAGCCCAGGAAATGTCAAACAGCTCCTTGGACTTAAAGCAGTGTTCCGGCAGAAATTATACTTAAAAAAAAATATTGAACTCACATTTGGAACAGTTCTGCAAGTTACAAGGAAATACTGGAGAAATGCATAAAACAAAGAAATATGGCTTATACACATATAGGCACAGTAGATCAAAAAACGTATTCAGATCGAACAATGACTCAGTAACTATAAAATTCGTGGAAAACCCTATGTCTACGCTATTCATGGGATTGTACGCTAGAAGAATATATAGGTTTACGGACCCTCAGTGCATGTGTCTGTGGACTCAAGCCATCTATCCCAGCCCGGTGCACCACGTATAACTGGGTCAACCTGTCGGAGAGCTTGGGGGATACAGTCTTGCATGCGTCACTCCACTCCTCATCCTCCATCGTGCCCACTTCTCTTTCCTATCTTGGCTGTAAGCTAGCGTGGTAGATGATGGGATGAGGAGCATGACGTAAAAATCAGAGATTAGTTTTCGTACAAACAGATTGGAGTAAAAACCCCTGAAACCATTCCCTTGAAGGAACCGGTATAATCACTTCCCTGACCAGCAGATCCTGACCAGCCCCTGACAGGGCCACCCGGCGTACCGGAGGAAGCTGGAGGCTGGAAGGAAAAATCTGTTTGGTGGACAAGAGAGAAACGCTATCTTGTACCCCAAGGAAATTACCTCGCAAACCCAGCGGTCGGAAAGAGGGCTCTCCACCGAGCATCCGCAAAGTCGGCCCCCCACCCGAGTGTCCGGCGGGGGCAGACCTACATGCAGAAGCAGGCTTGTCCGCAGGCTTGTTGGGCTTGCGGTACCAGGTGCACTTTTTGATCTACAGCGGGCGCCTTAGCACCCTGGAAAACGTTTTCCTGCCGCACCTGGGAACGAAAAAAATTGCTTGGGGGAGGTAAAGGAGGGACCCTGCTTATGACGAGGCTCCTTACCCTTCCCAGATTGCGGGAGCAGAGTGCTCTTATCCCCTGTAGCATCTATAATGATGTCATCCAGGGACGCCCCAAAAGGCCGTACACCCTTCAAGGGCAAGTCCTCCTAAGGACCTTTTTGAGGTTTGGTCCGCAGACCAACACTTTAGCCACACAAGGTGGCATAGTACCTACGCGGAGGCCCTGGAGAGCAAGGAGGAGCGTATCCAGGGCCAATTCACAGACAAACTGCAGGCCCTGCACCAACTGGTCAGCCAGGCCCACACAGAGCTCAGGAGAATTATGCGCCTCCAGCTCCTGCAGCAGGGACTTTGCCCGCTCGGTAATTGTCTGACACTAGACCTCCGGCCAAAACCGGTCTCACTGCCGACCCCACTACTGTGAACAGGGCCACAGCCTCAGCTCTCCTATCTGCGGGGTCCATAAAGGCGGGAGCCCCTTCCACAGGCAACGTGGTAGACTTGTTCAGTCTGGACACAGGGGGGTCCGCTGACGGAGGACTTTTTTTTTTTTTAAGTTTTCCTCAAGAGGATAACGGACCGCAAAGTATTTTGGTACATCAAATCCCGGGCAAGGGGGAGTGTCTATACGCGCGGGAACACTACAGCTATTCAAATGAAAGCTGTGATGTTCCCGCACGGCGTTTAACCCATGCAGCGGCGGCGCGATGCGGAGGGGGGGGGGGAAGTATTCTATTTCGGTATCGGGGGTATTTGCGCGAGTACGAGTACTCCCGCAAATACTCGGTATCGGTCCCGATACCGATACTGGTATCGGGACAACCCTATCTGATGTCTCCGCCGTCCTCAAGTTTTTGAGTATCCCGCACCGCAGTGATAAAAGCTCCAACAAAACGCCTTATCAGGCGCTGACCCTGAAGCAGAGTCATCCTCACTGACCATGTGGGCTAAGCCTGCAACATCTGACATGACAGAACCAGAGCCAGCAGCAGGGTCTGGTTCATGTCAGAGCCGTCCCCAGAAGCAGACGCAGGGAGGGGGTTTTTACCCCCTTCTGGCCGTTTGTCACTTCAATCCTGCCGATAAACGCCTAAGGGACTGCCGTATGGGCTCTAGAGACCACAGGGGCACTAAGAGTTAACTCAGGCATGGTTGGGGTAGAAGCCTCTGTTCAGACTCCATATTGACCCACCGCTATGCCGCCCTAGTACTGCAAGGCAGGTCACCCTCCCGGCCGCAAAACAGAGAGCAGGGGACCCCCAGGTAACTCACCACCCGGCCAGGCTGTAGTGCTGAGTGCTGTCCGCTCTGCGCCGTCCCTCAGGAAGCAATTCGCGGGCTGCAAAATGGCAGCCATACACGTGTTTAAAGCAACAGTGACACAACAGAAAACACAGCCCAGCACACACAGCAACTCCAGTACAACACATTAATAAGGGAGAAGCTGCTGCTCCAGGTGAGCACACCTGAGCAATCAATGTCCTCTTAGAAACAGGTGGGTGCCTGCAGGAGGAAAAAACTTGAAGGCAGGGTATGGAAAGCCGCACACCAATGAATCTTAAAAAAGTAAGCCTTGAGCCTAGGTTCACACTGCTGCGAATTCAAAATCGCGGTAAAATGCGCAATTTTACCGCGATTTCGCGGCCGCGATTTCGGCCGCAATTTAATGTAAATCGCGGCCCGAAATCGCAAAAAGTAGTACAGGAACTACTTTTTGAAATCGCAGATGCGGTGTCGCACTGATTAGGACAGTGCCATTGCCGACAATTGCCGCCGATTTGAGATGCGATTTGACATGTCAAATCGCATCTCAAATCGTTCCAAATCGTACCCAGTGTGAACCAGGGCTTAATGGTGAAAAGGGAAAGTCACTACAAAAAATTAATAGCACCACACAGCAGCACAGCCCCAGGCGGACCCCCCCCCCCCCCACCCCCTTACAGCCACCACCCAGCATGGGGAAGGAGGGAGAGAAAGGGAGAGGAAAGCAGGACGGACCCTCATTCGACCTCCTCGGGAAAGCACCAACCATACTACCTTGCCAGGGCAAGGGGCCACTACTTACCCGTCCTGTGACCACCGGCTGGAGGCATTCCGGACAGAACCAACGTCCCCTAAAAACGGCATGGCTGTCGGCCAGACACACTGACAAAGCCATAGAGACCGGTCATATATGTGCCCTGGAACATGTAGTTCCCCGGCCACCCCTGGAGCAACGGGGCATGTCGTTGACGACCCAGAGATGAGCTAAGGGCTGGCACACTCTCAACTGCCGAGCATGGGGACGGGGGACTACAAGGATCGAGATCCATCCTGTCACCCAGTCGGCAGTTGATAGTAGAATCTCAGGATTCAAAAATGCAGGAACAAAACAAAACAAAAAAAAAATGGCAAAAAAATTCCAGAGTACATGGACTCCAGAAGGCCATGTCTACTCCTGACGCTAGGCAGAAAAAAACTGGAGCTGCTGAGACAAGAGAGTGGGTTATACCCGGGGGACCATGCCCCCTGGGAGGAGGTGTACTGAAAAGTGTTTTAACACTTGAAGTGCTGTTTTTTCTGCCTAGTCTCTCCTGGAAGGAAGGATATAATACCCCAAGGTCAATTGCTGCTGTGTCCGTCCATGAACGGAAGAGAAAAAAATTTGTTTTTGAATTTCCGAAAAAACAGAACAAAAAAAACAAAAACAAAGAAAACAATTTTTTTGGCAGTGCACATGTCTACCTGTCACCACCTATTGTCACAAGGATGTTTACATTCCTTGTGACAGCAATAAAAGTGATTAACCACTTAACGACCCGCCCATAGACAAAAGACGTCTACAGGGCGGTCCTCCCAGAATCGCGCTCCCTGGGGCACGCACACGGGAGTGTCCGTGACCGCCGGGTCCTCACGGATCGCGGTAAATTGCTGTTTACCACGTGATCGCTCCGTCCAATGACAGAGCGATCACATGTGAAAAAAAAGGCGCCATTTGATGATGCCGGTTCCTCCGTCCCCTCTGTACCGATCAGTACAGTGTGAGAGGGAGAGAGCGGGTGTCGGCAGCGCTGTGGGCTGGATCTGTGACAATTGTAGTCACAGATCCAGCCATCCCTGCAATACCCTGTGCAATACTTTTCCTTCCCTGCAATACTCCGGCCAATACTCTGCATTTTAACCACTTCCCGCCCGCCATCATATGACGTCCTTGACTTTGTGCAGGGATATCTGAATGATGCCTGCAGCTACAGGCATCATTCAATCATCATCTTTTTCAGCCGGCGATTCTCTACACCATAAGAACGATCATGGCAGCTGTTCCGCCTCTTGATCGTTCTTACAGGAGGCGAAAGGTGACGTCCCCCCCTCCGTGCTTCTTCTGACTCACGATCAAAGCCAGGACTGGTTTTTTTATATTTTTTTTATTTCAGGCTTCCCAGCCTAGAGACGAGATGTGGGGTCTTATTGACCCCATATCTCACTGTAAAGAGGACCTGTCATGCTATATTCCTATTACAAGGGATGTTTACATTCCTTGTAATAGGATTAAAAGTGATCAAAACATTAATTTTTGGGGAAAAACGTGTCAAACTAAAATAAAGTAAAATGAACAATAAAAAAAAAAAAAAAAAAGTCCCACCCACATATGAAAACGGTGTTAAAACCACACGTGAGGTATCACTGCGAACGTTAGAGCGAGAGCAATAATTTTGCCCCTAGACCTTTTTCAACTAAAAAGAACCAGTAAAAATATTTATAGCGTTAGCTATGGGGATTTTTAAGTATGGAAGTTTGGCGCCATTCCACAAGCGTGTGCAATTTTGAAGGGTGACATGTTGGGTATCTATTTACTCGGCATAACTTCATCTTTCATATCATGCAAAAACATTGGGCTAACTTTAATGTTTTTTTTTTAAAGCTCAAAACAGTTTTATTTCCCCAAAAAAACGTGTTCGAAAAATTGTTGTGCAAATACTGTGCGCGATAGTTGCACCGACCGCCATTGTATTCTTTATATATAGTTTTGGGGTTCTATGTAATTTTCGAGCAAATAAATGATTATTTTTACATGTAGGAGAGAAATGTCAGAATTGGTCTGGGTGCTCCAGAACGCCTGATGGTGCTCCCTGCATGTTGGGCTTCTGTATGCGGCCACGCTGTGTAAAAGTCTCACACGTGGTATTACCATACTCGGGAGGAATAGCAGAATGTGTTTTGGGGTACAATTTATTGGTATGCATATGTTGTGTGTGAGAAATAACCTGCCAATATGACAATTTTGTGAGAAAAAAAAAAAAGTGATCTTGATTTTGCAAAGAATTGTGGGAAAAAATTACAACTTCAAAAAACTCACCATGCCACTTTCTAAATACCTTGGAATGTCTTTCCAAAAAGGGGTAATTTAGGGGGCACTTGTACTTTTCTGGCATGTTAGGGTCTCAAGAAATGAGATAGGCCATCAGTACTTCAGGTGTGATAAATTTTCAGATATTGGCATCATAGCTTGTGGCCTCTATAACTTTCACAAAGACCAAATAATATACACCAATTTGTACTTATTTTTAATAACGATGTAGCAGTATAAATCTTGGCCAAAATTTATGAAGAAAAATTACAAATTTGCTAAATTTTATAACAGAAACAAAGAAAATTTTATTTATTTATTTATTTATTTTTACAGAATTTTCAGTCTTTTTTCTTTTATAGCGCAAAAAATAAAAAAAAATAAACGGTGATTAAATACCACCAAAAGAAAGCTCAATTTGTGAGAATTTCATTTGGGTACAGTGTTGTATGAGTAATTGTCATTCAAAATGTGAGAGCACCGAAAGCTGAAAATTGGTCTGGTTATTAAGGGGGTTTAAGTGCCCAAAAGAGAGCAAGCCTGCTCTCAGTACAGACGATTCAAAACGTTGCCACCCTCGCCAGGGAGGGTAAGTGCCCCCTGGACAGGCAATTAGCTTAAACCTGGCAGCCAAAGGGTCACTGGTAGTAATCAGATAACTGGGAGGAAATAATGCCTCTGCCACAGGCAGTATTCAGTATAATCAGAGCGTAAGGATAGCGAATCCTCCCAGTAAGTTTTATTCTATAGGATCACCTACTGACAGCAGAGAAAGGAAGGTACCTGTCATGTAGCGTGGTGATCGGATCCCCGGTGGTTCGTCCAGGCCTCGCAAGCAACCTCTGCACTCAGGTTCTCCCGAGCCAATCCCCCACCATTCAGCCTCCAGCTTAGGATCTGGAACTCAGCAAGCTGCTGGGGTCCCTTCATCGAAAGAAACCTCCGCGAGGTACATGGCCTCAACCAGGCAGGCCATGAGGATGGGGCCCGCAGATGTGCGCACCCTGAAGGTGGATGCCGCACCTGGAACTCGGGCCCCGCAGACTTTTCGAAAAAATGGCCGGTGCTCCAGATATACCCCCCGCCAGCACGCCCAAAAAGGGAAAACTCCTGCGATTGGCTACTAGGGAAAAGATGGTTCTGTCAGAACCCCCCGCAGCACCAACTGCCGCCCAGGGGTGGCAACGCACCCCTGGACACACAGACTGACCCAGGAGGCAGTTCTGAACTGGCAAATGCACAAACTAACAATCAGTGAATGGGCGCAGCTAAGATCTCCCATTCCCCACTAACTTTAGCACAAGGCCCCCTGCTATTTAAAGGGGGGGCGATACATACATACATACATATATATATTATTTTTTATTATTATGAAAAAGTAAAGATAGATAGATAGATAGAGATAGATATAAAAAGTTTGGGGGTTCCAAGTAATTTTCTAGCAAACCACATCGATTTTAAATTGTAAACACCAAATGGCAGAAATAGGCTTAGTCATGAAAGGGTTAAATAAAGGATATGGCACTCACCATCACCTGTGGCATACATCTTGTCTTCATATGGAGTCGCTGTGTATTCCATCAGCATTCGAATGGCGTGAGCCAACTATACAGAACAATAAAGAAAGGAAAAGAAGGAGGTCAGCCAAATGCTGTGCTCAGTAATGCCTCATACACCTTGTATCACCTCAGTACTCAGCCTCTCTCACCCCTCGAATATCCCAATAGCCCAGAATCATCATCTTCAACTTCTCTCTGCACAGCACAGCTACAAACTGAGCCTTCTAACTATTACCCGGCCAGTAACACGATGCCTGAAGTCATGTGACCTGTAACATTTCACCCAATAAGGAGCCGACATGCTGCAACACACCCCCTGGCCTCCCCTCCTTTCTGAACTGGAGAGGGATGAATAGCCAGGGTGTAGTACTGCTCCAGTCACATCCCTCTGGTTCCTTGTCTATAGGTTTATACTGAGATTAGAGGAGGTGGGAGCTATGTGTGATAGGAATGATTATTTGTGTCTGACATGTACAAAATCTACTTTCTTTACCACCTAAACTGTTATGCTGCATTCAACTTTTTATCCAAATTCTAGATTACTGCATTTTTCTCTTTTTAAAAAGCCAGTCAGTAGTTTCTACTGCCCTCTGTAAAGTATTTGCAGAGGATCGCTTTTCAGAGGGCAGCAGAGCAGAGTGTTCACAAGGTGATCATGCCATCAACTTAATTTTTTTTTCTGCTTTTTTTCCCAACTTTCTTTTTATTGTAATTTTTTTTAATTACAAATTATAAAAAAAAATAAAAACAACACACACTATAAAAATAAATAAAAGAGTGAGCATAATGTCATGTTTTTTACACCCTCCCACTATATATCTTCATATTAGGTTCACAAATGCATAACGATAATGTGCATTTACACACGCCAATCATATTTTCTGCCAAAACATTGCTGCACCTGGACGCTCTTGCAGTGGGTTTCTTTTCTGCCTCTTAACGCCTATGTGTGTATGGACATAAAGGCTAACATGAAGGAGCATTTAGGGGCAGAGAAAAAAAAATGCCAGACACTCCTGTTTGATGTGATATATGTAAAGAGACCGCACAAGCCATTACTATACAGAAGCCCTGTTTACTGAAAGACCCAGCAGGAACAGGAAACACAACACAGGAAGAAGTACAACAGAGATGCACCATAGAGTTGCATTTAAAGAAACATATCATCTATAACAGTGTTCCCCAACCCCCGGGCCGCGGAACTTCTGCACCCGGGCCGCGAGCAGGCGGCATGAGAGAGCCCCACATGCGGACCACGGCACTCTGCCATTCGGACCGCAAGGAAGCGGAACAATTCTGGGTGGAGGGCGGAGCTGCCCGAGGTTATCAAACAGGCGATTGGCTGCTAGGACTGTCCTTCATCCTAGCAGCCAATCACCTGTTTGTTACCTCGGCCCTCCATCCAGAACCGATCTGTGCCTAAGTGTGGGGGATGGAACCGAGGACTGTAATGTGTGGGGGACGGAACCAAGGACTGTAATGTGTGGGGGACGGAACCAAGGACTGTAATGTGTGGGGGACTGAACCGAGGACTGTAATGTGTGGGGGACGGAACTGAGGACTGTAATGTGTGGGGGATGGAACTGAGGACTGTAATGTGTGGGGGACGGAACCGAGGACTGTAATGTGTGGGGGTCTGAAACGAGGACTGTAATGTGTGGGGGACGGAACTGAGGACTGTAATGTGTGGGGGACGGAACTGAGGACTGTAATGTGTGGGGGACGGAACTGAGGAATGTAATGTGTGGGGGGGGGAAGGCTGAGGACTGTAATGTGTGGGGGGAGGCTGAGGACTGTAATGTGTGGGGGGCGAAGGCTAAGGACTGTAATGTGTGGGGGGGGGGAAGGCTGAGGACTGTAATGTGTGGGGGGGGGGAGGCTGAGGACTGTAATGTGTGGGGGGGACTGAGGACTGTAATGTGTGGGGGGGGGAAGGCTGAGGACTGTAATGTGTGGGGGGGGAAGGCTGAGGACTGTAATGTGTGGGGGGGACTGTAATGTGTGGGGGGGGAGGCTGAGGACTGTAATGTGTGGGGGGGGGAAGGCTGAGGACTGTAATGTGTGGGGGGGGGGGAAGGCTGAGGACTGTAATGTGTGGGGGGGGAAGGCTGAGGACTGTAATGTGTGGGGGGGAAGGCTGAGGACTGTAATGTGTGGGGGGGACTGAGGACTGTAATGTGGGGTTATGATATAAATAGGGGCAGATGACAGTACTGTTAATGGGGGAGCCCAGAGTATGACAACACTACCAGTGACAGGGTGAGTGTGAGCAGGGCCTAGTGGGGGCACTAGCTTCATCTGTTGGGGCCTTACCACATCTGGTGGCAGGCAGCATGGCAAGTGACAATCCGCATCTGGTGGCAGGCAGCGTGGCAAGTGACAATCCGCATCTGGTGGCAGGCAGCATGGCAAGTGACACACTCAAAGCTCCCACTGATTCTGCATTATGGTGGGTTTAACTTTATTTTCTCACCTCGTCTTTCAGGACAGCACCTGGAGAGAGCGCAGCTCCACCCACTTCCCAGGAAACACTGCAGTCAATGCTATAACTTCCGCCCTCTTCCACCATGGCCTCAGTTGTAGTGTTTCCTCCGGCCATGGTGGAAGCGCTGCAGGGAACCAGGGGTGTGCTGTTCTCTCCCCAGGCGGGGAAGGTGGATTTTGTTTGAGCATACCGGTGTTTTAGGTGTTAGGAGGTGATCCTCCAGGAGGCGGACTCGACTTCTCCCCTGACGCGCGGGTGAAGGTTGGGTGCTTCTCCTCTTCGGTCCGGCGAGGACAGAGGCTGCTGGAGGTCCCGCTCCCTTAGTCCGGGCATCGTAGCTTGCGGGGGGGCGGTCAGGTGCCGTTCTTCCGGCGTACGAGGCTCCGGAGCGGAGGGCGTAGTGGCGTCCTTTCCGGGTGGAGGCGGGACTTCCGGCGGCGCGTGGCGGCTTCCGGTTCCGGCCGCCTGGAACGCAGGAGGAGGAGTGAGCCTCGGCGGTGCTATTTCCGGGTCTCGCAGCGGCGAGAGGAACCCGGGAGATTTAAAAAAGCTGTCGCACGCCCGCAGCGTTCTGGGACCATGGAGCCAGAAGACGCAGCGGAGGTGGCGGGAGCAGGAGCCACAAGCACCAGCCCGGCCCAGGTAGGAGACCCAGCGAGGGTCAATGTACCAGGGTGTTGTTATGTCCCTCTTTTCTGCCCCTTCGGGGGAGGGGAGCCTGCCTCACTCACCCTAGTCACTTCTGTGGGTGCGTGTAGTTTTCTGGTACAGCGGTGATGGGTTCTGGTTTTTATTTGTTCACTAGCTGTGTGCACTTGTGTGATTTGTTGGCTGGCGTACAAAGGTTAAACATAGCGTTGTTGTCCTTTGTGTCGTTTCAGAAAGTTAAAGAAAAACTTAAAGTGGTAGAACCTCCTCCTTCCAAGAAGCGGTGTGCTACTTGTAAAGCTTCCCTTAAAGGGAACTGGACCAAACCTTTATGCAAAACTTGTATTGCGGAGATTGTCAGGGGGGAAGCCTCTACTAGTTCGGCCTCTGAGCAGCCCACCGTTAAGGGAGCGGGGGAGTTGCTCTCTTCATTTAGGGAGGAGTTGCACCAGACTTTCCAGTCTTTTCGCTCCTTCCTGGACAAGGGTCCGACTAAAGGATCTAAGGCCAGGGCCAGTACCCCCTCCACATCTAGAAGGTTAGACAGTGAGTCCGAGGAGGAGGAACCTGAAAATGTGGTTTCAGGATCAGAGGCGGAGGATGAAGAAGAAAGGGATACTTCTTCCTCACGCTATAAACTGTCCTTAGAGGAGGTTGATGACCTATTAAGGACAATTCATTCTACCTTAAACATTAAGGAAGATGCGACTCAGCTGTCCTTGCATGACAGGATGTACCAGGGTTTGGATGAGGTAAAACATCGTACCTTCCCGGTACATAAAGTATTGTCTGAGACAATTAAAAGAGAATGGAAGGACCCAGAGAAGGCACCCTTTTTTTCTAAATCTCTGAAAAGGAGATTTCCTTTCGATGAGGATCCAACGCAGGCCTGGAATAAAAGGCCTAAACTGGATGCAGCATTCTCAAAAGTTTCTCGCAATACGGACCTAGCTTTTGAGGATACAGGTGCCCTTAAGGATCCCCTGGATAAAAGAGCAGATAGCCTGCTCAAAAAAGCCTGGGATACCTCCTTGATTAATCTTAAACCAGCTATGGCATCCACTGTGGTGGCCAGAAACCTTGAGCATTGGCTGGATCAGCTTAAGGGTCACATCGAGGCCGGTACCTCTCGTAGAGAGCTTTTGGAGTCCTTTCCAGTCCTTATGAAAGCGGTAGGCTATATAGCGGATGCTTCGGCTGAATCCGTGAAGCTCTCCGCCAGATCCTCGGCGTTAATAAATTCAACCAGAAGGGCCTTATGGGTTAAGACCTGGCAGGGGGACACAGCCTCTAAGCTGAAACTGTGTGGGTTACCTTTTGAAGGAGACTTGGTTTTTGGCACAGGACTAGACACCGTCCTGGATAGGACGGCGGATAGAAAGAAGGCTCTTCCTTTAAAAAAGGTAGATTCGGGGCCCAAGAAAATTTTTCGTCCTTTTTTCCAAGCCAAGGGTCCTAAGGAGGCACAAAGAGGTCAGGGTGGTAGACCCTGGCGGTCCCAGAGGGGCCGCGGGAAGCCTGGGGTGTTGTTTCGCTCCCCCAGCCAACCTGCTAAGCCCCAGTGACGGTCTCCCAGCTGTGGGTGGTCGGCTCCAAGCCTTCCTTCCACAGTGGGCAGAGGCGACGTCCAGTCCGTATGTACTCAAGCTGATTGCAGAGGGATACGCGCTGGAGTTTTCGGGAAAACCACCGTCGCGGTTTTATGTGACCCAATTGCCCAGGGAGCAAGAGAAGTCTCGGGCTATGCTGACATTAGTGGAGGATTTTCTCCAACAGAGGGTGATTACGCCAGTTCCCCAGAGAGAACAGGGGGAGGGCTGTTATTCCCATATATTTCTTGTAAAGAAGCCGTCGGGCAAATTCAGGTTAATTTTAAACCTGAAGGTCCTGAATCTAGCTATCCGGTACAAGAGATTCCGCATGGACTCTATATACTCGGTGAGAAAGCTTCTTCCCCTGGGGTGCTTTCTAGCATCAATAGATTTAAGGGATGCTTATTTACACGTCCCGATCAGGACTTCCTCCCAGCGCTATCTGCGTCTAGCCATCAGAACAGAGAGCGGAGTGAGACATTTTCAATTCAGAGCCCTCCCATTCGGCCTTTCCTCCTCTCCCAGAGTCTTTTCAAAGGTGGTGGCAGAGGCCTTGGCACCCCTAAGGCTCAGGGGGATTTCTATAATTCCATACTTGGACGACCTCCTGCTGTTCGCCAAGTCGGAGGAGCAGCTTCTCCTGGACCTGAGGAGGACCCAGGCTCATTTGGAAGGGCTCGGTTGGATCCTGAACACAGAAAAGTCAAATCTAGTGCCCTCCCAGAGGATAGTCTTTCTAGGATACGTTATAGACTCTGTTCAGGGGAAAATCTTTCTACCAGAAGAAAAGATAGAGAAAGTTCTGGCTGCGGTGAAGACAATTCAGACGAATGTGCCGATTTCTGTGCGCTCAGCCATGTCCACAATGGGCTTACTCACGGCCGCCATTCCGGCGGTGCAGTGGGCTCGTCTCCATTCAAGGGGCCTACAACAGGTGATCCTTCAGAATTGGACCCATGGGGAATCCCTAGAGAAGAGATTCAGGGTTCCGTCTTCAGTGAAGAGGAAACTTTGGTGGTGGAGAGGCCAGGCAAATCTGCGCCTAGGTCTGTCTTGGTCCTTCCTCACTACAAGGGTCCTAACTACGGACGCGAGTTCGTGGGGATGGGGTGCTCACCTGAACGGGCAGATGGCACAGGGATCCTGGACGAGGGAAGAGTCCAGAAGGTCCTCCAATTGGAGGGAACTCAGGGCCATTTGGTTAGGGCTAAGGGCCTTCCAGGAGCTGATTCTGGACCAACATGTCCAGATTCTGTCAGACAACGCCACAGCAGTGGCGTATGTTTCCAGACAGGGGGGCACGAGAAGCAAAGTACTCCTCAGTCTGGCCTTACAGACTCTGTCCTGGGCAGAGGTGAACTTGGCTTCCCTATCGGCAGTACACCTAAAAGGCAGCCTAAACCTGCTGGCAGACTTTTTAAGTCGGACGAGGGTTCTGGAATCGGAGTGGTGTTTATGCCCGGAGGTCTTCCAAGAGCTAGTAAACAAGTGGGGAACTCCTCAGATAGACCTGTTCGCGGCCCAGTCCAATGCCAAGGTTCCGGCTTATTTCTCTCTAAACAGAATGGACCAGGCAGAGGGTCTAGATGCGTTAGTTCAACGCTGGCCCTTCCGCCTGTGCTATGCCTTCCCCCCGGTTCCGATCATTCCCTTAGTGTTACGGAAGCTTCAGGAGGAGAAGACTACTCTGATCCTGATAGCCCCGTACTGGCCCAAGAGGCCTTGGTTTTCGAGTCTGTTGGAACTGACAGTAGAAGATCCCTGGGTTTTACCAGTCAGAAGAGATTTACTTTTTCAGGGTCCTCTACTTTATCCAGACGTGATTCGGTTAAGACTCACGGCCTGGTTACTGAAGAGTTAATTCTTAGCCGAAAGGGTTTGTCCAAACGTTTGGTAGATACGCTACTTAGTAGCAGAAAAGAGGTCACAAGGGCCATCTATTTCAAGACTTGGAAGGCTTTCAATTCTTGGTGTGAAGGTAGAAATTATTCTCCTTTGAATACTTGTTCCGTCTTGGAGTTTTTACAAGACGGTATGGATAAGGGTCTGGCAGCCAGCACCTTGAAGGCACAGGTGGCGGCTTTGTCAGTGTTTCTAGAGAGACGTTTATCTCTAGAGCCCTATGTCATCAGATTTGTTAAGGCCTTAGCCAGGGCTAGGCCTTCCCCGTTTAAATTTTTCCCCAAGTGGGATTTATCAGTGGTCCTGGGGGGTTTGACTCGAAAACCCTTCGAACCACTGGTAGACGCCTCTGTAAAGTTTCTAACTTTAAAATTGGTGCTTTTGGTGGCGGTCACCTCAGCGAGGAGGATTAGCGAGCTTCAGGAGCTTTCCGTTTTGGAGCCTTTTTTGTCAATCTTCCCTGATAGGGTAGTATTAAGAACTGATCCGAGTTTTCTTCCGAAGGTAGTGTCAGTTTTTCATAGGACGCAGGAAATAGTGTTACCTACCTTTTGTCCAACTCCTTCTTGTCCGAAGGAGAGGGAATTCCATTCCTTGGATGTCAGGAGATGCATTAGACGCTATCTAGAGGTCTCTAGCGAGTACAGAAAGGCGAATTCGCTTTTCGTTCTGTTTTCAGGATCCCGCAAGGGGCATGGGGCTTCCAAAAGTACTCTGGCTAGATGGTTACGCATGGCTATCCATGAGGCATACAAAGCTAAAGGTTTGGATCCCCCTCCGGGAGTAATGGCCCATTCTACTAGGGCGGTGGCAACTTCCTGGGCAGAACGGGCTGGAGCTTCACCAGAACACATCTGTAAAGCGGCAACGTGGACGAGCTTTTCCACCTTTGCTCGTCATTATAGGATGGATTTGCTCTCTGTGTCAGAGCAGTCTTTTGGCAGGAAGGTCCTGCAAGCGGTGGTCCCACCCTAGAGTAAGTACTCGGTTATCATCTCCAGGTGCTGTCCTGAAAGACGAGGTGAGAAAACCTTAGTTAGACTTACCGGTAACGGTATTTCTATGAGTCTTTCAGGACAGCACCGATAACCCACCCTTTTATTATTAAAGATAATATATATATATGCTAATGTGTGTAGTTTCTATGTTCTGCTTATCTAATTTCAGCGTGGCCGGAGGTACTCGTGAACAACTGAGGCCATGGTGGAAGAGGGCGGAAGTTATAGCATTGACTGCAGTGTTTCCTGGGAAGTGGGTGGAGCTGCGCTCTCTCCAGGTGCTGTCCTGAAAGACTCATAGAAATACCGTTACCGGTAAGTCTAACTAAGGTTTTTTACTACAATGTAATAAATAGAAATAATGCGCTGACAAATTGCCCGCGAAAAATCGCTTACCCCCCGCATGCCATCCCCAACCTCCCCCCAACCGGGCCTTGGAAAATTTTCTTCCATGCAGCCGGTCCCCGGTGCCAAAAAGGTTGGGGACCACTGATCTATAACATCTCCTCTTTTTAGTGTTAATAAATGAACATTGTGAAATTCAAAAGAGACACAGCAATATGGAGGTTACATAGTTAAATAGTTACATAGTTAGTCAGGTTGAAAAAAGACACAAGTTCATCCAGTTCAACATAAAAAAAATAAAAATAAAATAATAATAACATACAATCCCATACACCCTAGAAAAAGGTGGAGTTGCGCTAACAAAATATAGTGATTGTGTTTATCCCATCAAAAAAAGGGGACGAGAATAAATATAAAAAAGTCCAGTGATGAAGGAAAAAAATAATAAATATTTTTCTCAATAATAAAAACAAAAAAGTCTTTTGATAAAAATGTGATAACTGAAATCATAAATTCATAAAGTCATTTCTGTGAACGATCAAGTGCATAAAAAGCTTATTCAGAAATGGTGAAGATCTGGAAGGAAGATAAACAATGGACCTGGATCCCAACTCTCTGGTATTGATGACCCTTACCAGATAAAATGATCCTTATGGATCAGGCCAAGCGAGCAGCCACACACCTGGACTGCACAGGGGATCGGGATCTTTAGGATCTTCCCAATGGTTCTCCAGCAGAGTGTCCAAGAAAAAAACAAATAGGCAAAAATAGTGTGATACTGTATGGAGCACCTACAGGTAATTTCACCCAGTGACTGGCAAACCGACAGTGTGACATATAAGACCACCACCACAGCACACACTGCTCCTTACCAGAGCCCTAGGAATGACTATCGCAAACAGCAAATGAAGTATATGCAGCAGGAGAGGGACTTGTCAGAGCGATCCTCAAGCAGGTATTCAGGCGATAAATGGGCATGTGGAAGAGAACTCACAATAGTGTGACATCATTTAAAGGTTTAATGAATAAAAAAGTATTGCACTTACAGCATATATGAAAACAATCAGCATAAAAAGTTCCGGCCGGTAGTGGAACGAATTCCTCACTCGCGGTGACGTCAGCACGCCCAACTCCACACCCACAGTTGATCCAGAGGAAGGCAAAAAAAAACAGCAGAGCATGATCCAATTTGCTACAGCAGGGGAAAAATTCTCCTTCCTGGTCCCCCGAGAGGCAATCGGATATTTCCCGGCAGGCCCGGACTGGCCATAGGGCATACCGGGCATATGCGAATGGCCCTTGGCGGCCCGCGGGCCGATCGCGGCCCGCAAACGGCCCTCGTCAGCACGCGAACGGCCCTCGGCGGCCCGCATGTCACTTCTACCCAGAGGTGTACCAAGGCCCTTGGGGCGGACTGGGCTGGGTTGCAAGAATGCATTTGCCCCCTGGGCTGCTCTAATGTCCTGCAAAAAGGCCACTGAGCTGGCCGAGTGCGCCACCTGCCACAAGTTGTGGATTGTCCACTGGCCACGTCACCTGCCATGTCACCTGGCCACGTCACCTGCCACAAGTTGTGGATTGTCCACTTGCCATGTCACCTGGCCACGTCACCTGCCACAAGTTGTGGATTGTCCACTTGCCATGTCACCTGGCCACGTCACCTGCCACAAGTTGTGGATTGTCCACTTGCCATGTCACCTGGCCACGTCATCTGCCACGTCACCTGGCCATATCACCTGCCACGTCACCTGGCCACATCACCTGCCACAAGTTGTGGATTGTCCACTGGCCACGTCACCTGCCATGTCAACTGGCCACGTTACCTGCCACAAGTTGTGGATTGTCCACTTGCCACGTCACCTGACCACGACACCTGCCACAAGTTGTGGATTGTCCACTTGCCACGTCACCTCCCACAAGTGGATTATGCACTTGCCAAATCACCTGGCCACGTCACCTGCCACAAGTTGTGGATTGTCCACTGGCCACGTCACCTGGCCACGTCACCTGCCATGTCACCTGGCCACGTTACCTGCCACAAGTTGTGGATTGTCCACTTGCCATGTCACCTGGCCACGTCACCTGGCCACATCACCTGCCACGTCACCTGGCCACGTCACCTGCCACAAGTTGTGGATTGTCCACTGGCCACGTCACCTGCCACGTCAATTGGCCACGTCAATTGCCACAAGTTGTGGATTGTCCACTGGCCACGTGACCTGGCCACGTCACCTGCCACATCACCTGGCCACGTCACATACCACAAGTTGTGGATTGTCCACTTGCCACGTCACCTGCTTCAAGTTGTGTATTGTCCACTTGCCATGTCATCTGCCATGTCACCTGGCCACGCCACCTGCCACAAGTTGTGGATTGTCCACTGGCCACGTCACCTGCCACAAGTTGTGGATTGTCCACTTGCCATGTCACCTGGCCACGTCACCTGCCACGTCACCTGGCCACATCACCTGCCACATCACCTGGCCACATCACCTGCCACAAGTTGTGGAATGTCCACTGGCCACGTCACCTGCCACGTCACCTGCCACAAGTTGTGGATTGTCCACTTGCCACGTCACCTGCCTCAAGTTGTGTATTGTCCACTTGCCACGTCATCTGCCATGTCACCTGGCCACGCCACCTGCCACAAGTTGTGGATTGTCCACTGGCCACGTCACCTGGCCACGTCACCTGCCACAAATTGTGGATTGTCCACTTGCCATGTCACCTGGCCACGTCACCTGCCACGTCACCTGGCCACGTCACCTGCCACATCACCTGGCCACGTCACCTGCCACAAGTTGTGGAATGTCCACTGGCCACGTCACCTGCCACGTCAACTGGCCACGTCACCTGCCACAAGTTGTGGATTGTCCACTTACCACGTCACCTGCCTCAAGTTGTGTATTGTCCACTTGCCACGTCATCTGCCATGTCACCTGGCCACGCCACAAGTTGTGGATTGTCCACTGGCCACGTCACCTGGCCACGTCACCTGCCACAAGTTGTGGATTGTCCACTTGCCATGTCACCTGGCCACGTCACCTGCCACATCACCTGCCACATCACCTGGCCACGTCACCTGCCACGTCAACTGGCCATGTCACCTGCCACAAGTTGTGGATTGTCCACTTGCCACGTCACCTGACCACGACACCTGCCACAAGTGGATTATCCACTTGCCAAATCACCTGGCCACGTCACCTGCCACAAGTTGTGGATTGTCCACTGGCCACGTCACCTGGCCACGTCACCTGCCACAAGTTGTGGATTGTCCACAATGCAATGCAAGCAATTACATTTTTTAATGTTTTTTTTATGGTTTTTCATAATTTGAGATTTCTAATGTAAAAAAATAGGTCACCTTTAAAAACGCCTATAAACGAAATCGCGGCAAAACGCCGGTACCGCGTTTTGCCACGTTTAGCAGCGATTTGCCGCGATTTGCGTCTGAAACGCGAAAACTTTTGCGTCTGAACCCAAAATTTTGCTTCTGAAAAAACGAGCCTAAACCCAACTGCATTAAAACGCAAAAAAAAAACGAATGTGTGCATGGACACATAGGATAACATTAAATGTGTTCAGGGGCAGTTGAAAAAAATGCCCAAATGCCTCTGAACTCGAGTTTACCAGCGTCTCGTGTGCATGGGGCCTTAGATATGCCCAGCCCCTCCCTCCTCCACACAAAGCTCTATCAGAGGCTGGGTGGAGCTGCTCTTTCTTTCCCCGCCCACACTCCTGGCAGCCCTGTGTTTTCTGTGAAGAAGATTTGTGGGCGGGAAAGTTAAAACAAAGCAGTCAGCTCGGCATCCACAGCCTTAGAAAAATACAAGTGAGCCCCTCCTGGGACTGTCCATTATGTCCCATCCAAGTAAGTGACAACAAGTAAGCTTCTCCTCCCTCCCTTCCTGCTCTCTCTCCCCCTCTCTGCATATTAAGTGTTATATTACAGCAGCCTGTGACAGTTTCTTGCCCTCCTAGATGTTATGATGTGGGTTCACACTGGCAAGCTGCAGTTTAGCTGCAGTGCTGGTGTTCTGGCATGTTACCCTCCAGTCCCATAGACTTCTATTAGGTTGTACATTTTTGCTGCATGTCCTGAAAGTGCACAAAAAGTCCTGCATGCCGCATCTGTGGTGCAATTCCAAAAAATGCAGCAAAAACGCACAATTTCTAATTAGAAGTCTGAGGGACTGGGGCTATGGAAAACCGCCACAGTGGCGGCCTGTCCATTATGGGCACACAGGCACTGCCCCCTCCATTATGCCACCCCCATATGTAAAATGGATAGATTCATGCCTGACCAGCCACTAAGATGGGGTAAGTGTCGGTCAGACAGCGAGTGGGTGGAGGGTGTGTCACAGTGGCTGCATTTGATGGGACAAAGTGGCTGCATTTGATGGGACAAAGTGACTGCATTTGTTGGGGCACAGTGGCTGCATTTGATGGGACAAAGTGGCTGCATTTGATGGGGCACAATGGCTGCATTTGATGGGACACAGTGGCTGCATTTGATGGGACACAGTGGCTGCATTTGATGGGGCACAGTGGCTGCATTTGATGGGGCACAGTGGCTGCATTTGATGGGGCACAGTGGCTGCATTTGATGGGGCACAGTGGCTGCATTTGATGGGGCACAGTGGCTGCATTTGATGGGGCAAAGTGGCTGCATTTGATGTGACACAATGGCTGCATTTGATGGGGCACAGTGGCTGCATTTGATGGGGCACAGTGGCTGCATTTGATGGGGCACAACGGCTGCATTTGATGGGACAAAGTGGCTGCATTTGATGGGCACAGTGGCTGCATTTAATGGGGCACAGTGGCTGCATATAATGAATTTTTGCAGATTCTACGTGAGGCAGCCGGGCACAGTGGCTGCATTTGATGGGGCACAGTGGCTGCATTTGATGGGGCACAGTGGCTGTGCCCCATCATGTTGAGCACCAGTGTGAGCCAAAAGGCTTGCACTCACAGATACTCCACTGAAAAGTTATCAATTCTCATGTCACTTTTCAGAGGCATTTGACAGACAGTAAGGAGGTGATGCCTAATTTCCTCCCTGCCTGTTTTAACCTCAGCCAGTCCCTCCAGATATTTCACTTTGTACTCCACCTTATTTTCATTACTCTTTATAGGTATTAGATGTTCTCTCACCTTATTCTTTGCACATCTAATACATAATGACAGTTCTGGAAATAAGGTGGAGTTCAAAGTGAATTTCTAAACCTAAGTTGAGAACCCCTTTCAGAAGATTTGAGGATATTATTAAACTCAGAGACTGGTGGACTTAGGCCATTATAAATAGATTGAAAATCTGTCAGTTCAGCAGAAATTTCAATCTATCAATGTGCAGACTGGTTATACAGAATCCGATCTATCAACTGACTTCAGTACAACAATGGGAAATGTCCAACGATTTCTCTCTGTTCCAGCAATGTGGAGTGATTTCTCTCTCTGTGCCACAAATGTGGAGCAGTCTCTCTCTCTGTGCGGGCATTCCATCATTAACCCCCGCCGTGTGCCCCCCCCCCCCCGGGCTGCTCAGTCTAAAATGCCCGGGCCTATTTTTTGTCCCAGTCCGGGCCTGTTTCCCGGATCAACTTTACCTATGAATGTTAGTACCCAGTTATATTATGTACATTTAGGAAAGAATCCTGACCTTTTTTTTATAAAGCAATCTACTGAGCTGGCCAGAACCACCTCTGTCACCCAAAACCACATAGTCGCCCAATTAGACAGAGCATTGAGGTCGGCTTGTAAATTGGCGACATCCTGTAAGGATGTTATTCCACTGCATAGCTTGGTGTCATCTGCAAAGACAGAGAGGTGTGGGGAAAATTGTCATTGGAAGTGGAGACGGCTGGAATCTTAAAGGGACTTTACCAGTGAAGTGGGTGCTAACAGATGGTGGTTCTGAAGGGATTACATACTTAGGCCTGGTTCACACCGGTTAGTGCTTTTTGTATTTTGCAGATTTTGCAGATTCTACGTGAGGCAGTCGGCAAGCGCTTAAAGTGAATTTTACCTATTTTTTGTAGGCCTATATTTAAGGAATGCAAGCCTAATGGTGGATTGGTGGTTTGTTGGATTAATACGCTGAAGCACATTGTTGGTGGAGTGGAAATAACGCACTTATATCATTCTGAGTGGAGTGTTTTTTTTCGTCATTTATATATTTTTTTAACCACTTGAGAGCCGCGCTATAGACGAAAGAAGTCCACAGCACGGCTCTCAAGTCCCTGGACGTCCTTTTATGTGCATTACCCGCTCACGCCGTTGGGGACGTGCAGCAGGTAAACACTGTGCCCGGCGCATCGCTCAGATGCTGATGCGTGTGCCTGGTGGCCGCGATGTCCGCCAGTTACCCGCGATTGGCGGTGACAGCAGGGACGTGGAGCTCTGTGTATAAACACAGAGCTCCACGTCCTGTCAGGGAGAGAGGAGACCGATCTGTGTCCCTTGTACATAGGGACACAGCATCGGTCACCTCCCCCAGTCAGTCCCCCTCCCACACACAGTTAGAACACACCCAGGGAATACATTTAACCCCTTCCTCACCCCTTAGTGTTAACCCCTTCCCTGCCAGTCACATTTATACAGTAATTAGTGCATTTTTATAGCACTAATCGCTGTGTAAATGTGAATGGTCCCAAAATTGTGTCAAAAGTGTCCGATATGTCCGCCGCAATATCGCAGACCTGACAAAAAAAAAATTGCAGATCGCCGCCATTACTAGTAAAAAATAAAAAATAAATCATAAATCTATCCCCTATTTTGTAGGCGCTATAACTTTTGCGCAAACCAATCAATATACGCTTATTGCAATTTTTTTAAACAAAAATATGTAGAAGAATACGTATCGGCCTAAACCGAGGAAAAAAATATTTTAAAAATAATATATTGTGGGTTTTTTTCAAATTTTTCTGCCTTTTTTTGTTTATAGCGCAAAAAATAAAAATCGCAGAGATGATCAAATACCACCAAAAGAAAGCTCTATTTGTGGGAAAAAAATGATAAAAATATAATTTGGGTACAGTGTTGTTATTCAAAATGCGTCAGCGCTGAAAGCTGAAAATTGGTCTGGGCACGAAGGGGGTTTAAGTGCCCAGTAATGAAGTGGTTAAACATCAAGGGCCATATTCTGAGTAGAGTTACGACGGAGTATCTCAGGAAACTCCGTCGTATCTCTCTTTTTTGACCCGCGAATCTATGCGAGTGATTCCTAGAATCATTTTCGCATAGATACGCTGAAGATCTGACATGTGTAAGTCACTTACACTGTCGGATCTTAAATGTAATTCGCCGCCGGCCGCTAGGTGGCGTTTACGTTCAGGTCTCATTTGTTTATGCAAATGAGCCTGATACGCCGATTCACAAACGAAATCGCGTCGCGTAACCATCGCTAACGTCGTTTGCGTAAGCGAAAGGTTACCCCTGCTATATGAGGGGTAACCTTACGCCAGTCCCACGTATGCCATGTTAAGTATGGCGTCGGGTCCGCGTCATCTTTTCCCGTCGGGTACGTCGTTTTACTAAGTCGTTCTTGAATACGACTTTACGTCAATGACGCACACGTCGGCGTCATTGACGTTTTCCGTCGAGAACTGGAGCATGTGCACTGAGCTATTTTAAGCCCGGCGCATGCGCAGTTTCAAACGGCATGGGGGCGCGCTTAATTTAAATACAAGCCGCCCCCTTGGAATTACGCGGGGATACGCCGGGCCAATTACACTACGCCGCCCGAAACTACGGAGCAAGTGTTTGGGGAATACAGCACTTGCTCCTGTAAGTTGGGGCGGCGTAGTGTAAATGGCTTACGCGACGCCGCCGCAGGAACTACGTGAATCTGGGTCCAAAAGTTTATTGAAGTTATAATCCGATGATACAAATCAAAGCATAAAACATATAAAATGCAGTTGAACAAACATGTCGCTCAGATTGTCCAATAAAAGAGGAATAAACATCTGAGTGATTATAGAACGTTGAACATATAAAGCGGTGCAATCATTTACAATGTTCCAGGAAAGTGGGTTGCAAAATAACTGACAATTTAGCATCTTATCATCATTATCATCAAATAAAAATGTCTGTTAACATATCTGGCTTTGATTCCATGTTGTAGGGAAAGAAAAGTGTCAGAAAGGAAAGGGTAGAAAAGGGAGGAGTAAGATAAGGGGAGGGGGTCTCGTCTTGGCAAGATTCACGTCTCTTATTCAGAGTTCTGTGTAAATTAGCGGCCACAACACCAATTACTTGGGGGTGGTTCAGCTCAGGGGTCAAGTCCTGGGGAAAAAAGTGTGGGAACTCCCACTCAAGATCCACTCACCCACCAAAAAAAATAAAAAATTATACGCTCATATGCATAATTACTAAACCGCATGTTTTTTTTTTTATCGTGGGATTTAGAAAGAACTTTAACCCCCTTGGCGGTAAACCCGAGCGTGACTCGGGGTAGGTTTCCAATGTTAGGATCGGTATCCCCGAGTCACGCTCGGGGTGGACGTGCAGAGTGTGCAGCGGCGCGGCTTACCTGCTCGCTGGATCCACAGGCAAGTTACTTACCTTGTCCCTGGATCCAGCGATGCCACCGCGCTGTGTGAGCGAGCGGGTCCTCCTCGCTCGATTCACAGTGTCCCTGTGTGCCGCCGATCTCCGTTCCCTGCGACGTTACGACGCACGGGAGCGGAGAACGGCGCCAAATTCAAAAAAGTAAACAAACACTTTACATACAGTATACTGTAATCTTATAGATTACAGTACTGTATGTAAAAAATACACACCCCCCTTGTCCCTAGTGGTCTGCCCAGTGACCTGCATGTACTTTTATATAATAAAAAATGTTCTTTCTGCCTAAAAACTGTAGATTGTCCAAAAGTGTCCCTTTATGTCAAAAATGGTTTTAGATCAGCTAGAAAACAGCGATAATAAATTATAATCACTTGCAGAAATGTGCGATAGCGATTTGTGGGGAAATTCGTCATAAAAAAATAATAATAATGACAGCGACAATTCTGCAACTGAGCAAATTTCAGTGATTTTGAGTTGATTACATTATTGAATAATTTGTATTATAATTATATTATTATTTGTTATAATTATTTATAATTATTTATTATATTATAATTTATAATTTTGTTTTAAAAAAAAATCATACCCGGGATGCCTACAAGACTCTTGCTTGGTCAGATTTAAGTGAGTTATTTCTAAAAATTACAGGCCTACAGTATAAAACGCCAAATTTCCTTGCAAAATAATTGTACCGCTTTTGGTACGTAATTCCAGACAGAATCATACCGCCAGGGAGGTTAAGCAAGTTCTTTCTAAATCCTGCGATAACTCGCGGCAGACCTCCGCAATGTCTCCTGGGAACAATGACAAAAGCGGCATCGAGGAAGTGATGGAATACTTCCCGATGAATCCCGATGAATCCATATACAGGAAGCAGCCAGTAACAAAGGATTACTAAGGTTCGCCTGCCCCTGACAGTGACTCGAGCTGGGCATCGCCGCTTAGTGAAGGATTGTTCAGCTGTATTCTATGCGATTCAGTCACTGACAAATTAGATTTTCATATGTGCTTGAAACCTTAAAAGTAGACCACTGAGACCACGTTTTGTGGTATCTCTCCACTCTGTCTGAGGTTTGGGCAAGTGTATCCTCCATGCGACATATCTCAGATACTTTTTTTAGCCAGTACAGATGGGGGCAGCGGCAGTCCGTCCATAGAGGGCGCTGGAGCGCCGCCCCCTCTGGCTCTGCACCACCACTGAAAATAACATACATTCATGCATTGCATGAATGTATGTTATTGTTGCCAGCTGCCGCTGGTCTATTCAGGTGGCCGGAAATTGAGCGCTGACCACCTGAATAACGGCAGCTGGTTGGCTGTGCGGAAGTGCCTATCAGAGCCAGCGTACAGGGTGCGTTCCTTGGATAAGACTGACGGCCGTCTCAGCCAATCAGGTTAGCTGATTCTGGTTATCGGTAACCTCATTGGCTGAAGCGTCACCAAGGCGAGAGAAGACATCGAGGGACGTCGAAGGATTAAGGTAAGTGCATTTTACAGGGCACAGCAGTGACAATGGGCACAGAGGCGACAAAGGGCATAGTGGCATCAATGGGCACAGTAGTGACAATGGTCACAGTGGCAACAATTAAAGGGCACAGTGACATGCACAGTGGCAACAATGGGCACAGTAGTGACAATGGGCACAGTGGCATCAATGGGCACATTGACATCAATGGGCACAGTAGTGACAATGGGCACAGTGGCGACAATTGGCACAGTGGCGACAATTGAGGGGCATAGTGGTGACAATTGGCACAGTGGCGACAATTGAGGGGCACAGTGGCTGCGTTTGATGGCATGGCACAGTGGTGACAATTGATGGCACAGTGGCTGTGTTTGATCGCATGGCACAGTGACTGCGTTTGCATGGCGCAGCGACTGCGTTTGATGGCATAACACAGTGACTGCGTTTGATGGCATGGCACAGTGACTGCGTTTGATGGCATGGCACAGCGGCTGCGTTTGATGGCATGGCACAGTGACTGCGTTTGATGGCATGGCACAGTGGTGACAATTGATGGCATAGTGACTGCATTTGATGGCATGGCACAGTGGTGATAATTGATGGCACAGTGGCTGCGTTTGATGGCATGGCACAGTGACTGCATTTGATGGCATGGCACAGTGGTGCGAATTGATGGCATAGTGACTGCATTTGATGGCATGGCACAGTGGTGATAATTGATGGCATAGTGGCTGCGTTTTGATGGCATGGCACATTGGTGACAATTGATGGCACAATGGCTGCGTTTGATGGCATGGCACAGTGGTGACAATTGATGCCACAGTGGCTGCATTTGATCGCATGGCACAGTGACTGCATTTGATGGCATGGCACAGTGGTGACAATTGATGGCACAGTGGCTGCATTTGATGGGCACAGTGAGGCTGCAATTTTTTTCTTTTACGTTTGCGCCCCCCCCCCCCCCCCCCAAAAAAAATTGGAGCATCAGCCGCCACTGGATGGGGGTCTGGATTTCCAAAGGAGCGGTATCAAGGACTTGGCGGCATTTAACAAATATTTGGTCAAGGACTATTTGTAACATTTAAGTGGAAAGTTAGTAATGTGGAGCAGGCAGCAAGCAGTGTCAAGCGTGAGTCTGGTCTCCATGATTTGCTTCACAATCTCCCTGACTCTGTTCCAGAAGGGGCTCAACACTGAGCATTCCCACCATATGTGTAAAAGTGTGTCAGTTTCTATTCCGAATCTCCAACAGGTGTCTGAGGTGTCAGGGAACCATCTTTTATGTTTGACCGGAGTGGCGTAACAGTGCGTCAAGATCTTATATGCCATTTCCTGTGTATATCTACTTGAAGAGCCCTTGAATCCTGAATCTATCCTCAGTCGAGGTGTGCGAGTTTTGTAGCCAAGCGTATGTCACTGATGTCGCCCTTTCAAAGTTGATCCCCCTGGCGCAGGCATCTTCTAATTCAGTCATCTCTCTGGAGAAGAAGGGTTTCCTAGTCTTATGGTTGGTATAGCCACGGATTTGGAAATAGGACCACAGGGGAAGACTCTTAAGCCCACTATTGTTTTTAAGCAAGGTAATGTTTTTAATTTGGCCCTTGTGGCAGGGGCGTACCTAGAGCATTTGGCACCCTGGGCGGATCCTATATCTGGCACCCCCCCCCCCACATTAAAATGTAAAAACACCCCACTGTGCCCAATGCATACCTCTGCATCCTCCAATATCTCTTTGACACTTCTGTGTACCCCCCTCTCCACAACTGCACCCCTTTACATTACACAGCACCCTGCACCTCTGGTCCCCTTTACATTACACAGCACCCTTGCACCTCTGGTCCCCTTTACATTACACAGCACCCTGCACCTCTGGTCCCCTTTACATTACACAGCACCCTTGCACCTCTGGTCCCCTTTACATTACACAGCACCCTTGCACCTCTGGTCCCCTTTACATTACACAGCACCCTGCACCTCTGGTCCCCTTTACATTACACAGCACCCTTGCACCTCTGGTCCCCTTTACATTACACAGCACCCTTGCACCTCTGGTCCCCTTTACATTACACAGCACCCTGCAACTCTGGTCCCCTTTACATTACACAGCACCTTGCACCTCTGGACCCCTTTACATTACACAGCACCATGCACCTCTGGTCCCCTTTACATTACACAGCACCATGCACCTCTGGTCCCCTTTACATTACACAGCACCATGCACCCTTTTACATTACACACCACCCTGCACCTCTGGCCCCCTTTACATTACACAGCACCCAGCATCTCTGGTCCCCTTTACATTAAACAGCACCATGCACCCTTTTACATCTTTAGCATATATGAAAACAATCAGCATAAAAAGTTCCGGCCGGTAGTGGAACGAATTCCTCACTCGCGGTGACGTCAGCACGCCCAACTCCACACCCACAGTTGATCCAGAGGAAGGCAAAAAAAAACAGCAGAGCATGATCCAATTTGCTACAGCAGGGGAAAAATTCTCCTTCCTGGTCCCCCGAGAGGCAATCGGATATTTCCCGGCAGGCCCGGACTGGCCATAGGGCATACCGGGCATATGCGAATGGCCCTTGGCGGCCCGCGGGCCGATCGCGGCCCGCAAACGGCCCTCGTCAGCACGCGAACGGCCCTCGGCGGCCCGCATGTCACTTCTACCCAGAGGTGTACCAAGGCCCTTGGGGCGGACTGGGCTGGGTTGCAAGAATGCATTTGCCCCCTGGGCTGCTCTAATGTCCTGCAAAAAGGCCACTGAGCTGGCCGAGTGCGCCACCTGCCACAAGTTGTGGATTGTCCACTGGCCACGTCACCTGCCATGTCACCTGGCCACGTCACCTGCCACAAGTTGTGGATTGTCCACTTGCCATGTCACCTGGCCACGTCACCTGCCACAAGTTGTGGATTGTCCACTTGCCATGTCACCTGGCCACGTCACCTGCCACAAGTTGTGGATTGTCCACTTGCCATGTCACCTGGCCACGTCATCTGCCACGTCACCTGGCCATATCACCTGCCACGTCACCTGGCCACATCACCTGCCACAAGTTGTGGATTGTCCACTGGCCACGTCACCTGCCATGTCAACTGGCCACGTTACCTGCCACAAGTTGTGGATTGTCCACTTGCCACGTCACCTGACCACGACACCTGCCACAAGTTGTGGATTGTCCACTTGCCACGTCACCTCCCACAAGTGGATTATGCACTTGCCAAATCACCTGGCCACGTCACCTGCCACAAGTTGTGGATTGTCCACTGGCCACGTCACCTGGCCACGTCACCTGCCATGTCACCTGGCCACGTTACCTGCCACAAGTTGTGGATTGTCCACTTGCCATGTCACCTGGCCACGTCACCTGGCCACATCACCTGCCACGTCACCTGGCCACGTCACCTGCCACAAGTTGTGGATTGTCCACTGGCCACGTCACCTGCCACGTCAATTGGCCACGTCAATTGCCACAAGTTGTGGATTGTCCACTGGCCACGTGACCTGGCCACGTCACCTGCCACATCACCTGGCCACTTCACATACCACAAGTTGTGGATTGTCCACTTGCCACGTCACCTGCTTCAAGTTGTGTATTGTCCACTTGCCATGTCATCTGCCATGTCACCTGGCCACGCCACCTGCCACAAGTTGTGGATTGTCCACTGGCCACGTCACCTGGCCACGTCACCTGCCACAAGTTGTGGATTGTCCACTTGCCATGTCACCTGGCCACGTCACCTGCCACGTCACCTGGCCACATCACCTGCCACATCACCTGGCCACATCACCTGCCACAAGTTGTGGAATGTCCACTGGCCACGTCACCTGCCACGTCACCTGCCACAAGTTGTGGATTGTCCACTTGCCACGTCACCTGCCTCAAGTTGTGTATTGTCCACTTGCCACGTCATCTGCCATGTCACCTGGCCACGCCACCTGCCACAAGTTGTGGATTGTCCACTGGCCACGTCACCTGGCCACGTCACCTGCCACAAATTGTGGATTGTCCACTTGCCATGTCACCTGGCCACGTCACCTGCCACGTCACCTGGCCACGTCACCTGCCACATCACCTGGCCACGTCACCTGCCACAAGTTGTGGAATGTCCACTGGCCACGTCACCTGCCACGTCAACTGGCCACGTCACCTGCCACAAGTTGTGGATTGTCCACTTACCACGTCACCTGCCTCAAGTTGTGTATTGTCCACTTGCCACGTCATCTGCCATGTCACCTGGCCACGCCACAAGTTGTGGATTGTCCACTGGCCACGTCACCTGGCCACGTCACCTGCCACAAGTTGTGGATTGTCCACTTGCCATGTCACCTGGCCACGTCACCTGCCACATCACCTGCCACATCACCTGGCCACGTCACCTGCCACGTCAACTGGCCATGTCACCTGCCACAAGTTGTGGATTGTCCACTTGCCACGTCACCTGACCACGACACCTGCCACAAGTGGATTATCCACTTGCCAAATCACCTGGCCACGTCACCTGCCACAAGTTGTGGATTGTCCACTGGCCACGTCACCTGGCCACGTCACCTGCCACAAGTTGTGGATTGTCCACAATGCAATGCAAGCAATTACATTTTTTAATGTTTTTTTTATGGTTTTTCATAATTTGAGATTTCTAATGTAAAAAAATAGGTCACCTTTAAAAACGCCTATAAACGAAATCGCGGCAAAACGCCGGTACCGCGTTTTGCCACGTTTAGCAGCGATTTGCCGCGATTTGCGTCTGAAACGCGAAAACTTTTGCGTCTGAACCCAAAATTTTGCTTCTGAAAAAACGAGCCTAAACCCAACTGCATTAAAACGCAAAAAAAAAAACGAATGTGTGCATGGACACATAGGATAACATTAAATGTGTTCAGGGGCAGTTGAAAAAAATGCCCAAATGCCTCTGAACTCGAGTTTACCAGCGTCTCGTGTGCATGGGGCCTTAGATATGCCCAGCCCCTCCCTCCTCCACACAAAGCTCTATCAGAGGCTGGGTGGAGCTGCTCTTTCTTTCCCCGCCCACACTCCTGGCAGCCCTGTGTTTTCTGTGAAGAAGATTTGTGGGCGGGAAAGTTAAAACAAAGCAGTCAGCTCGGCATCCACAGCCTTAGAAAAATACAAGTGAGCCCCTCCTGGGACTGTCCATTATGTCCCATCCAAGTAAGTGACAACAAGTAAGCTTCTCCTCCCTCCCTTCCTGCTCTCTCTCCCCCTCTCTGCATATTAAGTGTTATATTACAGCAGCCTGTGACAGTTTCTTGCCCTCCTAGATGTTATGATGTGGGTTCACACTGGCAAGCTGCAGTTTAGCTGCAGTGCTGGTGTTCTGGCATGTTACCCTCCAGTCCCATAGACTTCTATTAGGTTGTACATTTTTGCTGCATGTCCTGAAAGTGCACAAAAAGTCCTGCATGCCGCATCTGTGGTGCAATTCCAAAAAATGCAGCAAAAACGCACAATTTCTAATTAGAAGTCTGAGGGACTGGGGCTATGGAAAACCGCCACAGTGGCGGCCTGTCCATTATGGGCACACAGGCACTGCCCCCTCCATTATGCCACCCCCATATGTAAAATGGATAGATTCATGCCTGACCAGCCACTAAGATGGGGTAAGTGTCGGTCAGACAGCGAGTGGGTGGAGGGTGTGTCACAGTGGCTGCATTTGATGGGACAAAGTGGCTGCATTTGATGGGACAAAGTGACTGCATTTGTTGGGGCACAGTGGCTGCATTTGATGGGACAAAGTGGCTGCATTTGATGGGGCACAATGGCTGCATTTGATGGGACACAGTGGCTGCATTTGATGGGACACAGTGGCTGCATTTGATGGGGCACAGTGGCTGCATTTGATGGGGCACAGTGGCTGCATTTGATGGGGCACAGTGGCTGCATTTGATGGGGCACAGTGGCTGCATTTGATGGGGCACAGTGGCTGCATTTGATGGGGCAAAGTGGCTGCATTTGATGTGACACAATGGCTGCATTTGATGGGGCACAGTGGCTGCATTTGATGGGGCACAGTGGCTGCATTTGATGGGGCACAACGGCTGCATTTGATGGGACAAAGTGGCTGCATTTGATGGGCACAGTGGCTGCATTTAATGGGGCACAGTGGCTGCATATAATGAATTTTTGCAGATTCTACGTGAGGCAGCCGGGCACAGTGGCTGCATTTGATGGGGCACAGTGGCTGCATTTGATGGGGCACAGTGGCTGTGCCCCATCATGTTGAGCACCAGTGTGAGCCAAAAGGCTTGCACTCACAGATACTCCACTGAAAAGTTATCAATTCTCATGTCACTTTTCAGAGGCATTTGACAGACAGTAAGGAGGTGATGCCTAATTTCCTCCCTGCCTGTTTTAACCTCAGCCAGTCCCTCCAGATATTTCACTTTGTACTCCACCTTATTTTCATTACTCTTTATAGGTATTAGATGTTCTCTCACCTTATTCTTTGCACATCTAATACATAATGACAGTTCTGGAAATAAGGTGGAGTTCAAAGTGAATTTCTAAACCTAAGTTGAGAACCCCTTTCAGAAGATTTGAGGATATTATTAAACTCAGAGACTGGTGGACTTAGGCCATTATAAATAGATTGAAAATCTGTCAGTTCAGCAGAAATTTCAATCTATCAATGTGCAGACTGGTTATACAGACTCCGATCTATCAACTGACTTCAGTACAACAATGGGAAATGTCCAACGATTTCTCTCTGTTCCAGCAATGTGGAGTGATTTCTCTCTCTGTGCCACAAATGTGGAGCAGTCTCTCTCTCTGTGCGGGCATTCCATCATTAACCCCCGCCGTGTGCCCCCCCCCCCCCCCGGGCTGCTCAGTCTAAAATGCCCGGGCCTATTTTTTGTCCCAGTCCGGGCCTGTTTCCCGGATCAACTTTACCTATGAATGTTAGTACCCAGTTATATTATGTACATTTAGGAAAGAATCCTGACCTTTTTTTTATAAAGCAATCTACTGAGCTGGCCAGAACCACCTCTGTCACCCAAAACCACATAGTCGCCCAATTAGACAGAGCATTGAGGTCGGCTTGTAAATTGGCGACATCCTGTAAGGATGTTATTCCACTGCATAGCTTGGTGTCATCTGCAAAGACAGAGAGGTGTGGGGAAAATTGTCATTGGAAGTGGAGACGGCTGGAATCTTAAAGGGACTTTACCAGTGAAGTGGGTGCTAACAGATGGTGGTTCTGAAGGGATTACATACTTAGGCCTGGTTCACACCGGTTAGTGCTTTTTGTATTTTGCAGATTTTGCAGATTCTACGTGAGGCAGTCGGCAAGCGCTTAAAGTGAATTTTACCTATTTTTTGTAGGCCTATATTTAAGGAATGCAAGCCTAATGGTGGATTGGTGGTTTGTTGGATTAATACGCTGAAGCACATTGTTGGTGGAGTGGAAATAACGCACTTATATCATTCTGAGTGGAGTGTTTTTTTTCGTCATTTATATATTTTTTTAACCACTTGAGAGCCGCGCTATAGACGAAAGAAGTCCACAGCACGGCTCTCAAGTCCCTGGACGTCCTTTTATGTGCATTACCCGCTCACGCCGTTGGGGACGTGCAGCAGGTAAACACTGTGCCCGGCGCATCGCTCAGATGCTGATGCGTGTGCCTGGTGGCCGCGATGTCCGCCAGTTACCCGCGATTGGCGGTGACAGCAGGGACGTGGAGCTCTGTGTATAAACACAGAGCTCCACGTCCTGTCAGGGAGAGAGGAGACCGATCTGTGTCCCTTGTACATAGGGACACAGCATCGGTCACCTCCCCCAGTCAGTCCCCCTCCCACACACAGTTAGAACACACCCAGGGAATACATTTAACCCCTTCCTCACCCCTTAGTGTTAACCCCTTCCCTGCCAGTCACATTTATACAGTAATTAGTGCATTTTTATAGCACTAATCGCTGTGTAAATGTGAATGGTCCCAAAATTGTGTCAAAAGTGTCCGATATGTCCGCCGCAATATCGCAGACCTGACAAAAAAAAAATTGCAGATCGCCGCCATTACTAGTAAAAAATAAAAAATAAATCATAAATCTATCCCCTATTTTGTAGGCGCTATAACTTTTGCGCAAACCAATCAATATACGCTTATTGCAATTTTTTTAAACAAAAATATGTAGAAGAATACGTATCGGCCTAAACCGAGGAAAAAAATATTTTAAAAATAATATATTGTGGGTTTTTTTCAAATTTTTCTGCCTTTTTTTGTTTATAGCGCAAAAAATAAAAATCGCAGAGATGATCAAATACCACCAAAAGAAAGCTCTATTTGTGGGAAAAAAATGATAAAAATATAATTTGGGTACAGTGTTGTTATTCAAAATGCGTCAGCGCTGAAAGCTGAAAATTGGTCTGGGCACGAAGGGGGTTTAAGTGCCCAGTAATGAAGTGGTTAAACATCAAGGGCCATATTCTGAGTAGAGTTACGACGGAGTATCTCAGGAAACTCCGTCGTATCTCTCTTTTTTGACCCGCGAATCTATGCGAGTGATTCCTAGAATCATTTTCGCATAGATACGCTGAAGATCTGACATGTGTAAGTCACTTACACTGTCGGATCTTAAATGTAATTCGCCGCCGGCCGCTAGGTGGCGTTTACGTTCAGGTCTCATTTGTTTATGCAAATGAGCCTGATACGCCGATTCACAAACGAAATCGCGTCGCGTAACCATCGCTAACGTCGTTTGCGTAAGCGAAAGGTTACCCCTGCTATATGAGGGGTAACCTTACGCCAGTCCCACGTATGCCATGTTAAGTATGGCGTCGGGTCCGCGTCATCTTTTCCCGTCGGGTACGTCGTTTTACTAAGTCGTTCTTGAATACGACTTTACGTCAATGACGCACACGTCGGCGTCATTGACGTTTTCCGTCGAGAACTGGAGCATGTGCACTGAGCTATTTTAAGCCCGGCGCATGCGCAGTTTCAAACGGCATGGGGGCGCGCTTAATTTAAATACAAGCCGCCCCCTTGGAATTACGCGGGGATACGCCGGGCCAATTACACTACGCCGCCCGAAACTACGGAGCAAGTGTTTGGGGAATACAGCACTTGCTCCTGTAAGTTGGGGCGGCGTAGTGTAAATGGCTTACGCGACGCCGCCGCAGGAACTACGTGAATCTGGGTCCAAAAGTTTATTGAAGTTATAATCCGATGATACAAATCAAAGCATAAAACATATAAAATGCAGTTGAACAAACATGTCGCTCAGATTGTCCAATAAAAGAGGAATAAACATCTGAGTGATTATAGAACGTTGAACATATAAAGCGGTGCAATCATTTACAATGTTCCAGGAAAGTGGGTTGCAAAATAACTGACAATTTAGCATCTTATCATCATTATCATCAAATAAAAATGTCTGTTAACATATCTGGCTTTGATTCCATGTTGTAGGGAAAGAAAAGTGTCAGAAAGGAAAGGGTAGAAAAGGGAGGAGTAAGATAAGGGGAGGGGGTCTCGTCTTGGCAAGATTCACGTCTCTTATTCAGAGTTCTGTGTAAATTAGCGGCCACAACACCAATTACTTGGGGGTGGTTCAGCTCAGGGGTCAAGTCCTGGGGAAAAAAGTGTGGGAACTCCCACTCAAGATCCACTCACCCACCAAAAAAAATAAAAAATTATACGCTCATATGCATAATTACTAAACCGCATGTTTTTTTTTTTATCGTGGGATTTAGAAAGAACTTTAACCCCCTTGGCGGTAAACCCGAGCGTGACTCGGGGTAGGTTTCCAATGTTAGGATCGGTATCCCCGAGTCACGCTCGGGGTGGACGTGCAGAGTGTGCAGCGGCGCGGCTTACCTGCTCGCTGGATCCACAGGCAAGTTACTTACCTTGTCCCTGGATCCAGCGATGCCACCGCGCTGTGTGAGCGAGCGGGTCCTCCTCGCTCGATTCACAGTGTCCCTGTGTGCCGCCGATCTCCGTTCCCTGCGACGTTACGACGCACGGGAGCGGAGAACGGCGCCAAATTCAAAAAAGTAAACAAACACTTTACATACAGTATACTGTAATCTTATAGATTACAGTACTGTATGTAAAAAATACACACCCCCCTTGTCCCTAGTGGTCTGCCCAGTGACCTGCATGTACTTTTATATAATAAAAAATGTTCTTTCTGCCTAAAAACTGTAGATTGTCCAAAAGTGTCCCTTTATGTCAAAAATGGTTTTAGATCAGCTAGAAAACAGCGATAATAAATTATAATCACTTGCAGAAATGTGCGATAGCGATTTGTGGGGAAATTCGTCATAAAAAAATAATAATAATGACAGCGACAATTCTGCAACTGAGCAAATTTCAGTGATTTTGAGTTGATTACATTATTGAATAATTTGTATTATAATTATATTATTATTTGTTATAATTATTTATAATTATTTATTATATTATAATTTATAATTTTGTTTTAAAAAAAAATCATACCCGGGATGCCTACAAGACTCTTGCTTGGTCAGATTTAAGTGAGTTATTTCTAAAAATTACAGGCCTACAGTATAAAACGCCAAATTTCCTTGCAAAATAATTGTACCGCTTTTGGTACGTAATTCCAGACAGAATCATACCGCCAGGGAGGTTAAGCAAGTTCTTTCTAAATCCTGCGATAACTCGCGGCAGACCTCCGCAATGTCTCCTGGGAACAATGACAAAAGCGGCATCGAGGAAGTGATGGAATACTTCCCGATGAATCCCGATGAATCCATATACAGGAAGCAGCCAGTAACAAAGGATTACTAAGGTTCGCCTGCCCCTGACAGTGACTCGAGCTGGGCATCGCCGCTTAGTGAAGGATTGTTCAGCTGTATTCTATGCGATTCAGTCACTGACAAATTAGATTTTCATATGTGCTTGAAACCTTAAAAGTAGACCACTGAGACCACGTTTTGTGGTATCTCTCCACTCTGTCTGAGGTTTGGGCAAGTGTATCCTCCATGCGACATATCTCAGATACTTTTTTTAGCCAGTACAGATGGGGGCAGCGGCAGTCCGTCCATAGAGGGCGCTGGAGCGCCGCCCCCTCTGGCTCTGCACCACCACTGAAAATAACATACATTCATGCATTGCATGAATGTATGTTATTGTTGCCAGCTGCCGCTGGTCTATTCAGGTGGCCGGAAATTGAGCGCTGACCACCTGAATAACGGCAGCTGGTTGGCTGTGCGGAAGTGCCTATCAGAGCCAGCGTACAGGGTGCGTTCCTTGGATAAGACTGACGGCCGTCTCAGCCAATCAGGTTAGCTGATTCTGGTTATCGGTAACCTCATTGGCTGAAGCGTCACCAAGGCGAGAGAAGACATCGAGGGACGTCGAAGGATTAAGGTAAGTGCATTTTACAGGGCACAGCAGTGACAATGGGCACAGAGGCGACAAAGGGCATAGTGGCATCAATGGGCACAGTAGTGACAATGGTCACAGTGGCAACAATTAAAGGGCACAGTGACATGCACAGTGGCAACAATGGGCACAGTAGTGACAATGGGCACAGTGGCATCAATGGGCACATTGACATCAATGGGCACAGTAGTGACAATGGGCACAGTGGCGACAATTGGCACAGTGGCGACAATTGAGGGGCATAGTGGTGACAATTGGCACAGTGGCGACAATTGAGGGGCACAGTGGCTGCGTTTGATGGCATGGCACAGTGGTGACAATTGATGGCACAGTGGCTGTGTTTGATCGCATGGCACAGTGACTGCGTTTGCATGGCGCAGCGACTGCGTTTGATGGCATAACACAGTGACTGCGTTTGATGGCATGGCACAGTGACTGCGTTTGATGGCATGGCACAGCGGCTGCGTTTGATGGCATGGCACAGTGACTGCGTTTGATGGCATGGCACAGTGGTGACAATTGATGGCATAGTGACTGCATTTGATGGCATGGCACAGTGGTGATAATTGATGGCACAGTGGCTGCGTTTGATGGCATGGCACAGTGACTGCATTTGATGGCATGGCACAGTGGTGCGAATTGATGGCATAGTGACTGCATTTGATGGCATGGCACAGTGGTGATAATTGATGGCATAGTGGCTGCGTTTTGATGGCATGGCACAGTGGTGACAATTGATGGCACAATGGCTGCGTTTGATGGCATGGCACAGTGGTGACAATTGATGCCACAGTGGCTGCATTTGATCGCATGGCACAGTGACTGCATTTGATGGCATGGCACAGTGGTGACAATTGATGGCACAGTGGCTGCATTTGATGGGCACAGTGAGGCTGCAATTTTTTTCTTTTACGTTTGCGCCCCCCCCCCCCCCCAAAAAAAATTGGAGCATCAGCCGCCACTGGATGGGGGTCTGGATTTCCAAAGGAGCGGTATCAAGGACTTGGCGGCATTTAACAAATATTTGGTCAAGGACTATTTGTAACATTTAAGTGGAAAGTTAGTAATGTGGAGCAGGCAGCAAGCAGTGTCAAGCGTGAGTCTGGTCTCCATGATTTGCTTCACAATCTCCCTGACTCTGTTCCAGAAGGGGCTCAACACTGAGCATTCCCACCATATGTGTAAAAGTGTGTCAGTTTCTATTCCGAATCTCCAACAGGTGTCTGAGGTGTCAGGGAACCATCTTTTATGTTTGACCGGAGTGGCGTAACAGTGCGTCAAGATCTTATATGCCATTTCCTGTGTATATCTACTTGAAGAGCCCTTGAATCCTGAATCTATCCTCAGTCGAGGTGTGCGAGTTTTGTAGCCAAGCGTATGTCACTGATGTCGCCCTTTCAAAGTTGATCCCCCTGGCGCAGGCATCTTCTAATTCAGTCATCTCTCTGGAGAAGAAGGGTTTCCTAGTCTTATGGTTGGTATAGCCACGGATTTGGAAATAGGACCACAGGGGAAGACTCTTAAGCCCACTATTGTTTTTAAGCAAGGTAATGTTTTTAATTTGGCCCTTGTGGCAGGGGCGTACCTAGAGCATTTGGCACCCTGGGCGGATCCTATATCTGGCCCCCCCCCCCCCACATTAAAATGTAAAAACACCCCACTGTGCCCAATGCATACCTCTGCATCCTCCAATATCTCTTTGACACTTCTGTGTACCCCCCTCTCCACAACTGCACCCCTTTACATTACACAGCACCCTGCACCTCTGGTCCCCTTTACATTACACAGCACCCTTGCACCTCTGGTCCCCTTTACATTACACAGCACCCTGCACCTCTGGTCCCCTTTACATTACACAGCACCCTTGCACCTCTGGTCCCCTTTACATTACACAGCACCCTTGCACCTCTGGTCCCCTTTACATTACACAGCACCCTGCACCTCTGGTCCCCTTTACATTACACAGCACCCTTGCACCTCTGGTCCCCTTTACATTACACAGCACCCTTGCACCTCTGGTCCCCTTTACATTACACAGCACCCTGCAACTCTGGTCCCCTTTACATTACACAGCACCTTGCACCTCTGGACCCCTTTACATTACACAGCACCATGCACCTCTGGTCCCCTTTACATTACACAGCACCATGCACCTCTGGTCCCCTTTACATTACACAGCACCATGCACCCTTTTACATTACACACCACCCTGCACCTCTGGCCCCCTTTACATTACACAGCACCCAGCATCTCTGGTCCCCTTTACATTAAACAGCACCATGCACCCTTTTACATTACACATCACCCTGCACCTCTGGCCCCCTTTACATTATACAGCACCATGCACCCTTTTACATTACACATCACACTGCACCTCTGGTCCCCTTTACCTTACACAGCACCCTGTACATCTGGTCCCCTTTACATTACACAGCACCTTGCACCTCTGGTCCCCTTTACATTACACAGCACCCTGCATCTCTGGTCCCCTTTACATTACACAGCACCTTGCACCTCTGGTCCTCTCTACATTAAACAGCACCCTGCACCCCTTTACATTACACATCACCCTGCACATCTGGCCCCCTTTACATTACACATCACCCTGCACATCTGGCCCCCTTTACATTACACAGCACCCTGCACCTCTGGACCCTTTTACATTACACAGCACCTTGCACCTCTGGACCCCTTTACATTACACAGCCCCCTGCACCTCTGGATCCCTTTACATTACACAGCCCCCTGCACCTCTGGACGCCTTTGTATTACACAGCCCCCTGCACCTCTGGACCACTTTACATAGCACCCTGCATCTCTGGACTCCTTTACATTACACAGCACCCTGCCCTACTGGACCCCTTTACATTACACAGCACCCTGCCCTTCTGGACCCCTTTACATTACACAGCACCCTGCACCTCTGGACCCCTTTACACTTCACAACCCCCCACAGCTCTGGACCCCCTGCATGTTACACAGACCCCCCCCCTTCAGTGCAGAGACCACCCCTTCAGTGCAGACCACCCCTTCAGCGTAGCCCACCCTTCAGTGTAGCCCCCTTTAGTGCAGACCTTTCCTTCAGTGTAGACCACCCCTTCAGTGTAGCCCCCCTTCAGTGCAGACACCCCCTTCAGTTTAGCCCCCGTTCACTGCAGACCCCCACGTTCAGTTTAGCCCATGTTCAGTGCAGACCCCCACCTTCAGTTTAGCCCCGTTCAGTGCAGACCCCCACCTTCAGTTTAGCCCCCATTCAGTGCAGACCCCCCACCTTCAGGATACCCCCCTTCAGTGCATATCCCCACCTTCAGTATACCCCCCTTCAGTGCATACCCCCACCTTCAGTTTAGCCCCCGTTCAGTGCAGATCCCCCCTTCAGGGTACCCCCCTTCAGTGCAGACCCCCCTTTCAGGGTACCCCCCTTCAGTGCAGACCCCCCTTTCAGGGTACCCCCCTTCAGTGCAGACCCCCTGTCAGGGACCTGCCAATAGGCTCCGGCATGCACGCATGCGCACACATACTAATGGTCAGAATCAAAACCAGTCACCTATTCATGTGCGCAGGCACGCCTCACATGCACACGGATATGTGCCAAATGCGCGCATCTGCGCGCCAAATGTGCGCGCGTATGCGCGAGCATGTTCCTACTACACGCGCACATGCACGACGGCGGAACGCGCGCATGCTCGTTAATGCGCGATTGGCGCCACTCAGCCTTTAAAAAGCTAGCAGCTGCAGTGACACTTTGCTGTCTGATCTGCAGCGTTGTATCAGTGAAATCTGTGACCTGTTGTAACCTGTTACCTAAAACCGACCCGGCTCCATCTGACCATCCGACCCTCTCCACTCCGACCCCTGGCTTGCTCTGACTCCGCTCTGCTCTCCTGCCCACCGTTACCAGACCCTGTGCCTGAATCTGACTATGCTTGCTTAACCCACCTGATTATCTGCTTACCCGGTTTGCTTAACCAGCTTCTGCTATCCAGTGCCTGTCCCAGCTCCAGAGACGCTGTCTCCTGCAACCACCGTCCCGAAGGACCACCAACCGTGCCGAGCTGCTATCATCACCAGGCACTCCTACCTCGCCGTGCTCCCGAGCTTGCTGTCCCAACTCCAGCAGCTCCAGAGCCGGGGCTGTAAGAGAGGCCTCCTCCTGCACACTAGGCTCTGGCTACAAGGTACGTTCCAGTACATAACACCCCCCTTCAGGGTACCCCCCTTCAGTGCAGACCCCCACCTTCAGTTTAGCCCCCCTTCAGGGTACCCCCCTTCAGTGCAGACCCCCACCTTCAGTTTAGCCCCCCTTCAGGGTACCCCCCTTTAGTGCAGACCCCCACCTTCAGTTTAGCCCCCATTCAGTGCAGGACCACCTCCCCCATTCAGTACTTCAGATCAGTGCGGCAGAACATGATGCACAGCAGGTGAGGTCCCCCTCCCCTGTGTACACATAACAGAGGAGGGGGAGGCGGCTTCTCTCTGTACTGCACGGCTGTGCCTGCCTGTGTGATATCCAGGATGGGATCGCTCAGGCACACAGCCGGCGGCCGCGAGAGGGGGGGTGGTTGGTGCAGCAGTGTGTCACTCTGCACACCCGCACACGGCACACCCCCCTCCCCTTCCATCGATCGCTCAGACACAGCCGGCGGCCGCGAGAGGGGGGGTGGTTGGTGCAGCGGTGTGTCACTCTGCACACCCGCACACGGCACACCCCCCTCCCCTTCCATCGATCACTCAGACACAGCCACGCCGCGAGAGGAGGGGATGGTTCGTGCAGCGGTGTGTCACCCTGCACCTCGCACAGCCCCCCCATCACCACTATAGCTTGCCTCTCCCTGACTGCCTGTGCCTTATACTGCACCGCAGCGCTGTCATTGATATAATCGCGGAGGGGGTGCCGGCCTCGGCCTGACACCTCCCCAGAGTGTGGTACCCAGGGCGGCCCGCCCCCTCGCCCCCCACTTAGTACGCCGCTGCCTTGTGGAAACAATCTTTCATTGTAAGGGTAAGGGTTTGTTTGGGTCCTGTAGTCTGAAAGGATTTTTTCTCAGTTCCTGGTGTGAAATCGGGATTGTTCCTCAGTGGTGATAGTGGACTAAGCATGGAGGTCAAGTTTTTTGTTTTTTTTGTCAACAGTGAGGAACAAATCCAGAGTGGTGCCTGTCAAAGGGTGTCTTTTTAGGGATTGTTTGTGGCTCTGCCATGGGATACAGGGGGGAATATTTCAGTGGGTTGGAACTCAAGGGGGGTTATTTATGAAAAAGCAAATCTACTTTGCACTTGAAATTGCACTGAAAGTGCACTTGGAAGTGCAGTTGCTGTAAATCTGAGGGTTAGATCTGAAATGAGGGGAAGCTCTGCTGATTTTGTTATCCAATCATGTGCAAGCTAAAATGCTGTTTTTTTTCCTTGCATGTCCCCTTCAGGTCTACAGCGACTGCACTTCCAAGTGCACTTGCAGTGCAATTACAAGTGCAGTTTGCACTAGTAGTTGTCACTTGTAGTGAAATGTGGATTTGTCTTTAGTAAATAACCCCCAAGGAGTCCTCTGTCAGGGCTGGGCTCAGCCCTTCCTTCTCTGAGCTGGCCACTCAGCTGTCGGCAAATTGCCAGCTCCTATCTCTCCACAGTGACTCACCTGTTGATGATCCTGTTCATCAGTCCTGCCTACTTAACCACTTCCCGATGGCCGTACGACTTTGTACGGCCGCAGGGTGGCTCTAAATCTCTGGGAGAACGTCTTTTTACGGCCTCCGCTCCTCCTGGCCACTGGGGGGCGCACGAGTGCCTGCCGCATCACTGAGATGCCGATGCGCGTGCCTGGCGGCCGCGATGTCCGTCAGGCACTCGCAATTGGCGGTTACAGAGACAAGGATGTGGATTTGTGTGTGTAAACACACAGATCCATGTCCTGTCAGGGAGAGAGGAGACCGATCTGTGTCCCTTGTACATAGGGACACAGATCGGTCACCTCCCCCAGTCAGTCCCCTTCCCCCACAGTTAGTAACACTATGCACGGTACACATTTAATCCCTTCCTCACCCCCTAGTGTTAACCCCTTCAATGCCAGTGACATTTATACAGTAATTAGTGCATATTTATAGCACTGATCGCAGTATAAATGTGAATGGTGCCAAAAATGTGTCAAAAGTGTCCGATGTGTCCGCCATAATGTCGCAGTCCCAATAAAAAAATCGCAGATCGCCGCCATTACTAGTAAAAAAAATAATAAAAAAAAATAATAATTCTGTCCCCTATTTTGTAGGCACTATAACTTTTGCGCAAACCAGTTGCTTATTGCGATTTTTTTTTTACCAAAAATATGTAGAATACGTATCGGCCTAGACTGAGAAATTTTTTTTTTTTTTTTTTTTTAAATGGGCTATTTATTATAGCAACAAGTAAAAAATATTATTTATTTTTTTCAAAATTGACGCTCTATTTTTGTTTATAGCGCAAAAAATAAAGGTGATCAAATACCACCAAAAGAAAGCTCTATTTGTGGGGAAAAAAGGACGCCAATTTTGTTTGGGAGCCACGTCGCACGACCGCGCAATTGTCAGTTAAAGCGATGCAGTGCCGGAAGCTGAAATTTCACCTGGGCAGGAAGGGGGTATATGTGCCCAGTAAGCAAGTGGTTAAAGGGGTTGTAAAGGTTTGTTTTTTATTTTCTAAATAGGTTTCTTTAGGCTAGTGCATTGTTGGTTCACTTACCTTTTCCTTTGATTTCCCTTCTAAATGTTTTTTTTCTTTGTCTGAATTTCTCACTTCCTGTTTCTCTTCAGTAAACTTGCCCCCATCATCTGAGCCATTCTGGCTGGGGGTTAGTCAGTGTGCTCGCCCCCTCCCTTGGGACTACATCCCATGCGGGGAAATGTTGTGTTCACAACTGTACTTCTGTCTCGGTCTGATTCATGGTTTCTGTCAGTAGGCGAAGGCTATGAATTCAGAAGATGCAGTCATTCCACTTGTTTGTAATATTTTTTCCAGATTGGATGACCAGGATCACTGCATTGATCACTTTGCCATGGCGTTACAAACGCTCCTGAGTCGCATGGCTCACCTGGAGTCTCCCACTGTGGCTGCTCTGGTACAGCCTGTGTTGCAGGCTGTCCCTGCTGCTGCTCCAGTCTCTGTGCAGACACCCGCCTCGAATATTACCTCTATAGGAGGTATGTCTCGTAACACTCTGCTTCCCCAGCGTTTTGGGGGCGATCCAGTTCAATGCAGAGGGTTTTTCAACCAGGTTGAGATATAAATTGAGATGCTGCCCCAGGCATTTCCCACAGAGAGAAGCAAAGTAGGTTTTGTGATTTCTTTGCTTTCTGAGAGAGCCTTGGCCTGGGCAAATCCTCTGTGGGAGATGCAAAAACCCTTTGTTCTGAGTTACCCAGAATTTGTGGCTTCCTTCAAAAGGGTATTTGACGTTCCTGCACGCTCCTCTTCTGCTGCCAAGAGCCTTATGTCCATCAAACAGAGTAAGAGAACTGTTGCAGATTACGCCATTGAATTCCATACCCTGGCAGCAGAGGTTGCTTGGAACAATGAGGCCCTTGTGGCTGCCTTTTCTCATGGTCTCTCGGATAACATCAAGAATGAGATAGCAGCCCGAGATATACCCACTGAGCTGGAGAAGTTGAACACATTTGTCATCCTCATTGACTCCAGACTCAGAGAAAGACTCTCTTTTAAGGAGCACTTGCGAAAGCCTCCTGTACATTTATCTCCAAGTTTTTTAGTCCCACCCTTGCCTCCCTCACCTCCCATGCCTCCTGGTACCGAGTCAGTCAGTGAAGGTGAACTCATGCACTTGGGCTTCACGCGTCTCTCTGCGGATGAGAGAGTCCTTAGGAGGAGGGAGACATTGTGCCTTTATTGTGACCAGGCTGGTCACTTTTTGAAGTCTTGTCCTACCCGTCCAGGAAACCTTGAGATCCTGTCATGAACAGACCTTAGATGGCGTTGTTTTGTCTCCAGTTATCCAGAATGATAAGCTCCTGGTTTTGGTTACCCTTTCTTTGGGGTACCCTTTCCCAATCTCTATCGTAAATTGGAGAAGTGCGAATTCCATTGTGAACAGGTTAAATCATTTCCACTGCTGGTTTTTCGATGGACCCAGAGAATCTTTCAGCAGTCCTACAATGGCCTTGACCCGTGGGTTTACGTCCTCTGCAGCGTTTCCTTGGCTTTGCCAACTATTAAAGTTTTTGTTTCGTAACTTCTCGTCTCTGGTCAAGCCCCTGACTGATATGACCAGAAAGGATGGTAACCTACAGAGTTGGTCTCCGGAGTCCATTAAGTCCTTTGAGAGTCTCAAGGCTGCCTTTGTTTCTGCTCCTGTGTTGGCACATCTTGATCCTATGTTGCCTTTTATCCTTGAAGTTGATGCGTCTGAGACTGGAGTTGGCTCCCTTCTGTCTCAATGTCCTAGCTCTGAGAGCCATATGCATCCGTGGGGCTACTTTTCCAAGAAATTGTCACCTGCGGTGTACAATTAGGAGATTGGAGAGCTGTTGGCAATAATTTTAGCCCTAAAAGAATGGAGACATCTCCTTGAAGGTACCACTGTGCCGGTTCTTATTCTTACTGATCATAAGAATCTCACATTATTACCTGAGGCTAAACGCCTCTTTCCCAGAAGGGCGTAATGGGCTCTTTTCTTGTCAAGTTTTAATTACATTGTCTCATTCTTACCCGGTACTAAGAATGTAAGGGCTGACGCTTTGTCACAACAATTTTCCTCCACTTCCAAGATGGAGTCGGTTCCGGTTCCTGTGATTCCTCCTGATCGTTTTCTGGCTACAGTTTGCACCAGTCTCACTTCTCCTTTGGGTGACAAAATTCTGTCAGGTGGATGCTCCTCCTGAGAAACCTTGTGACCGCTGCTTTGTCCCAGAGAGTCTCCGTACTGCCATGCTCCAGACTTACCATTCTCCCAAGGCTGCTGGCCACCCTCGAAATAATCAACTCTTTTAGGCCATTTCCCAACAATTCTGGTGGCCTAGTCTACATACTGATGGAACCGCCTTTGTAGCTGCCTGTTCCGTGTGTGCTTAGAGTCAGACTGCACGACACCTTCCAGTGGGCCTCCTTCAACCCATACCCAATGGAGAGAGGCCCTGGACCCACCTGTCTATGGATTTCATGGTAGAGTTACCCACCTCCCAAGGCAACACAGTTATCCTTATGGTGGTTGACCAGTTCTCAAAAATGTCTCATTGTATTCCACTTTCTCCTCTGCGTATCACCCGCAGTCTAATGGGGTTGCAGAACGAGCCAATCAGTTCTTGGAGCAATTCCTAAGTTGCTATATTTCTGACCATCATAAAAACTGGTCAGACCTCTTACCATGTGCGGAGTTTGCTCACAATAGTGCCTTGAATTCTGCTTCCTGATTGTCCCCATTTATGGTGAACTACGGTTTCCAACCTTTCATGTTGCCTGACTCGTTTGTTCCGCAGAGTATTCCTGCTTAGAGGAGCATCTCCGTGGTCTTCGTTCCACTTGGGCACAAGTCCAGGAGGCTTTACAACATGCCAACGATAGGTACAGACTCCATGGTGACCGCAGACGCCTGCCTGGAACTTTCTACCAGGTTGGGGACAGAGTCTGGCTGTCATCTCACAACCTCTGATTTCATGTTCCTTCTTTTAAGTTTGCACCTCGGTTTATTGGGCCTTTCCGTATCCTTCGCAGGATTAACCCAGTGGCTTTCGTGTTGGACCTTCCTCCTAGTATGCGTATCTCAAATGTGTTTCATGTCTCCTTATTGAAACCTTTGGTCTGCAACCGCTTTACCACTTTGGTGCCACGTCCTCACCCAAAACAAGTTAAGAACCATGATAAGTATGAGGTACAATCCATTGTTGACTCCGTAGGTTCCGTGAGCGAATACAGTACCTGGTGCATTGGAAAGGGTAGGGTCCAGAGGAACACTTTGGGTCTCATCCTTGGACGTACATGCCCCTGTCCTCCCCCGTGATTTCCATTGACGTTTTTCCCTCAAGCACGGTGGTCGTCCGAGGGGGAGGGGTCGTTGAGGAGGGGGTACTGTCAGGGCTGGGCTTCTCTGAGCTGGCCGCTCAGCTGTCGCTAATTGCCAGCTCCTATCTCTCCACAGTGACTCACCTGTTGATGATCCTGCTCGTCAGTCCTGCCTACTTAAGCCGTCCAGCTCAGTTGTTCTCTGCCTTCGCCTTGGTCAACATCACAGAGACTATCTCCTGCATATCTGTTGAAAACTTGCTTGGCTGACGTTGCTTCTGACTCCAGATCCTGCTTGCTGTTCTACTATATTAATCTCTGTCTCTCTGTCATTTGGCTTGGCTGACTATCCGATCCAGTTCCTGAACCCTGGCTTGTTTTGACTACGTTTACTCTGTTTACCTTTTTATTATTATCATTATTATTATTATTATTATTATTATTATTATTATTAATAAACAAGTGTGATTTAACTGTACTTCTGTCTCGGTCTGATTCATGGTTTCTGACATCCTCAAGAGCTACCCAATCCTTGGAATCACCATGACAGTGCCAATTAATCACTCTCGTCAGGTGAGAGGCAATATAGTAGTTATGAAAATGGGGTAAACCCATCCCTCCCTGCTCTTTTGGTCTTGCGAGTAATGAAAATGTAATTCTGTTTTTTTCTGTCCCCATAAAAATTGAAAATATCTATGTGCACCCCAAAGAGTGTATTTCCTCAGTGGGACTTTGAATTGGGATGACTAGGTCACTGAGTGACAAAATAGGTCACAGAGTATTTGAAAAAATATAATTTATTAGTAAAAGATTAAATCAAATAATAAATGAATGGCCAATCTCATCATCAGAGACGCATCCAAGAGGATGAGGGAAGCAACATGAGAAACAACATCAGCAACAAAAAATTAAATAGGACAGATAACAAGCATAAATAACAGCAATTAGTGCAGAACCCAATACTGTCTGTTGAGTAAGACAGAAGACCCAACGTTTCGAGGCTTCTTTACTTTATAGGACCTCTTCTTCAGGGGAGGGGTATTGCAGTTTATGCTGATAGCAGTATCTGTATATAGCATAAAAATGTCATAAAAATTTCAAAAGTATGTATTGTAGGGTCCTAAAAAATCTTTGTGGGATTTTAATTGGTAGTGTTCTGAGGAGGTAAAACAGCCTCGGTAAGATGGTCATTTTTAGAATTGCGGCTCTTCCGAACTATGAAAAGTATTTGGCGTGCCATGTCTGCAGATCTTTCAGTGTCCCCTGCAATAGCTGAGGGAAATTGTGCTCGTAAATAGAAGTCAGTCATACTCCAAGGTATTTAAGGGCCTTAGTCACCCATGGGAATGTGCAGTCGTCTTTGTTTTTTTTCAGCTTTTCTTCCGTCAGGGTGATGTTCATGACCTCAGATTTGGAGAAGTTGATTTTAAGATTTGACACGTAGCCATAATGTGAAAACTGCTTCATCAGATTGGGCACAGTAGTGTGGGGGTTGGTTAAGAAGAACACTAGGTTGTCAGCGTAGGCCGCAATCTTCCCTGCCTGTTACCTCAAAACCTGCAATTGATTTGTCACTGTTGACCATTTTGATGAATGGTTCCAGGGATAGAATAAACAGTAATGGGGATAAGGGGCACATTTGTCTTGTTCCATTTGTGATCCTGACCTTATTCGACAACGTGCTGTTTATCTTTAGTCTAGCCGAGGGGTTATTATATAGGGCGGAAATCCATGCCATCATATGTTGGCCCAAACCGATATGTTTACATGTGGCCAGCATGAAGTCCCATGTCCATAAACAGGAGAAGGCCCTAAAAGTTCTGGGTATGTGCCGCGTGTGTCAGAAGAGTGCCTTGATCAAGTTATCTTTTGCCTCCCTACCGGGCTTAAAGCCCACTTGTTCTGGACCTACCTATTAGGGGGGATATGATCAACATGTACAAATATATAAGAGGTCCATACAGTGTACTTGGTGTTGAGTTATTCACTTTACGGTCAACACTGAGGACAAGGGGGCACTCTTTACGTCTAGAGGAAAAGAGATTTCACCTCCAAATACGGAAAGGTTTTTTCACAGTAAGAGCTGTGAAAATGTGGAACAGACTCCCTCCAGAGGTGGTTCTGGCCAGCTCAGTAGATTGCTTTAAGAAAGGCCTGGATTATTTCCTAAATGTACATAAAATAACTGAGTACTAAGATTTGTAGGTAAAGTTGATCCAGGGTAAATCCGATTGCCTCTCGGGGGATCAGTAGGGAATTTTTTCCCCTGCTGTAGCAAATTGGATCATGCTCTGCTGGGGTTTTTTGCCTTCCTCTGGATCAACTGTGGGTATGGAGTTGGGTGTATGGGATTGTATTGTGTTTTTTATTTTGTTTGTTTATTTTTTTGTGGTTGAACTGGATGGACTTGTGTCTTTTTTCAACCTGACTAACTATGTAACTATGTAACTAACTATCAAGTTAGAGATGAGTGGCCATCACTTTTGCGAGTAACTTGTAAAGGTAAAAAAAAAAAAAAATCCTAAATAGCTTCCTTTACCTTAGTGCAGTCCTCCTTCACTTACCTCATCCTACGATTTTGCTTTTAATTGTCCTTATTTCTTCTGAGAAATCCTCACTTCCTGTTCTTATGTCTGTAACTCCACACAGTAATGCAAGGCTTTTTTCCCTGGTGTGGAGTGTCGTGCTCGCCCCCTCCCTTGGACTACAGGGGAGTCAGGACGCTCTCTACATTGCAGATAGAGAAAGGAGCTGTGTTAGTGGCCGGTAGTCCAAGGGAGGGAGCGAGCATGACACTCCACACCAGGGAGAAGGCCTTGCATTACTGTGTGGCATTACAGACAGAAGAACAGGAAGTGAGGATTTCTCAGAAGAAACAAGGACTCTTAAAAGCAAAATCGAAGGATGAGGTAATATTAAGCGAAGAAGGACTGCACTAAGGTAAAGGAAGCTATTGAGGATTTTTTTTTTTTTACCTTTACAACCCTTTTAAAGTCTAAATTTAATAAGGAAATGGGCCTATAACTGGAGCACTCTGCAGGATCCTTCCCAGGTTTTGGGATAACTGTTATATATGCTGAAAGAAAGTCAGTTGGCACAGTTCCAGATGAGGTCAAGGAATTCAGGGCTTTAGTCAATGGGATTGACAAAATGTCACAGAACGTCTCGTAATAGATGGATGTAGGGCCATCCGGACCCGGACTTTTCCCTGATTTGAGGTCCTTAAAGCGGGATTCCGGGCATAGTTTTTTTTTTTTGCAATCCGTAATACATTGCATTCAATAGTCTTCTACAATTATCCAAAAAATTATCAAAAAAACACGCGATCTTGTGGCCATTTCCATGTTAGCTGTGGGCATGAGAATCCCAGTTCCTGTGTCTTCCTGGATTTCCCTAGAGAGGTGCATGCTGGGATTTTTAGGCACAGTAATGCCCAGAGACTCCTGGCAAAGGAGTGTCATCATTTCCCAGGAGGCAATGGGGTCTTAGGACAGGAAGTTGAACAACCGCGGACTAGGAACTAGGCAGATTACTAAATCTTACTAAATCTGCCTAGTAACAGCCATATACAAGTAAGTAAAAAATGTTTTTTTAAGATTTTTTTTTTTACATTTGGCAAGCTGTTAATAAAAAGTTTGTTTTTAGGGTGGAACTCTGCTTTAATTGCCATCTGAATTTCTGACACTGAGATCTAATCCTCTAGGGGGGTTATCTCTGTTTCTTATAATTTAGGGAGTCCAATTTTGCTTAGATAATCTCAAATTACTTGCGATCTATCACCTATCATATCGTGGGGTTTGTGTTGCAGTGGGAGGTTATACAGTTTTGTGTAAAACTGATGGAAGTGCACTGCTTTGGCATCGGTAGTGACATCTAGTGTTCTTTGTGATCTGATGCCCGCAATGTTATTAGTAGCATTGGCTTCCTTCAGAGCTCTTGCTAGGAATCTGCCTGCCTTGTTTCTCGACTCATAAAAGATCTTTCTTTTAAAAAATAGCAGTCTTTTAGTTTTGGTCTCGAATATCTGCTGTAATGTCTTCCGAGCATCTAGTAATTATTTTGTGGACTTCATAGACATAGATTGTTTGTGGGTAGTTTCTAACTTATGGATTTTGTCTGCTAATTGTTTAATTTCCTGTTCCGGCCTATTTTTTCTCAGTGATCCCATTTTAATTATTTCTCCCCTAATAGAACACTTATGTGCTTCCCAAATCGTCTTGGGGTCTACGTAGTAGCGTTGATACTAAAATAGTCAGAGAGAGCCGTGTTGATTTTGGGGAGCAGGTCTGGGTCTGTCAAAAGTGAAGCATTAAGTCTCCAGGTATTCGATCTGGATGTCGGCAAACCTAAATCTACCATAAGTGAAAAAGGGGCATGATCAGAAAGTGATTGTATGCCAATGTGTGTGTTAAGACCAACAGTGGTTATGGTACTGCGGCCTTCTTTCCATCCCTCAATCGCCGAGCATAAGTGATTATCGCTACCATAGGAGGTAGAGGGATAGTGGAGATGAATGCAGTTTCCAGGATGATTCTTCCCAATGGTTAGAATATTCCCCCAAACATGAGCTAAGACTTCATGAAGGGTGTACCAGGCATATAACCTCTTTATTGAGAAGGCAGGCTCTTATATACACCAAAAAGAATACTTGCAGTAATCAAATGGACAATGAAACACTCCACCCACAACAGCACACAATGGTTTACTAATGAGCCCCCCTCAATACACATCTGTTAGTCGACAGACATTCTGTCTCTGAGATAATCTACATTAGCCAAAAGTCAGACATCTGACCTTTAGACTGTGCCACCTCACAATCCACATTTATCGTCAATAGAAATTCACACAATACAGTGTCCATTAGCATAACACAATGAAAGGTCTTTAGGAGCCATCCTAAGATTCATTTACATCCCCGTAGCAGACGACATTACCACAGCAAGCTTTTATAGTACACCCGCCCTCTCTCTGCCTGGGAGATATTGAGATCAGTTAAGGAATAAACCAATTATCTCCAGGCAGAGAGCACACAATTTTCCCAAAAGTTGGAACACCCCTTTCCACACAAGGTATCCCTACAATTACATATCCCCTGATAGCCCCGATCTGGGGGACTAACATATCCAAATTTCACCCAGATCGGTCTAGGGGTTCTTAAAAAAAATGAACCTATGAGAAAATACAGAATAAAGTCTATTTTCTTCACAGTGTGCGCCTGTCACAATTTGCAGTTTCCTTAGGGTGATAAACAAATAATCTATTCATGAGTAGCGATCATGCGGGATGGAGTAGAACGTAAAATCTCTAAAGTCCGGGTGGCGGAACCTCAAAGTGTCTATCAGCTGCAGGGAATTTAGTAACGGTTTAATTCTTTTAGGGGCGCAGTATGTGATGCAGGATTTCCCGGATGAGAAATCAACTGTTAAGTTCAATGGCACATTGAAATCTCCCCCCAAGACTAGGGGGGAAGGCCTGACATGAACCCTTTCAGCTCCCGTATTACTTTTTGACAGAAAATCACATGCGCTGAGTTGTTTAAGACTTTTGCCAATGTAATTGGCCTACCACTATAAGTGCCTTTAAGGAAAACATATCGGCCTTCAGGATCTATCAGGCTATCCATAAGAGTGAAACGAGCTTCTTTGCTCACCAAGGTCGATACTCCTTTAGTTTTGGCATTGTCATTAGCCGCATGGTAAGCTGCTGTGAAAAAGGAATCAGTAAGTGGTTTGAGAATTTGGATGAAGAGCTATTGATTGGGCTTTAAGGGCACACAGTACAATTTGGTATAGAAAACTAGAAATTTATTGAATATGAAATATCATAAAATCAAACAGACGTAAAAGCAAATTTAGGTCAGTGACTCATACTACAAGGGTAGTGACAACAATATACAATCTTATTATATACAAGCTTATCTGACAAGCACAGTTACAAGTATAGTGTTGAGTTGTGTATCCCATGTGGTATTTCCGGAGGTTTAATGGAGGCCTTGCTCTACATGTTACGCGCGTTAGCGCTTCCTCAGGAGCATAAGATATTGCATCTATTAAAACATATATACAGGAAAACAATTAAGTTCACAAGTATACATACATTGTTGTAAAAAACACATAGAAAATAACATAAGCATAACAAATTATATAAAGAAAAACAATATATAGACACACAAAAAATGTAAAATATTTGCATTTGTCAGTGCCGGTGCGGTAGAGCAGAGGGGTAGCGTATCACCAAGACCCATCGAGATAGATAAAAGGAAAAAGCATCACAGAAATTTGACGCCAAGAGAGAAGAGGATAAAGTGAAAAGGGAGGAAAAAGGAAAAAGAAAAAATGGGGGGGGGGACAGGAAGGGAATGGAGAAAAGGGGCGAAAGGGAGGAAACAAGGGGGGGGGGAAAAGAGAGTGTGAGAGGGTGAAAACGAGGGAAGGGGGAGAGGGGGGGAAAAAAGGAGGGAGTGCAGAAATAAGGGATGAAAGAATAAAGGGGAAGGGAACTGGGAAGAAAGGGGCAAAGGGAAAGGAAGGGGACGGGGTACGGAGGTGAAAAGGAGAGGGGAAAGGGAAAAAATTAAGGTTGGTATATAAAAGACATAAATAACTTACAAAGTAAGTCGCATTGGGGGTAGACAAGCGACAATGGTGTCCTAACCCCACAGTGGCTGAGTGGACAGAGTCTGTCAAACCAGCCTAACGTGGGGATAATATCTGTAGACAATATGGAGTTAAATTTTTTGAGTTAGACAGGTATTAGTATGGTACTTTCATATGACAAAAATGAGAGGGGGGGGGAAGGGGGGGAAGGGGGATTTGTTTGAGGGGGGGTTATTATGAGGGATGATTAGATCTACTATATCTGTATATCTACTCACCAAAAAACACATAAAGAAATGTAAAAGAGGGTGATCAGACAGTCAAGTGCTGGTAAGCACTTAAATTCGGATATGGGGATCTGCACGTGCGGTATTTGAGTGCTCAATGTGCTAGGCTAAATAGGGTAGATGAAAACATCCAATAAGGCAGTCTTTGGATCCTAGGTATAAGTGCCAGAGGATATTATATGATGCTGCCAGAACAGAATCCTAAAATTAAAACAAATATATGAAAAAGTGAGTCTACAATGTAAATGACAGAAAGTCATTAATGGCATTAAGGCCCTATATTTAGACCTATATAATAGAGTGATAGTCTGTGTACCTGTAGCCTAGACCGCACCTAAATCCACGCGTGTCCCCAGTAAAACGATGACGCTGATACATCTATATGTTGCAAATTGGCAGATTTATAACACCCTACCTGATTGTCAGGAGCTGTGTCAGCTGGAACAGCGAAGTCCGTCGCATCGGTGATGACGTCATCTCCGAACGTCCATCACGTGGCCCGGCGTCGGACGCAATGTAGTGAGAGGTGGTTGGATATAGGGGGCGGGCATAGCAGGGACGGTGCCCAATGAGGGAGCTAGGAGAGCGAAGCAGGAGGGCAATATGGTGCCGTACATAGTACAGACAACGCTGCATCACATGATCGTCCCCCACGTGGGCTGCGATGACATTATTGAGCAGCGTCACGCATGATACGCTGTCAGGTCGGCATGGAGACCGCCCAACAGGGCGGGTACATCACCTGGGCTGGCCAATGGAAAAACTTAACAGGGAAGGGGGAGGAGGAGTATGGAGGGCAAGGGATAGATGACAATTCACATCGGCTCAGTAGGTCCATATGGAAATTATTAGAGGAAAGGGAAAAATGAAAAGAAACAGTGACAGCAGGTTTAGTGAAGTAGTTATAACTCAGATGGAAAACAAGGTTATAAGGAACCATATCGCAGCCCAGTGCTGCACCGCACCAACATGACAGATACTTTACCACAGATGAACAAAGCACATCACCCCTGGTTACCAGGGATGGTGCGCTGAATAAGGAATTAGAATCTTCATCTAAATCAAAAAAGATTGAAGAAAGAATTAAAACGTTTCTCATACTTCAAAACTAAAAAAGGTTTTATTAAGTTTATATATAATATAATATACAGTTTGTTCTTTTGCCAGAATTGAATATTCATTAGCTGTTTACCATGATGTGTCCTGTATTGAGTATGTATGTTTGTATGAGCATGCGTTATATTGTTTGTTATCCAAGTTGGGGCTAATCGCAGTTCATTATTATATGAATTCATTACTGTAAATCAAAATCAGCCATCAAAGAGTAGGAGGCAGAGAGCTCCCAACTTGGGTTCCATAGAGGTGGTTGGAGGAGTAGGATTGGGACAGATTGTTCATATATAAATACAATATGTTTGGAAGCCGGGAGATATCCGACCAGGCCATGAGTGTGAGTCCGTTCCAAAAAGAAAAAGGCGGTGAAAAGTTAATTTATTAAATCAAGTTAATTAAAATTCAAAGAAGTGCATACCAAAAAGGCCCATTATGCCTTGTATAAGGCCTATTGTATAGCTGAAACACATAAAATAGGTGATTGACGCAACTAAATAAGTAAGATGGTCATATCAATGATGACCAAAAATTATTAAGGAAGAAAAATTCATTTATAGTGAGTGTATTGGTTATAAGGTTAAGAGGATACTCCTTTGTCGCCTGGAGTAATGAGTATCTATAGTGATATAATAATATTCATAAGTGGTGACATAGACACGGACTGAGGTATCAATGGCCAGATAGTAGCAGGGCAAACCGAAGAAAAGAAAGAGAGAGAAAAACAAAAGGAGGGGAAAAGGGGGGGGAGGAATGTTAAAAAGAAAAGGAGCGGAGAAATGTTTTAAAAAGGATGGGAAAGGAAAAGGAAGGGGGGGGTGCCCAAACAAAACTACAGGAAGGGTTTATACGATTGTGTTTCGTTCAATCCAGGGGGTTGAGTGGCATTGAGCCTCTCGACCCAAATTGTCTCCCTTTGAAGAACAAATCTGTCCCATTCACCTCCTCTTGGGTTTTGGGGAATGACTGCCAGGGCGGTGAACTTGATACAAGATGTATCGAAACGGTGGTATAGGTCAAGGTGTCTACTGACAGGGGTCAGCATTTTACCATTCCCTGAATAGTATACATGATCGTTGATCCTTTGGCGAAATTGCCTAACTGTCTTCCCCACATAAAATACCCCACAATTACATGTCATCAAGTATACTAAGCCCTGTGTGCGGCAATTAGCAGAGAATTTGGGTGTAAAACTTTCACCATTCGGGAGCTTGATAATTTTGCACGGTGCTATCCATTTGCAAAAGGAGCAAGCACCACAGCAAGAGGTCCCCAAAGGGAGAGGTAGGAGGTCTACGGTTGGTCTGGTATAATAGCTCTTGACTAGTTTGTCCCGAATAGACGAAGCTCGTCTGAATATTATCTGTGGGTGGAGACCCACATATTTCATTAAGGTGACATCCTCTCGTAACAAGTGCCAATGAGTTTCTAGAATAGATTTAATATTCTCATGTTGGGAACAGAATTTGGTGATAAGTTTCACTGTGGTGTTGGGTGCTCTAGTTTTGTTTGTAAATAACAGGTCATTTCTGGTTTGGTTATTTGCTTTGTTATACGCTTGACACAGCAATTTCTTGCTATAGCCTCGGGCCAGTAAACGAGTCTGGAGTAATTTGGATTGAATTTGAAAGTCTGATGGCAAGGTGCAATTACGTCTTAAACGGATGTATTGTGCATAGGGTATGCTACGAATTAAAGCTGGAGAATGTGAGCTGGATGCATGTAGCAATGTGTTCCCCGCAGTTTTTTTGCGGTATAAATCAGCCGCTAGGGAGTCATCCTCATTTCGAAATACAGTTACATCAAGGAAATTGGTTTTATTATTGTTGCATTCAAAAGTAAATTTTAAGTTGAAAGTATTTGAGTTCAGCCTTAGGACAAATTCGTCCAACCTTTCTCTTGTGTCTGTCCATACAAAAAAGACGTCATCAATATATCGCATCCAACAAAGGATGCGATCAGTGTATTGTGACATGCTGTCGTTAGAGAAAAGCTCCCTCTCCCACCCCCCCAGATACAAGTTCGCGTAGGCCGGGGCACATCAGGTGCCCATAGCCACGCCTTGTATCTGGAGGTAGTGGGAGAGGTTAAAGCTGAACCAGTTATGGGTGAGGATGAATCCCAGCAGGTGAATAATAAATTCATTGTAGGGCCAATGGTGATGGTCTTCTTCCATCAGGAAGGTACGTGCCATCCCAATTCCCCCCTCATGAGGGATGCTGGAGTAAAGTGCCTCCACATCCAAAGTCACGAGGAGGGAGTTGGGAGGGATCACCATACCATCAATTTGCCTAAGGAAGGCCAAGGTGTCTTTAGTATAGGAGGGCAATGCCAAAACGTGAGGCATTAGTACCGAGTCGACAAGTCGGCTTGCGTTTTCCGTAAGGCAACCGATTCCCGAAACAATCGGTCTCCCAGGGGGCAACAATGGATTCTTATGCACTTTGGGAAGCGCATAGAATGTTGCCACCCTGGGGGACCGAGTGTTCAGGTAATCGTATAGCTCCTGATCAATGAGGCCCTTGGAAAAGGCGTCATTGATGATGTCTAGGAACTCGTTCTTGAACTGGGTGTTCTGGGTGGCAGAGATGGGGCGATACCAATCCTTGTTCTGGAGAATTTTGAGGCACATGTCCTCGTAGAATACTCTCGTCATCAGAACAATATTTCCACCCTTATCAGCCGCCTTAACGATGACATCTGGGTGTCTCTGTAATTTGAGGATGGTTTGGCGCTCATCTCTTGTAAGATTATCATCTTTGAACGGAATTTTTAATCGCTTGATGTCGCTAATGATGTTACATAGGAATGCCCAAGCTTTGGGACTGGTAGTGAGGTCAGGGAAGTTTTTGGATTTTAGTTTGAATTTTTTTACCGGTTTTGAAATCTGGACTATGTTTTCCCCACTTGGTGTACCACTTTCGTTTTCTTCTAATAGGAAAATTAGGTCACGAAGTGCCCTAAATTCTTCCATTTTGAAGTGTTTTATTTTTTCCGAGAATTCCCTTTCCTCTCTTAGTCTGGAACGGTCTTCATCAAAAATGAATTTAAAAGTAAGATTTCTAATGAACATGTATATGTCCTTTATTACTTCATATTTATCGATCCGTTCTGAAGGGCAAAAACTCAAACCATATCTTAAAACTTTTAATTCATCAGCGGTAAAGTGATAAGGGGTGAGGTTAAGAATGTCCTGTTCTATGTTGGAGGTTGGGGGATCCCCAGTGATGGAAAATTTAGTATTTGAGAACTGTTGATGTTAATGTGGGAGTCTAGTGTGCTCTGTTTCCTACACGTTTGTAATTGAGCTGTGGGGTATGGATTTGGTGTGTTAGATATATTAGGTGGTCGGCTTTGGGGATCAATGTCCCCGGAATTGGTCGGTAGTTGTATATTAATGGGACCCAAACCTGAAGGATATAGATTTGTGTTGTTAGTAGGTTGCTGCTTTGATGCATTCAGTATTTGTAGCGCCTGTTGTGCTGTTGCTCCTATGTATTTGTTTTGTGACGTGTCCCCATTAGAATTAGTGGGTGGAACAACATAGCGTGGTGGTGGGTCAAAAGATCTTATCTCACGGTTATCTGATTTTTTCTTTGGGTAAGGTGTGTAGTGCCCATCACCATGTGCTCTCTTACGTCTACCGTTGTGCGCCGTATTGTCACCACTGTGTGCCGTATTCGGTCCTCGTCCTTGTGAGAACTGTAAAGAAGAAGTAGAGATAGATGAGTCTGATTCTGTGTCTTCCTCAAACCCTCTTGTATCACTGCCCCCCCGACTTTTTTGTTGTTTGTTCACTCGTTTTGGACCTCGCCCTTGAAAGGGGTTCTGCCAACGATAGGCAAAGCCCTCAACGAAGGCCAGCCTATCCTTCGCCAATTTGCTTTGTTTTTTTAAAATGATGTCTTTGTTGATTTTAGTGATATAGTCTTTTACTTCTTGCCATTTTTTGTCAAATTGAGCATGACTTTTTAGGCTTTCGCTAGTGGTTTGTAGAGATATAATTTCTACATCTAGGCTGTTGAGTTCGGCTTGGTAGTGGGTGATTAAAAGTTTAATGAGTGCATTGCTGCTTTGATTTAGTATATTTTCCCAGCAGTTTTTTAGTTCAATGCTAACGTTTTGGAAAGAGGGAAACAGTTGAATTCTAAGCCCCAAAGGGCTGATATTCTCGTGGGCATATTGTTGAAGAAAATTCACATGCCAATGTAGGTTGGACTTTTTCTTCAACAGCCTTTTCATTTTGTTGATATATTGATTAATTCCTATTTCCTGTCCATTGTTGACATTGCATCCTGTTTGTATTTCATTAACATATCCCAGCCAGGCCGAACCCACAAAATCCATAATGGTTTAAAGCAAGGAATATTACGTTGTATGGCCTAATATCAAAAAAGAAAAAGAACAAAACACTCGTAAAACAATATAGATGAGAAACGAAAAAATATAAAATTACAATTAAAAATACACCTATCACTAAAAAACTGGGTGCTACCACCCCACTAGGATATTTTGCAAAAAGGAAAAAGCCTATTTTAGTGTGCATATGTCGCGTGGTGATACCGCGAATGCACTTGTATAAAATGTGCCAACGCCCCGATATATCGAGAATTTGGATGAAGAGCTATTGATTGGGCTTTAAGGGCACACAGTACAATTTGGTATAGAAAACTAGAAATTTATTGAATATGAAATATCATAAAATCAAACAGACGTAAAAGCAAATTTAGGTCAGTGACTCATACTACAAGGGTAGTGACAACAATATACAATCTTATTATATACAAGCTTATCTGACAAGCACAGTTACAAGTATAGTGTTGAGTTGTGTATCCCATGTGGTATTTCCGGAGGTTTAATGGAGGCCTTGCTCTTCATGTTACGCGCGTTAGCGCTTCCTCAGGAGCATAAGATATTGCATCTATTAAAACATATATACAGGAAAACAATTAAGTTCACAAGTATACATACATTGTTGTAAAAAACACATAGAAAATAACATAAGCATAACAAATTATATAAAGAAAAACAATATATAGACACACAAAAAATGTAAAATATTTGCATTTGTCAGTGCCGGTGCGGTAGAGCAGAGGGGTAGCGTATCACCAAGACCCATCGAGATAGATAAAAGGAAAAAGCATCACAGAAATTTGACGCCAAGAGAGAAGAGGATAAAGTGAAAAGGGAGGAAAAAGGAAAAAGAAAAAATGGGGGGGGGGGACAGGAAGGGAATGGAGAAAAGGGGCGAAAGGGAGGAAACAAGGGGGGGGGGAAAAGAGAGTGTGAGAGGGTGAAAACGAGGGAAGGGGGAGAGGGGGGGAAAAAGGAGGGAGTGCAGAAATAAGGGATGAAAGAATAAAGGGGAAGGGAACTGGGAAGAAAGGGGCAAAGGGAAAGGAAGGGGACGGGGTACGGAGGTGAAAAGGAGAGGGGAAAGGGAAAAAATTAAGGTTGGTATATAAAAGACATAAATAACTTACAAAGTAAGTCGCATTGGGGGTAGACAAGCGACAATGGTGTCCTAACCCCACAGTGGCTGAGTGGACAGAGTCTGTCAAACCAGCCTAACGTGGGGATAATATCTGTAGACAATATGGAGTTAAATTTTTTGAGTTAGACAGGTATTAGTATGGTACTTTCATATGACAAAAATGAGAGGGGGGGGGGGAGGGGGATTAGTTTGAGGGGGGGTTATTATGAGGGATGATTAGATCTACTATATCTGTATATCTACTCACCAAAAAACACATAAAGAAATGTAAAAGAGGGTGATCAGACAGTCAAGTGCTGGTAAGCACTTAAATTCGGATATGGGGATCTGCACGTGCGGTATTTGAGTGCTCAATGTGCTAGGCTAAATAGGGTAGATGAAAACATCCAATAAGGCAGTCTTTGGATCCTAGGTATAAGTGCCAGAGGATATTATATGATGCTGCCAGAACAGAATCCTAAAATTAAAACAAATATATGAAAAAGTGAGTCTACAATGTAAATGACAGAAAGTCATTAATGGCATTAAGGTCCTATATTTAGACCTATATAATAGAGTGATAGTCTGTGTACCTGTAGCCTAGACCGCACCTAAATCCACGCGTGTCCCCAGTAAAACGATGACGCTGATACATCTATATGTTGCAAATTGGCAGATTTATAACACCCTACCTGATTGTCAGGAGCTGTGTCAGCTGGAACAGCGAAGTCCGTCGCGTCGGTGATGACGTCATCTCCGAACGTCCATCACGTGGCCCGGCGTCGGACGCAATGTAGTGAGAGGTGGTTGGATATAGGGGGCGGGCATAGCAGGGACGGCGCCCAATGAGGGAGCTAGGAGAGCGAAGCAGGAGGGCAATATGGTGCCGTACATAGTACAGACAACGCTGCATCACATGATCGTCCCCCACGTGGGCTGCGATGACATTATTGAGCAGCGTCACGCATGATACGCTGTCAGGTCGGCATGGAGACCGCCCAACAGGGCGGGTACATCACCTGGGCTGGCCAATGGAAAAACTTAACAGGGAAGGGGGAGGAGGAGTATGGAGGGCAAGGGATAGATGACAATTCACATCGGCTCAGTAGGTCCATATGGAAATTATTAGAGGAAAGGGAAAAAAGAAAAGAAACAGTGACAGCAGGTTTAGTGAAGTAGTTATAACTCAGATGGAAAACAAGGTTATAAGGAACCATATCGCAGCCCAGTGCTGCACCGCACCAACATGACAGATACTTTACCACAGATGAACAAAGCACATCACCCCTGGTTACCAGGGATGGTGCGCTGAATAAGGAATTGGAATCTTCATCTAAATCAAAAAAGATTGAAGAAAGAATTAAAACGTTTCTCATACTTCAAAACTAAAAAAGGTTTTATTAAGTTTATATATAATATAATATACAGTTTGTTCTTTTGCCAGAATTGAATATTCATTAGCTGTTTACCATGATGTGTCCTGTATTGAGTATGTATGTTTGTATGAGCATGCGTTATATTGTTTGTTATCCAAGTTGGGGCTAATCGCAGTTCATTATTATATGAATTCATTACTGTAAATCAAAATCAGCCATCAAAGAGTAGGAGGCAGAGAGCTCCCAACTTGGGTTCCATAGAGGTGGTTGGAGGAGTAGGATTGGGACAGATTGTTCATATATAAATACAATATGTTTGGAAGCCGGGAGATATCCGACCAGGCCATGAGTGTGAGTCCGTGCCAAAAAGAAAAAGGCGGTGAAAAGTTAATTTATTAAATCAAGTTAATTAAAATTCAAAGAAGTGCATACCAAAAAGGCCCATTATGCCTTGTATAAGGCCTATTGTATAGCTGAAACACATAAAATAGGTGATTGACGCAACTAAATAAGTAAGATGGTCATATCAATGATGACCAAAAATTATTAAGGAAGAAAAATTCATTTATAGTGAGTGTATTGGTTATAAGGTTAAGAGGATACTCCTTTGTCGCCTGGAGTAATGAGTATCTATAGTGATATAATAATATTCATAAGTGGTGACATAGACACGGACTGAGGTATCAATGGCCAGATAGTAGCAGGGCAAACCCGAAGAAAAGAAAGAGAGAGAAAAACAAAAGGAGGGGAAAAGGGGGGGGAGGAATGTTAAAAAGAAAAGGAGCGGAGAAATGTTTTAAAAAGGATGGGAAAGGAAAAGGAAGGGGGGGGTGCCCAAACAAAACTACAGGAAGGGTTTATACGATTGTGTTTCGTTCAATCCAGGGGGTTGAGTGGCATTGAGCCTCTCGACCCAAATTGTCTCCCTTTGAAGAACAAATCTGTCCCATTCACCTCCTCTTGGGTTTTGGGGAATGACTGCCAGGGCGGTGAACTTGATACAAGATGTATCGAAACGGTGGTATAGGTCAAGGTGTCTACTGACAGGGGTCAGCATTTTACCATTCCCTGAATAGTATACATGATCGTTGATCCTTTGGCGAAATTGCCTAACTGTCTTCCCCACATAAAATACCCCACAATTACATGTCATCAAGTATACTAAGCCCTGTGTGCGGCAATTAGCAGAGAATTTGGGTGTAAAACTTTCACCATTCGGGAGCTTGATAATTTTGCACGGTGCTATCCATTTGCAAAAGGAGCAAGCACCACAGCAAGAGGTCCCCAAAGGGAGAGGTAGGAGGTCTACGGTTGGTCTGGTATAATAGCTCTTGCTCCTTTTGCAAATGGATAGCACCGTGCAAAATTATCAAGCTCCCGAATGGTGAAAGTTTTACACCCAAATTCTCTGCTAATTGCCGCACACAGGGCTTAGTATACTTGATGACATGTAATTGTGGGGTATTTTATGTGGGGAAGACAGTTAGGCAATTTCGCCAAAGGATCAACGATCATGTATACTATTCAGGGAATGGTAAAATGCTGACCCCTGTCAGTAGACACCTTGACCTATACCACCGTTTCGATACATCTTGTATCAAGTTCACCGCCCTGGCAGTCATTCCCCAAAACCCAAGAGGAGGTGAATGGGACAGATTTGTTCTTCAAAGGGAGACAATTTGGGTCGAGAGGCTCAATGCCACTCAACCCCCTGGATTGAACGAAACACAATCGTATAAACCCTTCCTGTAGTTTTGTTTGGGCACCCCCCCTTCCTTTTCCTTTCCCATCCTTTTTAAAACATTTCTCCGCTCCTTTTCTTTTTAACATTCCTCCCCCCCCTTTTCCCCTCCTTTTGTTTTTCTCTCTCTTTCTTTTCTTCGGTTTGCCCTGCTACTATCTGGCCATTGATACCTCAGTCCGTGTCTATGTCACCACTTATGAATATTATTATATCACTATAGATACTCATTACTCCAGGCGACAAAGGAGTATCCTCTTAACCTTATAACCAATACACTCACTATAAATGAATTTTTCTTCCTTAATAATTTTTGGTCATCATTGATATGACCATCTTACTTATTTAGTTGCGTCAATCACCTATTTTATGTGTTTCAGCTATACAATAGGCCTTATACAAGGCATAATGGGCCTTTTTGGTATGCACTTCTTTGAATTTTAATTAACTTGATTTAATCAATTAACTTTTCACCGCCTTTTTCTTTTTGGCACGGACTCACACTCATGGCCTGGTCGGATATCTCCCGGCTTCCAAACATATTGTATTTATATATGAACAATCTGTCCCAATCCTACTCCTCCAACCACCTCTATGGAACCCAAGTTGGGAGCTCTCTGCCTCCTACTCTTTGATGGCTGATTTTGATTTACAGTAATGAATTCATATAATAATGAACTGCGATTAGCCCCAACTTGGATAACAAACAATATAACGCATGCTCATACAAACATACATACTCAATACAGGACACATCATGGTAAACAGCTAATGAATATTCAATTCTGGCAAAAGAACAAACTGTATATTATATTATATATAAACTTAATAAAACCTTTTTTAGTTTTGAAGTATGAGAAACGTTTTAATTCTTTCTTCAATCTTTTTTGATTTAGATGAAGATTCTAATTCCTTATTCAGCGCACCATCCCTGGTAACCAGGGGTGATGTGCTTTGTTCATCTGTGGTAAAGTATCTGTCATGTTGGTGCGGTGCAGCACTGGGCTGCGATATGGTTCCTTATAACCTTGTTTTCCATCTGAGTTATAACTACTTCACTAAACCTGCTGTCACTGTTTCTTTTCTTTTTTCCCTTTCCTCTAATAATTTCCATATGGACCTACTGAGCCGATGTGAATTGTCATCTATCCCTTGCCCTCCATACTCCTCCTCCCCCTTCCCTGTTAAGTTTTTCCATTGGCCAGCCCAGGTGATGTACCCGCCCTGTTGGGCGGTCTCCATGCCGACCTGACAGCGTATCATGCGTGACGCTGCTCAATAATGTCATCGCAGCCCACGTGGGGGACGATCATGTGATGCAGCGTTGTCTGTACTATGTACGGCACCATATTGCCCTCCTGCTTCGCTCTCCTAGCTCCCTCATTGGGCGCCGTCCCTGCTATGCCCACCCCCTATATCCAACCACCTCTCACTACATTGCGTCCGACGCCGGGCCACGTGATGGACGTTCGGAGATGACGTCATCACCGACGCGACGGACTTCGCTGTTCCAGCTGACACAGCTCCTGACAATCAGGTAGGGTGTTATAAATCTGCCAATTTGCAACATATAGATGTATCAGCGTCATCGTTTTACTGGGGACACGCGTGGATTTAGGTGCGGTCTAGGCTACAGGTACACAGACTATCACTCTATTATATAGGTCTAAATATAGGGCCTTAATGCCATTAATGACTTTCTGTCATTTACATTGTAGACTCACTTTTTCATATATTTGTTTTAATTTTAGGATTCTGTTCTGGCAGCATCATATAATATCCTCTGGCACTTATACCTAGGATCCAAAGACTGCCTTATTGGATGTTTTCATCTACCCTATTTAGCCTAGCACATTGAGCACTCAAATACCGCACGTGCAGATCCCCATATCCGAATTTAAGTGCTTACCAGCACTTGACTGTCTGATCACCCTCTTTTACATTTCTTTATGTGTTTTTTGGTGAGTAGATATACAGATATAGTAGATCTAATCATCCCTCATAATAACCCCCCCTCAAACAAATCCCCCTTCCCCCCCCCTTCCCCCCCCCCTCTCATTTTTGTCATATGAAAGTACCATACTAATACCTGTCTAACTCAAAAAATTTAACTCCATATTGTCTACAGATATTATCCCCACGTTAGGCTGGTTTGACAGACTCTGTCCACTCAGCCACTGTGGGGTTAGGACACCATTGTCGCTTGTCTACCCCCAATGCGACGTACTTTGTAAGTTATTTATGTCTTTTATATACCAACCTTAATTTTTTCCCTTTCCCCTCTCCTTTTCACCTCCGTACCCCGTCCCCTTCCTTTCCCTTTGCCCCTTTCTTCCCAGTTCCCTTCCCCTTTATTCTTTCATCCCTTATTTCTGCACTCCCTCCTTTTTTCCCCCCCTCTCCCCCTTCCCTCGTTTTCACCCTCTCACACTCTCTTTTCCCCCCCCCCCCTTGTTTCCTCCCTTTCGCCCCTTTTCTCCATTCCCTTCCTGTCCCCCCCCCCATTTTTTCTTTTTCCTTTTTCCTCCCTTTTCACTTTATCCTCTTCTCTCTTGGCGTCAAATTTCTGTGATGCTTTTTCCTTTTATCTATCTCGATGGGTCTTGGTGATACGCTACCCCTCTGCTCTACCGCACCGGCACTGACAAATGCAAATATTTTAAATTTTTTGTGTGTCTATATATTGTTTTTCTTTATATAATTTGTTATGCTTATGTTATTTTCTATGTGTTTTTTACAACAATGTATGTATACTTGTGAACTTAATTGTTTTCCTGTATATATGTTTTAATAGATGCAATATCTTATGCTCCTGAGGAAGCGCTAACGCGCGTAACATGTAGAGCAAGGCCTCCATTAAACCTCCGGAAATACCACATGGGATACACAACTCAACACTATACTTGTAACTGTGCTTGTCAGATAAGCTTGTATATAATAAGATTGTATATTGTTGTCACTACCCTTGTAGTATGAGTCACTGACCTAAATTTGCTTTTACGTCTGTTTGATTTTATGATATTTCATATTCAATAAATTTCTAGTTTTCTATACCAAATTGTACTGTGTGCCCTTAAAGCCCAATCAATAGCTCTTCATCCAAATTCTCGATATATCGGGGCGTTGGCACATTTTATACAAGTGCGTTCGCGGTATCACCACGCGACATATGCACACTAAAATAGGCTTTTTCCTTTTTGCAGTAAGTGGTTTGTTTTAAAATGGATTTCCTGTAAGAAAACAAAGTGTGGCCTACCTTTGTGGCCTACGTTTCTCTGGTATGTTCAATCCTTTTGTATTGTGCGAGATCACTAGGGGGCATTTCCCCAGGGATGAGTAAGCCATCGGGAAAACTCAAAGAGAAATGGTGTCAGTGGTGAACTCTGCAATAAAATCTCAGTAATTTGTTAGTGGCCAATCTCCACAGAATCTCGCTGTAAATGAAGAAAGACAATAGTGTAGTAAAAGGAGAAGGAGAGGTATAGAAGAGAGGAGGAAGTAGGAAAACAAAGAGAGGATTCAGACAGTAGAGATGAATCCAATAGCAGAAAGAACATTTGTAAAACACTTTAGCTAAAATGTAATCTTATCCAAAGTAATAAAGTAGTATATCTGGGTCAGGAAATCCCAGCTCAGGTACACTTTGTGGTGGCGTAGGAAGCCAACGGTCTAAGTTAATGTCAGATCAAACGTTATAATACACAAAATAATGGAAGAACATAGAAAGACACTCTGGAATGCAATGATTATTGGTTCTGTAAAGGCCAAACCCTGTATAGACCTTAAAGTGGTTGTATACCCCACTTTTTTACTTTTGCCCACAGGTAAGCCTATAATAAGGCTTACCTGTAGGTATAAAGAATATCTCCTAAACCTATACGGTTTAGGAGATATTCCCCCCGCAATGCGCCGCTGATTGCAGCGGCGCATGCGCAGCGGGGATCCTCGGCTAAAGGATCGGCAGCCGTCGGACCTTGCCGAATTGAAGTCTCCCGCCGCTCCAGCCAATCACAGCGCTGGAGCGGGGATACCCAGAAGACACGCCGGAGCAAGATGACATCTCGCTCGGCGTGGACCAGGTAAGTTCTCTTCACCTTGTTTTAAGGTAAGTTTTTCATAATGAGCTAGTATGCGGTGCATAGTAGCTCATTATGGCTTTTCCTTTACAGGTGTAAAAAAAAAAAAAAAATTACAGGGTATACAACCGCTTTAAGATAAAGCTCTAGATATTTTCTACAGCTCCTTTAAATAAAAAACAAGTCTGCCCCTCTTGTGAGCATTGTTCGGTTAAGAGATGAGTGTTCTGGTAGTGCAAACCTGTTAATGAGTGAATTAAGGCACATCAGGGCAAATTTGGGTCCTCCTCTGACTACCCCAGGGCAGCCCTCAGGGGTAAGATCATAGGACTAGGCAGACTGCCATGTTCACTGTTACCTTCAACTGCCCATTTTAACAGAGCGTTAACTTGTGACCATACAGAGGCTTCTAGCTGCAGCAAATGGTAAAATGTCCAAACGGGCCATAACTCCTAAGGCCGTTAACAAGAATGGATCACATGGAGCCCAGTGCCTTATAGGCTCGTTACAGGAAAAGTCTTAGCTGTACATCCATAGAACTCTGTCACAGTCACAGGTGCAGCAATTCCTTTGTAGAAAATCCTGGTCTGTAGAAGGCTAACTTACTCAGCTGTGTGCGAACCTGGAATGAGTAGGTGTGCTGGTAGTAGTCCCCTGCTGCAAGCCACCTCCCCAGCTATGCTTCATCTTTTTAGATAGCTGCTTGTCTGACGTGGAGAAGGGGAAGGACTAGGAGGGCTACTGGTTGGTGGCGGAAGAACAAATTCCTGGTACCATTCTGGGAGGTCTATGTAACAGGCGCTCCCAGCGCCGTAATGCGTTCCATTACGGCATTACGGCGACCACGCAATGACGCCATCGCCGAGCACTGCATGCTTTCCAGCTTGGAACGCGAAAGTCCCAAGCGCACTCAGCGCTGGATTCGGCACACCTGCCTTGCACCTTTCCCCTGCCTATAAAGGCATTCAGAGTTCATACAAACGGTGTTCTATTATTGTCAGCCGTACCGGCCACGCTACAATACAAGTACCTTACTACCACACTGGACTTCAACTCAGGCTGCAACATGATGGCTAGCTAGCAAAGACCCTCACTACGTCCAGGCTGCCATCGCTGCAGACAACCTAACAGTTCTTCCTTGCTGACACCCTACACTACGGAATCCCTTGCTGCTAAACTCAAGCCCTGCAAATGGATAAGTAGCAATTGTTTCACTTGTAGTGCCTTGTGCCTTGTGGCCTATGTGGCTTATTGCATACTAATGCCACATACACACGATCGGTTCGTCTGATGAAAACGGTCTGATGGACCGTTTTCATCAGACGAACCGATCGTGTGTGGGCCCCATCGTTTTTTTATCCATCGGTGAAAAAACTAAGAACTTGTTTTAAAATTATCTGATGGTTAAAAAAACGATAGAAAAAAACTATCATCTGTGGGCACGTCCCTCGGTTAAAAATCCACGCATGCTCAGAATCAAGTCGACGCATGCTCGGAAGCATTGAACTTCATTTTTCTCAGCACGTCGTTGTGTTTTACATCACCGCATTCTGACACAATCGTTTTTTAACTGATGGTGTGTAGGCAAGACTGATGAAAGTCAGCTTCATCGGATATCTGATGAAAAAATCCATCAGACCGTTTTCATCGGATGAACCGATCGTGTGTACAGGGCAAAAGATACCGCTTGGGACTGACTGTTGTGCCTGTTAACCTATTTGCTGTGGAGTATCTTAAAGGGACACACACTCTCAAATTAGCTGAGCTATAAGTCCCTCTCCTATGCAACTATTAATTGTTATCACAATTCCTATTTACTACATGCTTGACATAAGTTCTTACTTGTTTATGGGCCCATACCCTAAGTGACTGAACATGTTGGCCTAAACTTTTCTATGCTAGGGGTTGAAGGTATTTCATACCAACACCCTTAGTGGCATGTTGTAATACGTCCACCCCTAGAAGCTCAACGCATTCCTTTATGTGAGAGAGAGAGATGATGTAGAGAACTCCCAAACTCCTGTGTTCTCTGATTGGAGTGATGCCTGGGGCTCAGTACTTAAATCTCACATAACATAGGTACATGCATTGAAATCCTTGCTATCTGCAGTTGTGGTTCACTCCCGTTCACCAGAGCCGTTACAGAATAATAGAACCTTAAAATGAACCCAGCGGAACTTGCCAATTATGTGGTCGCACTTACTCAAAAGGTAGACGCACTTGCTCAAACTGTACAAACTCTACAGTTGGAGAATCAAACACTGCAAGATTTAGTTGCGCAAAATCCAAATGTGCCTCGTTTTTCCTCTGAACCTAAGGTCAAGCCTTAGGTTTGCATGTTGCATGTTTCATTAATGCATGTAGGGCTGAGGGCTTGAGGGCTGCAAGGACTGAGATGGTGATAATAATGGGGGATTTTAACTACCCAGAAATTGACTGGATTAATGGCACTTCTGGGACAGTTAAAGGACAAAAATTTAAAAACCTTTTGCAGGACAATTTTATGGTGCAGTTTATTGAGGCCCCAACTAGGAATGATGCTCTGTTGGACCTGATAATCTCAAACCATGCAGAGCTTATTACTAATGTTCAGATAAAGGAACACCTGGGTAGCAGTGATCATAACATGATTTCATTTAATGTTAACTATAAGCAAGAAATACATACAGGAAATATTAAAACACTTAATTTTAAGAGAGCAAATTTTCCAAGGATGAGCGCTGCTCTCCAGGACTTGGACTGGGAGGGACTATTGGCACCGATCAACACAGACCAGAAATGGGAATTCTTCAAAAAGACTGTGTGGAACCTCACTGCAAAGTATGTTCCCATGGGCAAGGGCAATAAGTTTAAAAGGCTAAAAATAAAACCTATGTGGCTCACGGTCAAAGTTAAAAAAGCTATAAACAATAAGAAAGTAGCTTTTAAAAAATATAAAAATGAAGGAACACTAGTGTTGTTTAAATGTTACAAAGAATATAACAGGATATGTAAAAAGGAAATCAAGGATGCAAAAATTCAAAATGAACGACAGATTGCAAAAGATAGTAGGACAAACCCCCCAAAAAATCTTTAAATATATTAATAGTAAAAAGGTGAAGTCTGAGCATGTAGGCCCCTTACAAAATAATCTAGAGTGGGTGACTGGGGACAAAGAGAAGGCAAATTTATTAAATACTTTCTTCAGCTCTGTGTATACAATGAAGCATGGGGGAGCTCATGTCCAAAATGGGGGGTGGGAGTGACACAGCCACAAATCCACAATGGCTCAAAAGTGATATGGTCCAGAAATATTTAGACAGAATAAAGGTGGATAAAGCACCTGGACCTGATGGCATCCACCCACGGATCCTAAATGAATTGAGCTCTGTCATTTCAAAGCCACTGTATCTAATATTTAGGGACTCATTAATGACAGGAATAGTTCCACTGGATTGGCGCAGGGCCAATGTGGTGCCCATATTTAAAAAGGGAACAAAGTCTTTACCAAGTAACTATAGACCTGTTAGTCTAACTTCTATAGTTGGGAAGATACTGGAACTAGACATGTGCAATTTGTTTTGTTTCTAATTCGTTTTTGAACGAAAATTCGGAAATTCGTTAATTTCGAATTTTCGTTTTAACAAATTTTTTATTTCCGAATTTTCGGACTTCCGAAAAATTTGAATTTCCGAATTTCCGATTTTTCGGATTTCTGAAAAATCGAATTTCCGAATTTTCGTATTTCCGAATTTTTCCATTTCCAAATTTTCGTATTTCCGAATTTCGGAAATTTGGATTTTCGGAAATACGAAAATTTTTCGTTTTTTTTTAAATTTTAAATATCCCGAATTTTAGAAATTTTCAAATTTTTCATTTTTTATTTTTTCAATTTTAGAAATTTCGAATTTTTCTTTTTAATTTTCGCATTTTTCATTTTCAAAACTTTTAATTTCAAATTTCGAATTTTTCAATTTTCGAATTTTCGTTTTTTTTTTCGAATTTTTCAATTTCGAATTTTCCCATTTCGAATTTTTCGAATTTTCAAATTTTTCAATTTCGTATTTCCGAATTTTTACATTTCCGAATTTTCCATTTCGAATTTTCATTTTTTTTTTAATTTTCGAAATTCCGAATTTTAGAAAATTTCCAATTTCTCATTTTTTATTTTCGAATCTTTGAATTTTAGAAATTTCTAATTTTTCATTTTTTTTTTAATTTTCGAATTTTTCTTTTTAGATTTTTGGAATTTCGAATTTTCGAATTTTCGAAATTTTAAATTTTCGAATTTCGAAATTTTAAATTTTCGAATTTCGAAATTTTACATTTTCGAATTTCGAAATTTTACATTTTCGAATTTCGAAATTTTACATTTTCGAATATGTTCTAATTTTTTATTTTTCGAATTTACGAATTTTTCATTTTCGAAATTTCGAATTTATGAATTTATGAATTTTCGAAATTTCGAATTTATGAATTTTCGAAATTTCGAATTTATGAATTTTCGAAATTCCGAATTTGCGAATTTGTAGAATTTTCGAATTTTTCATCTTCCAATTTTTTCATTTTCGAATTTTCGAAATTTTTCATTTTCGAATTTTCGAAATTTCAAATTTTTCATTTTCGAATTTTTCATTTTCGAAATTTCGATTTTTGGAATTTTTCATTTTCGAAATTTCGATTTTTGAAAAATTCGAAAATTAAAAATTTTAAAAATTCGAAAATTAAAAAAATCTGAATTTTCGAAATTGTGGAGTTTCCGAAATTGTGGAATTATCATTTTTTTGAATTTTCGAATTTTAGAAATTTCGAATAAAATTTTTTTCGTACTTCCGAATTTTTTAATTTCCGAAAGTTTCCGAATTTTAGAAATTTCCGAAAATTATTTTTTAAATTTTCGTTTTTTTCGGAAATTTCGTTTTATTCGTTTTTTGCTTTTTCGGAAATCCGAAAATTCGGAATTCGGAATTTCCGAATTCCGAATTTTCGAATTTCCCGAATTTACGAATTTATGAATTTACGAAAAAAGCAAAAAAACGAATAAAACGGAAACATTTTTTTTTCGATTTTCCCGAATTTCCCGAAAAAAAAAAAAAATACGAAAATAACATAAACGAAAAAAACGAATTTTTTGGCAGTGCACATGTCTAACTGGAACGTTTAATAAAAGACCACATGGATGAGTTCTTGCTGGAAAAAAACTATCTAAGCAGCAGACAGCATGGATTCATGAAAGACAGAAGTTGTCAGACAAACCTGATTTGCTTTTATGAAGAGGTAAGTAAAACCCTGGACAGAGACGTGGCTGTGGATGTGATATATTTGGATTTTGTAAAAGCGTTCGATACAGTTCCGCACACACGGCTCATGTGTAAGGTAAGGTCTACAGGATTGGATATATTAGTTTGTAAATGGATAGAAAACTGTCTGAAAGACAGAATTCAGAGTCGTGGTTAATGATTCTTACTCTGAATGGTCCAATGTTATCAGTGGTGTACCCCAAGGTTCAGTGCTGGGACCCTAACTTTTCAATATATTTATAAATGATATTGGGTCTGAGATCAAAAGTAACATTTCTGTCTTTGCAGATGACACCAAGCTATGCAGTGGAATAACGTCCTTGCAGGATGTCGCCAATTTACAAGCCGACCTCAAAGCTCTGTCTAATTGGGCGACTGAGTGGCAGATGAGGTTTAATGTTGATAAATGTAAAGTTATGCACTTAGGGAATAAGAATATGCATGCATCATACATGCTAGGGGGAGTACAACTGGGGGGATCTGTAGTGGAGAAGGATCTGGGGGTCTTGGTAGATCATAAGCTCAATAATAACATGCAATGTCAAGCTGCGGTTTCCAAAGCGAGCAAAGTCCTTTCTTGTATTAAGAGAGGTATGGACTCCAGAGACAGAGATATAATTTTGCCCCTGTACAAATCATTAGTAAGACCTCATCTGGAATATGCAGTTCAGTTTTGGGCACCAGTTCTCAAAAAGGATATCGGAGAACTGGAGAAAGTGCAGAGAAGGGCAACCAAACTGATAAGAGGCATGGAGGAGCTCAGCTATGAGGAAAGATTAGAAGAACTAAATCTATTCACTCTTGAGAAGAGGAGAATTAGGGGGGATATGATCAACATGTACAAATATATAAGAGGTCCATACAGTGGACTTGGTGTTGAGTTATTCACTTTACGGTCAACACTGAGGACAAGGGGGCACTCTTTACGTCTAGAGGAAAAGAGATTTCACCTCCAAATACGGAAAGGTTTTTTCACAGTAAGAGCTGTGAAAATGTGGAACAGACTCCCTCCAGAGGTGGTTCTGGCCAGCTCAGTAGATTGCTTTAAGAAAGGCCTGGATACTTTCCTAAATGTACAGAATATAACTGAGTACTAAGATTTGTAGGTAAAGTTGATCCAGGGTAAATCCGATTGCCTCTCGGGGGATCAGGAAGGATTTTTTTCCCCTGCTGTAGCAAATTGGATCATGCTCTGCTGGGCTTATTTGCCTTCCTCTGGATCAACTGTGGGTATGGAGTTGGGTGTATGGGATTGTACTGTGTTTTTTATTTTGTTTGTTTATTTTTTGTGGTTGAACTCGATGGACTTGTGTCTTTTTTCAACCTGACTAACTATGTAACTATGTATATTAATGTTTGAACTTCACCCTCGCACCTTCCCCAATGACAGGATTAAGGTGCTTACCCTCATATCCTATTTACGTGGAGAACCACGTGCTTGGGCAAATACCTACCTAGAAAAAGAGGATCCAATCCTTAATTCATATCCACAATTTTTGGCAATTATGTCCTTGCTTTGTCCTTGCAAGCAACTCACTGCGGAAAATGCTATTAGGAATCTGAAACAAGGTACAGGACCTGTTGAGGACTTCATAGCGCAATTTCAGAGGCGGGCCATTGAGACTGAGTGAAATGATGTTACATTCTGTAACCATTTTCGTCTCGGCCTCAAGGATGAGTTGGCTAGAGCAGATCTCCCCCAATCTCTTGATGATACCATACAACATGCTATCACAATAGGTCGTAGGTTAAGAGAGAGACAAGCTGAATGTTCATCAAGTTCCACGGCACCTGTCCCTACACCTCAAAACTCGAGTCTGTCCCCTTTTGATGAAAAAATGGACATTGGGACCGTGCAAAGTGGCAACAACCCTGCAAGGCCTTCTGAATGTTGTCTTAAGAGACTTTCTGGACATGTGTGTAGTGGTGTGTCTAGATGACATAATTAATTGCTCAGTTGAACTATTGCAACATCGGAAACATGTCGGATGGCTACTTGCAAGACTCAGAGCTCATATCCTCTACGCCAAGTTTCAGAAATTGTGTTTTTAAACAGACTATTTCTTTCTATGCCTTTGTTTTTTCTCTAAAAGGCGATATAAAGTTCTTTTTTGGGTTTCGCTAATTTTTACAGAAAGTATATAAAAAATGTTCTTACTGCTGAAACCCCTTACCTTCATAAGCTTCCACTTATTGAGATCCCCAGGAGGGTATCTCTTAAGAGGGGGGTACTGTAACAGGCGCTCCCAGCGTCGTAATGCTTTTCACGCTGGAACGCATTACGGCGACCGCGCGATGACATCATCGCCCGGCGCCGCATGCGTTCCACCTTGGAATGCGGAAGTGCCAAGCGCACTCAGCGCTGGATTCGGCACACCTGCCTTGCACCTGTCCCCTGCCTATAAAGGCATTCAGAGTTCATACAAACGGTGTTCTATTATTGTCAACCGTACCAGCCATGCTACAATACAAGCACCTTACTACTACACTGGACTTCAACTCAGGCTGCAACATTATGGCCAGCTAGCAAAGACCCTCACTACGTCCAGGCTTCCATCGCTGCAGACAACCTAAGAGTTCTTCCTTGCTGACACCCTACACTACGGAATCCCTTGCTGCTAAACTCAAGCCCTGCAAATGGATATGTAGCAATTGTTTCACTTGTAGTGCCTTAGAAAGACCTGCTACGTATATTGCTTCTAAACATTGCTGTATTTAACTTTGGCTTATTGCATACTAAGATACCGCTTGGGATTGACTGTTGTGCCTGTTTGCTGTGAAGTATATTAAAGGGACATACACTCTCAAATTAGCTGAGCTATAAGTGCCTCTCCTATGCAACTATTAGTTGTTATCACAATTCATATTTACTACGTGCTTGGCATAAGTTCTTACTTGTTTATGGGCCCATGCCCTAAGTGACTGAACATGTTTGCCTAAACGTTTCTATGCTAGGGGTTGAAGGTATTTCATACCAACACCCTTAGTGGCCTAATGCATTTCTGTATGTTAAAATTGATATGATGTAGCGAACCCATAAACTCCTGTGTTCTGATTGGAGTGACGCCTGGGGTCCCGTACTGATAATTACTTGCATACAGAGGAGCATTGGAATCTTCACGTGCATCGTAACCTTTTAAAACGCTAGGCGTTGGACGCATGTTGTAATACGTCCACCCCTAGAAGCTCAACGCATTCCTTTATGTGAGAGAGAGAGATGATGTAGAGAACCCCCAAACTCCTGTGTTCTCTGATTGAAGTGACACCTGAAATCTCACATAACATAGGTACATGCATTGAAATCCTTGCTATCCGCAGTTGTGGTTCACTCCCGTTCACCAGAGCCATTACAGTCTATTAGTTCTAGAGCTAAGGCTTTGCGAAATTTGGGCAATTCTGCGGGAGAGCGCAGCACATGTTGTTTTCATGCAACTGTGACCACCAAGGCAAAGGGGAAGCGCCATGTGTACCTCAAGTCCCTTTCCCTGAGTTTTTCCAGAAGGGGACGTAATGCTCTGCGATTTCTCTGTGTAATTTGCGAAAGATCTTGATATAACATGATATTTGCGCCATTAAAAACAATGTGGTAACTTCTATGCGCCTTTCGCATAATGTCCTCCTTAAATGGGTAACTCTGCAGGTAACAGATGACTTCCCTTGGCGGGGTGGGCAGTGTCTGGGCCCCTGGCCCTAAGGGCTCTATGCGCTAACAAATTCTATCTCAGAATCTTCCTGTCGTTCCAATAGGCTAATGAAAACTCCCTGTAGCGCAGGGATGATCAGAATTATCGTCTCAGGGATCCCCCTTACTCTAATATTGTTTCTGGGTCCCCTATTATCGAGATCTTCCAAATGGCGATTAATTTCAATAAAGTGGGAGACATGGGAGCTTGCGACCTATTCCAACCTGTGTAGTGCTCTGTCTCTGTGCCTGCCTGTGGCCTCTACTGTCGCCATCTTGTCAGTGGGGACTAGTATGTTAGATTGTAAGTCAGTAATGGCTGCTGAAAATGTAGATTTTATGTCGGCAGCAAATCCAGACATGTCGGCATAGGTGAGGGGTTTGTTAGAGCGTGTAATGCCCCTACCTGTGTCCTCCGCAGTAGATTGAGAGTCCGCACTGAAGTCCTCTTCTCTTTATTGAGACCGCACCATCTTGTGTCCCGCCACTTGCCTAGAGCTGCTGGTTGTGACTTGGACAGTGAGTACATATGAAGAGATCAAAGAGACTCCCCCACAATCAGGTGAGTACCCGGATCAATAAATCGTGAATAATGAGTGTATCGACTCAAACCACATTTCCAATCAACAGGGAAGTGAAATCCACAATGTAAAAAACTGTGCACATGAATGAAAACAAGTAACTGTGATATTCATAAAGTGTCAAAGTAGAAAAGAACAATGGTTGTCATGAACCATGAAGTCCCATTTAGTGCATATAAATAATTTGTATGCATAAAGTTTATACAGTCCCAGGGAACATCAATCTTTATGGTAAACGGTGTATTATCTCCAGACAAAATCAGCAGTAGAAATAAATAAGTTGTGCCCTTACCGGATGGAGTAGACCCACATCTCACCATACGGTGGGGGGTCTTCAAGGCTTGCGTAGGCCGATTGCCTTACAGGGGTAACTCTCCAGGCACTCCTAAAGCTCTTTTCCGGTAGGACCTTTCCACTCTGATTGAACCAGGGATCTGGAACTGGTGATAGTGATGATGATATTCCTGGAGGTAGTTGGAGTTCTCAGGGGATCCAGTGTACCAGTATAAATTAAAAAGAAAAGAAAAAACACCTCCTCATCGCATAAAAAATTTATTAAAAATTTCAAAAATAAGGATAAGCTCCCAAAAGTCTCAAATAAGGGATTCTCAATAAACCATTATCACACCAAAAAAGAAAGCAGCACTGCAAAAGCAATCTTAGCATCAAGGCACACACACTTCAGAGAAGGATAAAAGTAGCTGTGCGCAGTGTAGGATGGATATGATCAGATGCCCGACCGGTTTCGTATCAAAATACTTCTACTGGGGTGCATATCTGAATCATCTTATCCCCCTGCGCTTTAAATACCATCTCCACTTACCCCCATAGGACCAGCACTCATCGTTAATGGCGTGCGTTCCAATTGCTGACATTTCCGGTAGGCGTGCGCTCCAGGCGCCCGGAAATGACATCTATTCAATCCAATGGTTAAAAAACCCCTGTCTTCCCTGTGTATGTTACAAGCGCTCCAGGCGCCCGGAAGTGACATCTCCTGTGTATCAGCCCATCAACATGATCCCCCCTCAGCTCCCCTCCCTTCCAGGAGGATGAGCCAATCAGCACCAGTCCCAGCATGTGTGAGTCTAGAGAGGCGGAGCGCATCATAGGCCGACGCTAGCCCCGCCCCCTCATGACACAGCTCCATAGTAAGGAGATATGCAGACGTTGCGCCCGTGTATAAACACAACCGCACCTGCAAATTAGTGCGTCGAGGAGGTTCATTGATCTATAATGGATCACAGGGCGATCAGTGGAGATGTAACAGGGAAAATATCAGAGGAAAAGGGAACATAAAGGATGGCTAGAACATAGAGACATGTATGGAGGGCCTCCTGGTGGTGGGAATTGGTAAATGAAATTACCATACCACCTATATTCATGGGCTGCTACATAACACAACTCTCATATGTGGGCGCCATCTAGTGGTCAAAAACGAAAATGATGAAAATAATGACCATTTAAATCGTCCCATATTATTAAGCTATTAATAATCTATGAAATTAAAAATTACTTTTTGGATTGTAGATGGTGTCCTGGGAGTAAGTAGAAAAATGGAAAGATTCTTCAAAAAACAGAAAAAATATATAGAAAAAATATACAATGACTTATAAAATTCCAATATGTTAATACTGGTCATATAAATCAGGACTGGTTGATGAAGGAGTTGACGTCCCACTCCACATTAAGGCCGTGGGGGACGTAACTCTTCAATTGGTAGATCCAGAAGACCTCAAGCTTTGATACACCCCGAACACTGGGCTCACCTCTCCAGTGAGGAACGAAGTGGTCAATAACCTGAAAGGTCGTCCCCTCAATTCTTTTATTATGCTGTTCAAGAAAGTGCCTGGGTACAGTGTGTTTTGTGCACCCCTTCTTGATTTTGGCTATGTGTTCCCCTACCCTTATGGTGAAACTTCTAATAGTGCGGCCCACATATTGTTTCCCACAATGACAGGTAATGAGATACACCACGTGTTTGGTGGCACACGTGGAAAATATTTTCATGGGGAATACAAAACCGGTTACTGATGATGTAAAGCTAACTGTTTTTCTCTTATTAGAATTATGTAAGCATACCTTACACTTTCTACAAGGGTGATAGCCTTTGGATAAAGGGAAAAAGGAAATTTTTCCTGGAGGGTCTGGTATATTTGGCGCAAGTTGATTTCTTAGAGGGACAGCCCCTCTATAAATCACACCTGCTTGTGCAGGAAGAACCGGTCCCAACAAGGGATCATTTTTCAAAACTGCCCAGTGTTTTTGAATGATACTTTTAATTTGTCTGTATTGGGTGGAAAAAGTGGTGAAGAACGAGTGTTTAAATTTGTTATCTTGTGCTATTTTAACCCTTTCCACAGTTAATGTGGACCTATCTACTGTAGAGATTTTCTTAATTTCTTCTTCTATGGCCAGCTTACAGTATCCCTTTTCCACAAACCTTTCTTTCAAAGTTTGTGCCTGGACATTGAAATCATTTAAGTTAGAGCAGTTCCTTCTTAGTCTAAGCATCTGGCTACGGGGCAGAGCCTAGCCAGGACGGGTGATGGCAACTGTCCTGTGGGATGAACCCGTTGCGGTCCGTGCTTTTGAAGTATGTCCTAGTTTTAAGTTGATGGTTTTCAACAAAGATTTCAAGGTCAAGGAAGTGTATACTTAAGGGACTCGCCTCATAAGAGAGACAAATCCCAACTTGATTGTCATTCAAGATAGTCATGAAGGTATCAAGGGAGGTACGATCCCCTTTCCATAGGAGGAGGATGTCGTCTATATATCGAGCCCACAGAACGATCTCAGGTCGCTCTAGAGCATAGACGACATCCTCCTCCCATTTGGCCATAAAAATATTAGCCAGACTGGGGGCAAACTTGGCCCCCATGGCTACACCTTTCTCTTGTAGATAAAAGTCACCTCCGTACCAGAAATAGTTGTGAGAAGTTGCGAACCTCAACAGGTCCATGATGAATAACTTCTGTATCACAGGAATAGTTTCTACTCTATCCAAAAAGCGGTCAACAGCTTGAAAACCTAAATGATGGGCGATACTGGTGTATAACGAGGCCACATCAGCTGTGACTAATAAAAGGTCCTCCGTATAGGGTACCTCTTGTAATTTGGCGATAGTGTGTCTGGTGTCCTTCAAGTAGGAGGGTATACTTTTCACAATAGGTTGGAGATGGTAGTCTATGTATTTCCCTACTCTGGATGTTATTGAATTAATACCACTTACAATAGGCCGCCCTGGTGGACGGGTACTATTTTTGTGTACTTTGGGCAAGTAGTACATGACTGGTATACGCGGAACCTTAGGCACAAGGTAACTCTTCTCTTTATTGTCCAATATTCCCTTTCTAGCCCCCATATCAATAAGTTTTTTCAAAGAAACCTTAAATTTAGAAGTGGGGTTCGAGGGTAATTTAATATATGTGGAACTGTCCCCCAGAATATTATACATCTCTTCGTTATAAGCAGTTTTGTCAAGAACCACTATCCCTCCTCCCTTGTCCGCAGGACGGATCACCAGATCCCTCCTTTCACATAATGTCTTTAATCCAAGTTTAATGTTAGGGTCAGAATAATTCCTTTTGACAGGAAGTTCTTCCAAATCTTTGATGACTAAATCTCTGAACACTTTGACACTAGGTGCTATTGGACATGAAGGGTTAAAGAGGGAAGGGTTAGAAAGCCCCGTATGTATAATCTCTGTAGTAACCTCTGGGAGACTCGGTCTACAGGGATTGGAAATAAAATACCTTTGGATATTCATTTTTCTCACGAACTTTTGTACATCAATAAAAGTATTAAATTTATTGAGAGTTCTGGATGGGACAAATTTTAAGCCCTTGTCTAAAACCACTTTCTCTGCATTGGTAAATTCAGCTGAACTTAAGTTAAAAATTCCCGCCAATGTTATACTCTTCTCCTTTTTCTTCCTGGCCCTCCTCCCCCCTCTCGTCCCCCGTTTCGTTCGTCTCTCCTGGGGAAGGACTTCACCACTTTTTCCACCCAATACAGACAAATTTAAAGTATCATTCAAAAACACTGGGCAGTTTTGAAAAATGATCCCTTGTTGGGACCGGTTCTTCCTGCACAAGCAGGTGTGATTTATAGAGGGGCTGTCCCTCTAAGAAATCAACTTGCGCCAAATATACCAGACCCTCCAGGAAAAATTTCCTTTTTCCCTTTATCCAAAGGCTATCACCCTTGTAGAAAGTGTAAGGTATGCTTACATAATTCTAATAAGAGAAAAACAGTTAGCTTTACATCATCAGTAACCGGTTTTGTATTCCCCATGAAAATATTTTCCACGTGTGCCACCAAACACGTGGTGTATCTCATTACCTGTCATTGTGGGAAACAATATGTGGGCCGCACTATTAGAAGTTTCACCATAAGGGTAGGGGAACACATAGCCAAAATCAAGAAGGGGTGCACAAAACACACTGTACCCAGGCACTTTCTTGAACAGCATAATAAAAGAATTGAGGGGACGACCTTTCAGGTTATTGACCACTTCGTTCCTCACTGGAGAGGTGAGCCCAGTGTTCGGGGTGTATCAAAGCTTGAGGTCTTCTGGATCTACCAATTGAAGAGTTACGTCCCCCACGGCCTTAATGTGGAGTGGGACGTCAACTCCTTCATCAACCAGTCCTGATTTATATGACCAGTATTAACATATTGGAATTTTTTAAGTCATTGTATATTTTTTCTATATATTTTTTCTGTTTTTTGAAGAATCTTTCCATTTTTCTACTTACTCCCAGGACACCATCTACAATCCAAAAAGTAATTTTTAATTTCATAGATTATTAATAGCTTAATAATATGGGACGATTTAAATGGTCATTATTTTCATCATTTTCGTTTTTGACCACTAGATGGCGCCCACATATGAGAGTTGTGTTATGTAGCAGCCCATGAATATAGGTGGTATGGTAATTTCATTTACCAATTCCCACCACCAGGAGGCCCTCCATACATGTCTCTATGTTCTAGCCATCCTTTATGTTCCCTTTTCCTCTGATATTTTCCCTGTTACATCTCCACTGATCGCCCTGTGATCCATTATAGATCAATGAACCTCCTCGACGCACTAATTTGCAGGTGCGGTTGTGTTTATACACGGGCGCAACGTCTGCATATCTCCTTACTATGGAGCTGTGTCATGAGGGGGCGGGGCTAGCGTCGGCCTATGATGCGCTCCGCCTCTCTAGACTCACACATGCTGGGACTGGTGCTGATTGGCTCATCCTCCTGGAAGGGAGGGGAGCTGAGGGGAGATCATGTTGATGGGCTGATACACAGGAGATGTCACTTCCGGGCGCCTGGAGCGCTTGTAACATACACAGGGAAGACAGGGGTTTTTTAACCATTGGATTGAATAGATGTAATTTCCGGGCGCCTGGAGCGCACGCCTACCGGAAATGTCAGCAATTGGAACGCACGCCATTAACGATGAGTGCTGGTCCTATGGGGGTAAGTGGAGATGGTATTTAAAGCGCAGGGGGATAAGATGATTCAGATATGCACCCCAGTAGAAGTATTTTGATACGAAACCGGTCGGGCATCTGATCATATCCATCCTACACTGCGCACAGCTACTTTTATCCTTATCTGAAGTGTGTGTGCCTTGATGCTAAGATTGCTTTTGCAGTGCTGCTTTCTTTTTTGGTGTGATAATGGTTTATTGAGAATCCCTTATTTGAGACTTTTGGGAGCTTATCCTTATTTTTGAAATTTTTAATAAATTTTTTATGCGATGAGGAGGTGTTTTTTCTTTTCTTTTTAATTTATACTGGTACACTGGATCCCCTGAGAACTCCAACTACCTCCAGGAATATCATCATCACTATCACCAGTTCCAGATCCCTGGTTCAATCAGAGTGGAAAGGTCCTACCGGAAAAGAGCTTTAGGAGTGCCTGGAGAGTTACCCCTGTAAGGCAATCGGCCTACGCAAGCCTTGAAGACCCCCCACCGTATGGTGAGATGTGGGTCTACTCCATCCGGTAAGGGCACAACTTATTTATTTCTACTGCTGATTTTGTCTGGAGATAATACACCGTTTACCATAAAGATTGATGTTCCCTGGGACTGTATAAACTTTATGCATACAAATTATTTATATGCACTAAATGGGACTTCATGGTTCATGACAACCATTGTTCTTTTCTACTTTGACACTTTATGAATATCACAGTTACTTGTTTTCATTCATGTGCAAAGTTTTTTACATTGTGGATTTCACTTCCCTGTTGATTGGAAATGTGGTTTGAGTCGATACACTCATTATTCACGATTTATTGATCCGGGTACTCACCTGATTGTGGGGGAGTCTCTTTGATCTCTTCATATGTACTCACTGTCCAAGTCTCATTGATTTTGTTGAGTCTGATATTGCCTTACAGGGCATTTGTGTTTTTATTGGCGCCACATTTTTCTTTATATTTTGTCTTACAGTTTTTCCATGTTGTGTCGGCAGCCTTACACACTATTTTTTACCAACACATTGTAATATAGCGCACTATTATATATATATTTTTAGAGCTGCTGGTTGAACTTTGAGCAGTTCTGAGATGCTTCTGGTCGAGGATGCAGCCGGTCCACGGCAGGATCTGGAGTGTGGGGTCTGGTATGTCAATCTGCCCAATTACAGGTCTAAATGAGCAGGGAATCTGCCGTGTCTTACATGGAGCTCCGCTAGTGTGCTTCCATTCCAGCCGCTCGCTAAGCCACGCCTCCCTCATTTATATTTTTTATATATTTATATTATTTGAGAGACATTTGGTTGGAAGTAGAACACAGCACATGTGTTTTATATATTTGAAGCACTATTTATGTATTTGTATGCACTGTTGATCATTTATATGGATCGATGCACTGTTTATCATTTATATGGATCTTGTCATCTAGAACTTTTGGATTAATTTTCCCTTAAAGGAGCAGCACACTTCCACATTATTGCTATTTAGGTTTTTGGTGGTTGAGCACACTTATCGGGTGGTTGCGGCAGCTTCACACACTTTATGCATAAATAAGACACATTTTAATATGATATAGCAGCACATGAGTTTATTCTATTTTACCTTTTCAAAAGAACAAGAGGTCTTGCAGATGTAGCAGTAAGGCCCCGTACACACGACCAAACATGTATGCTGAAACTGGTCCGCGGACCAGTTTCAGCATACATGTTCGGTCGTGTGTAGGCGCGAGCGGGCCGAATTCCAGCAAACATTTGCCCGCCGGGCCTTTTCCCAGCAGACAAATATTCCTGGACGTGTTTTAAAACCGTCCGCTGGAATCCTGCCCGCTCGGACATGTACGGTCGTCAGTACAGACCTACCGTACATGTCCGAGCGCCCGCCGTCCCTCGAAAGCGTCGAATGACTTTGACGCATGCGTGGAGGCCTTTAAATGGCAGGCCCGCCCACGTCGCCGCGTCATCGTCGCGGACACGCCCCGCGTATTGTTTACGCGCGGACTTCTGTACGATGGTTAGTAAAGCCATCGTACAGAAGCCCTCTGGCAGACATGTACAGTGAAAACGGTCCGACGGACCGGTTTCATCGTACATGTTTGCTCGTTAGTACCCGGCCTTAGAGGTATTGGACAAACCATTTAGCTGTACAGGGGTGCTTAAAATGATCAGTTTTTAACCATGTAAAATATTTTTCACCAAATTTTTTTTATTTTTGTAACTGCAGTGTCAGCCGAATGTTACATAGTTACATAGTAGATGAGGCTGAAAAAAGACACAAGTCCATCAAGTCCAACCTATGTGTGTGATTATATGTGGGTATTACCTTGTATATCCATGTATGTTGTGGTCGTTCCGTTTTTTTAGCTATCGAAGCCCCCCCCCCCCCTGCTGAGACCACTCCCTGTGGAAGGGAATTCCACATACTTGCTGCTCTTACATTAAAGAACCCTCTACGTAGTTTATGGTTAAACCACTTTTCTTCTTGTGTGGCCACGTGTCTTGTTATGAATAAACAATAAAGTACTAATGCGCTACCAACATGTTCAACAATAATTAATAATAATAAAGTGCTAAAAGTGCTAAAGTGAAAAATGTAAACATCAGCCAACTTCTGTAGTGTTGCCAACACCCATGAAATTGTATAAAATATTGAAGTAGCGCTAATTACTCTATAAATATGTGCTAAAAATAATATACTAAAAATGCAACAAATCTACTGAATATAATAAATAGTGTAGCACAACATATGTTCCAACAGACGATCACAGTCCATGTGAATAAAGTGTATAATAGACAACTTATAAGTCCATGTGTAAAGTGCGTGTGAAATAATATCCACGGATTACTCTGATGATCCAAAAAAATCAGTCTTTAACACAACGGGACAGTTGAAATTATAAACAAGATGGGGAAAGGGTTAGAGGGATTGGTAAGGGAGTCCCAATCTGCAGAGTAGTAAGTAGGTAACACAGAAACAATCCTCGTGTCCTCTCCCGATAGTACCAGCCTCTCACCTCATAGATGGACCCCAATGGGTCTAATCGTGCATCAAGCAATGGGTATCCAGCAGACGGTGATTCCTCTTTTCCTTGGTGAATCCTGGACAAAAGGACCACTTCATTTATCTCTCCAGTCTTCCCAACAATTTCCTAGAAAGTACAGCCTCCAGCTAATTTCACAGCCGAGCTTGTGATCACATGACCAGCCAACTTACTCCTTTCCTCCTCTGAGAGATGCAGTGGGGTAAGGGTAAGGGAAACTTTAAAGGGGTGGTTCCCCTAAAAATAAACTTTTGACATTGCATTTGCTACAATAATTACAATTAGAATCGGCTGTTTTTATTTAAAAAATACCTCCGTACGTAGCGTTTTCTATATTCGTTCCCACCGCCACTTCCGGGTACGATGCTGGCGGTGGGCGTTCCTAATTGATACCCGGAAGTGGCGGTGGGAACGAATATAGCAAACGCTACGTACGGAGGTATTTTTTAAATAAAAACAGCCGATTCTAATTGTAATTATTGTAGCAAATGCAATGTCAAAAGTTTATTTTTAGGGGAACCACCCCTTTAATTAAGGAAAAGTATACTTTCTTTCATAGAGGCTGTTTAGGGAAATTTGAAAAAATATGGAGAAGGTGGTTTGGTATCTTGGAGGTATGACGAGAAAGGAGAGGATTAACGTGTAAGAAGTAGGGGGGGGGGGAGTGGAGCATGGGGGCCAAGGGGGCGGATTTATTTATTTTTATTTTATTATTTATTTTTTCCTCTCAATACGGCTGGGGTTGTATGTTGTTTTTTTGTTGTATCTCTTTTTGGTTGTCTGTATATACAAATTTAAAAAGATGATTTGATTAAAAAAAAAAAACTCCCTCCCGCAAAAAATATTTATCCCTATTGTGGGGTCACCAGTACGGATTTGTAAATTTAAATCATATCCCCTCTCAAGCGTCTCTTCTCCAGTGCGAATAAGTTCAGTGCTTGCAACCTTTCTTCATAATTAATATCCTCCAGACCCTTTATTAGCTTTGTTTCCCTTCTTTGTACTCGCTCCATTTCCAGTACATCCTTCCTGAGGACTGGTGCCCAGAACTGGACAGCATACACTAGGTGCGGCCAAATCAGAGCCTTGTAGAGTGGGAGAATTATTGTTTTATCTCTGGAATTAATCCCTTTTTTAATGCATTCCAATATTCTGTTTGCTTTGTTAGCAGCAGCTTGGCATTGCATGCCATTGCTGAGCCTATCATCTACTAGGACCCCCAGGTCCTTTTCCATCCTAGATTCCCCCCAGAGGTTCTCCCCCTAGTGCAGTGATGGCCAACCTTGGCACCCCAGATGTTTTGGAACTACATTTCCCATGATGCTCAACTACATTGCATGAGCATCATGGGAAAAGTAGTTCTAAAACATCTGGAGTGTCAAGGTTCGCCATCACTGCCCTAGTGTATAGATTGCATTTGTATTTTTGCCACACAAATGCATTATTTAAAATTTTTCTACATTAAACCTCATTTGCCATGTAGTTGCCCACCCCATTCATTTGTTCAGATCTTTTTGCAAGGTTTACACATCCTGAGGAGAAGTTATTACCCTGCCTAGTTTAGTATCATCTGCAAATACAGGGATTTAACTGTTTACCTCATCCTCCAGGTCATTTATGAATGAATGAATGAATGAAAAACTTATATAGCGTGGAACATGCAAACCAAATCGCCTCTGGGCACTTGTTGTTCCTGTCTCCTTTGATATCAAAAGAGATGAGGAAGTGTCTGCGCTGTACAAAAACTGAACTATAAGGGGGATATAAAAATAAAAAAGGAGGGGAGTGAAGTGACAAAAAATCCGTGGACAGTGGGCCGTGAGATAATAAATATATTGACACAGTGGGGGTAACCCACAATAAGACGTGAAGTAAGTGTGGTCTAGCCTAAACAGTGTGTCTAAAACACGTATAAGGAATCTTCAAATTATCAATGATAAGTGAACAGTTCGAACAAAAAACTTCCCAAGCAATTAATAGAAATAAACAAAAATCCGATTTGGTAAAACTTGAAAAAAAGGAAGAAGTCTTGTGGACAGTTATCTAGTACAGTCCAACAAACAAATAAGGTGACTAATAAATAGATAAGTGAAAAAAATATTTAAATTATATATCACACTCAGGTGAATGGAGGTGCGTGCTTGGGTAGGTTCACACAACGTGTACCCTTCACCAATAGTGAATCAGAAGGCTTACCTCTCTGCTCACATACAAACCCTGAGACAATCACTGTACCAGCAGGATGTTAACTGGATCTCTGCTTATCTCGATCGTGGTGCATATATATAAAGATAATGGTGTGAAAGTTGTAGCTTTGTCTTCTTACAGGCAATAAGTAGACATAGTGCCCAAAATAAGTAGTGGCTGATTGTCCACTTACACTACTTACAAAAGTGTATGAGGAGCGTGTGCCTATCTCCACGAGCGCCGAGCTCGTATCCCAATCTTCTTCCAGCTGTCAGTTTCTCTTTAACAACATATGAGCCGTCCGCTCATGATGAGATGTATGGGCGGGGATGGAAGAAGAGAGGGGGGGCACATCGCATAAACCAGGCAGCAAATGAATTTAATAAAACAAAAAAGTAGGTAAAAGACTCACATGGGGCAGTCTCAGGGCGGTCCCGTAGCAACGAACGCCGCGCTCGTCCACCGTCCGTCGGATGCTGCTCCTACTGTGTACTCTGTGTTTCCCGACGCGTATTCGTCACACCACGTGACTTCATCAGGGGATGGTGAAATAGAGTACTAGGTCCTGTTTAAATAACGTCTCACTAATTGGGCATAGCAGCGGCCATTTTGTTGAAGTCCACGCCATGTATTGGCGAATCCCACGCCGGCGCCATTTTACCTGAGTCTCCTTACTTGTATTAAACTCCGCTGGGTAAACGAACGGAACGGAGGGGGAGCGATCAGGGGGGGGCTGGGTCGGACTGGGCAGCAGCTGGCTTATGCTTTGAGCAAGTATCCACAGGGGAAAAAACTATTTTAAAAAACCATTCGGTTAAATTCCAGTAGAACAAGGAAAATTTAATAAAAAAGAAATTATTATACTTCACTAGGGAAAGTAATTATAATAATGTGCATAATCCAGACCTGTTGAACATAAAAGTCTAATAAGACATCCGTAGGAGCGGTCGGGTTGGAGGCACACATATGGGCAAATGGTGGGCTATCACACACTATAATGCAGAGTTCTGCCCTAGCTCAAAGCCGATGTGCACTGCATTACTGATAGCGCGGTAGCAGGCAGGCTATGAAGAAAATATTAAAAATAAAAATGAAATTTTAAAAATATAAAAACACATAATTTTTAAAATAAAAGGGTGATGTATATTGAGAACCATATATAGGGGACTAGGCAATAAGAGCCTAATAAGGGAATGTTGAAGTGGTAGAGAAAGTCGGGGTATCTAGGCCCAAGGTGTATTACACCAGGTGTGAAAGGGGCTGATATTTTATGGTGATCGAAATAGAGCAGCACCTGACGCACAGCAGGTATAGATGGGATAGATAAAGGCACAGGGGTCTCAAACATATAATGCTCTACACGACATATACAGGATAGTATAAGAGAATACAAAGGGTCTAAAAATCGCTTAGGAAGCAGTTTAGGTCGAACTCAATGTTAAGACCTCTAGGTGTGAAAGTGTCCATATTGTAGATGTATTTCGATTCTAGTTGGCTGAGTGCCCTAACCTTATGGCCCCCCCGCCATGGTCTAGAATACGGGACTATCCCCCAAAATTTCAAATGTGTGGGGTCTTTATGGTGGACTTTGGCAAAGTGGCGAGAAACACTGTGATTAGCGAACCCCTTTTCTATATTTTTCACATGTTCTTTGATACGTATCCGTAAGAGTCTCTTTGTGCGGCCTACATATTGTAGTCCGCAGCTGCATTCGAGTGCATACACTGCTCCTTCTGTGTTGCAGCCAATGAAGTCCCTTATTTCGTACTCGGTGCTATTGCTATTAGACTTGAAGGTGGACACCTTTTTATTCGGACGTTTAGTATGTGTGCAAGCATAGCATCTCTTGCAAGGGAAAAAACCTTTTCCGGTGAAAAATGTGAACTGTTTCTTTGGTGGGTTAATAACGCTCTTCACTAGTTGGTCCCTCAATGTAGGGGCTCTCTTGTATGTAAATCTTGGTTTGTCAGGTAATACGTCTCGCAGGTCTTTATCACCTTTAAGGATATGCCAGTGTCTTTGGATAACTTTTTCAATTTTCTTATGTTGTATATTATAGTCCAATACAATAGGTACCAAATCTTGTCTGCTTGTTGCGATTTTGCTTTCCAGAAGTTTTTCTCTGGGTATTTTGGATACCTCTTCTATCTTTTGCTGGATGTATATATTGTCGTACCCCTTCTGCACAAATCTATCACCCAACTGTTTTGCTTGTTCCTGAAAAACATCCTGCTTGGTACAATTGCGTCGTAGGCGCATTAGTTGCCCTTTCGGAATATTAAAAAGCCAATTCTTGTGATGGCAGCTGGTAAGGGGAAGGTAGCTGTTTCTGTCAACATTCTTAAAAAAGGTTTTGGTATCGAAGGTTGCATTATTCCTGGAGATTTCCAAATCTAAAAAAGCTATATTTTGTTCTTCAATTTGCCAGGTAAGTTTGATGTTTCTGGTATTCTTGTTTAGATTCTCCAGGAAATTCCCCAATGATTGATGATCGCCTCTCCACAAGATAAAGATGTCATCAATATATCTTTTATATAGCAAAAGATCTGCAGGTTGATGAGTAAATATCACTTCTTCCTCCCATTGAGACATGAACAATCCTGCCACGCTCGGGGCAAATTTTGCCCCCATCGCCACTCCAGTCCGTTGTTGGTAGTACTGGTCATTGTACCATAAGTGACTGTGTTTTAGGCAAAAGTCTAAACACTTGATGATGTACTTCCTTTGTACACAGGGAAGGTCGGTGTAGTTCCGAAGTCCCCATTTCGTGGCGTCACAAGCTAAGTGGTGAGGAATAATAGAATACAATGAGGAGACGTCGGCCGTGGCCATTAATAGAGGTCCGTTTTCATTCAGTCCGGCTAACAGTTGCAGCATTTCCTTTGTGTCTTTTAGGTATGCGCGTGTATGCTGCACGGCCTGTTGTAGGTACCGATCTATATATTGTCCAAGTCTGGCTGTTATTGAATCAATGCCGTTAACAATGGGTCTGAAGGGAGGGTTTTCTTTATCTTTGTGGATCTTGGGCAAGGCGTAGATGATGGGGGTCCTGCAAGCTTCAGGGATCAGATATTTTGCTTCTTTTTTGTCCAAGACTCCTTTTTTGAGGCCCAAGTGTATGACTTGTTCAAGTTCTTTTCTCCATTTGAACATCGGATTTCTTGACATTAGACTGTAGGTCTCAGGGTCATTGAGGAGTTTAAGCATCCCTTTGTGGTATTGTTCCGTGGTCAGTAACACTATTCCCCCACCTTTATCCGAAGGTCGGATCACGAGATTTTTATTGGTTCTGAGTTTCTTAATACCGATCTTCATGGATTTGGGTTCTTCTATTTTCTTGATCGCTAGTTTTTTTATTTCATTTGTCACCATATTTCTAAATACTTCAATGTGTTGAATTTAGAAATATGGTGACAAATGAAATAAAAAAACTAGCGATCAAGAAAATAGAAGAACCCAAATCCATGAAGATCGGTATTAAGAAACTCAGAACCAATAAAAATCTCGTGATCCGACCTTCGGATAAAGGTGGGGGAATAGTGTTACTGACCACGGAACAATACCACAAAGGGATGCTTAAACTCCTCAATGACCCTGAGACCTACAGTCTAATGTCAAGAAATCCGATGTTCAAATGGAGAAAAGAACTTGAACAAGTCATACACTTGGGCCTCAAAAAAGGAGTCTTGGACAAAAAAGAAGCAAAATATCTGATCCCTGAAGCTTGCAGGACCCCCATCATCTACGCCTTGCCCAAGATCCACAAAGATAAAGAAAACCCTCCCTTCAGACCCATTGTTAACGGCATTGATTCAATAACAGCCAGACTTGGACAATATATAGATCGGTACCTACAACAGGCCGTGCAGCATACACGCGCATACCTAAAAGACACAAAGGAAATGCTGCAACTGTTAGCCGGACTGAATGAAAACGGACCTCTATTAATGGCCACGGCCGACGTCTCCTCATTGTATTCTATTATTCCTCACCACTTAGCTTGTGACGCCACGAAATGGGGACTTCGGAACTACACCGACCTTCCCTGTGTACAAAGGAAGTACATCATCAAGTGTTTAGACTTTTGCCTAAAACACAGTCACTTATGGTACAATGACCAGTACTACCAACAACGGACTGGAGTGGCGATGGGGGCAAAATTTGCCCCGAGCGTGGCAGGATTGTTCATGTCTCAATGGGAGGAAGAAGTGATATTTACTCATCAACCTGCAGATCTTTTGCTATATAAAAGATATATTGATGACATCTTTATCTTGTGGAGAGGCGATCATCAATCATTGGGGAATTTCCTGGAGAATCTAAACAAGAATACCAGAAACATCAAACTTACCTGGCAAATTGAAGAACAAAATATAGCTTTTTTAGATTTGGAAATCTCCAGGAATAATGCAACCTTCGATACCAAAACCTTTTTTAAGAATGTTGACAGAAACAGCTACCTTCCCCTTACCAGCTGCCATCACAAGAATTGGCTTTTTAATATTCCGAAAGGGCAACTAATGCGCCTACGACGCAATTGTACCAAGCAGGATGTTTTTCAGGAACAAGCAAAACAGTTGGGTGATAGATTTGTGCAGAAGGGGTACGACAATATATACATCCAGCAAAAGATAGAAGAGGTATCCAAAATACCCAGAGAAAAACTTCTGGAAAGCAAAATCGCAACAAGCAGACAAGATTTGGTACCTATTGTATTGGACTATAATATACAACATAAGAAAATTGAAAAAGTTATCCAAAGACACTGGCATATCCTTAAAGGTGATAAAGACCTGCGAGACGTATTACCTGACAAACCAAGATTTACATACAAGAGAGCCCCTACATTGAGGGACCAACTAGTGAAGAGCGTTATTAACCCACCAAAGAAACAGTTCACATTTTTCACCGGAAAAGGTTTTTTCCCTTGCAAGAGATGCTATGCTTGCACACATACTAAACGTCCGAATAAAAAGGTGTCCACCTTCAAGTCTAATAGCAATAGCACCGAGTACGAAATAAGGGACTTCATTGGCTGCAACACAGAAGGAGCAGTGTATGCACTCGAATGCAGCTGCGGACTACAATATGTAGGCCGCACAAAGAGACTCTTACGGATACGTATCAAAGAACATGTGAAAAATATAGAAAAGGGGTTCGCTAATCACAGTGTTTCTCGCCACTTTGCCAAAGTCCACCATAAAGACCCCACACATTTGAAATTTTGGGGGATAGTCCCGTATTCTAGACCATGGCGGGGGGGCCATAAGGTTAGGGCACTCAGCCAACTAGAATCGAAATACATCTACAATATGGACACTTTCACACCTAGAGGTCTTAACATTGAGTTCGACCTAAACTGCTTCCTAAGCGATTTTTAGACCCTTTGTATTCTCTTATACTATCCTGTATATGTCGTGTAGAGCATTATATGTTTGAGACCCCTGTGCCTTTATCTATCCCATCTATACCTGCTGTGCGTCAGGTGCTGCTCTATTTCGATCACCATAAAATATCAGCCCCTTTCACACCTGGTGTAATACACCTTGGGCCTAGATACCCCGACTTTCTCTACCACTTCAACATTCCCTTATTAGGCTCTTATTGCCTAGTCCCCTATATATGGTTCTCAATATACATCACCCTTTTATTTTAAAAATTATGTGTTTTTATATTTTTAAAATTTCATTTTTATTTTTAATATTTTCTTCATAGCCTGCCTGCTACCGCGCTATCAGTAATGCAGTGCACATCGGCTTTGAGCTAGGGCAGAACTCTGCATTATAGTGTGTGATAGCCCACCATTTGCCCATATGTGTGCCTCCAACCCGACCGCTCCTACGGATGTCTTATTAGACTTTTATGTTCAACAGGTCTGGATTATGCACATTATTATAATTACTTTCCCTAGTGAAGTATAATAATTTCTTTTTTATTAAATTTTCCTTGTTCTACTGGAATTTAACCGAATGGTTTTTTAAAATAGTTTTTTCCCCTGTGGATACTTGCTCAAAGCATAAGCCAGCTGCTGCCCAGTCCGACCCAGCCCCCCCCTGATCGCTCCCCCTCCGTTCCGTTCGTTTACCCAGCGGAGTTTAATACAAGTAAGGAGACTCAGGTAAAATGGCGCCGGCGTGGGATTCGCCAATACATGGCGTGGACTTCAACAAAATGGCCGCTGCTATGCCCAATTAGTGAGACGTTATTTAAACAGGACCTAGTACTCTATTTCACCATCCCCTGATGAAGTCACGTGGTGTGACGAATACGCGTCGGGAAACACAGAGTACACAGTAGGAGCAGCATCCGACGGACGGTGGACGAGCGCGGCGTTCGTTGCTACGGGACCGCCCTGAGACTGCCCCATGTGAGTCTTTTACCTACTTTTTTGTTTTATTAAATTCATTTGCTGCCTGGTTTATGCGATGTGCCCCCCCTCTCTTCTTCCATCCCCGCCCATACATCTCATCATGAGCGGACGGCTCATATGTTGTTAAAGAGAAACTGACAGCTGGAAGAAGATTGGGATACGAGCTCGGCGCTCGTGGAGATAGGCACACGCTCCTCATACACTTTTGTAAGTAGTGTAAGTGGACAATCAGCCACTACTTATTTTGGGCACTATGTCTACTTATTGCCTGTAAGAAGACAAAGCTACAACTTTCACACCATTATCTTTATATATATGCACCACGATCGAGATAAGCAGAGATCCAGTTAACATCCTGCTGGTACAGTGATTGTCTCAGGGTTTGTATGTGAGCAGAGAGGTAAGCCTTCTGATTCACTATTGGTGAAGGGTACACGTTGTGTGAACCTACCCAAGCACGCACCTCCATTCACCTGAGTGTGATATATAATTTAAATATTTTTTTCACTTATCTATTTATTAGTCACCTTATTTGTTTGTTGGACTGTACTAGATAACTGTCCACAAGACTTCTTCCTTTTTTTCAAGTTTTACCAAATCGGATTTTTGTTTATTTCTATTAATTGCTTGGGAAGTTTTTTGTTCGAACTGTTCACTTATCATTGATAATTTGAAGATTCCTTATACGTGTTTTAGACACACTGTTTAGGCTAGACCACACTTACTTCACGTCTTATTGTGGGTTACCCCCACTGTGTCAATATATTTATTATCTCACGGCCCACTGTCCACGGATTTTTTGTCACTTCACTCCCCTCCTTTTTTATTTTTATATCCCCCTTATAGTTCAGTTTTTGTACAGCGCAGACACTTCCACATCTACACAGTATCAATTCTTTTGTCTTGAGAGGACAACACTCTTGGTGTTTGCTGCAGTATTCACGCCCACTTACCCCACTGTCCCTTTCTCTGGCCCACTCCCCTTCACTTTTATCCCATACAGCGCAGGAGCCCACCCAATACATTGATCAAAAGAGATGAGTTTTGATCTTTCTCCTGAACGCTAAGTGATTTTCCTCCAACCGAATGCTGGTTGGTAAAGCGTTCCATAGTCTGGGACCCTGGACCACGAATCTTCTTTCTCCTTTGGACTTGTAATTGGCTTTTGGTATTTGGAGCAAATTTTGGTTGGTGGATCGCAGAACACGATTGGAGTTGTGAGCTTTTATTTTTTCGCATAGATAATGGGGAGCATTCCCATGGATACATTTATGCGTTAGACAGAGTGCGTTAAAAACAATTCTGTCTTTAATTGGCAACCAATGAAGGGCTCTCAGTGAAGGTGAGATTGATTCCCAGGGTTTTTTCCCAGTCACTAGTCTGGCGGCCGTATTTTGAACGACTTGCAGAGGAGCGATTTGGTACTTTGGGAGTCCGAGGTAAAGGGCGTTTGCATAATCCAATCTGGAGTTTACAATTGCTCCCACCACGGCCGCTATGTCTTCTTTCGGAATGAAAGGAGTGAGTTTGCGTAGTAGGCGCAGCAGATGGTGAGATCCGCTGACTACTGACCCTATGTGTGCGTCCATTGTCATGTAGGAGTCGAAGATGACCCCGAGACTTTTGACTTTGGCGCTAGGGGTGATGATTTTGCCCAAAATGGGCAGAGGTATGCAGGTTGTTGCAGGTTGATTCCTACGCTTGGCGTGAAACAGGAGAAGTTCTGTTTTCGCTCCGTTGAGTTTAAGATAACTCTTTGTCATCCAATTCTCTATCGAAGAGAGGCATGTCTCTAGATTGAGATGGTGATCCTTTTTGTTGCAAATGCGGAAATACAGTTGCGTGTCATCTGCATATGAGTGATAAAGCAGTTTTTGGCTTCTGATGATTTCAAAAAGAGGACGAAGATAGATGTTGAACAGCACTAGCGATAGATGCGATCCTTGAGGGACTCCGTACGATACCGTACGTTTCTCAGAGGTGAAAGGTCCCAATTTCACTGTTTGTGATCGGTTTTCCAAAAAAGAGGCGAACCAAGGTAAATCACCTTCTGTGACTTTGGCTACGTCAGCTAACCGAGTCAGTAACAGTTTGTGTTCTACAGTGTCGAAGGCAGCGCTCAGGTCCAGCAGAACCAGGAGACAAGATTCTCCTTCGTCTGCGGCCTCGAGAGCGCCATCCCATATTTTGAGCAATGCTGCTTCCGTACCGTGTCCGGGGCGGAAACCCGATTGAAATGGATCAAGTAGGTTATGGGTATCTAGATGCTGTTGCAGCTGTTGTACCACAACTTTCTCCATTACCTTGGAGAGGACGTTTAGGCCTGTTATGGGACGGCGATGAAGTGGGTCCTTGGGGTCTAGGGTGGGTTTCTTCAAGATGGGCTGAATTATGCCCTCTTTCAACTGGGAGGGCACTATACCTTCCTTGAAGGACTGATTTACAAGCTGCGTGATAGGAGGTGCCAAGATGTCGGCGCATTCCTTCAGCAGTTTGGTGGGAATGATATCATTTGGCGCTGTGCTGTTTCGCAAAGTACCGATGATATTTTTAGTGGCATCGATGGAGATCGGTTCTAGAGTGAACTTTCCTAATTGTGGTGAATTTCTGTGGGTATTATGTGAATGATTGCAGGGGGGGTTGAGGGGGGTATTTTGTTGAATGCTTTCCCGGATTCCCTCAATTTTATTAATGAAGTAATCCGACAATTCATTGCAGAACTCTTGGGTGTCTGAATTGGGGGCTTCAAGACAGACGGGATTCATGGTCTAAATGTCCACCTTGAAGAGTTCGCGGGGGCGGTTTAGGGCGCTGTTGATAGCCTTGGAAAAATTATTTTTCTTGGCTATGAAAAGTTTATAATGGTATTTTCTTGTTATAGCCTTGTAGATGATGAGGTTTTCTTCTGAAGCGTTTCTTTTCCAGGCGGCTTCCGCCCTTCTGCGCTCTTGCTTCAGTAACGATAGCTGGTTGTTGAACCAGCTAGAGGTGTTTTTCCGGATGCAGGTTTTTCGTTTCGGCGCTATTAAGTCGGCTGACTGTAATAGGGCTGCATTTATGGCACTCAGAGTTTCTGAAGGGTTCCGAGTGGAGCTTCTTCTGACATCTAGTCCAGTGTGTTGTCACTGGTTTTGATGTTTTTGTTAAGGGGGGGATTTTGGAAATTATGAATTTAATTGCATGGTGATCTGAACATGGCAACGGTTCATTTTCCAAGACGTTTATTTCCAGATCTTGTCTGAAAATAAGATCGAGCGTGTGACCTGAAGTATGTGTGGGCCCACATACTAATTGCTGTAGCCCTAATCCTTCCAGGTGGTCAATACAGGCGTCGGCAACGGGGTTTTGTGAGGAGTTGACCCAAAGGTTGAAATCCCCGAGCAGCAAAAGATGTTTGCTGTTAAGGGTGTAAGTGGAGATAAACTCCGTTAATGATGGCAGAAGCTGCGATTTTGGGCCAGGCGGTCTGTAGCAGAGTAGAATACGGACGGTCTCCTGGGAATTTGTTTGTAGTTGTAGAGTAAGGGTTTCCATGAATGGAAGGGGATTTTGAAGGGCTGGTTTAGTGATCGCAAGGTGATTCTTGTGAATCACTGCCAGGCCTCCTCCTCTTTGCCCTATTCTGTTTTCAGTTATGATACGATAGTTTGTTGGCACCAATTCTCCGAGAATGGTGTTACAGTCGGCTGTGAGCCAGCTCTCTGTAATGAATAGACAGTCTAAATCGTATTGTAGAATGAAATCGTGGATTTCTAGTCGGTGTTTTACCGCCGATCTTGTGTTGATCAAAGCACATAACATGTGCTTAGGCTTGGGTAAATGGCTGAAATTCTTGACAGTCGATCGTCGATCGATTTTCAATAATCGCTCAATTCTTAGGGCGCTTTTGGTGATGGCTGGTAGTATTGCGGCAAAATGCCTCAGACCCCAAATGGTTTTCGCGGAATACCGAAGCTTAACCATGGTCGCCAAACACCATGCGGGAGGGGGGGGGTGGGGAGGTTTTTTAGGGGTGATGGAGGGGAGATTAACTTAATCCTCCCTCCTGGCTTGGTCCAGAGGAAGGCAAAAAACCCAGGCCGAGCTGTGCCAATCTGCTGCGGCAGGGGAAAAAATTCCTTCCTGACCCCTTGAGAGGCGATCGGGCAGAGCCCTGGATCAAGTTCTGCTTGTATTGAGAGGGGGGGGAGGTGATGAGGGGCACCCTTGTTGCTGGGTGTAGCAGATGGTCACTGATCAGGCAGCAGGAACCAGGCTGGGGGCTGCCTGTTGGGTGGATTGGTTCTGCTGTGGAGGCCTTGATCGCTGGCTAGGAAGAGCGCCGGGAAAGCGCAGGTATCCTTCTGGGGCCGGGGGGGGGGGGTTTCAGGATGGTCTTGGCTGAGATTGCCAGGTGTGGGAGGCGGTGCGCCGCTAGGTCGCGGGTGAAGCCGCGGTCTTTCCTAGATCGCGGCTGCCGCGGCTCTCCACAGGCCGGCGCGGATGTCCGAAGAGGTGCGGAAAACAGCAGGGGGTTGCGGCGGGAAGGTGGTGGGGGGGATCCCTTGGTTATGGATGGTGATGTGGGGGTCTAGCAGAGGGGGTAAGGAGAAGGGGAGAGCCGTACTAGTCGGGTTTATTCGGCGGCTTGTCCTGAAAAGGACGGCCGCCAACGATCCCAATAGATGGCCCTGAGAGCAGGCTTACCTGTGGTCTTCCCTGGAGAGGGGGCGAAGGGGGGAGCCAGGGGACGTCAGGGTAGGCCGGGGGGAAGCCAGGTAGTAAGTCTGCGAAGGAGAGCTGGAGAGCAGACAGCAGTGTCAGGGGGGGGAACAGAGGCTGAGCTAGGGGTGAAACCCTGCCTGTCTGGCTCCAGGAGCCGTACGTCCTACTGCTAGGATCCGCACGCCGATTACTACTGGAGCTCAGTTCTAGCCCTGAACAAAAATAAATAGGATTGGTCCCAGCACAGAACCCTGGGGGACACCATTACCCACCCCTAACAATTCTGAGTATTCCCCATTTAGCGTAGCCCTCTGAAATTGCCCTTGTAGCCAGGTTTCAATCCATGTACTCACCCTATGGTCCATGTCAACGGACCTTATTTTGTACAGTAAACGTTTATGAGGAACTGTGTCTAATGCTTTTGCAAACTCCATCTGGAAAAAGACGTGGTGTCGCTACACCATGTCTACGGGCCTTCCTTTATCTAGATGGCAGCTCACCTCCTTATAGAAGGTTAATAGATTGGTTTGGCAAGAACGATTCTTTATGAATCCATGCTGATTACTGCTAATGATACTGTTTTCATTACTAAAATCTTGTATATAGTCCCTTATCATCCCCTCCAAGAGCTTGCATACTATAGATGTTAGGCTAACTGGTCTGTAATTCCCAGGGGTGTTTTTTGGGCCCTTTTTAAATATTGGTGCCACATTGGCTTTTCTCCAATCCGCTGGTACCATTCCAATCAGTAGACTCTCAGTAAAAATTAGGAATAATGGTCTGGCAATTACTTGAGTGAGTTCCCTAAGTACCCTCGGGTGCAAGCCATCTGGTCCTGGTGATTTATTAATGTTAGGTTTCCCAAGCCTAATTCTATCCTCTGTTAGCCATGAGGGTGCTTCCTGTGATGTGTCATGAGGATAAACACTGCAGTTTTGGTTACTAAAGCCCCCCTGATTCCCTTGTGAAGACTGAGGAGAAGAATACATTCAATACCTTTGCCATCTCCCCATCCTTTGTAACCAGATGTCCTTTCGTTACATACTTTTAGAATTTCTTGTGATTTTTTTTTGCTCTCCTCCGCTATGTGTCTCCTGTTCTATCTTAGCCACCGTGTCATCATCGCGGCGACGGCGCGACACGTCATCGCGAGGGGATTTCGGCGCGGATTTCGATCCTATGGTGAGTACACTCCATCGGATCCAAATCCGCTGAAATCCTCGAGAGGATTTATCCGCGGAAACGGTCCGCTGGACCATATCCGCGGATAAATCCTCTCGTGTGTACTAGGCCTTAGATTCATCCCTTGGGAGCTCTACCCATAAGGATTCCACCTCCTCCCTAGCTCCCTTGGTGATGTCATCTCTCACATTCACTTGAACATTATTCTTAATATATAGACATCCCCCTTTATTACCCTCTCTGAACCTGCAATGAAGAGAATGGTTGCCAGCCAATGATGAGAAGTGTTGAAAGAGGTCTCTGAAATTCCCACAAAATCCAAATCCTCCTCGTACAACAGTATCTCTAGTTCACCCATCTTGTCCGCCAGGCTCCTGGCATTGGTGAACATGCCTCATTGTTTAGACCGGTCACATACTATCTTCTTTTTGGGAGTTTCGAGATTTAAACTAAGACTTGTTACTATACTTACCTTGGTTTTATGTGCTTTAGTCAACCTACCACCAATGCCCCCAATACTACCCTCTGGAATATGTTCCGCGCTGACTATCTCTACCTCTGAACCCTCCTACCCATAGCCTAGTTTAAAAACCCCTCTAACTTTTTGGCCATCTTTACTCCCAGCAGATCTGCACCCTCCTCATTTAGGTGCAGTCTGTCCCTTCTATAATACTGGTCATCGACTTAAAAGGTAGTTCTTCTGAGAATAATAACAACTAGCTTCCTGACACTAATACTCAGCAATACACTACACTACACAGGTACTCACCAAGACAATACACAGGTACTTGCAGACCAGGTGCACTCACAGACCCGCATGCACCCACAGACCACATGCACTCGCAGAGCACTCAGGTACTCACGACACTAAGGTACTCACGACACTCAGGTACACCCGACACTCATGTACTCCCAATACTCTGGTACTTCTAATACTCTGGTACTCCCAATACTCTGGTACACACAATGCTCAGGATAATTCTCCCACTCTACAAGGTCCGGCCACACCTGGAGTATGCTGTCTATTTCTGGGCACCAGTCCTCAGGAAGGATGTACTGGAAATGAAGCGAGTAGGCGGATGCAGCATTGGTCCGATGCTGCATCTGTCCTCTGCCGCCTCTGCACTGAGAACAAAGCAATTGAACATTGCCGATGGCCTGGTTCTCATAGGTCCCTGAGCAGAGAGCTGCTGACTGTAAATCAGCAGATCTTCCCGCTCTGCTTCTTCACGTTCACTGTAGCACTGAGCTGTGGAGGGGTGGGGAGTGGCCGTCTCAGCGGCTCGCTGAGAGGCTGAGACGGGCATCGGTCCAGGCACCTGGCAGATCCAGACTCCCATTGTCGGGATGACGATGTGCCTGGAATGATTTTTGTGAGGTCAGCAAAGAGCAGACTTCAGACTGCTCTTTGCTGAAAACCTGTGACCCATAGGAGAAGCCCAGCCAAACAAGCTCTGGCTGGACTTCTCTTTTAATACCTCTGTAGCAGTCTAACAATCTGGACCGACACTGTGAAGTTTTCTATAAATTTTAAACACTGCAAACCAGCTTTCAGGCTAAAGAAACAGCTGGATAGACCAAGCTTTTTACATTTAAAATGTATCTTTTTTTCCCCTTTATATTGCTCTGATAAGAAAAGTGTGGAATTTCTGGATCCTTTCATATTTTGGCAATAACAGCCTGCTGAAATTACTTAAAATTTGCCTTTGTATATGGCCATGCTATTAGCAGTACCCAGTTATTGATGTTGCAGACTTAAAGCGGAGCTCCACCCAAAAGCGGAAGCTCCACTTGTTTGCTTCCTCCCATTCTCCGCTGCCATGTTTGGCAAATTCTGGGGGGATCGTTTCCACTTCCGGGAGACCTCGGAAGTTTGCCCCACCTTCCTTCTTCCCCCGCCGCTGGGCCATTCAGAAAGCACAGCGTGCTTCATGCATGTGCAGTAGGGAACCAGCTGTGAAGCCACAAGTCTACACTGCCGGTTTCCCTTACAACGAATGCAGCATCAGCAGCACCCGAGAGCCGATCAGAAAATCGGCTGTCCCAGAAAGCTGTGGGACTATTCACAAAGCGCAGTGCAACTTGCGCATGCGCAGTGGGATGCCGGCTGTGAAGCAGTCAAAGCCCGCTTTTTAAAGTAAACATGCTGACACCTGGACCCGAAGATGGCCAAAGAGCCGACTCTGGTGAGGACAACGATTGATCCCTGGACAGGTAAATGTCCTATTATTAAAAGTCAGCAGCTACAGTATTTTTAGCTGCTGACTTGAAATTTTTGTGGAATCGGTTTTCCAGACCCCTTTGAATATACATACACTATGGGGAAGATACACATAGATCTGCACCGGCGCAGCGTATCTGAGATACGCTACGCCGCCGTAACTTACCTGGCTTTGGTTTGAATCCTCAACTAATTCACGCCGTACGTTACGGCGGCGTAGTGTATCTCTCGCGGCGTATGGGCGCGGAATTCAAATGCGGCGGGTAGGGGGCGTGTTTCATTTAAATGAAGCACGTCCCCGCGCCGAACGAACTGCGTATGCGCCGTCCCTAAAATTTCCCGCCGTGCATTGCGCTAAATGACGTCGCAAGGACGTCATTGGTTTTGACGTGAACGTAAATTGCGTCCAGCCCCATTCATGGACGACTTACGCAAACAAAATAAAATTTTCAAAATTATACGCGGGAACGACGGCCATACTTAACATTGAGTACGCCACCAGATAGCAGCTTTAACTATACGCCGGAAAAAGCCGAACGGAAACGACGTAACAAAATGCGACGGCCGCTCGTACGTTCGTGGATCGTCGGAAATAGCTAATTTACATACTCGACGCAGATTACGACGGGAACGACACCTAGCGGACGCCGAAAAATTGCATCTAAGATCCGAAGGCGTACGAAGACGTACACCTGTCGGATCTAACCCAGATGCCGTCGTATCTTGTTTTTAGGATTCAAAACAAAGATACGACGCAGGAATTTTGAAATTACGCCGGCGTATCAATAGATACGCTGGCGTACTTTCTTTGTGGATCTGCCCCCATATTGCCAAAAATATTGGAATGCCTGTCTTTAGACGCACATGAACTTTAATGGCATCCCGGTCTTAGTCTGTAGGGTTCAATATTGAGTTGGCCCACCCTTTGCAGCTATAACAGCTTCAACTCTTCTGGGAAGGCTGTCCACAAGGTTTAGGAATGTGTCTATGGGAATGTTTGACCATTCTTCCAGAAAAGCATTTGCAAGGTCAGGCACTCATGTGGACAAGAAGGCCTAGCTTGCAGTCTCCGCTCTAATTCATCCCAAAGGTGTTCTAACCGGTTTAGGTCAGGAAGGGATGCAGGCCCAGCAGCTTTCCTCATTAGAGCCCTGCAGGTGCACAGCTGATTGATAATTATAAAACCACTCCCATTAGACTCACTTTCTCACATGCATATAGACAAATACACAGGGATTCCTTCAGAATAACAAAAGGTAGGAATCTGCAACAAAGTTTGTTAAAATCCTTGCAATGTACATAGATCACCTAGAGGGGGATGTTTTTTCTCAACAAAAGTGGAGTTATGCTTTAAGACAGGGCTTTTTTTCAGCGGGAATGCGGGGGAACGCAGTTCCGGCACCTTCTGGACTGACTGTATGTAATGTCAAGGGGTGCTGGGATGTGCTGCAGGTATTGATGCTCACTGCTGACAGATCTTTTCTAGCTGGAGGGCATCTATTTTTGCAGGGGGTCTATTGTTGCTGAGGAGGTCTGGTGTTGGTGGTGGGAGACCTATTGTTGCTGGGGGGTCAGTTGTTTCTGAAGGAAATCTACTGTTGGGAGAGGGGTCTATTGTTGATGGCTGCCAGAGAGTCTATTAATGCTGGCTGTGCGGAGATCTGTTGATGGGGAATTTTGTTGTGGGTGGTACATTGTTAGGGGGATCTATTGTTGCTGGCTGAAGGGGAAACCAAATTCCATACAATTGACTTAGCACAACAAAATTATACTTGGTTCTGTATTGTCTAAAAGGGGTGGTACTGGGAGGTGGGTAGGGGATGGAACCAAGGGACGTTGCTCGGAGGTGGGTAGGAGCAGAGAAAACAAGTGACTTGGAAAAGGGGAGTTCCTGCACCTATTGTCTGAGAAAAAAAGCCCTGCTTAAAGACATCAGTATACCAAGACATTTTGGACAATTTCATGTTTCCAAATTTGTGGGAACAGTTTAGGGATGGCCCCTTGTGGCACCGCCCCTTATCAATTTAAGAACTGTCATCAGAGACCATGGTTTGGAGTGGTCGCCCACAGCATATATGGACTTGGATATTCAAGCTTCCACTTAGACGTTTTACATTACTCACTTTCAGATAGATCTATTTTTGTTTTGCTAGATGGCACCAAATCGTTCTATATGTTTTAGCCATTATCACTCTTTTATGAAGTGTATCTGCCTCTGTTAAACCATGTGTGGCTAAATCACTCCAATACCTACTGGTTACATTCACTCCTTCTTATTCTGGCTCCTATCCATTGTGCTATTCATGGATATTTGGGCCCTCTGCATGTCCTCTAGCGATTTTTTTAATCCATTACAATTCTGTTCATCGGAACCCCCTTGAAGAAGACTATGCAAGTTGAAATGCGTAGGAGTTACTACTGGGCTTTCAGCCCTTATGACAGATTTACAGTAACAATGTTTTTTTTTCTTTATAAATTGTTTTGGGGGGAGGGGGAAGGATCTGGAGGCCTCCTTGTTAAATTAAGCTTTCAGATTCCGATAAGCCCTCTGCCTGCAGACCCTCACAACCACTGTCCAAGGTTGTCAGGAAGAGGCCCTTGTCCCAATCAACAAGGGGACAAGGTGCTTTGGGGTTGGGGGGGCAGATTTGATATAACCTTTCCCTCTCCCCAAATATGTATTTTCAATATATGCAGCTCCAACATGCAGTGGAAGTCCAGGGCAACACTAGTGAGTTGAAGCGGTCCCTGACCTTGATTTTTAATCAAATGCAACAGACGCATATAAAGGCTTTGGCCCGGATTCACAAAGCACTTGCGCCGACGTATCTCGATATACGCCGCGTAAGTGCAAATATGCGCCGTCGTATCTGTCTGCCGTGCCCACAAAACTAAGATACGCCTAAAAACAGGCTTCATTCCACCGACGTAACTTGCCTACGCTGGCGTAGAGTGGGTGTATATTTACGCTGGACGCATGTGGCGCTCCCATTGATTTTCTATTCCAATATGCAAATGAGGGAGATAGGCCGATTCACAATCGTACTTGCACCCGACGCAGGCTACGACTGGTGCGTGTAAGTTGTACGTACGGCGTAAAGTTATGCCCCATAAAGGAGGTGTAACTCAGCAGCATCCATGCAAAGGGCTGCACCAGGGAACACAAGCCCGCGTATTTTCCGTAGTTTATGTTGGACGTGAATATGACTAGGTGTAGGTTACGTTCACGCCGTAGGCAGTGATCCGGCGTATCTTAGGCAGTTGTTCCGACGTGATTGTGAGCATGCGCACTGAGATGCGTCCACGGGACGGCGCATGCGCTGTTCGTTATCTGTCTGGCGCTCGACCCATCATTTGCATGGGGTCACGCCTCATTTGCATAGCTCACGCCCACTTCCACCTACGCCGGCTTACGCCTAGGAAACCCAGCGCAGTTTTGGGTTTCTGTTAGTTGCATTTCTCAAAGATTATTCTTGTGGCAAAAGCTGGGAATATGATGTTTGTCCTTTGATGGAGGATGATTGGGAGGCTGCCTTGCATGCTATCCTGCTAAGCTTTCTTAACATATCACAGAGGATTATCCAATTGAAAAGCCTACTGCAACACCATTACACTCTAAACTTTTTAAAATGTGCACAGTAGAGATCCATTATGCTATCTGTTAAGTTGTCCCAAGCTCCACCTTTACTGGACTGGGGTGGTGGGGACCTTTAACAGGGTTTCTCAATCCAAAAATCAGGTAGACCCAAAGCAATGTATTTTTGGAATCTTGGAAAACCTTGAGGTACAGTAATTTACCAGAAAGACTGGTTCTAGAGCTTAGTTTTAGGCTCACAAACTTATCTTAATATGTATATTGGAAGCCTGATAATTCCCCCACATTATTGGAGTAGATTTGACATGTAGTAGATACTCTCCGGCTAGAGGATTATACTGTAGAGTATATATATCAACACAGAGGCTTCCCAGATCAGCTTGAAAACATTTGGTCAAAGTGGCTGGATACGCCAGGCTTTACTCCACTAGGCCTAGTGGTTGGTGGGCTGGAAATTCATGGTGGAAATGGTGGCCTTGGTTGAATTTCTTTTTGCTTAGATTTTTGCCAATCACTGTATGTTCCTTTGTAACTCGATTACTTGACTCTATGGGCTAGATTCAGTAAGAAGCGCCTATCTTTAGACGGGCGTAGCGTATCCCATATATACTATGCCGCCGTAACTTTGAGAGGCGAGTCCCGTATTCTGAAAGAATTTGCGCCCGAAGTTACGGCGGCGTAGCGTATATGGGCGGGCGTAAGCCCGGCTAATTCAAATGTGGAAGAGGTTGGCGTGTTTTATGTAAATTAATCGTGATCCCCACGTAAATGACGCTTCGAACCAACGGCGCATGCGCCGTCCGTGGACGTATCCCAGTGCGCATGCTCCAAATCACGTCGCAAATAGTCAATGCTTTCGACGTGAGCGTAACTTACTCCCAGCCCCATTCATGGACGAGTTACGCAAACAACGTAAAATGTGAAAAATTCGTATCTACTGATACGCCGTCGTAACTGTACCTGAATCTAGCTATATATTGATATTCTTAAGATGTCATTTGGATGAGTATGCAATGTATCTTGTATTTTGTAATGACTACTCTGGATCTATATACATTTTTAATAAAGTTCTTTGCTGATTTAAAAAATAAAAATGTTTTCATCGGCACAGAAACTAGTTTGAATTAGGGACAATTAGTTATTTAACATTTTAAAGCTTATATGAGATGCAGTGGCGGTGTGTCCTTAAGGGCACAGGAGCACCGCCCCCCTCTCTTGTCACTCTCTAATTACCATATATAGATTCATGCATTGCATGAATCTATCTATGGTCAGTGCTGACACCCCCTATTCAGGTGTCCGGACCCTTTTCGGTCACTGGGCATCTGAATTACAGCGGTGGGGGTGTGTTTTGGAAGCACCTGATTACAGCCTTTTGCTCTAATAAGCATCCACAAAAGGGGGAAGCGGGCGCAACGCTGTGCATTCCTTCTCACTCAGCTCAATGTTAGCAGGTTGCCGGGTCTGTTACCGGTCGCCTATCAGGCATCCAATCATAGGAGAGGAGGACGGGAGAAGGCGTATGGAGGGGAGAAGATGCATGGAGGAGAGAAGACACTGCTCGCCATCACCCGCTGTCCCTCTAAGACAGGGTAAGTGCCGGGCAGATGGCGAGCAAGGGGGGGTGGGGGCGGATCACAGTGGCAGCATTAGATAGAACAGTGGCAGCATTGGATGGCACAGTGGGAGCATTTGATGGCACAGTGGCAGCATTGGGAGCATTTGATGGCACAGTGACAGCATTGGATGGCACAGTGGGACCATTTGATGGCACAGTGGCAGCATTTGATGGCACAGGGGCAGCATTCGATAGCACAGTAGCAGCGTTTGATGGGCACAGTGGCTGCGATTGATGAACACAGTGGCTGCGTTTGATGGCACAGTGGCGGTATTTGATGGCACAGTGGCTGCGTTTGATGGCACAGTGAGGCTGCAATTGATGTGTTTTTTTTTATTTTCAATTTATTTGCGCCCCCTAAAAATTTTGAGCACCAGCCGCCATTGATGAAATGTTATTTATTGGGGATGTACTATAAGCCATGTCCCTGAGTTGAAGCATGTTTTCATGCCCATATCTGTAAATGCACAGGCCTATTCTCTTTTGAGGCCATGTATAACAACATTCGTTGCAGCTGGGGAGTATATAAGAAAGATAAAGATACACATACAGTATGCTAAGGCACAGCAAGCATACAATACAGCGATGCAAGGTTACATAGTTACATAGTTAGTCAGGTTGAAAAAAGACACAAGTCCATCCAGTTCAACCACAAAAAAATAAATAAACAAACAAACAAAACAAAAAACACAGTACAATCCCATACATTTTAAACTCCATACCCACAGTTGATCCAGAGGAAGGCAAAAAACCCCAGCAGAGCATGAGATCCAATTTGCTACAGCAGGGGAAAAAAATTCCTTCCTGATCCCCCGAGAGGCAATCGGATTTTCCCCGGATCAACTTTACCTACAAATCTTAGTACTCAGTTATATTCTGTACATTTAGGAAAGAATCCAGGCCTTTCTTAAAGCAATCTACTGAGCTGGCCAGAACCACATCTGGAGGGAGTCTGTTCCACATTTTCACAGCTCTTACTGTGAAGAAACCTTTCCGTATTTGGAGATGAAATCTCTTTTCCTCTAGACGTAAAGAGTGCCCCCCTTGTCCTCAGTGTTGACCGTAAAGTGATCATATCCCCCCTTATTCTTCTCTTCTCAAGAGTGAATAAATTCAGTTCTTCTAATCTTCTAATCTAGGTTAGTGACGCACACAAATGAATTACTATATCAGCATATCAACTCAGCACTTTTTTATGTTTTTACAATTTTGTGTATCAGTGTTAATGCTTTTGGTCCTCAAAATTGACATTAATATACATTAAATGTTGTATTTTACATGCATGCAGCAATAAACAACTGAAATAGTTAACATAAGTTTATTGGTGTCAATGCCTGTTCTGCTGGGAAAACCAGGAAAAGCATGACTGTAACCTAGAGCCGGTCAGTACAGAAATCTGGCAGTTGCCACTGCTTACATGTCTTCAAATGTTTTCATTGCTGATAGATCTCTTATCTTTTTTTTTCACATCTTGGTAAGTTACTGAGCTGGGACAAGGAACAAATGGAACAAGGAACAAATGCTGGAACAAATGAATTACTATATCAGCATATCAACTCAGCATTTTTTATGTTTTTACAATTTTGTGTATGTGTGCTTTTGGTCCTCAAAATTCACATTATTATACATTAAATGTTGTATTTTACATGCATGCAGCAATAAACAACTGAAATAGTTAACATAAGTTTATTGGTGTCAATGCCTGTTCTGCTGGGAAAACCAGGAGAAGCATGACTGTAACCTAGAACCTGTCAGTACAGAAATATGGCAGTTGCCACTGCTTACATGTTTTCAAATGTTTTCATTGCTGATAGATCTCTTTTCTTTTTTTTCACATCTTGGTAAGACACTGAGCTGGAACAAGCTTGTTCATATCTGGTGTTTGGGCACCAATGAGTGAAAAATAAGGATGACACAAACTAATCAGTAGCCATCTCCCATATTTCTATTATCACACATTTCCTTTCTTTAGAGATTTTAAGTACAGAAAAACAAGAGAATTAGCAAGGCCTTTTATTGTCCGTATTGCTTTGTAACAAAACATCATATAGCTAGATTCACGTACGGAGGCGTATCTTTATGCCGGCATAGCGCATCCCATTTGCACTATGCCGACGTAACATAGTGAGGCAAGTACTGTAATCACAAAGCACTTGCCTCCTAAGTTACGTCGGTGTAGCGCAAATGGCCCGGCGTAACCCCGCCTAATTCAAAATAGGCAGGTAGAGGGCGTGTTGTATGTTAATGAATCGTGACCCCATGTAAATGAGGGCCGTTTGTACGGCACATGCTCAGAATCACGTCGCAAATACTCACTGTTTTCGTCGTGAACGTAACCTACGCCCAGCCCCATTCACGTACGCTTACGCAAACGACGTAAAATTCGACGGCACTTCCGACGTCCATACCATGCATGTGCTGCGCCATCTTTTTGGTGGTTTATCTTTACGCCTGAAAAACGCCTTACGTAAACAGCGTATCGGGCGCAAATACGTTCATGAATAGGCGTATCTTGCTCATTTGCATATTCTAGGCGTAAATCCACGTACACGCCCCTAGCGGCCAGCGTAAATATGCAGCTAAGATACGACGGCGTAGGAGACTTACGCCGGTCGTATCTTAGCAACATTTAAGCGTATCTCAGTTTGAGAATATGCTTAAAGATACGACGGCGCGGATTCGGACTTACGACGGCGTATCTACTATCTTACTGAATCTGGCTAATAGTGTTTAATTTTTATTTTTTTTATTATTTAATTGAAAGTTCACAAAGAAACTATTCTTTCAACTCTTTGCACAACAGCAATGCTGCCATGTGCGTTGCATAAAAAATGCAGAAATATCTATGCAACGTTTGCCAACACGCTTATATGGGGTGAACGGAGCACATAAAGAACACATGTTCTCTCAGGGTCCTTGCATTCATTCTGCATTAATCTACCTGATCAGCAGCTCATTGCACCTGATATGAATGAGGCCTTAATGTAGCATTCTTATGGTCCTTTTTAAACGATTTATCATTTTTTAAAACAGAAAATATTGATTCTTAGGCAGCCTATCCACACATTTGATGTGGATGGGGAAACCTTCCCACTGAGCTACTGTATTCTGCTGGCATGGAACCTTCCCCACTGGCAGAATACACTTGCTGCTTGTAACCCTGGTTGGGAGCCCCATTAAGGTTCGGTAGCCACTCAGCGCAGACATAGTGACTGTGATGTTGGATTCCTCTCCTCCCTGCTGCTTGATTGAACAGCATGGCTGGGGAGAGGAGACAGCGGAAGCTTCATTGTGATTGGCTGTGTTGATAGCTGGAAACTTTAGCCCTACCTCCAGACCACCTAAACCACGGAAAACCACAGACCAGCTTTCGGTGGACTATAATGCAGGGTATATAGAAGCAGTTTAGAGTAGTGCTGTATATAGCATCAACAAATGTAAATTCACTTTTTTTTTATTGATCAATACATTTGTTGGAAGTGGGGTAAGGATCTCGCGCCAACAAATTAATTGTGAAAAAAACTATATCAAAAAGCTGCTCCCCAAAAATTCAAATATGAATAGAAATGTGAGAGATGTGGATAGGGGGCGCTAATAGTCATAAAGTGAAAATCCAAGTATCAATATATAATTACAATAAAGTGCCTGTGCATATAGTGCAAAAAAATGTTATAATCTTAACCGTGGAATAATAATAATACACAAGGTGCCTATGTATTAGTCACAAGAAACTGTCCATATATAAATAGACTGAACAGCAAATAAAATAAATATACAATGCATATACAATGGATACCAATGAAGTTTAATAAAATAAATTTGTGTGAATGAATCACAAAATATAAACCATTAGAATAAAAAACACAGAAAAAAGTCCATAGGCTACATAGACTAGATTGGATATGTCCATATATTCCTTGTTCAACACTGCGTGTGTGATAAGAGCGCTTCCTGATGACGGATTACTGAAACGTACGTCGAGGCGACACGCAGATTACGCACAGCTTCCTGTCCAGCTGGTTCTCAGCTCTTGCGAGGTGAAGCGCACGCTGTAGATTACCCCAGCGCGGACATCGCTAATTTGACCGGTCTTCAGGATCGTTATTCTGATTCACAAAGCCTTAAGCTTCAGTGCCGGGATGTGGGCACTCCTCAAGTAAGCCTCCATTCGTCACTGTGTTTGTTTTTATCTTTTTAAATAAACGTTATTATGCTATGGCGGTATCTCTCTTTTATATCCATATGATGCCATAACCAGCTGACCCACAGGAACTTCATGTTATCCACGCTTTGTCCATGGTGACAACCAAGCTTTATTTGACCTCTTTTTAGTTAAAAAGGTCAACTACATGCGGTAAGGGGCCATCTTTTATACACTATTGGGTGATTAGATCGGTGAAGGTGGAATCCTGCTTATCTTAAATTTATCACACACGCAGTGTTGAACAAGGAATATATGGACATATCCAATCTAGTCTATGTAGCCTATGGACTTTTTTCTGTGTTTTTTATTCTAATGGTTTATATTTTGTGATTCATTCACACAAATTTATTTTATTAATCTTCATTGGTATCCATTGTATATGCACTTTATTTTATTTGCTGTTCAGTCTATTTATATATGGACAGTTTCTTGTGACTAATACATAGGCACCTTGGGCCAGATTCAGCAATAGATACGACGGCGGATCTCCTGATCCGCCGTCGTATCTGTGAGACCCGACGGTCGGATCTGTGAGATCCGACGGTCGGAGCTATGCGACTGATTCATAAGTATCAGTTCCGCATAGATCTCCCTTAGTTCCGACTGGTGTAAGTGACTTACACCAGTCGAATCGTAGGCCCCATACACACGATAGAATCCATCCGCAGATAAATCCCAGCAAATGGGTTTCTGCGGATAGATTCTATGGTGTGTACACGCCAGCGGATCTGTTTCCGCGGAGAAATCTCCTCTGGGATGGATTCCAGCAGATCGGATATTTGCTGAGATGCACAACAAATCCATCTGCTGGAATCCATTCCAACGGATGGATCCGCTCGTCTGTACAGACTTACCGGATCCATCCGTCCAAAGGGATTCCCTGCACGCGTCGTAATGATTTGACGCATGCGTGGAATTCCTTATATGACAACGTCGCGCCGTCGCCGCGATCATAATCGCGGCGACGGCGCGACACGTCATCGCCAGAGGATTTCCGCGCGGATTTCAATGCGATGGTGTGTACACTCCATCGCATCGAAATCTGCGGAAATCTTTGAGAGGATTTATCCGTGGAAACGGTCCGCTGGACCGTATCCGCGGATAAATTCTCTCGTGTGTATGGGGCCTTAGGCTGTAAACTCCCACCGGCCGCTAGGTGTCGTCGCTTTTTTTTACCCGTCGCATATGCAAATGAGGAAAACCGCCGATTCACGTTCGTACGCCCGCCCGTCGCTCGTTTTCTACGTCGTTTGCGTTCCGGTTTTTCCGGCGGATAGCTACTCCTGCTATATGAGGGGTAGCTAATGTTAAGTATGGCCGACGTTCCCGCGCCGAGTTTTAAATTTTTTACGTCGTTTGCGTAACGCGATCAGGAATCCCGATGGCCGCAATCGACGTACCCGCCGCAAACAATGACGTCCTAGCGACGTCATTTGGAGCATGCGCACTGGACTTTTTCGCGGCGGCGCATGCACAGTTAAATCGGCGCGGGAACGCGCCTGATTTAAATTGTACACTCCCCCTAGCCGCGGAATTTGCATTCCGCCGGGGGGAGTTACGATCCAACGGTGCAGTTTGCGAGGTAAGTGCTTGCTGAATCATGCACTAGCCTCGCTAAATTGCACCGGCGGAACGTAAAAAACTTAGATCCAGCGGATCTAAAGATCCGCTGATCTACCTGAATCTGCCCCAGTGTGTATTATTATTTTTCCACGGTTAAGATTATAACATTTTTTTGCACTATATGCACAGGCACTTTATTGTAATTATATATTGATACTTGGATTTTCACTTTATGACTATTAGCGCCCCCTATCCACATCTCTCACATCTCTCACATTTGTTGGAAGATTTACTATGAGATTTTCCCTTGCCTTACAGTATTTCATGCATGGTTAAAAATGTATAGAGTAAAAAAGCATTTTGGGCACAAAGAAAGCCTAGAAAAACATCAAGAACAACACACACATGCAAACGTGATACCCTGTTATTATGTCTCCTAAAGGGCACACAAATTGTGTCAGGACTCACGGATCAAGTTCCAGTGGATTACAGCACTGACTGCATTTTGAACTGTATTTCACACAGAGTGGACTTTGCCAGACATTTACAGAGTGTATCGTACACAGACTTTGTATTCACATTAGCTGGCACAAGGCAGATGTTTACTAATTGTTTTTAAACTTGATTATTTCTCACTAACATATTTTATGCTTTTTATTATTGGTAGAGCACACTGAATTATATTGATAGGACGTGCACATGTTATGTAAGCAATGGACATTGGCCCAATATTTAAGAATAATGACCCCCAAACCCCCCACACCTGAAACTAATGGGGTAGCTGTGGGGTACAGTGCATGTGTGCAAGAAGGCACTACCAGTTTGTGTGTATTGCCGGAGCCCACAATTAACTGCCCCCCTCTGTACTACCTAAGCCCACTATCAACTGCTCCACTACATGTGTGTCTGTGTGTACTGCCTGAGCCCGCTATCAACTGTCCCCTATGTACTGTCTGAGCTTTCTATCAACTGCCCCACTGCACGTGTGTGAGAGTGCACCACCTGGAGTCTGTGTGTTCTGCCTTCTGCTCTGTACTGCCTATTCTCAGCTATTAATTGCCCTCTCTGTACTGCCTGTCCTCACTATCAACTGTACTGATAGTACAGTTGATAGCCGAGAAAACTGCCATCTTTTGTCTCTGATCTGAAGTTCCTGTGGGCCTGCACATTTGACCAGTTATGACACCATTCATTTAATGGATTAACAGTTCAGTTGACAACAACACAGACAACTGTGATAGTTATCATTCACGGCCTGAGTGTAAATATTTTGGGACACAGTAAAATTGAGGGGTTTAGTTCAACTTTAATGTATGGGTACCTCTGAAAATCTGTGTTGTGCAAAGGAACACTTTATATTAGTGTGCATTTAAATATGTTTAATGCAATGTAATAAAAAGTAAAACATTTCTGTGTTTGGCAGATGCAAAGACAACTATAACTGTAGGGTAACCAGCAGACACTATGACAACTGTAAATCAAAATAAGTCATTTTACTGTTTGTGAGTTCCTCTGCACCCACAAATGCACCATTTAATGGGTGTTTCAGATAAGATGTAATTGTCTATACAAATTTGAATCAGCCACTCAAGCACTGAGTGCTGAGGAAGGGGGAAGTGATATGATTTCTCCCATAGTCTAAAGTACCAGATTACTTACTGGAGTTCTGGTGACCGATTGGGCAGCATAAGGATGTGAGAGCAAACATTGCTTAGTGCAGTGGTTCTTAACCTTGTTGGAGGTACTGAACCCCACCAGTTTCATATGCGCATTCACCGAACCCTTCTTAATTGGAAAAATAAAATATGATTTTTTCAAATTCAAAACATAGGTATATATTTATACATAGGTGCACAAAATGAACAAAACCATTAAAGAACAAAACCATTAAGAACAAAACCATGATTAAAACATGATTTTCAAACAAAAACATAATAATGAATATTTACTGCAAATCGGTGTGACTTCTGCTGTTGTCTTTCAGAGACCAGTTCAGAAATGCGCAGCTTTACCTTGGCAAGTGCCACTCTCATGTCATGTACAGTATGCTGTTTCTTTTTTTTTGCAGCACACTGGCGGCAATTGATGGGGCAAACTGGCAGCACACCGGCGGCAGTTGATGGGCACACTGGCAGAAATTGATGGGGCAAACTGGCAGCACACTGGCGGCAATTGATGGCACAGTGGCTGTGTGTGATGGGCACAGTGGCTGTGTGTGATGGGCACAGTGGCGACAATTGATGGCACAGAGGCTGCATGTGATGGCACAGAGGCTGCATGTGATGGAACAGTGGCGACAATTGATGGCACAGAGGCTGCATGTGATGGCATAGTGAGGCTGCAATTTATATATATATATATATATATATATATATATTTTTTTTGCTAGTCAGAGAAGGCTCATTTAAAATAACACAAAAACATTTTTTTTATCTGTCATTTTATATTAATAAAGTGCGTCACCTCACCTCAGTCAGCCTCCTCCCCTCCCCCCCAAGTCAGCCATTTAATTATATGCTCTTAACAGGTTCTACTTACTTTTAAACAAGTTCAGTAGTCTTTTTTAGCACACTGTCTGCTAGGTTCAAATTCCACTAGTCAGGCAGGCTCCTCGAGACTAGTCCTTGCCTCTCTAGTTTGTCACAGGCAACGCTGACACACAGCTCTCTGCGCAGCGCTCCAAGTCCCCCCCCTTCCGGCCTGGAGTAGAGTGACGTCACGCCGCTGGAAGGGACCAAGAGACTCCTTCATAGGGGGAGTAAACAGGCTGCAGCAGACAGAAAAGGGAGCCGGGAGGTGACGGTCCCGGATGCAGGAGTGCACTCGGCACATAATTTGTACCGTGCCGCTGGCCACGCTTGCGGCCATGGCAGAGCTTCACCTGCGGCTGCACCCCCCCTTCTATACGAAATGGTATCGCCCAGGGCACCCATCCGCCCCTGCCTTGTACCGGCGGCCCTGTGTGACCTCCACCGAACCCCCGAGACTCACTCACCAAACCCCTGGGGTTCGATCGAACCCAGGTTAAGAACCACTGGCTTAGTGCCTATGCATATACTTTAAGTTAACCTGTACTCAGTAGTTCTTTATTTTAATATGGGTACTATACTAAAAATGCTAAGAAATAAAAATGAAGGTGTTGCTAAATGTTTTTTTTTTTCGAGTACAGTTAACCTCACTTATTATTTTTTTAAAGAAAACATTTTTAGTATGTCTATAAACAGCGCGATTTTGTGTCAAAAACTACTTAAATGGTGTTATATATTTTATGTAAAAATGGCAGACTGTACATACATAAAAATGCATACTGCAAACTACTGTGTATAACATTCTTATTTACCCACAGGTAAATGCTGCAGAATAGGTGTGTATGAAGATCTACTATTCTTGCCTAACCTAGAAAAAGGTAAACCTCTATGCATCTCCTAGTTAATATTATCTGTAAACCAGCAGTTTTTAAATGATGTGATATGAAATGCTATGATATGAATTAAACTGTATGAAATTATGATACGATATGAAATGATATGATATGAAGTTATGTGATATGAAATGCTTGTGTATTGGCCTGTTTGGTAACTTACAGGTCTGTTTGAATGAAATCCTTACATTTGTCACAAAATACAGAAAATTCTATTTTTTCAAAAAAGCTGTACCTTTCATCATTAAAAATGTTATCAGACAATTATACATTTGGTCCTTTGATAGCCAACCTGTTTTCCAAACTTGCACTTTTTGAACTACATGTTAGGATTTAAATCTGATTCAGACTTAATCTTACTGAGTTAACTTTCTTTTACCTAACAACTCTTCTATATAGTCCCTCTTTTTAACTTTGTTCCAATAATATTTCTCTTTTTCACAGAGTTTAATAGATTTGCATTAACAGCATTTTGGAAGATCCATCATAATCTCAATTTTCTGAGCATTTTAAAACTACATATCCTTTGCCTGTTGTTATACAAAAATTATAAAGCTTGTGATGTTAAGGAGTTGTGATCTTGTCTTTCCTAAGTTAAAGTGCCTTGATATGGAGTTTTCTCCATTTGTAGTAAAAAATTTAAATATGACATCTCCAAAACTTAACAAGGAGGTAGTAAATGAGGAAACAGGGGAAAAAGGTAGAATGGGCTGGTGGAATAGGGGGTGGGGTCCAGGCTCTGTGATGAGAAGAGAAACACAACTGATGTCAAGGGGGAATGTTTGTATTTAGGTCAATTCCTATTAGGGGAACCATCTTCATCGGAAGGCCTCCTCCATCCCCTCAATGGTGATGTGAGTAAAGAGTATTTATAGAGCCTCTTTAAAATGCCTTGTGATGGAGAAGAAAGAAGGCCTGATCATAAGGAATGTGGAAGTCTGTAACTTTCTGTAGAGTAGTCTGACTGTTTGCCAGAAGGTTTGGTGCCTGGGTCATTCCCAGAAAATATAGACCCCTCTGTCTCCCCAAATCTCCAAAAGTGGTCAAGGATTGAAGGGAACATGTTATGCAGGATAGTAAAGGACCCTGTACCATCAGTGATCAGTTTGTAGCTCACCTCCTGGTAAGTATTACTGATAGATTATTTATGGAAGAGGTATATTGGTATGTCAATTTGAGATGGGGAGAAACTAGTCTTTAGGTCCCTGGACATTTCTGAATAAAGATGAAAAAAAAAACAGGAAGTGGGTGCACGTATGAAGAGAGTGTGCCTCACAGGGCCTTTCTCTACGAAGTGAGTTTCATATGGTTTCAGGGGGCTGGCATAGGAGACAGAAAATGGTGCAATTAGAGTATGCCAGGGGAGAGTACGTGGAATTTTTTTCATGTGTGGTATGGTTGGCCAAAAGGAAACCATGGGAAGTGAGCGAAGCATAAGCGTTCAGTTCTCTGCAGGATCTGGAGCCAAGTATCAAATATGCCTGGTGAAAACTGTGGGTTGTCAAGTACCAGGAAAATGGGGGAGGGTAAATGTTCAAGTCATATTTTCAGAATACTGCTAATGTGGAGTCTATAGTAGTTTGGTTGCATATGCAGGACATTATATCTGTAGTACACCAAGGGAGTTGTGGGAGAGGAATTTCTGTCATAACCTTTCTATCTCTACCCAGATCTATGTCTGTGTCACTACACAATCCTGTTCAAATGTGAGGCTGCAAAAAATGGATGCCCCCTCTAGACTAAGCACACAAAGTACCATCTAATAACATCAAATTGACTTGTGTGCCCAGATGAATCACAGAAATACTGTTCTCACTTCTGTAAAGAAGGATGTTGGAATCTGTTTCTGTGGAGCCTGGAGCAGGTAACCAGAAGAAAGTTACCATCATCCATTTGTCTAGGTCTGCTGTTTATCTATCATGACGAGAGGATATTATCTGAGACCCTTGTGGTATTGTCCCTTGTTTCTCTCGACATCATAAATCCCACCTAATCAAGGTGTATCAGTCTCTGTAGGCAGGGAGAGAGATGGAAGGCTACGATTTTATATATATTTTTTTGTATATTTTAGTTGTAAATCTACATTCTAAAGTAAAAGTGATCTACAATTTAAGCAGACATTTGGGTCTTTTCTCTCTTTTAAAGAGAACGTTGACATGAGCAACCAGTAGATCAGAGAGAGTTGAATGCTTGTAAAAAGTGTGGTGATAGGTAGTCTTGTAGTATTTTGAAGTATTGGAGGCTAAGGCGACCAGGTCCCAACGCTTTGCCAGTTTTAGATCCCCTATGAAAACTCTTTAAGGGTTAGAGGGGATTCCAATTGAGCCCTTCCTCAAGGTTTTATTTTTTAAGGCCAAATGACATTATGTAAAAAGGGATAAGTTCAATACGTGTGTTATAAGAAGTTTTTTTCCATAATTGGTAGGTTACATAAGGCTTCAAAAAAAGGGTTTGACTTTATTGTAAATATCTTTAGGCATGTGAACTCTCCATATTCCATGTCTATATGAGGTATGTAGGTAAGTCTATATTGGCTAAAATTATGTTGCCACACTCACAGAAGGTGTGTCATTCTAGATTAAAGTAATTTTCTCTTTCCTAAGGCACAATGATTTAAAGAAGTCTCCAGCCTGAATGAGTTTGACCTCCATCTTGACAGAGCCTGTGTGTTTACGTGCAAATTGCAATATGTTTTAGATTGTTTGTTTGGCTATTTTTTTCTTTCTTAATCCTAGAGCCTTGATTTATCTGTACAAATGGTTTATGGCTAGCCCAAAAGACAATAGGGTCAGTATCTGGTCTAGAGTTGATGTCAAAGTACATGGTAATTTGTGAGTGAGAGTCCTGCATGACTGTCTGATCTTGAAAAAAAAAATTACAATCTAGATTTGGCATCAGTCAAAGTTCCATGGTACACCGGTGTGTAGTTGATTTCTCTCAACTTGGGAATCTTGGAAAGCAAGAGCCTTCTTGTGAATGGTGCATAGTAGCATTTGTTTTCTGGGGCATGGAGACGACTGATGTGAAAAGAAACAATTTTAAGTTTAGACACTGCAGAACCTAACCCAATAGATGAATCTGGGATTAGAAAGAAGGCACAATGAAGAAGGGGAGGAGAACTAGAGTAAGGGAGGTCTAAGGTTGGAAAAATAGGAAAGAAGGGCTAGGATAAGTTAGAAGAAATTGGGAGGTTAACCTCTAGAAAGAAATGCTTTATTTAGTCCTTGGTGACGGGGTAGAGAATGACCTAAGTGGGGGGAAGCAGTGGCAACAAATACATTTGTAATTAGAGTTACCAATTCTAACAGCATCACCCAGGCTAAAGGTGCATTAGTTCAACAAGGGTGTGGTTGAGCATAAGGCTCAAAGTATAACAACATAACCTTATTATCACAGAACCATCTTCCAGATCGAGAAGTAACATTAGCAAGGTCTAACCCTGCAAGGAGGGGGCAGTCTGTGGTGAATCACAACCACTGGCAGAATGTATAGAGGTAGGGGCAGGTCTGTCAATACCAGGCCTGCTGAAGGACAGATACTGTCCAGTAAGGGGAAGGAAAGGGACTGTCCCCATGGGCTAAGTCCCTGTCAAAACTTAGCGAGCCCTGAGAAGGAATTCCTGCAGAAGCCATAGTGCAGGAGTACATGGTCTGTAGGACCAGTCCCAATAGCCCTAGAGGATAGGAAACTGGTGCCTTACTGTTCTGTACATGAAAGGAATCTGTTAGGAGGGGGAAGGCACCTGAGTAAAGAATAGTCCAGGCCAGTTGCAAGTAGGTGCCCCCATATGGTTGCAGGAGTGTAAAAGGCACCAGATGAAGCCATCAATTGTCCTTAGTGGAAAGAAGGAAACCCGAGAGGCCAAGCTGACAAGAGGTTCAGTCCATTGGTGTTATGTTCCTCAGAGGTTCCTGTAACGGTCACCACCGTTTACGACCTTCCATCCCATCCAAGACAGCTTATCGACACTCCAACCAACAGGACCCGATCCATGCCATTCCCAGAATAAGACGAGACACAGCTCTGTGCTTTCTGGTTTCCAATGCAAGAATGCTTTAATGGTTTCTTCTCAGCTTTTTATGCAGTTACAAGCAGGTGACCGTAATCAAAGGGACACTGAAATCTCCACCCCCTTCACACCATGGGGCTTCAATCACATACTTTTATCAATAGAATTCACACAAAATATCATCACACAATGAGTTCCCTTCAATCCACATCGTTAGACAGACGTTCTGTCTCCGACAGACAGGTAGTCACCCCTTTACACAATGGACAATTAAATGTCTAGGAGTAGATGCAATTAACACCTTTCAACAGAATGTGTCCCCACATTGAATAAGCCAACAACTTGTGATATCTCAAGTCATGCTGCAAACATGAATTATTATTAATGTAATGTAATACATTAATTATGATTCACTTGCCACCCCATCTCCTGGCTCAATCTGTGCCCAAAAGTCACTCCTGTTACATGGCTCCCTCCTTGTGGAACACTCCGGCAGACCCGGCTTGATCCTTTTCGGGTCAACTTGGGGATGTCCAGAACTAGGAGGCCGGGATGACGTCTGTTTGCCGGGATAAACCATCAGCATTGCCATTTGGCTTACCAGGTCGGTAGCTGATGGTGAAGGTGAATAATGGAATTAAGTTCTGGAACAGTCACTTGCTTTGCTCTCTCAATGGCTCCCAAAACCTGTTGCTGATGCTCTTGGGACAGATAAGGCACCACCTGGATGCAAATCCCATTTAATCTTTTGACAATTTCAGCCTGTTTGTGAATTTCAATGTTCAAGCCACGGGACATCTCATAATACATGACGTAGTGTCGTTGCATCTCTGATTTCTCACTGGCCAACTTGTCACAATCCCATTTTAGACTGTGATATTGTGCCGGATCTACAGTACATGTCGGGGAAGGTAGTCTTACCCGGGTCTCAGCAGCAAGCGAGTTGGTTCCAGCAATGCGGGTTGGGGCACAGGTAGTCACTGTGTGGGCTTCAGCGGGACACATCGGGGCGTACGCAGAAACAAGGGGGGCCAAATCATTCCCCAGTAGAACATCTGCTGGCAAATCATTCATCACCCCCATATTCACATGTCCCGAACCAACCCCCCAATCCAGGTGAACCCGGGCAACGGGTAGCCGGAAGACGGTGCCTCCCGCTACTCTTACGGCTACGGTGTCTCCGGTGTGCTGGCTCTCTGGGATGAGTTTCTTCTGTAGCAGGGTCATCGTGGCCCCAGTATCATGTAGCCCATTGGCTACCTTTCCATTGACCCAGACAGTCTGCCTATGTTGCTGCCTGTTGTCCTGGTTAGCTGCTTGTATCGGATCTGCCTCGTGCAGAACGCCCCAATGTTCTTCCTCCTCAACGCAGTGGGCCGCAGGCATGGATGTGTGGGGGTTCCCCCTTTCTGGCTGTCTCCATGACCGACTGCCTGGGTGGATTCAATGGACAGTCTAGCTTTCTGTGTCCTAGCTGTTTACACCCAAAACACCTGATGGGCTGTGAGTAGTCCTGGGAGTTGAACCTAGGCTTCTGAGGATAAGTGGCCGCTGGAGGTGGTGTTGTAGGACGGTGCGGTTTGTAGGCAATAGCCGGCGGGGGTGCCGCTGATCGATAATCCACCCGAGCTGTGGTCTTGACCACAGAGTTGTCCAGTTTGCGGGGGGCGGCGGTGTATTCGTCCGCCAGGCGAGCTACTTCAGACAAGGAGAAAGGGTTTCTGTCCCGGACCCATTGTCTGAATTCCCGGGACAGTTTGTCAAAGAAGTGCTCCAGCAGGAACACCTCTTCCCCGGATTCTGCTTGGCATCCATCGACCCAGTGGGATGCTGTGCGGTGTAGGTGGCATGCCCACTCGGTATATGAGTCTCCAGTCTGCTTGCTCGTCTCTCGGAACCGCCTCCGGTATGCCTCTGGTGTGACGGCATACCTGGCCAAAAGTGCTTCTTTTACCAGTCCATAGTTCATAATATCCTTGTCTGGGATGGCCCTGAATGC